>NW_026596040.1:26721591-26757217 GCF_907164565.1 Psammomys obesus | reverse complement strand
TGTGTGTGTGTGTGTGTGTGTGTGTGTGTGTGTGTGTGTGTGTGTGTGACTGGTGTGTGCCCATTTGTGTGTATGAATATGGGAATCCACATGTGATGGCTCAAATGTGGTCTGAAGGCAACCTTGCTGTTGGTCCTCTTGTGAGACAGGCTCTCTTTGTTGTTATATATTTGTATAACCCCTATACATCCATACACAATGAGGACAATGTGATAGCCGACATTTGTGAAGTTCTTTCTAGATGTCAGTTATTGTATTTCACATGTCCAATATGAACATTGTACATCTTCTAGAAGCAGAAGATATAGGCACAAACCAGAGCCTTCCTGCCCTAGGCTAGGGCTTATACCCTTAGCTTCCTGCCTCTGTTGAAAGGGGACAGTTGGTCTCTTACTCTGAAAGATGACAGAGTAAGAGACTCTGTAAGGGGACTCTCACCTGACCTCATCTCTTCCATTTCAGACCCTTTAAGAGGTGGCTGTGTTCCAGTGTGTCTCTGGCTAGTAGGAAGAAGATGTATTGACTTGCTGTGGCACATGGCTCAGATATGCTATTCCAGGCCTTGTCTCCTAGGGCCAGATGTTTGCACTCATTTCTTGTGTCCCATCCTGCTCGCTTCCTTAGGAACTACCCAGTTCTATTAACTGTCCTGCCTTTAACCCTCTGAAGCTGGGTGTTCGAGTTGACATTCTGAAAGTGCATCCTTCCTTGCAGAACCCCATAGATCCAGTACAGCTAATGAAAAAGTCTTCCCAAATGCAAACTCCTTCCAAAAGTGAGACACTTCCACGTCTCTGTGGGTTAAAAAGTACAACAGAAGTCTTGTCCTCAAGGGGTCCCCTGAAGATCTCTGGAGAAGCTAATTCCTGAAACTCAAAGCACTAACCAGAGCGCCTTGTCTAGAGCTCAAGGTCAAAACTATCTATGCCAACATCTTCGAGTCCATAATGTGACCACTCCCCAAGATGCCCACGGAGTAAAATTGTGCTCAGCAAGAGAAGAAAATGCCAATGAAGTTTAAATTTGTTTTCCCAGACTTCTAGTGAGTTGGGAGGAATGGCCCCACCATGTGCCATAGCCCCATTCAGCTTTGGTACTTCTCTCTGCTTTCCCTCTTTAGGAGGAAACTGGTAAGCCCCACCCCTTCCACTCATCATCACCTGAGAGTCTCTGGGCTGGCATGGGTTGACTATGACCTGCCCGATGCAGGTAGCCTGTGTCTGAAGTACAAGGCTGAAAAGAAACCTCAGCCAACCTCTTTGGGGCTGGGTTAAAGCAGTGCAAATGTTGGAATACAGCTCAAACACCACACATACACAAACACACACAGACACATAGAAACATGCACATAGACACACACAGATGCACATAGACGCACACACAAACATACACATACAGAGAGACACACAGACACAGAGACACAGAGACACAGACAAAGACACACAAACATACACACAGATAAACACACACACATACACACGCACACTCAACCAGGCATGCATCTTCCACAAAGGTTGGGTTTTGGAGGCCTCATGTCTGACAACATTCTGTCATCACTCAATAGGGCCCTAAAGGGAAGTTAGGTCTCAGGCCTGGCTCTGCAGGGTGACATGGTACAACTTCTGATACCTCAACTGCCTCATGTATATAAGAGGACAAGGATACCTAACTATGTCTGATAGAAGAGCCGGTACAGCGCCTGGCAATTGGTGGGATCTCGAGGGTTGTAGGTGTGGTGATCAGTGACCACAAAATTGTCTTATTTCCTGAGAAAAACAGTCAGGGGTCTAGGGGCCTCAAGGTAAGCGTGCCCGTGTGTGTCATCAGCACAACAACTCAGGCTTCTGAGCAGAAGAACTCACTTCGCTCAACCCATCTCTAATGATGAGTTTCATATTTTTGTTCATTTCCAGACCCAGAGAAGGGGCACCTGGGGTTTAGCATAGTCTGAACTCCAGACGCTAGATGCTTTTCAGAGAACCAGTAAGCCCAGCTCTCTGTGCCAAGCTGGACCAGCGCTTTCCCTCACTATAAAGAGAAAGGAGTTACTTTTGTGAAATGTTCTGCTTCTGTGCCCACTCTTCAGGAAACGGTCCCCACATCCACGCAGGCAGCTGCGTGCCAAAGCCAGCTGGCAGCGGAGGATGAAGGAAGTGGGAAGTCACCAGTAGAGCCTTGTAGTTGGCATCTTGTGGCTTACCCATGCTCTCACACACGCCCTTCCTGCTAAGGCTGCTCCAGTGTACATGCTTGGAGACTTTGTCTGATTGTTTTTACGTGTGTGTCACGGGTTTTCCTGAAGGGTAGAAGATGACCTTCCTTTCCCTTGTTTGAGACAGTGCCTTGTTCATCTCTGCAGATCCCATGCTAGCAGGCTTGTGAGCCAGTAGAAGTTATCCTGTCTCCACTGCCCTTCTCATTAACCAGGAGTACTGCTTACAGGGCACACACCATTGCTTCCAACTCTGCCTGGGCTCTGGGGATCTGAACTCAGGTCCTCACATGCGTGTGGCAACTGCTTTACCCACTGGGCCATTTCTCCAGGCCATTGTCTGGTTGTTTTCATAAATCTTGCAGAAGAGGCCTTAGGGGCCATCTCACTGCATGCCATCACCTCACTATACACCCTAGAAAAATCTCCCACAGCTCGGGAAAATTAAGGGAGTTCAGGAAAATCAAGTCTGAGTTGCATAGTGAGCTACAGAGCTGCTTGCGACTCAAGTTTCCTGACCATGAGCAAGAGCAAAATACAACAGAATTTGAACACATCTCCCTGCACCTGTGGTATTGCTGTCTGCGCTTTGAGCTCCCAAAACTGAGGGCAGGTTTTTGTTGTTGTTGTTTTGTTTTGTGTTTAACTCTACCTGTCTTAAAACTACACTAAAACATTTGGGTAACCCACGCTGCCCTCGTGCCCTGACTCTCCAGGACAAGCCGTTCAGTCCCGCTCCCATGAGCACCAGAGGTGCCTCTGCCATCTTGATCTCTGATGGTATGCAGAGAGTTCCCTGCCTGCCTAAGCTCCAAATACACAGATGAGAATTTCACTCAGGAACACAGCACACCGCCGGTTTGTTGGCAAGTTGCCTTTCGTCTGCAAGCCTCCCTACTGTGTTTTCCGATTATGTTGCGTTTTGTAAAACTGGCTCTATGTGGTGTTTTAAGAATTTCCCAGTGGGTGTGAAAAACACCCAAAACATGGCTGCTTATGATAGGATTGGAACTGTGGAATCCAGCATGGTTCTCTGTGAAAACAGTACTTAACAGAAACTGTGTGTGTGTGGTGGGGGTGGGGGGTGGGGAATCAATCAGATCATATTCCACTTAATCTATGGAGCACCAGATGCCACTCATGTCCCAACCTCAATGCGTGGCACCTTGGGTTTGCCATTTGGCTGCACCCTTGGGATCCTCCTCTGCTTCCTGAGTTGTGGGTTCCCTTTCCCACTCACCCTGAACCCTGACGAGGTTCAGGGATCGATGGTCACAAGAGCCAGAGAGGGTCAGACTCAGCTCTGGAGATCAGTGCTGGGACCATGGCCCTGGCTTCCAGAGAACAGCAGCTCTGGGTGGTGCCACCTGCGGGCTTGACCATGGAGCTTACCCCAGAGGCAGCCTGGATGGGTGATCCCCAATGCCAGGTGCCCCCTGGTGGTGGTCATCTGAAGGGCTCTCCCAGGACTCTGGATGACAGTCTACCTTTTAAACACCCATTCTTTGGTGAGGAGGAAGGTGTGCATTTTAAATCTTCCTGTGAAATACCCAGAGAGAGTCCTAGAAACAGCTGTCTCTGTTTTAACAGATAGGACAGTATGCTGCTGCAGTGATATTAAGTGGGGATAAATTGAATATTAAATGCAAGAGAGGATCGGGAAATGACGTAGTGGTGCTCCTAAGGCCACACTTTTGTTCCAGCATTGTCTCCGGCCAACTTGTCCCAGTGGCTTTGATGCTGGGTTTGACACACCACAGGCAAATCTTCCCTTTTCCTTAGGTTGCACCACAGAGCACTTCTTCCTGGAATCCTTGCAGTGTTCTCAAGAAACCTGAACCGGAGACTTGTAAATGCTGCAACAAGAAGCCAGAGACCCTGGACTGCCCCATGCCCCATGCCCCATGGTCACTGGCTCTGTGATAGAGAATTCCCAAGGCCCCTGGGAACCTAGTCACGGCAGGCTTCCCACTCGAGGTCACCTGAGCAAGATGCCATCATTGACCCCACTCCCATACACATCGCTAAGTTTTCTTCCTAAAAGAGATCTGGGTTCCAGGATGGCCCCTGTGCTTCAGTTCCCTGGTCCCAGCGCCTGAGGATGTTCTGCCTTCTATTAGGCTTACTTTTTATCCAGGGAAGCCCATACCACAGGCACACCCTCCTTGCGTAATCCTGAAAAGCAAGCAAATGGAGAGATTTCTGAAAGAGCGCCATTCTTACTGGGACAATTGGGACAATTACTCTTTTTTCGGTACTTTCCCACCATGCTTCTGTCTCTGAATGCCCTCTCTAAAATGTCAGTCTCCTCCACAGCACTAGACTGAACATTAGAACTGAACAAGAGGACAAATAAAGAAAATGGTCCTGGGCAGAGAATGAGGTCCATCTGGACTCTAGGGGATACCTACCTAACTGTCGCATATTCCATAGGGCTTTTATAGCATACACAGCCCTGTGACACCTGATGACATACGAGGAAGGCAAGCCTCCAGAGAGGAGTGTAAACAGTCCATAGGGAACTGGACAAAGCCAACACATTTTGCTAATGAGCACACTGGGCTCTTCATTCACAATACCCTAAGCTAACCACCACCAGGCTTACATAACCGCAGGGGTCAGTTTAGACCTTTTGCCTTGTCCAAAGACAAACAGGGAGCAGATTTTTTTTTTTTGGGGGGGGGGAGTCTTCCCAGGAGCTGTCAGGTTTAATGAGGACAGCGGCGTCACTTTTAGGAATTAGAACTGTACTTTCTAAAGACGTGTCTTTCTTGGCTGGTGTTTCCTAGGGAAGAGTGTTTGGCTCTGTTACTGGCTAGGGAAGCAACAGTGATTCTTAAGAATGCAGTGGCATGGGCTTTTGGGTGGCCATTGTCAACCGCAGCAGTTAGATAAGCCGTCAGGTAAACGCAGTCACCATGTCACCTCACCCTAAGGGGCGTGCACATCTCTACCGGTCGTTACCGTAAAGGGTGCCTTCACACACCCAGCCTGTGCCGGGTTCCTCCAGTTTTCAGCTAGGAGACCATCGGAGCACTCAGACACCTCGTGTCCCATGCTCAGGTTGGGTGGGATCACCTCTGCCAGCTAAGTCATCCCTTCTCTGCGCCATCAAGTTTCTCTTCTGTGGGCTCCCATAGAGGAAATTACCTCCATCCCCACTGAAGCAAGCAAGCAGCGCTTTTCACCTGAACAGACTTACAGACTTTGACTGGCCTGCTTCCTACCAACCTTCCTAACGCTGTGACCCTCAGATTGTGCTGACCCTGCCCCCCCCCACCAGCCATAAAATCGCTACTTCATAACTGTAATTTTGCTACTGTTTTGAATCGTAATGTAAATATCTGATATGCAGGTTGCATGGTATGTGACCCCGTGGGGGTCACGACCCACAGATTGAGAACCACCCTTTTAGCCTGCCAATGGTCTTATCCACACACTTCGTTCTCTGCTGAGCCCTTGTTTTGTAGCACCGGTGGTCCTTTCAGCCATGCAGTTCCCTTTCCTCCATTTACCCCTCTACTTCTGAATTACTCTGTTTTTATTCTTTATAGGTTACATTCCCCTATCTATCCGAATTTTCTAGACTGCTCCATCCCCCTTGAGCCAGCTCTTTTGCTCGCTCAGGTTTGTACACTGCTGCTGGATGGCTGCATCTGCCTGCTGCTCTCCACAGCCATCTAAGCGCTGATGAGCCTCAGCTCCGGCTCACATCTTTTCTCTAAATGTCACCTCACCGGGAGAACAAGCCCACCCCCAAACACCCTACTCATTATCCCCATTAACCTGCTCCTTTCCAGTCTACACATTCGCTGGTGGCCGTCACGGTCACCCGCAGCCAGATTGGCATATGGAATCACACTTGGTTCTTGTATTTGTTCTAGCCTCAGTCACCCACCCAGACACCTTAATTCACCTTGTAGATACTCTCACCTCATCCCCCCTCCCCCCGTACAAGCCGTAGCACTTTCCATAGCTCTGGGCCTTGTGACTGGAGTAAGCGATTTCCCAGATGCAGCTCTGTTCTTGTTCCTTCCCTGTCTGTGTGGGTTTCCCCCAAAGGCTAACTACGGCTTTTAAAAGAAATCCTAGCTGTGCCCTGCATGCCATGCCAGAGCTTTGCCCTTCCACTTCTCTGGCTTCACTGCAGGCTGCTCCATGCTCCCCAGACTTTCATCCCACACTGTCTCTGCTCCCTGATTCCCACGTTCCCTTTCCTTTACAGGAGACTGATGGTTTAGTGTTGCCTCTTCTAAGACTTTTCTTGGCTCCTTTCCCCACGGAAGGCCGCATTAGATCACCTCCTCCAGGTCCACCTTCTTTGGTGCACAGCCCCTTTATCAGCTGTTCTCAACCTGTGGGTAGCGACCCCTTGGGGGACCGAATGACCTTTTCACAGGGGTCACCTAAGACCATCGGAAAACATGGATATTTGTATTAAGACTCTTAACAATAGAAAAATTGTAGTTATGAAGTAGTGACAAAAAAAATTTTATGAGGAGCTGTATTAAATCATAGCATTAGAAAGGTTGAGAACCATTGCCTTCTATCCTCTTAGGACCCTAAATATTTACAGCTGCCATGTGCTTCTCAACAGGACTGGCTTCATCTTTGTCCCTGTGCCTACCGTTGGCCACGACACAAAGAAGCTGAGGGCACGCATGCACGCACACACACACACACACACACACACACACACACACTCACACAGAGAGGAGAGAGAGAGGGAGAGAAAATATTACTACAGATTGAATGGTTGTTTTAGGGACAACAGAAAAAGAATAATGTCCCATACTCAAAGAACAGCATATCAGAAACAGTAGAAAGAACCTGCCATAAGAAGAATATTCAAATCTTTTTTATGCAAAGAACAGAGCTGGATTAGACATTATGGTGTTGTACACAACAGAAGCCTTCTCTATGCTGTAATTAAAATGTCATACATTTTCTAATCCAGCAAGTCACATGTTTTAAATAAAGCCACAAGATTCTTCCTAAAAAGTATGTGAGCCCTGTCCCCAGCTGATTCAAAATGTATATGTAAGTCAAGCCAAATTAATAAGAGAAAAGAGTTCCAGAGTGTGCCCCAATCCTATTAACACAATTGTCAATCTGGGTCAGTCACTGGAGAGCATGCCATCCCCCTGCTGAGCTGGGAGACTTAGTTACACCTGGCGTTTGTCTGCCCCGGGAAGGGCGGTGCTCATTATGAGAGTCTCTCAACACAGCCGTCTTTAACTGTGTCATATCGAAAACTCCACTAAAATTTAACTTAAGATTCGCTTCATTCAAAAATATCCATAATACTAAAGCTGGCTCAAGGCATCTTCAGCAGTCTCTTTAGGATTAGAGGTCCTTGGAGCTCCAGCAAAGTCTGAGACACAGAGCCAGCCTGCCTCCAGCAGCTGCTTCAAGTGGGAGGTCCCCTCCCCCGCCTCCCTCCACCCCCTCCTCCCCTCCTCTGCCTGTCCTGGTTCCCTTGGCTCCTCCTCCTCCCCAGCCCCCTGAAGGGCAGTGGACTGACTGTCCAGAGGGACCGGGCATCTTGAGACACAAAGAGGCAGGTTTCCTCTGCCACACCAGCTTCCTCGCTTAAGCCTTCAACTGCCCTGTCCATAGCACGCCAACCCAGAGAGGCAAAGCAAATTCTCAAAATCACACAGCCTGTGTATGACATGGTGTGAACCAAACTGACCTGACCCTACCGGCCATATTGTCCTGCTGAGCCACTCTGGTAGCTGTGCTAGATTAACAACAACAAAGGCGGCATTCCCAATAAGGAATGGCAGATGACCTGCTTCACTGCTCTATTACTTTCTGTGTACTTCCGGCTGGCCTTGTACTGTTGGAAATCCTCCTTTCTCCTCGGCCTTCTAGGTGCTGGAATTATAGGCATAAGCCATCACACCCACAGGCAATGATGCTTTTGCAAGCATCTGCCTTATAAGACCTCACTTTCCTCAGCTGAAAATGAGAAACTTGACTAGGTTACCTCTCCCAGGCTCTGCAGTCTTTATGAGGAAGGAAGAGCCATGTGTGCACAGCTGCTTCCTAGAAACTCTGATGATTTCCCACTCTCAACCAACACTAAAAACTGAGGACCTTTGTGGGAAAAGACAAATCCACGCCTCTGCTACCTTCTGGGTGTGCTGCGGGAGGTGGGTACTCCTTAAGAACAGCAGCAAAGGGGCCACCCACATGCCCGAAACCACCTGAGAAGCTTTTCAAAGCCTCACCTCCCTCAGAGCCAAGACTGGGGGAGGCAGCCGATGGCAAGAGGTAACCACTGACTTGGATGACGTCATACATCAGGAACCGTCAATCACACATCCCAAATAAATGAACAGGCCTCAGACAGAACCAGATCTCCCTCACATCAAACAGGTGTCTGCTTTAGCCACTCCCAGCTTCATGAAGTCAGAACTATCTAAGATGACATTACCCAGGGGCTCCCAGCATTTCCTCTTCCCTGGACAAATGGATGAGGGAGGAAGCCATTAAGACACTTTCTTGGATTCCCAGAATAGTAAGAGGAATGTTTTGTGCTAAGGTGGTCCAGGGAGTTGGAGCTGGGAGATCCTGTCTCTTGTGGGGAGAGCAGGTTTGGTGTCACACTGCACAGGCCGGCTGGCAGGCACAGGCTCTCCCAGCCCTAACGCCTGAACCTCTAGGCCCACAATGGTCACTCCGTCCAGAGTCATTCTGCCCAGGATCTGGCCTGCTGATGTGTGCAGAGATTTTACTCCCAAGCAGAGAGGAGGGGCCAGGACCCCCAGGAGTGCCCTTTAAACCATTTGCATTTGATTGGGAGGGATGCAGTGTTCCTGTTTAACAGAAACTCAAAGAGAATTGGATGGAGTCTTTCTCCCACTCCTCCAGCAGAAACACGGAGTGGATAATCTACAAGGAAAACAGTCCTGTTAGAATAGGTAAATATAAACAAATGGAACCACAAGATTGCCTGGCGGGGGCCCCCCGGGGATTAACTAATTACTCACACAATGCTTTGAGTAGGAACTAATTAATCTGTTAAGCACCAGGAGGGGCTAAGTCACCTGCCAAGTGCAGGGCTGAGCTGCACATCTTCAGAGGCTGAGTTGGAGCTCTCTAGAGAGGGTCTCAATGAGGACTATCTCTCTCAAAGGCATCAAGCCCCTGCCTCCCAAGCTCATTCTTGTGCCAGACTCACTGTCCCTCTGCTTGGAACCAGAGAACTGAGAATCTAGGGGAAAGTCTTCAGGCTCCGCATCCCCCTCCCCTGGCGGAAGACTGTCAGAACTTGGGGAAGATTTCAGCCACTGTGTTCCCCTAAGCCCACTTAGAGATGGAGAATGTGTGTATTATCCTGACATATCTCCCAGATCTTGTAACTAGTTTCTGATCATTTCTGCTAGGCACTCAGGGGAGAGGCATTCCCATCTCCCTTAAATGCTGACTTTACCAGGGAACTCAGCAGATCCCAACCTGTCATATGTCAAATCAGTGTGACCTGATTAAAACTAAAATGAGCACTAGCGATTTCATGAGCTTTGGTAGTGAATATAAGGCTGGTCGTATATGAGATGGGTGCTAACGTGGGCCTTTTCCAGGGCCTTGAACTCCCTTCTGTACTCCTGAAATAAAGTTCACCGTCTACTGCAACCTGGTAGATAATGGTTTGAGAGCTGTCATCAGCTACTATGAGCCTTTCTTAGGGAAACTTTATTCTTTGGGGGGGGGTTGTTTGTTGTTGTTGTTTTGTTTATTTGTTTGTTTGTTTGTTTTTCATTATTTAAGAGCTCTACAGCATAAAGGGCACAGAACCAGGCACAATGTACTTGGAAATCCTGGCTACAGCCAGGTAACATGGCAACAGAGCCAATCATACAGTGACAATGAGGAAACCACACCTATAACACACGTGTCACACTAATCTCCAGGCACGGGGCAAGGGGAGGAAGGCCTAAAGTCAGGTCAGACATGATTCTATGTGCCGAACCCCAGTATAGCAGAGGGAAAGGAAAGAGCAATTATTAGGCAGGAGCTGCCACTGAAGTGAGTCACTGGCGGTCACTGCCAACTCAAATGCAACCCATGAGTCACAGCGTGGGGCCAACAGGATGTTTAATGCTGCCCTGAGGAGGAGCTTGAATGAACCTGTGGTTTCTATGAACAACAAGAGGGTCTCTTGGGCTACAGAGAGGGCTCCGTGGTTAAGAGCACTGGCTGCTCCTCCTGAACACACATGTTCAATTCAAAGCACCCACATGATGGCTCTCAACAGTCTGTAACTCCAGTTTCAGGGAATCCAGTGCCCTCTTCTGTCTCCAATCCCAGGCACTGCACACATATGATCCAAAGACATACAGAGAAACACTCACATAAAATCTGACACAGAGAAAGAGAGAAAGAGAGAGAGAGAATCTGGAATTTTATTTCTGGGTTCCATTGCCAGGGTTCTGATACAGTAAGTCTGGGCTAAGATCACAGTTCTATTTCTAATAGGCTCCTGGATGATGCCAATGCTGCTTGCTCTGGGAACACAGCTGGAAAACTTTTCGGCTAGAAGACTCTGATCAGTCCAAGATTCGTAGAGGGAGGGGTCTCCCATCCCGGAGCTGCAGTCTCTGCCACTGCCTCCAGGATCAGGACCTCTGCACAGCAGCCAAACATGTCATTCGAATTGCTCATTCCTGACAGTCCTTTATTTTCCTGCTTCATTTATACTTTATTCGGCCATTTAACCAGTTGGCCAATTTCTGAGTTATTTCTCTATGTGTTTTTTTTTTCCTTTTTTTTTTTTTTTTCCACATAGAGCGAAATGGATGAGACACAAATCCAATTGGCTGGGGATGATGTGGATTTGCCAGAAGATCTCCGAAAGATGGTAGATGAAGACCAAGATGAGGAAGAGGAGAAGGATTCTATCCTTGGGCAGTTGCAGAACCTCCAGAACATGGACTTGGATGCCATTAAAGAAAAGGCTCAAGCCACCTTCACAGAAATCAAGCAGTCGGCAGAACAGAAGTGCTCTGTGATGTGAGAGGCGGCGGGCCAGGTGGAAGGAGAGAGGAAGGCCACTCCTGGGGGGCGGGGATGACCAGCATGCACTGTAATGCAGCAAATATATTTAGAGAAACCGCGATGATAAAGCTGCCTACCAACACACAGACAACCATCTGGTCTCTCTTGATGTCCCGGCATAGCACTAACCAGCCCTTGTGGCAGAGAACACACTTTCCTTTTAGTTATAGCCACAGGTAACTAAGAAAGATCAGCCATAAATTACAGTGCAGAGCCATCTGGCTAAAGATCTTTAGGACAGCCAGGAGGAACCAAACAAAACCAAGTTTCCACTCCAACTTTCTTTCTTGGGGAGCAGGATCTCACAGTGTCCAACCATCATCAGCATGGTGCCAGTTACCTACAGAGAACGGCACGGGGGGAAAAGTGGTCACCTGGTGTCAAGGCTCCACGTGACTGAGCAATCAAATAACACAACACCTGTTGCTCCCAGCATCCTTGAGATCCATAATTTTTTTTTCTCTTAATTTTGCCTTTTAGACGCTGTGCAAGTCACTCTGTCTTTCTGAAACCAAATATGTGACCTAAACACAGTAAAGGGAAGAAAGACTTATTTGGGCTCACAGTTCAGAAGATTCAGTCCATGGTTGCTTGACTGCATGGGCCTGGGCAGAACAGCAAGTCAGGAAGGATAGAGGATGTAGTGGGGATCCAGGAACCAGAACCACCCAGAGATCTACTTCCTTAAGCTGGATCCTACCTTTTGAGGTTTCCCGAATCTCAAAAAAAAAAAAAAAAAAAAAAAAAAATCACTAAATAGACACTTCACATTGCCAACGCAAAATTTCTCAGGGCTGTCCCAGTGAAGACTACCAGCTGGAGGACAAGCCTCCCAACACATAATTATTTTATTGGACAATCCCTGTCCAAGATAGAGCAGACAGGATTCAGCCAAGTGGCAGTAGTGGTCAGGGATGTGATCAAAGATGAGAAGCATGGGCAGAAAAAGTGCTCAACATCTCTAGCCATCAGGAAATGCAAACTAATATCATCTGTTATATCATCTCACCCTAGTCAGAGAGACTATCACCACCACCACCACCCCCCAAAAAAATGACAAAAGATGGAGAGGAACCCTATTCACTGTTAGTACCAACTAATACAGCCACGCTGGAAATCAGTGTGGAAACTTCTCAGGCATTAAAAAGAACTACCTTGAAGGGGGCAAAGTTTAAGGTTGAGGGATGTCAGGACAACGATTGCTGCTCATGGTTCCTTCTGTCTGAACTCTGGTAGCAGTGGGGACACAGGGTAGACAAACAGTACTACAAACTTCAGTCAACCTGTCATTCTTTTTCCACTTAGCTCCCTACTCCCCGTCTCTTTTCCTGTTGCTCTAACTTCCACTCTTCAGCCTCCCTTCCAGGACATTGCACTGACATTCTGAGCTGGTTTTCTGGGTAGACATCAGAGTCCTTTTTCTAAAAATCAGTTCTTTTAAAGACAATGAATCAAAGATTTGCCCTAGAAACGGAACTGTTTGGCCAACACCAACCAAGACAAAACAGAAGGATCTTTCTAGTGAATCTGTTCATAGAACAAATAAGGGTAGAGAACAATTTTATGCAGAAGAAATTCTCTATTAGAGGGTAATAAGATAATAACATGGGTGCAAGCCCAGATGCCTGTACAGTGTACAAGATGCAGCTTCAAGTTATAAAATCATGGAACTAAAACCAAGGAGTAAAGTTCCGAACTGATGGTCCTTTGCAAGGTTTAGCACCTGCCAGAAATTCCTGCAGAATTCTGGTGCTGTGTTTGAGGTTGATTCACCTTGTAGCCACAGCCCCTCACACCACGGACACACTTTAAAACCTCGCCCATCTCCTATTAAAGTTAGTATATGAGCTGTGATTCGTTTTATATAAGAAACTTTAAAATATAGCTTTAAATGACATGTTCAGCTGTTGCCAGTCGCTGTGCTCTAGTTAACGGTGTGGTGGGCTGGGTCAGAGGTGCTGTGTCACCATGAGGTTTGTACATCTGTGACATAAAGCAGCTGTGTCTAATTATTCAATAGAGCAGCTGCAGGATGGCAAAAAGACTTGCTTTCTTATAAAATATGAAGCCAACCTGCCCAAGAAAAGTCACTAAATTGCCACTTCCCTCTTGACAGCCCAAATTACCACAATACCATTTGGTCATTGTCCCCATGGAGCTGCATAGGCTGCAGGAGAGCTACCCATGATTCCACTGGAGTCACAGGAGGCCACACCACAGCACCACACCACAATGCCTCTACACCGAAGTGGCACACCAGAGCTCCACACCACGCCGACATACCACAACGCTACCCCACGGTGCTATGCCATCCCGTAACACCGCAACACACTACCCCCATCACAGCACAGCGCCATCCCATAATATAATCCGCCAACTCATATCCCCACACACGGGAGTATACATGTTAACAGCATGACAGGGGGCTAGCCCTAACTTTCACCGCACCCTAGTACAAGGGCTTCAAGCTTCCGAATGCTGCAGCCCTCTAATATAGGTCCTTATGTGGCAGTGCCCTCCAGCTATTAAGTTGCTATTGTTGCTAGTTTGTGAGTGTAATTTTGCTCATGTTGCAAATCGTAATACGAATACCTGTGTTTCCCGATGGCCTTAGGCAACCCCTGTGAAAGGATCGAAACCTACAGGTTGAGAACCGCTGCTCCAGCACATTACGCCAGATCACAACACCCCAGGAAGCGCCAAGTCCCCCACACATGGATTCAGGCAGGGAGGATGTGTATGTTAGGTCAGAGCCTATTAAGCTTTTTCTTGGGATCCCTTTCACCTGAGAAAGTTTTACACACACTCATGTATATAGTTATAGGAGTGAATTTCACTAACAACAAATCAGAAAAAATAATGGAAACAATTATACATATAGTGTTAGCATTCATTATTATAATAAAACAAATGCGTGTTCTAAGAATATGGGTGTGCCTATTTACCTTTTAGTTCTTTTGCTGAGACCGTATTTGATACTGTAGGACATTATCTTCAACATCTTTTAGAGTCGATCAATAGTTTGATTTTAGGCTGAATGTTGTGACACATGTCTATAAGCCCAGCATATGGGAGGTAGAGGCAGGGTGATCATGAGTTGAAGGCCAGCCTTGGCTACAGAGTGAGTTTGATGCTAGCATGGGCTACACGAGACCAGCAATCAAAAAACACAATTTTTAAAAATTTTTTAAAAAATTAGTAATCATGCAGTATAAAATGACAGATGTAGATTTTAAAGCCATTGCAGAACTTGTTGGAAATTCTCTCCTATTCCCACGCTAGAATTCATCTACAACTTATGAAACTCAAGCCAGCAACTCAAATGCAGGCACTTTTTTTTTTGCATGTGTATGTATTTATGCTGTTCGTGCACATTCATACGCCTGTGCCAGAGGCATGCCCAGGCTAGATGTTGGCACCGAGTGTCTTCCCTCAATTGCTTTCCACCTTTATGCCGAGGCAGCTTTTTTCACTTGAATCCAGAGCTCACAGTTTGGCTAGCTTAGCAAGCTAGCCAGGGGTCACTTGTCCCTGCCTCATGTTTACAGACAGACTTCATCAGCAACCTGTCCTGGACTGTGCATGGCGCCTTCTAGTAGAAGCCCAGATTAAAAAATAATAATAATGAAAGAGTATTTCAGGAGGACATTTACTCCTGCCCTTCACCGGCTTGCCCTTCTCTCTTGCCATAGAGTTAATTTTCCCTATTGCTGCTGTAGCTGAGTCCTTCACTGACTCTAGAGCCAGTGTTTCCAAACACTCATCTTGGAAAAGGAACCAGCAGCTCTTCAGGAGCCCTGCAGACTTCGAGTGCCAGATTTTGACTACTAAAGGGCCCCACCTTGTGGGCCAAATGACTGCTGGTAGTCTCCCCAGTAAGAGACAGCTATTCTGGGACTGCTCTGACACTGAGGCACCTCTGGTGTGGTTTGGCCATTTGATTATTTTAAAGCTCACTTAATAAATTCTAAATAATTATATGCATATATCCATACACTATATGTATTACATATATGTTCCTTTGGTTATATTTCTATAGGGAACTCTAACTGAAATGGAGGGCCAGGGTGAGGTGAGGTACACTGGCTTGTGATCCCAGCACCCAGGATGCAGAGGCAGATGGATCACAGTGAGTCTGAGGCCCACCCATATAGAACTCTGGTCTACGACAGGGTTCCAGGACTGCGTGGGGTTATCTAATGAGATCCTTCTCACATTTTTAAAAATGAGATTTGAAATGATTTTACTACCAGTAGCAGTAGGAGACAAAATTCTTAGCGATAAGTTTATTAATGGATGTGGAAAACTTGTACACTGAAAACAAAGATGTCCATGTATCAGAAGAGTTTATGTGTTCTGGAATTCATACCCTCCGAACTGATTGAGTCAGTGAGATCCCAGCCATATGGAGGAATGGAGGAACCCTTCCACATGGAGGAAGGGTTAAGCTGCTCCAAAATTTCATTGGAAAGTCAAATGAAGTTAGAGATATAGAATACACCTCAAAAAAAAAAAAAAAAAAAAAAGCAAGATTGGAAAAAAAAAAAAAACAATCAAGATTGGACGATCTACTTGCTTGAGGCTTTCTTCAAACTTCAGTAACCGTGACAAAATGATGCTGCTGCAGACCGATCACTGAAATAGCATATAGAGCCCAGAAACAGACCTGTGCTTATACATCAGCTGATTCCCTGGACTTTTGCAAAGATTCTTCTGAGAGGTGCCACGTACTTCCTTCAGCTTTCCTGAATTGTTACAGGTTCAGGAATAGCCACTCACTGACCACTCGGACACCAGGCTGAACTCAACAGATGTTTATAGAACACGATAAAAAGGCATTTACCAGCCAGGGATATAATCTGGAGCTACACTATGATGTTGCTCTGCTTCTAAGGTAGGTTTTTATACTTAAAAAAAAGTAAGCGTGTAATAACTAAGTAACAAAACTGTAACCAGGTGTAGGAAACAAACAGCAACTAGTTAACAACCAGGTAACAAAAACATAGCCAAGTATCCGGGTATAAGAAGCAACATTATATCATTTTTTACTAGCTAGACAAAGCGTCTCTTACTAGCCTTTAATTTGATTGGTTCTGCAGTTGGAGAACTTCATAGAGTGTCCAGGTAATGAAGAATTCAAAGTTTGAGAAATGAAACCATAGAGACATAATCAAAATGGAGACTTGGAGGCAAAATGGCTTCTGATATGCTAAAGGCTACAGCAGGTGTTAACAGAGGGGCCATACTTATGCTACAAAATAAAGTATGTCTCAACAGAGGGGCTATAGAATTTAAGCAGGTTGCAACAGAATGACTTCTTCTTTTATAATTGTTGTACAATGGCAAAATCAGGAAGTTCAATGTGTGCAATTAGTTTGCTACCATCTTATCACTTGCATAGATTTGTGTAACCATCAATCACTACAATCAGGATACAGAATTATTCCATCACCTTGGAGTCTCCCTTTGCCAACACCATCATATCCATCCCCATGTCTTTCCTATCACTAACTGTAAACTATTGACTAATTTCCAACTAAATGAGTTTTGACAGTGGCACCAATCCAATCCCATGAATGAATTAAATATGCAGAAATACATTAAATGTAGACCCTTACCTCACACTGTAGCAAATATCTTAATTCAGTGTGGATTAAACCTAAGCATAAAGCCAAGTTTGTAAAACTTTTAGAATGTAACAGAGAACATCTTCATAATTTTAGGATAAGCAAAGCTTGTTGATTCATTAGACTTTATGAAACTTCTGCTCATCAAGAGACACCATTAAAAAAGGTAGCTGTTCATGCATTTTAGATTGGAGAAACTATTAGCAAATTACATACCTGACAAAGAACTGGGGTGCAGGGAATGTGTATACACACAGGCATGCATATAAGAACAGCTACATGTCAGAGACAGCCCCTGTTCCCTTTACTAGGGAGCCCAGTTGGGGACTGAGCTGCCATGGGCTACCCCTACATCTGTGTACAGGTTCTAGGTTATCTCCATGAATGGTCCTTGGTGGAAGGATCAGTCTCAGAAAAGGCCCCTGGGCCCAGAATTTTTGGTTCTGTTGCTCTCCTTGTGGAGCTACAGTCCCCTCCAGGTCTATCTCCTCCTTCTTTGCTAAGATTCCCTGCACTCTGCCCAAAGTTTGCTATGAGTCTCAGCATCTGCTTTAATACCCTGCTGAACTCAGTGGCTGACTCTTTGATCACCTCCCCCTGAGGTCAAGGGCAGCCTTACCAGGCCACAGAGGAAGACAAGGCAGCCAGTCCTGATGAGATCTGATAGGCTGGGGTCAGATGGAAGGAGATGAGGACCTCCCCTATCGGTGGATTGGGGAAGGGGCATGGGAGAAGAGGGAGGGAGGGTGGGATTGGGAGGGAATGGGGTAGCGTGCTACAGCTGGGATACAAAGTGAATAAATTGTAATAAATAAATAAAAATTTAAAAGGACAGTTACAACTCAAAAATAACTAAAATAGTGAAAATAAAAGCAAAAGCTCAGCAAATATGCAGTGAAAAATAATATTTAAATGACCAATGTCAATATGCAAACAACCAAGATATAAAAATGTGCCCTAGCTCGGTGTGGTGGTGCATGCATGTAATCCTAACACTCAGGGAGGCAGAGGCAGGGGATCTCTGTGAGATGGGGGCCAGCCTGGTCTACAAAGCAAGTCCAGGAAAACCTAGGTTAATAGACTGACTCCACTAAGTGTTGGAGAAAGTACAGAGCTGTCAGGATGAATGAATGCTATTAAAGAGAATATAACAGTACAACTACTTTGGTAAAAGATCTGCCAGAGTTATGTAAAAGACTCAGGTACTAAACTAGAATCCTTCAAGAATGCAGAGTTCTAGCTAATGGGATTTTGGGAGGTGCAATGAAATTTGAAATATGCCTTCAAAAGCAGGAGACACAAGAAGATGGTAGATGAATCCATGGGCAGAATGAGCATATTTTCTAGAGAAAACACTGACTTTGAACCTAATAGTAGGCCTGCAAAGCTTCTAATCGTTTCAAATTTCTTATGTGCTTGAAATCCTTCTTTTTCTGTTTCACACTTCATAGTTGAATGCTGGGATGGGGTGAGCTCTCTACTTTTACCAGCAGCTGAAACAAAAAGATGAAATGAAGTTTATGATGCTCTACATACTTCAGACTTGCTTTCTCCTCCACCCAGGCATCCAGAAATGGACGGATGGTTGCTTCCTGGGCCTGTGTTTGACTGCAGGACTTCTGTGTGAGAGTTCAAAGCACTGAAGAGTGTGCTGATGAGACATTTCAGTGGTATGCCACACACACAAATCCTAACTTCAGTCCCCAGGACCCCACAACAAACAATCACTGACCAATACACAAATGTTACTCTCATGAAACTGTACATTTTCACAAGGGTTACAAAAAAGAAATTGGGCCAGTGAAACAGCTCAAGGGGTAAGGACGACTGTCAAATCTGATGACCTGAGCTACAACCCCACAACCCCACCTGGGTTAGGAGGCTGAACTATAAGTACACACACACACATACACACAAGAAAAATAAATAAGTGTGAAAAATACTTTTAAGCGTTAAAAAGGAATCAATACACCCAGTTTCTAAGCACAGGTTTTCTGGAGAGTGGATTTGTCTTCTTTATCTCCCCAAGCAAGTGAAGGACGAGTGCTCCCAAGCTTCTAAAACAAGAAGACGTCTTGTGTAGATCCAATGAGAGAGTCGGAAACCCAGGGTGCTCTGCTGGTCAGCACAAAGGCTTCAGGATGGTCCGTCTCCTTTTTTTCTTGTCTTCTTGTTCACATCCACAGCCCGTCCAAGCTCTCAGCAGGATCATCATCACCAGGAAGTGTTAGAAATATGATGCAGTCCTACACAACCCCAGCATGCAACCCTGGAACAAGAGATCCCTTCAGCAAGAGATCCCTTCCCCCAGACCAAAACACAGCTCTCGCAGGTAACACTAGAACACTTGAGAGTCTCTGAATGTCCTCCTCCCCCACCCCCTTAAGACTGGAGTTAGTTTTTAATTTTTCTCTTAAAAAAAAGTCTCTTGTCGTTTTTAATTCTGGTAAAATATATACAGCACAAAACATGCCATTTTCCAGGTGAATGGGCCTAAGTACATTCGCAATTTTGCTTTCATGGTATCACGACCCATCCTTTTCCGGCACTTTTTAGTCTTTCCAGTTGAAATTCTGTACCCAGAGAACAACATTTTTTTTTCACCACTCCCTCGCTGCGGGTTCTAATTTATTTTTCTATGAATATTTTGCATTTTTGAGACATCATCTCAGTATGTAGCACAGACTGGACTCTTAATCATCACCACCACCACCACCATCATCATCATCATCATCATCATCACCCTACCATTGCTATCCCAGTACTAGGCTTACAGGCTCAGGCCACACACCCAGCTTGCTTCTGTGACCTTGACTCCTTGAAGTACTTTCAACGTGAGCAGAACAGTCCAGTACTGCTGTTTTCAAACTGCCTTGTTTCACCTATGACGCCATCTTTAAGGTTTGTCCATGCTGTATCATATGTCCTCTTTCTATTGCAGGTTTGTAGATTTAGTATTTCGTGTGTGTGTGTGTGTGTGTGTGTGTGTGTGTGCATGTGACCATCTGAAGACAACTCTGCTTTCACCATGAGGGTGGAAAGGGTTGAGCTGAGGTTGTACCGCTCTGTTAAAGACGGGGCAATGCTCTACAATATTCATAAGTGGCATTTTAATCTGGGGAACACTCACACCTCTCTAAATTGTAGCTGTTGTGAATAGTGTGTGAACAACGTGGGCGGAGGTGGACATTTCTGAATTCCTGCTATCAGTTCCTCCTTATATGTTCATGTGTGTACATGTGTGTGTTTGCATGTGGGGTCAGAGGTAAAACTTGAATGTTGTTTCTCAGGATGCCACTCATTTCAAAGTTTTGTTTGATTTGACTTGATCTGAGATAATGTCATTCCCAGGTTTGAACATCTCTGATCGACTACACTGACTGCCCAGCAAAACCCCACAGTCCCCAGTACTGGAATTACAAATGTATACCAGAATGCCTGCTTTTTTTCTTTTTTTTAATGTGGATTTTGGGAGACTAAATTCTGATCTTTGTGCTTGCATGGCAAGTGTTTTAGCAACTGAGTGATCTACAAAGCCCCTCATTTCTGTTTCTGTTATTGACAAATAGAATAGTTAAGAGGTTTTTTTTAAACATTATAAATAGTATTTTTGAGAAGCCACAGAAATAATGCCTGAGAGGTATTATAAATATGGAACCACACAGGCTAAATTCAGATTTAGAAACCTTGTAAAATTTATCTTTTAAAATTTTTATCATGTAAAAGATTAAATGTAACCCAAAATAGAGCAGCGTAACAAATTCACGGATTCTGAAATCTTCCTTCTTTACCTAACTCTAAAATGCTATCAACCTCGGAAAACCATATTTGCACAATTCCGTTTAGATCGAAAGAGAATCGTTCTTAGGCTATGTGATTCCCGAGCTATGGGAAGGTGGAGAGTGTATGCCAAATGATGCTTGCTTGCTTTTGTAAGTCATTTCAGAAATCCCTCAAACTTCCAAGCTGCATTTCACTAAAGATCATTCATTTAATTACAAGGTCTTCAGTGAGTCCTGGGCTCCTCCACTTGAATGAAGACACTTCTGGGTAGCCCCTGAGACCCTATTGAAAGCATCTGGGGCTAATTAGATTCATCAGGACATATAGGATCAGCACTTTTAGGGCTTAAAGGGTCAAAGGAGAAAGTACAAAAAAAATGGACCAAAAAATTATGCACAAAATCACAGTAAACGAATAAGTTAACGACCCAAATGGAGTGCCATGGAGTTGCCAGAGCCACTGAGAACAAAGAATGGTATCCCCGGGGACGGCGGCGTGGTCTTAGAGCAAGGTGGCAGTGGCCCTGAGGGAAGTCCTGTCTCCTCAGTTAATGAAGGCTCACGTCAAAGGCGGTGAGGGAACCCCAACCAACACTAACGCTAACGAGGCAGGAGCAGACTGAATGCCCTTTGAAAGTGATCAAATGATCCCTGTGGGCTTTCTGAGAGAGAAGGCAAAGAAGTCTGATATTTTCAAACACATAAGAAATATTATTTTAGAAAACTCCAGATAACTGGGTATAAGAATGTGAAAAACGTATCTGTGCCATTAGTAGCTGTGTGAAACAAGACCCCTTTGCTTAATAGTCTCCTCAGCTGTAAAGTAGAGCTCCTCACAGTTACATGAAATCAACGGTCACCATAGGCAGTTTGGGTGCTGAGACCTAGCTAACGAAGTCTTCACTTTCATAAAGCTCACATTCCAGTGAGAGTCAGGCATCAAGCCAGTTTGTTAGTGACAAAGAGGTTTGAAGGCTGGTTGATGCTATAGACAAAAACAGAACAAGAATGAAGAAAATATGAAAATTACAGGGAGGGCACTTCTGGGAAAGAGAACAGTTGGTGCAAAAGTCTTGAAGCAGGAAGGGTCTGGAGGTCCTAAGTATCAGAGGAGGTGGTCCCAAAACTGGGAAAGAGATGGTCTTATAGAGCAGGGCAAGGAGTTTTGATTTGATCCTAAGTATAACAGTTGGTTTGAATGGGTTTTATTCAAGGAATGGATTGGCCTATCTTACCATTTGTTTTGTTTTGTTTTGAGACACGGTTTTACCATGTTGCCCTGACTGATCCGGAACTTGTATATGAGGCCAACCTTGAACTCATGTTCTCCCTGCCCTTGACTCCTTAGTGCTGGGACTACAAGGGTACACCACCACATACAGCCTTGATTTACATTGTAGAGTAGTTACCTGGCTGCTGAGTGCAAAGAAGAGAGTGAATCATAACAGGCAGGAGACGGAAGGACGGTGGACTGAACCTGTATTAGAGAAAGAGAGACAAGGGGATTCACAGAGATACGGAAGAATTGTGGAAAATGAAGAAATTCTGGAGGTGAAAACGGGGATGGTTGCACAGCAATGTCAGTGTTCTTAGTGCCAAAGAATTCTATACTTAACAGTGGTTGAGATGATATAGTCAGTGTCATTACAAAGTACAAAAGTTCAAAAAAAAAAAAAAAAAAAGTAAAAGGCAGCCCTGATGTTTGTGTTTGGGACGGGCTCTTTTTCAGTGGGTCTGAGTGTGGCTGTGACCTGAGTCTGTCTTCACACTTCAAACTAAACTGATAAAACAGAAGGCGCTACGCTCTTGTTTGAAAAGGGAGTCTGGGGGAGTAAAGTCTGAGCGTGTGTTCATTTGCGTGTAGTGCTCGGCGAGTGGCACTGAGTGGAACAGGCTTCCCGAAACAAGAAGGGAAGACAAAAGCACAGGCATAGGTGTGCCCAAGGCTGCGGCACTCGGGCGGGCGTCCTCGGATTTGCCTTCTTAGTGCTCTAAGAGGATTGCTGAGCTTGGAGATCATCATCCCCTCAAGATAAATGTCTCTAGTGCTTCCCCCAGACACTCTGAATTCAATTAGTTTAATTAGAAAACAAGCAAAGAGGCATTATCTTAATATAGCTTTGCTCCCAGCAGCCCCCAAAGGTCCCCTTCTTTGGTAGATATTCAAATGCCTCCCTTTTATTTACACATTCTGAAATGATGCAACTTTGCCCTTTCAAAGGAAGATGAGCATTCTTATCTAGTAGATCATACTTCTGTTCTAGTTTTAAAACTGATATTAATAGATATCTTCATTCCTTAGGGGGACAGGAGCTGTGAGATTCCAGGAAATGGTGGAACACCCCGATTTTGAATACTTGACAATTTCTGAGATGAAAGTGCTCCTACTGTTGCTTATTTTGAACTACAGATGTGACAATAGCTCTGGGGAAAACCTGCCTGCAGCTCTCACAGGACAGCGGGTAGGGGTTCTGATGCACTAAGGCCTTGTAAACCTAGTGCCAGTAGAATTTTCTTTCTATTACATAGAAGCTCCATGGTCTGGCACAAGTTACAAAAGCAAGCTCAGAAGCAAAACAACTGGGTTGGTAAAATTAGGGTATAGAATGAAGAAGTGTCTCGTTGCCTTTGCACAACAGACGTGAGGCTTGGGGGACTGGATACAGATACGGCCTTCATGAGATGGCTCATGAAGACATCTCATGGCTATGAGATGTCCAAGTGAGAGCCTGAGCATCCCAGAGCAGGTATTGAGTCCAAAGAAATTCCCGGCAAGCTGGAGAGTCTAGAGCCTCTTCGTCTAACCTTGACTACAATGTCCTGAACCACCTTGGTAAATCATTTTGTTTCCTGAAAGGGAAGGTACCAGGTGTGAGAAAACAGAGCGAAAGAATCACTGAGATGCCCGTCCCTTCTACATAGGTGCCATCTATAGTTCTGAAAAATAGGGGCTTCAATGAGAAACTAATTTTAAGCAGTCCTGGTTCCAAAATGATTGTGTCTGGCAAGCCACGGGAAGAGGCTGAGCAGGGCAGGGTTCTTGCCTCATGCCAGATGGTCTGCAGAGACTTTCGGTCCTAGTTTTTGCTTAAAGAAGTGTTTGAAATAAGGGCTGTTACCTCCTCTGGGAAGCCCTACAGCTGCCAACTGCTCTTTGCTCTGGGGTGAAATGAGCTCTGCTCCTCTATGCTCTGAATGTAAAGGGCTCCCGCATGAGGCAGAAACAACTCCACAAAGCCCTTCTCCTCGTTGGCTCATGATGATGTGGACACAATCATTACTGTGGGGTTATCATTCATTTCAATATCCTTGTACCACCATTTAATTCAATGTAGTCTGGAGATATTAACAGAGAGTGAACAGGTTGTAACATTCCTGAAAGTGGCTGAGGATATTCATTATTAGTTGACTTCTGCTGGTCATTTCTAAGCCCTGATTTGATTATTTTACCTTGTTTGTGGTCTCATTTGGGTTACTCCGGTGTCTCTTTTGTGTGGTGGTTTCAATGACAATGGCCCCCACACTCCCCACAGGGAGTGGCATTATTAGGAGGTGTGGCCTTGTTAGAGGACATGTGTTATTTGGGGTGGGCTTTGAGGTTTCAGAACCTCAAGCCATGCCAAGTCTCTCTCTCTCTCTTTCTCTTTCTCTTTTTCTCTCTCTCTCCCTGCTACCTATAGATCAAGATGCAGAACTCTCAGCTACTTCTCCAACACCATGTCTGCCTGGAAAACAAAACAAAACAAAACCTCTGAACAGCCCCAGTTAAATGTTTTACTCCGTAAGAGTTGCTATAGCCATTGCATCTCTTCACAGCAATAGAATCCCCAAGACACTATTGGATGTTGTGAGCTCCTGGTTTGATGATGTTTTCCTGTCTGCTGCCCTTTCCTGTCTCCTACTCAATATTTATTCTTCTGCTTACTATATACTTAACAAACTCACTAATTGGAAATGGGAGGCACACAACTATTGCAGCTCATTAACTGAACTTGTTATATAGTCTGTAATAGAATACAAGTATATCCCTAACATCTGAAATATGAAAACGCTGTAAGACCTGAAACTTTTAGACTGCCAACATGAGGTCACTAGTGAGCAATTCCAGTCGGCACACATGCACAATAAAACTATCATATTACCTTCAAGATTACAGATATAACATGTGCGTGAAATATCCATGAATTTCCTGGTTAGACCTGGGTCTTGTCCCAAGTTATCTCATTATACATATGCAAATTTTCTAAATTGACAAGAAATCAAAAATTTTAAATATTCTTGTTTTAAGCATTTTGATAGGGGTTATTCAACCCCTGTGGATAACTCATGGCATTGAAAACAACTATTTAGAAACAATTTTAGATGCTTAAAAATATGTTGTCACAGCCTTCTGAGAGTGATATTGAGCCCTAGGTACAAGGAGAAGTCACTAAACTTCTCAAGACATAGTCTTGGAAAGTTGAATGGAGCACTTTATTAGTTCAAACTGGACCTGTCATCACTTGAAATACCTGTTAATTATAGATTGGCCATCACAGCTTCCTCACTCCCACATTTCTCTGGAGTATATTATTCCCATTTTCCCTGGCTTCCAATTTTCTTACTTTACCTGCTTATCTTAGTTACTTTTCTATCACTGTGATAAAACACGATTTCCAAGACAACTTCTTTTTTTTTCTGTCTTACCTTTTTTTTCTTCTTTTTATTTAATTAGTTTATTTATTCACTTTACATTTGAATCATAGCCCTCCCTCCTCTCCTCCTAGGCCCCCTCCCTCCCTCTTCCCCCTATCTCCCCTCCCCTACCTATCCCTCAGAGAAGGGGAGCTACACACACACACACACACACACACACACACACACACACGCCAACCCCAGCACATCAAGTCACATCAGGACTGAGTGCATCTTCTTCTACAGTGGCCAGGCAAGGCAGCCCCACCAGCAGAAGTGATCAAAAAGCAGGCAACAGAGTCCTTGTTAGAGACGGCCCCTGCTCTCCTTCCTAAGAGATCCACATGAAAACCAAGCTGCGCATCAGGTACATATGTGTAGGAGGCCTAAGTCCAGTTTATGTACATTCCTTGGTTGGTGCTTTCTTCTCCACAAGTCCCCCTGGGCCCAGGTAGTCAGCTCTGTTGGCCTTCTTGTGGAGCTCCTGTACCCTCTGGTTTCTTCTATCCTTCCCTCCACTCTTCCACAAGGCTCCCTGAGCTTAGACCAATGATTGGCTGTGAGTCTTAGCATCTGCTTTGATCTGCTCCTGGGTGGAGCCTCAGAGGACAGCTATTCTAGACACCCATAGTGTTGTTAATGGTGTCAGCAGTTGGCTCTCTCCCATGGGGTGGGTCTCAGATTGGGCCAGGCATTGGCTGAACATGCCCTCAATCTCTGCTCTGTCTTTATCCTTGCACATTTTGTAGGCAGGGTAAATTTGGGTCAAAATTTTTGTGGATGGTTTGGTGTTCCCCTCCCTCCACTAGGAGTCCTGCTGGTTAGAGGGTGACCTCTTCAGTCTACCAAGGCAACTTTATAATTGAAGTCATTTATTTGGCTTATGGTTTCAGAGAGTGAGAGTTCATGGTGGTGGAGCAAAGAACAGCTGAGATGTTACATCTTAATCCAAAAGTGGGAGGCAAAGGGAGAGCCCTGAGAATCAAATGAGTCTTGTGAAACATCAAAGCCCACCACCAGTGAAACATTTCCTCCAAGGGGCTGTGCAGACTCATCCTTCCCCCATCAACTGGGGACCAAGTATTCAAATACATGATCCTGTGAAAGACACTCTCATCCAAACTACTCATTTCACACCTTGTTCCCATAGGACTGTGGTCATACCACAATGCAAAGTGCAGTTAGCGTAACTCCAAAAGTCCCCTTAGTCTTTTGCAGTCTTAATATCGTTCAAAAGTCCAAAGTCTAGTAACTGTAAGCCCTGTAAAAGCAAAAATCAAATCACATACTTCCAACACACAATGGCGCAGAAAATACATTACCATTCAAAGGGAGGAACGGGGGGGGGGGGGCAGTAAGGAAATACTGGACCAAAGCAAGACTGAAACCCAGCAGGGCAAACTGCAGATCCGGCAGCTCCATGTCTCCTGCCAAAGGGCTTAGATCGGCCAGCTCTTCAAGTGAAATTGTTGAACACTGTGTTTGTGTGTTGAATGACAACCCAAGTTGTGTTTCACTTTAGTTAAAGCTAGAATAAAGTTCTCTTCCCTGAATTAGTTAGTTAGTGAGGAAAGGAGTTTCCTGAGTGCTGTATGGCAGAGGCTGGAACATTCTAGGATTAAATGCATCTTGTCTAATTTACATGCAGGTGGTTCATCGAGTTGGCTTTACTCAATTGAAGACATTTTTTTTTAAACCCAAACACATGATGGTGCTGAGAGGAAAGGTTACTAGAGATGGGGCTGGATAGACTTGATTCTCTGGGGACCTTTCCCCTGCTCCAGGTTAGAGAAGCCTCTCTGCAGAAGGGAGTGCAGTGGCTGAAACCTCGGGTTGGATACTTCCAGAAAGTGGACCCTGTACATACCCCCAAGATAATAACATTCGCTTGACACCACACCCACCAGACATGCCTCCCCCCACGTCAGTTGGTGCTGCTTCCCGGAACACCATCAAGATGAATAGAGCACTGTGCCTAAGGTCAGCCACAGGTGGGGGCTGGGAAGAGGGAGCTCTTTCTCTCTGATCCATCTAATGAATCAATGAATTCAACAAAGGGGGAGTTCAGAAGCCAGCCTCCCCACTTTTGCTGAAGCAGAGCTGATTATGAACTAGCTTAACTGCTGGAAAACAGGGCTCCAGCTAGGAGAATTAGGGACATGTCTGTCCATTCATTTTCTCTAATCGAGTTCTTGGGAAATACACATGTAGATTAGCTCCTAACAATGACCCCCAGCTGATTGCTTGGAGTACCCTCCACTGTGCCCACAATGGTCCTGACTGGCTCTTTATGTCCCACACAAAGGCAGGCCCCAGCCCTCAGGCCTCATCGGGGCCATGGAAGTCCTCCCTGCCTCTCTCCCAAGGCTCTAATAAACAGTAAATAAAAGCTCACCTCACCTGGAGCTGTGTGTAGAGCTGAGCAGCTCCAGCAGGAATTAACTTTGGGGAGAGAGGAAGGGAGTCCCCACAGCAGCTTGTGGGCAGCTTAAGAAATGCTGCCGGTTTGCTCTGCGCCAACCGCAGAGAAAGATTCACTATGGGCCAGGTTCACAGAAGAAATGCATTCTGGCCAAAAGGCAATAACAAATAGCAAGAGTTATTCCCCGCGGCTTCCCTCTAGCTCAGCACCTTAGCCACCTGCTCCACCTAGCCAGCCTCAGAAGACCCGAAGACCCGCTGGGGTGCCACCAGGCGACTGGTAGGGTCAGTGCCTCTGCTTCAAGAGCCTCCCCCAAGGCTGCAGTCTCACAAGACTGTCTGCTCAAAGGCCATTCTTTGGGGATTGGGATCTCATTTCTTCCTGAACGAAATGGTTTCCCTCTCAGGCTCAGAGATGCAGGATTCGGGGGACTCTGGCAAGGGATCAAAGATGGGCTGCAAGCCAGGAGGCACTTTGATTCGATTAAAAACTTCACACTG
Source organism: Psammomys obesus (assembly GCF_907164565.1). Lineage (NCBI taxonomy): Eukaryota > Metazoa > Chordata > Mammalia > Rodentia > Muridae > Psammomys > Psammomys obesus. The sequence continues at coordinate 26,728,937 of NW_026596040.1, read as the reverse complement.
CAGTAATAACCAGAGGCTAAATGCATCCGGAGACTTTGGGATGAGGAATCAGCCTCTTGGAGGTCCAGTCCTGCTCCTCCATTGGATGGCTCATATTGAGTCTCATCTTCTCTTCTCTTTCGGTAAGACCTGCCCTGTCCCCTCACGGGATGTCTAGGATTCTATCACAGGAAAAATGTACAGAGTTGGAAAACTCTAAAGGCGGTTTTTTCCTTTTCATTGATTTAACTTATTTCTGTATTGTAATTTATTTTAACGGGTGCTGGAGATTGGACATTTTTAGGCAAGTGCTCCACCCTGAGTGACAGCTTCAGCCCTAACAGGTTCTTCTTGGAATTCAAACTTTTTGAGCTGGGCCAGACTTCAGTTCAGTCTGTTGCCAACTAATGTTTTTGTTTGTTTGACAATTTTACCACAAAGAGAACTGTTGGGGCAATTAGCCACACATAAGCGAACCCCTTCCCACCCAGAGAAGTTGTGATTTCCCCTTGCTTATTTATTTCTCTTGCCCCACAGTCTGGAAATTAAACTCCTCAAAGCCGGCTGTGCGGGGGTTTTGTGTGATACGTGTGACCTTGCTCAGGATAGCGTTGGCCCTGAAGAAGGATCAAGAAAAGTAATGAGAAGGAAGTCTGTCTTGGTGGAGATCTGAGAGCCTAGAAAGACGGATGTGGAGAGTGAGGATCCCAGCTCCGGTGGGGGGGGGGGGGAATCTGCCATCATCTTTTCAGATCAACACTTGAGGGAAGCTGGGCATCACCCGGGCTCCTCTGCTTTGAGGGGTGCAGTCTTCATAGTGGCCCATCAGCTACCACTACGACTCACCTTTTTGCTGAGGCTTTGCTTCCCTCTGGGTCAAGCAAGCCTCAAGCCCTCCCCACTCCACCCCCTCCTCAGGGGGAAGAAACTCAAGCGGATTAGGGAGCTAAACCTTAGGGAAGCGACTAGTGCTAGTACCTTTTCCCCAGGCGAATGTCCCCACTTAACAGTTTTGAGTCCTTTTGGCCTGTGGAAGTTAAGGACGCTGTCCTTTCAAGACAGCTTATGAGAGGAAATGTTGTGTGTCTTCTGCAAGTTCTGGGAGCTCCCATATTTGAGGCCATTGGTTCTCTGGGCACAGACTGTCCCGCCACCATTTGAGGCCCCTGCTGGAAGGAAGGAGCTGGTCTGAGGGTCCAGAGAGAAGTAAAAACAGACACAGACAAAAAGAAGCCAGAAGTCTGGACCGGCAAAACACAGAAGCACGGGTGTAGAAGAGAGGGGAAGATTCCAACCAGAAGGCCTGTGAGCTAACTTCCATCGCCCAGGTACAGCCGGAAGCCTTCAGCGGCTCCTGGAGCTTCCAAGCACAGCAGGGAGATGGTCCAGGGTATGAAGCTCTGGGAGCAGGTAGGCAAGAGAGGGGCAGGTGAACACTGAAAGGGGAGAGGTGAACACCGGGAAGTCTGCCCCAGTGAGGCTCGAACTGGGTTGGAGAGATGCCGCCCCCTGTCAAACTTCCTACTCCTGGTACCTGGAAAATGTTTGTGGAGTTGAAATGGATCAAGATATAGGACGGAGGGACTTTCCGGGTGCAGGCCTGGGTGGCATGCTTAGGACCCTAGGCTGATCAGGGGAAAGACCCGCCCTCTGTAGGGGGAGGAACCAAAGGAAAGGGCTGGGCCCGGGAGGAGGAGGAGGAGTCCCCGACCAGAGCACTGCTGTCCTTTAGCCAGGGAGTTCCAGTTACCCCAGGCCAAACTTCCAGCTGCTGCAGGGGTCTGGTTAACGGCTGGCCGAGCGCTCGCCCACCCCCAGAGCGGTTGCCCAAGCCAGGGTGCCCACCGAGCTTGGCTTTGGTCAGACCCGTCCGGTTGCACACGCTCCGGAAGTGTACACTCGGAAAACACGGTTGTGGAGCTCCAGTCTGCGAAGTGCGCTCCCGCCTCCCCATGCACCTGCCGGGCTGCGTCCCAGCCATGGCCGACGGGAGCTTCTCGCTCGCTGGCCACCTGCTCCGCAGCCCGGGAGGGAGCACGTCCCGCCTCCACAGCATCGAAGCCATCCTGGGCTTTACCAAGGAAGACGGGCTCCTGGACTCCTTTCCCGCCGAGAGGGCCTCCAGGGGCGCGAAGGAGCGGGATCCCAGGCTGGGGGCGCGCTCCGCCTGCCCCAAGGCCCCGGCAGGAGGCTCGGAGGCTTCCCCACCGCCAGCCCCCGGGCTGGTCCCCGAGTACGAAGGTGAGTTGGCCCCGCTCGGCTGCAAAGCCCTCGGGGCGCTCCGAGAGACGCGAGCTCCTTCACGTCTAGGCCAGCAGGGTTGGGGTGTGCCCGGCTTAAGATTAGAGAAATCGTAGGGACCCCGTACGGCTTCCAGCCCGGACCCCCTCGGGCCAGCTCGCGCGCCCCTTGGGGGGGGGGGCGAGGGTCGTAGGGAGGAGACCTCGCCTCCGCGACAAGTGACACGGACGCCTTGGGGCCCCTCTGCCCCAGCCTCTCGCCCCTGCTACCCCAAGGAGCAAGGAGAGGCGCGGCCGAGCCCGGGACTGCCGGTTGGGCCGGCAGCAGGCGATTCGAAGCTGCCGGAGGAGGAACCTCCCAAGAAGAAGCACAGGCGCAACCGCACGACCTTCACCACGTACCAGCTGCACGAGCTGGAGCGCGCCTTCGAGAAGTCCCACTACCCCGACGTGTACAGCCGCGAAGAACTGGCCAGCAAGGTTAACCTGCCCGAGGTTCGGGTCCAGGTAAGCCCTGGGGTTGATGGACAGGAGCTCGGGAGGCCCCGAGGCTGGCCAGCAGTCGGTCAGTGTGTGTTCCGTGGTCCGGCAGCCCAGGAGCGCGTTTCCCCCACGCGCCGCCGCCCTTTGAACAGTCTAGTTCAGTGAGATGTCCCCTTTGGAGGAGGGAAGCTCCCGACTTTAAACGAAAAGGACTTGGACATCTCTCGGGAGATAAGGAGGTTGGCAGCTCATTAGATGCCATTGAAGAGGAGTTGCGGGTGTGCGAGGCGCAGAGGGAATGGGAGCGCCAAAGCAGGCGGCATGGGAGGGGGCCACTGAGTTTGAGACCCCCACTGTCACCAACTGTGCACGGTTGTTCAAAATGAAAACCCCCTTTCCTTGTAAGCCGCCAGCTAAAGCGCTGGGTGGATTCAAGAAACTGACTTCTCCTTCACCGACCTTTCCTTCTCATCATGAAGGAGTTTTCGCTTTAATTAAAGCTGAATTTCTTTAATCCCCAATCATTAAAATATTTGGAAGCCTTAAATATTTGCTAGTCATCTGTGAAAAATCTGGGAGGGCTTCCAAATTGAGAGACTTTACAGGGGCCTGAGAGGGAGACAGTGAGAACAATTCCAATGCATCTGAGACGGAACTAAGACTTTTTGTTGTTGTTGTTGTTAGGTTGCATTTCCAGACAGTAGGGTTATTCTGGGTTTGGGGCATCTTTAGCTGTATCTTTAAAGTAAAGGGAGTCAAGGCCCTGCCTTTTGTCTTTCTGCTTAGGTGCAATTGAAAGTAAGGAGTAAAAGTCATGCAATAAAAGGCCCCCGTGCTTTGGGGGCAGTTCAGTTTCTTCTAGTTTTAGACTGTAAGGCTATAGATTTCATTAAAAGTTGGAAATTTCGGCACCTGCTGTCCAGGGACAGGAGAATAGGTATACAGAGGGAAGAAACAGAAGATGGAGACAGAGAAGAGGCAGTCTGTGCCAGTGTCCCGTGTCCCTGCAGGCCGCAACAGGCACGCCACTGCCTGGGGTTCCCTTCACACCAAGCTTGTCTGTCCTTCTTGCTCAGTGGTGTGTACCCTTCTCCACTAACTCAAGAGCAGGGTTGGTAGCTTTCCTGTGTCTAGCGCATAGCTTCTCTCCCCACGTAAGTATAAGCTCAGATCAGGTGTGATGGGAATTGGGATGAGGGGCGTCTCCCACAAGGTTAAGGACAGCAGAAGAGCAGAAGGTTTCCAGCTATCCTCATCTTCAGCCACACAGCTCTAAAAACTGGATCTGGGCCTGGACCTAATTTTGTAGGGATGGAGCAGGGAAGTCCAAGAGGCATGGGGACCCCCTCCCCAACCCCTCCTAGGAGAATCATTCTCTCTTTCTCTACACTCAACAGATCTCTACTCTTTCCTGGTGGCTGGTGCCCTGTGTAGATAAACTTGTATTTTGTTTTCTTTCTTCTTCCTAATTCAAGGTTCACACATACTTAGTGGCCCTCAGCTTGGGTGGGGTACTGGGTTTTTGCCTTCTCAGCTGTCCTATAAATATCATACTCACTTTCCCCAAGGGCCCATGCAGCTCTTTTCCCTTCGTAGACACAACCCTGAGGACGCCAGTTTGTCCAAAACTCTTTCACAGCCTTTACTAAAAGAAACGGAATCTGTTTTGTGAGTGAGTGGAACTTGTCAGTAAAATATATTTCCTCATCTTTTCTCCTGCTATTTTTTTTTTTCAATCAAATCAGTAGTAGAGGATCCAGCACAAGAATCTATGATGTCCTCGGCAGGGACATTTCCCTATGTGGAAAAAAGAAAAGAAATGAGCCACTATACTAGGGGAAATGGCAAAACTCTATAATATAAAAATAGATTAAAATAGGTACAATACACTTGAGCAATTGTAACCGCAGAAAGTAATTTATAGGAATCTCAGAAATACTGAACAGGTGCCAATTAAGTAAAGCCTACAAATCATCGGAGCAGCGACTGACCTACACGGTGAGGTCAAAGAGACCTGCTGGAAACAGCTGCGTTCTCACCTGCGCGCGGCCGGTGTGCAGCGTGCCAGTGTTGATACTAGAGAAAGAGGGCGGACCAAACAGAGAGAGGCTGAAGAGCGTCTGAGGGCTACAGCACCCGGAGCAGACGCAAGATCCCAAACTGAGTGCTGCCAACCCAAGGGTCCCGGAAAAATCTGTTTTCAAAGTCCCGCGGCCTGGCCGCGGAGTTAAATTCACTCTTCTCTCCTTTCCCTGAGTGTCTGCTCCTCCCGACCCCCGTGAGGGCAACCAAGAGTGAAAGAAATTGGACAAAGGGGATGCTTTTAGGGAGGGGTGTGTGTGGCAAAAAGACCCGGGAGCCAGCGAGGACAAAAAGGAGTGCCTATTTTGTTAAAGAAAGGATTGGGTTAATGGATGGAAGCAAGGGGAGAGCGGGGAGGTGCAGGAACTTCGGAGCCCTTCTGGCAGGGCTGCTCCAGACCTAGGGTTATCTGGCGGGTCGAGGAGGGGTAGGGCTGGCCAGCCTGCCCAGGGTGGGGCTCCCCCCCTCCCCACGCCCCGGCCTGAAGGGCTCCGCGCTTGTTCTGCCAGGTGTGGTTCCAGAACCGTCGGGCTAAATGGAGGCGGCAGGAGAAACTGGAAGTGTCGTCGATGAAGCTGCAGGACTCGCCCCTCCTGTCCTTCAGCCGCTCCCCTCCTTCCTCGGCGCTGGCTCCGCTGGGGACGGGCCCGGGCGGCGGGAGCGGGCCTCCGGGCAGCGCCCTGCCGCTGGAGCCGTGGCTCGGGCCGCCCCTGCCCGGCGGGGGCGCCACGACGCTGCAGAGCCTGCCGGGCTTCGGGCCGCCGGGACAGGGCCTCCCGGCCAACTACACGCCGCCCCCGGCCTTCCTGAACTCCGCGCCCCTGGGCCCCGGGCTGCAGCAGCTCGGGCCTCCGCCCGCCTACCCCTGCGCACCGGGGTTCGGGGACAAGTTCTCGCTGGAGGAGGCGTACCCGCGCAACAGCAGCATCGCGGCGCTGCGCCTGAAGGCCAAGGAGCACATCCAGGCCATCGGGAAGCCCTGGCAGGCCCTCTAGAGGCGCTGCCCAGCGTCCTGCGAGCGGTGCGCGCCCCGCGGCTGGCCTCGCTCTTTCCGCTGGCCCCGGAGCCGGCCTGACACTCCTGCTCATTCCTGACTCTCCGAGAAAGGCCAGCCTTGAGGCGGAACCCCAGCCTGGTTGCCGGAGGGACGAGCTGCGGGCCCCTGCAGGCTACACCGCTTCTAGCTGCTCCGGTCGAGCATCTGCATCCACTCCAGGGAGGGACCAAGGATCTTGACCTGGGATGTTGACCAATGGAACGAAAGGGGAGCCAAAAAAGTAGAGTTGAAGAAACTGTTTGTAAATTTAGTTAAAAGTATTTTGGAGGAAAATTAAAGATTTGTTCTGTTGACCAGCTAAGCGTACTCAGCGACTACAGCGTGGGGGTTAAGGTAGGGATGGGGGGGGGGGGGGGGGACGCTGTCTTGGATCTTGTCACCCCCGGTGAGCTCTGCACACCCAAAGCCAGGACTCTGCTGGCAGCCACCAGGATGCTGGGTAGCAGAGGGCCTCAGGGAGCTCTCTGTGATGCTTGGGACAGTGGGCTCCCCTACAGTGGCATATTTTTTTTTGTTGTTGTTGTTTTGTTTTGTTTTGTTTTTAACATTACTTTTGAAGTAGCTGTGGAGCAGGGAAGGAATGCCCCTGTCTCAGCCAGCTGCAGCCCTCCCAAAATCTTACTAAGTCCAGGGATAAGGAGAGTCCAGGATTCCTAGGCAGCCACTATCATTGTCCCTTGACCTGTGGTCTCCTTTTCAGTCCTGGCCCAGCTTTCAAAAAGACCTAAGCTTGGAGGCTTAGCTCACACCAGCTGCTGTCCATGGGTCTCTCAGTTTCCTTCCCTCTTCTACACGGGCCCTGCCTCACCAGGAGATGGAGAGGCAAAGGGATCTCCTGTGAAGATTTGGTTTCACCAAGAACAAGAAAGAAGGCCATACCTGTGGCAATGGCCGCTCCTCTGTCTCAGCTCTATTCCTGGAATGCTCCTGAATGCAGAAACTACTCCCAGTTAACTACCTCGGGGGACTGGAATGTAATCCAGCCTCCAGTCCTGACCCTGTAGGCCCAGAGAGCTCTGATGTTCATAGCCAGAGCCAGTGTCTGCACTGAGTATGCTGGTGAGAGATTAAGTCTCCTTCTCAAGATGAAGGGAATAACACCTGCGTTTTATTCCTTACTAGGACGTCTCTGGGGAAAGACAGCATGCCAAGGGAATCTCTAAGAAAGAAAAAGAATTTCTGAGAAAGAAAAAAAAATTATAGAATGGATTGTGGGTCAATTCCTGTCAGCTTGAGCTATCTCCTATTCCAGCCTTTAATGACCATGTTTTAAAATTGATTTATTATCTTTGTGGTGATGTGTGTGTGTGAACTCAGGTACACTCATGCCATGAGTGTGCAGAGGTCAAAGCACAGCCTTGTGGGATGGATGCAGGTATTGAACTAGATCATTACCTTCCTGCTAGCACCTCTACCCACTGAGACACCTCCCAGACCCAGACCCTAATTTTAACAGGGACAACTTATTCCCAGGATGTGTAGCTTCACCAGTCTGAGCTGAATGC
>NW_026596040.1:26702600-26716591 GCF_907164565.1 Psammomys obesus | reverse complement strand
GTGGGAAAGAAACAGGCCAGTGCTGGAGTAAGAACCACAGCTCTCATTTTAAAGGGAATAGAAAACAGTTTAACCTGGAGCCACTGTGAGTGACTATGGCCCAGGAACTCACATTTAGGTTTTCCCCAGATTCCACATTCCAATGCAGAAGCAGTTTCATGGGGGTTTTATAGGTTTGCACAACAGAGAAAGTCATAACTCATGACAAGTTCAAAATACATTGGTGGGTGTGTCAGAAAGGCAGGTCCATCTGGATCTGGGGAGGACCCACGGGGGAAGATTTTCTACAGGCCTGGGATGCTCTCTGATGGCATCCTTAGCTCTTGGATTGGCGGGAGCCAGTGGTCTAAAAGCTAACAGCTTCTAGGATGTTTTATTTGTTATTCCAGGGTGTGAGTTCTAAGTTAATACCTTCCTCGACGTTTTATTTATTGTCACTTACTTCAGGTACAGAGTGGGGCAAGGAAGGACTATTCAGAAGGCTACAACTAGCCCAAGCTGAAGTAATCAGCCTCTGATTCTACACAATTCCAGTCTTCCCATAGTACTGAAACTCCCATCAGCCCACCATTCTCTGCAGACAGATACTCCTTCCATGAGTTTTCTTCACAGCCAGAAACAGCCCTTTCAGCCACTTTGGAAAACATCCTGGCAGTTCACCAAATGATTAAACATGGAGTTTAAATGATTAAACATGGACTGTGACCCAGTTGGTTTAGTCCCAACCAACTGTCAATAGTCAAGAAGAATGAAAAGTGTATATGTTCACGCTGACATCTGTCTGTGCTTGTAGCATGTTTGTCACAGTCCAAAGAGAGGAACAATCCAAACACTCATCAGTGGATAAATCTGTGAGCAAACTGGTGCGTCCATGGAAAGGATATTATTCTGCCACAAAAGAGAGCGAAGGTCTATGCTTTCCTGTGGGTGGATCTTGCAAACAGTACGCTTAGTGAGAGAGCAACTCAAAAGAGACCCTTATGATGTAAGTGAGGACTAATATGAAGTCCAGCACAGACACTGGTATAGAGAAAGAAAGTGAATATGTGGTTTCTAGGTTTGGGAACACACAGGGAACTGGAGACACAGGGAGGGTGAGAAATGAAAGAACTTCCTCTTGAAGTAGTGAAAATGTCCCAAGATTGGCTGTGGCCATGGGAACCTATGTGCTCACACTGGAAAACTGCTTTGAAATGCATTTCATGAAGCTTGCCATTGATCTCTGGGCCTACGAAAGTCAAGAAGGAAGTACAGTCGCAGCTAACAGTCCCGGGATGTCCATCTCCCCTTTCAGGTGGTAGCCGTTTCTCTGCCTACCAGGATCATCAGCCAGGCCAATCCTTCATGGTCGGTCCCACGGCCTTCTTTATAAAAAACGCTCCAAAAATGATAACCTTGGGCCCCTATTATACAGGCAAAAGGTCCTCTTCAGTATCTATTCATGATGCATCGCCTTTTCTTTTCTGAGGTCTCTGGGCCTACAGAGGCAGGCTGTCCTCAGCCCATCACTTGCTGCTTGCCCCCCTTAAACAGTTAGCAGGTGTGATCACCCACGGGATACCTGCACAAGGTTAGAACAATTGACCATCTGTCATGGCGTGAGGGCAGGCTCACAGATCCCCATCCAAGTTAAGGCTTGCTGGTGTGGGGTCGTCCCCAGCCCGGTGGGGAGGAGAAAGAGAGGGACATTTACAAGCAGTTAAAGGGTGCTAGAAGAAAGGGCACAGGAGGCCCCGCCCCTCCCAGAATTTGTAGTCAGTGCTTGCTGGGATGAAGGTTTTTTTTTTTTTTTCTTCAGTGGTGCAGCTGTTAAACTCCTTGGTCACCATGCCACACCTCGGCGGAATGCTTTGCTTCTGTCGAATCTGGGGGTGAGTAGACCTTCGTTCACATCTAGGGGAAAAATGTATATAATAGGGCTTCCCTTCCTCTGCCCCATCCCCCTCTGTTCCTTGTGCCTTGGGTAATAAGACTTCCAGAAAGTTGGATGAATTCTATCGACTCCAGGCTCAAGTTTTAGCTTGCAACATTCCCACTGGAGCTCGAGCTGCTGAGTACAGTCGTCCTCAGATTGTGGGGCCCTTCGTGGTCTCTACACCTAGCTTTGCTGCTCTTTGGTGAGAGTCCGCGCTCTCAGATTGGTACTCCCAGGGATGAACGGGGGCAGCAGGGAGCGCTACTTGGCTGACCACCCCCACTCTCTCCCCTCCCCTACAGGAGTCTTTAAGCCTGGTGGTCTCTTCTGGGGGACACTCCTTTCTAGACTATGAGAGAACCTTGTCCTCCAGGCTGCAAAATTTCCGCCTGGACCGGACTCCTTCAGTAACTTGGCCGAGGCTGCCCTCTGATGGTCAGCTTGAGGACTCATTTTCCGCAAGTGTGTCTAAATCGGGTCTCTAGGAACACCTCCCTGCTTTCACCTGGTGAAAGAGGAGGCCGGTCCTCCGCAGGGCTGGTGTCTTCCCTCTGAGTCCTCCAACACTCGGGAGCCTTGAGCTTCCCTTTGGGGAGACGTCTTTCACGTCCCACTCCAATTCTCATCCAAACCACGTCAACTCTCATCCAAACCACTTCAACTTAGCCTTTAAGAGAAACCAAATTCACCAGGGCCTGCTGCTCCAGAAGGAAGTGATAAATTGTGGTAAATTACTCAATTCAGATGCAAACTCATCGCCTTGCACTTCACCTGCAAAACGAAACCAGAAAACCAAAAGCCATTTGATCTTAGCCATTCTGACAGCGTAAGACAAAAATCTCAGAGTGGGTTTTGAAAGTGACTTATTTTTATTTTATGTGTGTCGGTGTTCTTGCCTGTGTGAGGGTGTTGGAGCCCCTGGAACTAGAGTTACAGGCAGATGTGAGCTGCCCTGTCGGTCCTGGGAATTGAATCCGGGTCCTCTAAAAGAACAGCCAGTGCTCTCAGCCGCTGAGCCATCTCTGCAGCCTCCTCAGAGTAGTTTCGATTTGCATTTCCCTGATGAAAAGAATATTGAGCATTTCCTTAAGTGGTTCTCCACCATTTGTGTTTCCTCTTTTGAGAACTTTCTCTTCAGAACTGTGCCCCATTATCTAATTGGGTTATTTATTTCCTTAATATCTAGTTTTTTGGAGTTGTTTATACATATTTTGTATTTGTATATTATTTTGTATAGAATATATACTTGTTGAAAGTCTTTCCCCAGTCTGTAGGCTGCCATTTTGGCCATCTGATCCCGTGCTTTGTCATACAGAAGCTTTTCGGTTTCCTGAGGTCCCATTTTGTTTATGATTCTTAGTTCCTGTGCTGTTGGCGTTGAGAAAGTCTTTTTTTTTTTCCCTATGCTATGAGGTCCTTTCTCTTCTATCAGATGCAGGGTTGAGGTCTTTCATCCAGTTGGAGCTGAGTTGTGTGCAGGGTGATGAGTATGGATCTATTTGCATTCTTCTCCAGGCAGCCAGTTTGGCCAGCACCCTCAATTGACAATGCTGCCTTTTTCCCCCCAGTGTGTACTTCTGGCTTTCTTTTTTTTTTTTTTTTAATAAAAAATCAGGTGTCTACAGATATGTGGACTCATGCACACATCAATTCTATTCCCTTGACCAATGTATCTGTTTTTAATGCCAATATTAGGTGGGTTTTTTTTTTAATTACCTTAGCTCTGTAGTACAATTTGAGGTTGGGAATGATGAAACCTCGTTCTTTTGTTAAAGCAACCCCAAGTTGCATTAGCTTTCCTGGGTTTTCAATGTTTTCGTATGAGGCTGAAATGGTCCTTTCAGTAAAGGAATGTCTGAAGATTTTAATGGGGACTGCATTGAATCTGTAGATTGCTATTGATAGGATGGCCGTTTTCACTATATTATGTTCTTGAACATGAAAGCTTTTTCCATCTTCTCATATCTTCAGTTTTTTTCTTCAGTGTCTTCTAATTTTTATTATACAAGTCTTTTGCCTGCTTGATTAGAGTTACCACAAAAAAATTTTAAGTCTATTTGGAAGGTATTGTTTTCCTAGTTTCTTTTTCTCAATCATTTGTCATTTGCATATAGGAAGGCTACTGACTTTTTTTTTTTTTTTTTTTTTTTTTTTTGTCTGTTAATTTTGTATCCTGCTACTTTGCTGAAAGTGTTGATCTGTGATAGAATTTCCTGGTGAGTTTTTTAGGTTCAGTTATGTACACAATCAGATTTTGTGAACATAAAGATACTTTGACTCCTTCCTTTCCTATATGTATCCCCTTGACTTCCTTCAGTTGTCCTACCACTCAAGCTAAGACTCCGAGTGCTATATTGAATGGCTATGGACAGTGTGAACAACCTTGTCTTGTTCATGATTATAATGGAGTTGCTTGAAGTTTCTCTCTACCCAGAGCCTCTGAAAGGGATTTGATTCCAATTTTTTAGTCTGAGTTTAAAAACAAAATAAATTATACTTCAGGCAGAATGTTAGATGCCCAGGCAGGAAAAAGGTGGATAAATGATGGTCAAATAACAAAAAAAAAAAACAAAGGAGACATAGGTTTACTTCTACCATGAAACACCCTTTCAGGCTAGTCTCTATTGAGACTACATTAGTCATAAGTAGACTACATAAGTAGTCTCTTAAGTTGCCCATCCAGACATATATGTTTTAAGAGAAGATTTCTGAGGGCAAAATCCCACTCCAGAGGAGGAGCGAACAGCAGACTTTCTGGCCCAGGAGAATTTCATGGAGTTTAGGAGGTACTTTGCAGCTCAGCAACCAGGATGAGCAGCCACAGATCTGCAGATGCCACAGGGCTTGTGGTGTTTTGAACGTGAAATGTTCCCCACAGGCTCACGTGTGTGAACACTTGGAACCCAGCAGGGGGTGCTCTTTGGGAAGATTGTAGAAACTTAAGAGGTTGAGAGGTTTTGGAGGAAGTGGGTCACTTGAGTGTGGTCTCTGAGGCTTTATAGTCCCGCATAACATCCTGTTAACTTCCTGCTTCCTGAATGTGGAGGTAAAGTGACCAGCTGCCTCCTTGTCTGCCACTCTGGGGTTCAGGAAAATGATCTCATAGTCCAAAGTACTTCAGCAAACCAAATGCTCTCCTTCCAGAAAGGTGCACAGCAATACTAAGGCAAACAAGCAGGCAGGCATGTGCAGCAGGAGTCCTATGGGCTTTTTAATTCCTAAGACAAAGGGGTCTCTGCATCACTTAGTGGTTAGAGCTTGACCTAATAGTCCCACTACATGGGCTGATACAGAACCACCAAGTTTCTAAGAAGAAATTAAACATGACTATATACTTTGATTTCCAGAATTGCTGATGAATAGCCAAAGCAATCCTAAGGTTACGAACAATAGTGGAGATATTGTAACACCTAACCTCAAATTATACTGTACAGCTATAGCAACAGGACAGCTTGGTACTGCCGTAAAAACACGTGAGTAGGCCAATGGAATAGAATAGATTACCTGGAAATTAACTGACAAAGCTATTGCCCACCTAATTTTTGACGAAAGAGGCAAAAGTATACTTAGGAAAAGTTATAGCCTAGTCAATACATTGTGCTGGTAAAACTGGATATCTATTCTATATCTAAAGAGTAGAATAGGTGTATATCTTTTATTTCCTTTCAAAAATCAATTCAAAATTGATTGAATACTTTAACTGAAAACCTGAAGTGCTGAAAATTCTCGAACATAAGGAATACTCTTCGTGACATTGGGATAAGCAATAACTTTCTGAACAGTACATCAGTAGTGCAGAAGCTATCCCAAGTATCAACAGATGGGACTCCATGAAATTAAGATGTTTCTGCACAGCAAAGGAGACTATCAGCATAGCACTCAGACACCCACAGAATGGAAGAAGGTCTTTACCAGCTGTACTTCAGATGGGGGATAGTGTCCACAATCTATAAAGGACTGCAGAGAGAAACTTCTAACCAACAAATGGGCTAAAGGGTTGAATGAACAGTTAAAAAAAAGAAAGAAAGAAAGAAACACAAGTGGCTAGTAACTATTTTGAAAAGTGTTCAACATCTCTAGCCATCAGGGAAATGCAAATTAATATATCTGATATACCACTTCACTCTAACACACTGATCTATCACTTCACCCCAACACACCTAACACGTGATTTAACACACTCAGCCTTTGGTTCAGTGGAAATTATAAAACCAACTGGATCTCCAACTTGAGGTAGGGCAACAAGAAAAAAATAACTCATGTCAACAACAGAGGGACTCCTGGAACTTCCTTTCCTTGTGGAAGCCATTCTCCTCTAGCAGATCCACAGCAGGTGGGGTGGCCCTGGCTGTCCAGCACGTCCGAAGCCTGCAGCAGAGCTGTAGTGACTCAAAGTGTTTAAAGCCCCAGAGGGCTCCTCACTGAGGTGGAGGCTGGTTGAGGAGGCCTTCTTTTGTTCTTCTTTGTTTTGTCAGCCCCTTGGCATAGCAGAGCAGAAGCAAACTAAATAAAAAAGCCAGAGCAAATCTCAGCAGAAGACACCAAAGAGGGGAGAAGAGGGAAGAACCCAGCACCCACTCCAGACAGAGGCCACAAGAATCCAATGGTACAGGAGTGATCACGCATATTCTTATCAAGCAGCACACAGATAATTACAGCTACACACAGATGCACTATGACAGAAACGCACATGAATGCACTACTTCAGATGGGCTCAATGGATGTACAATATCAACACTCACTGAAGTATTAGACAGGAGCACAGAGGATATACTAGCACACCACTGCATATGAATGAATTCATAAAACACACACATATATACACACACACACCATCTAATACAAAAGCACTACAGAATGGAGTCCATTCTAAATGGATGTACAAGTGCTGGAGCGAAAACTGATGTGCATTTACAGTAGAGCAGACTTACATACTTGTACAGCTCTTAACGGGCCTGAGCTAGCACAGCTGTGCACGGGTTTTTAGGAGGAGAGCAGGGCCTGGGATGAAGAAGCACACGGTGAAAATGGAGGTAAGGCTATAGCAGCGAGAACAGTTGTGCTTCCGGTGTACTGAACACAGACGTACCGTGACGGAAGCGATCACAGATTTACTAGGAAACGGCACACACGAGAGCGTTACTGCAGCAGCGCACACGGGCTTGGAAACAGTACTGCAGAAGTGATGTCCTGGTAGCAATGTGTCCATGGATTCACTACCAGATCAAAGCCCAGAGATTCTGTCACCAGCAGTCCACACAGGAGCACCTGTCTAGTAGCACACCTGTGCTCTCCCAGAGCAGCACAAATGACACACGATGCTTGTGAGGGTACAGCCACACTTAGACGTGCTAGTGCAGAAACGCACCTGACTGTATTACCGCAGCAGGACTTGTGGGTGCAGGTCACCAGCACCCACGGCAGTGCTAGCTAGCCAGGGGCACTCCAGGCTGCCTTAGGGCATCGCTGCACATCAGTCCGCCGGCAGAGCACTGACCATGCGCTTACCACTGAGGCAGCGCACCACCGTGGCCCTGCGAAAACCTAGGCAGGATTCTGGCATACGTGGGCGTGTAGAGACAACAAAGAAGATGGGCGTCCTGGTACAGCTCGGAGTACGACTGTTCTAAAATAGCAGCTCTTACGCTTTAGGGGTAGGGCAGCGAGCCGGGATGGAGAAGTACGCAGAGCCAACAGCTTTAAGGGTGCAGCAGCAAGAACAGCCAGGCAATAAAGGCGCGGAACACAGATGTGTAACTGAAGGGACAATTAGCACCCAGTGATGAACCCCACAGGGCCACACAGGGGTACACCGGGGCACCACGGCATGTGACTGCATTAGCGGGGCGTTGAACACGCATCTAATGCACAACACCACGGTGCCTCTGCAAAATGTGCGGCGGCTGCAGCCTGAACTGGTGTGCATTTACTACAAAGCCAGTAAGTGTGTGTGAGACTCTGCACGCGCGCCTGAATGAGAACATCAGCACGCGTGTTTTTCAGGGTTAGAGCAGTGTGCGGGGGGTGGGCGTGTAAAAGGTGCCCAAAGGAAAGCGAGGGCACAGCAGCAAGAGCAGTCTGTTGAACTAATGCACCACCCAGGGATGTGTGGCAACGGAAGGGATCCCCCAGCGAACAGAAAGGGGTGCACATGTGAGCATCGTCATAGCCGCGCCCCTTGACACTAGCCTGTACGGACATCAGTGTGTCCACCTATGTATTAGCACGTCACAAGACAGGAAGGTCCTCAAACAGCAGTCCACACGTATGCGCTCATACAACGGCACCCATGGAAATCCAAGTAAAGGCGAGCACATGGGTTGACTGTTACAGGGATGACGGTGCCTGCGCGCGAACACCCATGTGTTCTGATGGGCTAGGAGACACGTGGCGAGGCTCACACTAGCACAGCAGCGCGCGCTTGCGCTGCTTCTCAACAAGGGCTTCCGAGTGCAGAGACGCAGCCATACCGATCCTCTCAAGTGTGCTGCTCCCAAGGACACCCCTGACCGTTCCCGTCACTCGTGCACTGGTACAGCTGGTTTTGCTCTTGCGCTATTACTTTTTTTGTTTTGAACTGTGCACCGTTCCGCCCCAGTCCGTCCGTCTACTGACAAGACGCTCATCGCTATGCTGCAGTTGTACACCCCTTTCTGTGAAGCCACTGTGTGGTGCGCTGGCAGGAGGTGTGTGTGCGTCGCCGGACACTGCGCACCCTTCTGTGCTCCCGGCTAGCACGCATGGATGCTGGCGTCGTCTTTCTGTGGGTACGGCTGCGGGAGTGTATTCGTGTGCCGTTCTGTGGTAGTGCCTCACCACACGGCTGTAGTCAGACATCACGTGTGATCACGTACGGTCACACCTGGGATCGCTCTGTTCCTGAGCCAACCCCTCAACATCCAGGCGACACCCTCAGGCGCACTGCTCTCCAGCCAGTCTCTGATCACTTCCCGTAGAGCAGATCCACGGGCGGTGTGGGGGTGGTGAAGCTGTCCTGGCGGCTGTACCGTGACTTCCGTCTGCCCACACGAGTGCCCCGCTGGACTGCAGGTCTAGTCCAAGCCTGGGCGGAGCTTGGTGGGTGCCTCTGCTGGTTTGCGATGGACACACGGCAGGTGCTCTGCAGTCACCAGTAAACCGGTTTGTGCGGAGACGCCGCTGTGCGGTGCTGCAGGCGCAGAGAGCTGTGCACTGACGTACTGGTGCCCTCATTCGTGCTCCTGGCTAGCCCTCCACGGAGCGGTTCTTAACCTGTGGGTCTCGACCCCACTGGGGGTCACCTGTCAGATCTCCTGAGGATCCGGTATTTACACCACTAGATCTTGTAACAGTAGCAAAGTGCGGATCAGGTATTTACACGATGACCCTTAGCAGCTGTGAAGTGTCAACAAAACAGTTTCACGGTTGGGGGTCCCTGCGGCATGAGGAACTGTGTTCAAGGGGCACAGCGTCGGGAAGGCTGAGATCCGCCGGCCGGAATAAATGACGATGCAGTAGTCCTGCTGCGGCCTAGTACCTCTTGCATTCTTGCAACGGTGCATCTCTGGCAGCCGTGTTAGTGCACCTGTGCGTGCTGCTTGACGCACATGGATTCAGCCTTGGGGGGGGGGGGGGGGGGCGGGGTCACAGATACTGAATCTGTGTGTGCCCGTCTACATGTGTTCCATGTGTGCTGCATGTTCATGCGTGGCCACTAACATCCGTGCGTTCCTATGTGCTCGTAACTTCGTGGATCCCAGAATGTCATGGCCCCAGTGTGCACCGCGCTATTTCTGCGTTGCTGGTTCAGTGTCCAGGTGGACTGCTCTGACGACATTCTCACGTTAACTGTCTGGCCCTTTCTGCTACCGCGCCTCCGTGTGCGGTGGACTAGAAGCGCAGACTTCACGCTGGTTGCGCTTTCAAACGTTTGTACTCTGGGCTTTTCCAGCCCATGTACCGCTGTTCTAACCTGGGCCCTCCCGGGCCGCTTCAGGGCGGTACAATAGCATTCATCTCCTCACCAGCCTAGGATCCAGTACCGGCACTCTGGTTTTTGCAAGGATGCCATGGCGCGACGCTACACAGACAGAAGTGTGTGGCTGCCCTAACACATGTGTGTGCTAGCAAACACATGTAGCTTCTGTTGCAGAACAAATACGCGGTGCTCTAGCTTCCTGTTCGGTGACTTCGCTCTGCCCTGTGTACCTGTACATGCTGGTGCTCCACTCCTACAAATGGGCGAGCCCGTGTCCTAGCGCATGTGCCGCTCCCTCATTCCTGGGGTCGCTGGCCGTCGGTCTTCAGGAGAGGGAGCTGAGCCTTTAATTTCCCTAAGGGCTACGTGGCATCGCTCAGGCGGGAGAAGAGCGAGCCGGGCCGACGAAGGGGACTCCCGTCACGAGGGACTTCGACAAGTTCAGGCATGTGCAGAGCTTACAGGGGCGTGCGTCGACCCTGCCGTAAAGGCAGCCGCAGTTCCGGCCCTGCCGTAAAGGCGGCAGCAGCAGTTCCGGCCCTGCCGTAAAGGCAGCCGCAGTTCCGGCCCTGTCGTAAAGGCAGTTCTCGCCTCGGTGTTCGTGAAGGCACGGTTTGCAGTAACCGAGCACGGCGAACACTGCTCTAACGGCACGTCCACGTGCAGGGATGGACTCGCAGGCCCTTGTACGCCGGGGCTGTGCTTCCAGGAGTCCTGCTGCAGGGTCACGTTCGCGTGCGTGTCTGTAACCGTACCTCTGTGCGGGGCTCTGGTTGTACATCCATGTGTGGCTTTACTGAGTGTCTCTGCACCCTTTCACTTGTATGACAGTGTCGCTCCTGCGCTAGCACCCGGGGCGGACTGCCGTCCTCAGACATCCCTGGGTTCTGATGTGCTAGTGAATACACGGAAGCCCTGAGGCTGGGTCGTCAAGCTGTGTCACTCTCCTGCACCAGTATCTCAGTGTCCAGGCACACTGCTAGAAAGATATTTTCACTCGCACCGCTTCCTAGTGAATCTACAATCGCTTCTGTGGCCGCCTGTCTGTGTGAGGCGAACCTGTGATCTGCACCGAGCACTTGCGCACGCCCGCACGCTGGTCCACTCCTCGAAAGGGATGCAATGCTGTTGTAAAGTTAAGGCCTACGCTCGCTCAGGTACGTGTGTCTGACTTGTTGCACATGGACGCAAGTTTGCGCTGCAGGAGTAGCACATCAGAGGTGCGATCGTGTGGCGCTTTGGTAATTACTTGTGTATGCTGCTCTGTTAGCATAGCCACGTGCAGCAGTACGCACGCATACGCCTATCCTTGTGTGCTGTGGTCCGCTTCCACGAGGGCTGATGTCATGCACCTGTGAGTTCTACCATAGTGTTACCCTGGTGTGAACTTCTGTAGCCGCACACCTCTGTACGGCTGCGCCGCCCCTGTGGAAGACTTTCCACTCGGCGATCGCTCCAAAGTTTAAGCCGTCTCTTCTCCTTCACTCGAGTTTCCGTGAGTGCTGCCATACTAGCGCACCCTTGGGAAAGACTGTCCGCCCGCCTCCATGGGTTCGGATGTGCTAGTAAAACTCGGGCACAGCAATATGAAAACACTGCTCTAGTTCTTCGCGGGTACTTCAGTGGCCTGGTTCTCTGCTAGGATAGTATTCTCACGTGCGTGTGCTCTGGTAGATCCGTGACCGCCTGTGGGGCGGTGCGTCTGGGTGTGCTACAGCCTTTCTTTGTCAGGTTCTGTCGGCACCTCTCTGCGTGCGGCAACTGCAGTTTCTGAGCTGTTTTCCTGAGGACTGCACCTTCACGTCAGAACCGAGGGTGCGTCTGTGTGAGCAGCAGGAGAGCCCTCTTGGGTTTGGTTTGCTTTTGAAACTGCGTCCTATGGGAGAGGCTCCTGCGCCAAAATGAGAATTGCCTTGAGCATTTCCGGGTAACCATCCTGACCACGAAGGAGAAGAGCTTAACCAGAGCGGTTACAGCAGCATTACCATCTTTTTTTATGCAGGTGATCCCTGGGAGGCAGATAGGTCATTCTAAAAAACGGATCCTGACGCGCTCACCGCAGGGGAAGGTCCCAAAATGACCACTAGAGGGAAGACTCGGCCAAAGTACTGCTTCCAGCCTGAAATTCTGCTGCCTGGCAGACAGAATAAACAGTCCTAGAAAGGAGATTCACTCCAAAGAGAACACCCGGCTTAAAGCTTGTGTGGGAGTGGGCAGCAGAGAAGCGCTCACGACTGCCCTTATTCACCTCTGATGGGTGTACCAATCTGAGAGCGTGGACTGTCACCAAAGAGCAGCAAAGCTAGATGTAGAGACCACGAAGTCCCCCACAATTTGAGGACGACCGAACTCAGCGGCTCAAGCTCCAGTGGGAATGTTGCAAGCTAAAACTTGAGCCTGGAGTCGATAGAATTCATCCAACTTTCTGGAAGTTGTACCACCCAAGGCCCAAGGAACAGAGGGGTCTGGGGTATAGAAGGGAAGCCCTCTATATACATTCCTCCTAGATGTGAACGCAGGTCTACTCAGCTCCAGATTCAACAGAAGCAAAGCGTTTCACGCAGGTGTGACCAAGGAGTTTAACAGTGTTTACAGACATATGTACAGCCAATATTCAGGCTGTTTGGAGCAGCGTGTCTGTGGCTAAGAAGGCCATGGGACCGACCATGATGGATTGGCCTGGCTGGTGAGCCTGATAGGCAGAGAAACGGCTACCACCTGAAAGGGGAGATGGACATCCTGGACTGTTAGCTGCGACTGTACTTCCTTCTTGACTTTCATAGGCCCAGAGAGCAATGACAAGCTTCAGGAAATGCATTTCAAAGCAGTTTTCCAGTGTGAGCACACAGAGGCTGTGGAGGCAGCAAGAGCCAGAGGCCACTTTGTAAAGCTTTACTGCGATGGCTGGTCTGTCACCACCAGTTTAAAGCCTCCCATCCAGTGCTCTAGATTTATCCACAGGCATAGGTTCCCATGGCCACAGCCAATCTTGGGACATTTTCACTACTTCAAGAAGAAGTTCTTTCATCTCTCACCCTCCCTGTGTCTCCAGTTCCCTGTGTGTTCCCAAACCTAGAAACCACGTATTCACTTTCTTTCTCAATACCGGTTTCTGTGCTGGACTTCATATTAGTCCTCACTTACATCATAAGGGTCTCTTTTGAGTTGCTCTCTCACTAAGCGTACTGTTTGCAAGATCCACCCACAGGAAAGCATAGACCTTCGCTCTCTTTTGTGGCAGAATAATATCCTCTCCATGGACGCACCAGTTTGCTCACAGATTTATCCACTGATGAGTGTTTGGATTGTTCCTCTCTTTGGACTGTGACAAACATGCTACAAGCACAGACAGATGTCAGCGTGAACATATACACTTTTCATTCTTCTTGACTATGTGGGACTAAACCAACTGGGTCACAGTCCATGTTTAATCATTTAAACTCCATGTTTAATCATTTGATGAACTGCCAGGATGTTTTCCAAAGTGGCTGGAAGGGCTGTTTCTGGCTGTGAAGAAAACTCATGGAAGGAGTATCTGTCTGCAGAGAATGGTGGGCCGATGGGAGTTTCAGTACTGTGGGGAGACTGGAATTGTGTAGAATCAGAGGCTGATTACTTCAGCTTGGGCTAGTTGTAGCCTTCTGAACAGCCCTTCCTTGCCCCACTCTGTACCTGAAGTAAGTGACAATAAATAAAACGTCATGGAAGGCATTAACTTAGAACTCACACCCTGGGATAACAAATAAAACATCCTAGAAGCTGTTAGCTTTTAGACCATTGGCTCCCGCCAATCCAATAGCTAAGGATGCCATCAGAGAGCATCCCGGGCCTGTAGAAAATCTTCCCCCGTGGGTCCTCTCCAGATCCAGATGGATCTGCCTTTCTGACACACCCACCAATGTATTTTGAACTTGTCATGAGTTATGACTTTCTCTGTTGTGCAAACCTATAAAACCCCCATGAAACTGCTTCTGCATTGGAATGTGGAATCTGGGGAAAACCTAAATGTGAGTTCCTGGGCCATGGTTACTCACAGTGGCTCCAGGTTAAACTGTTTTCTATTCCCTTTAAGATGAGAGCTGTGGTTCTTACTCCAGCACTGGCCTGTTTCTTTCCCAC
>NW_026596040.1:26650979-26692600 GCF_907164565.1 Psammomys obesus | reverse complement strand
GCATTCAGCTCAGACTGGTGAAGCTACACATCCTGGGAATAAGTTGTTCCTGTTAAAATTAGGGTCTGGGTCTGGGAGGTGTCTCAGTGGGTAGAGGTGCTAGCAGGAAGATAATGATCTAGTTCAATACCTGCATCCCACAAGGCTGTGCTTTGACCTCTGCACACTCATGGCACGAGTGTACCTGAGTTCACACACACATGCACACACCACCACCACAAAAATAATAAATCAATTTTTTAAAAACTGGTCATTAAAGGATGGAATAGAAGATAACTCAAGCCAACAGAAATTGATATATAATCTATTCTATAAGGTTTTTTTTTCTTGCTTAGAGATATTCTCTTGGCATGCTCCCAAAGACATCCTAGTAAGGAAAAACGCAGGTGTTATTCCCTACATCTTGAGAAGCCCACTTAATCTCTCACCAGCATACTCAGTGCAGACACTGGCTCTGGCTATGAACATCAGAGCTCTCTGGGCCTACAGGGTCAGGACTGGAGGCTGGATTACATTCCAGTCCCCCGAGGTAGTTAACTGGGAGTAGTTTCTGCATTCAGGAGCATTCCAGGAATAGAGCTGAGACAGAGGAGCGGCCATTGCCACAGGTATGGCCTTCTTTCTTGTTCTTGGTGAAACCAAATCTTCACAGGAGATCCCTTTGCCTCTCCATCTCCTGGTGAGGCAGGGCCCATGTAGAAGAGGGAAGGAAACTGAAGTCCTCCAATATGCTGTGTGTAAGGCTGTACGTGTGGACATCCATGAAGCTTGCTGTAGGAAACTTGCATTAATAAATCAACGTTCATTCCTTCGCTTGTATTTCTGTGTGTGCCTGTTCACGTTCACCGCTGTGGACTGCTGTTCGCAAGCATCAATGTGCTGTGATGTGCCAGTAAATAGGTGGACATGCTGCTATCAAGACCTGAGTGTGCCCTGCTCTGCTTGTGCAGGAGTACTTCAATGCCTGTGTGCTGCTTTCTGCTAAACCACGACCACTGCTCCTCAGGCACGTCTTTGTACAACGCAGTCGTAAACCCTTTGGTGTGGCTGTACAGTTTCTTCCATCTTCACTGTGTACTCTTCCATCCCCACTCAGTGATCTACTCCCTAAAAAGTATGTGGCTGTTTTGGTGAATGTGTATTCACACATGTACAAGTGTATCTGTCTGCTTTGTTGTACACGCCTGTCACTTTACGCTGTGGTAATTGTACGTCTGTTTTTGCAAATAAGTGATTGTATAGTATCTTAGTAACAGATGTGTGTTTATTGTTCTTCTGTACATTCACGTCCAGTGATGTACTAGTATATTCCTGTGAACTCCTGCCTAGGACTGTGGCTAAGATTGAATCCGTGTGGCCTCCTCTACCTGTACTTCTGTCTGTGCTGCTGTGCTGCTTCACCTGCGTGGACTGTAGCTTGTGGGTATCCATGTGTTCTGATAAAGCGGTCAAGCAGGGTCCCAGGGCGCATCGCTCTACATATGCACTAGTATGTCAATGTCAAGGCTCGCGGCTACAAAAATATCCCCACGCGCTCTGCTCCCCAGGAGATCTGTGATCGCTGCTGTTTCCATGCATCTGGTGTGGGCAGCTCTGGCAGTGCGACTCTTCTTCCCACCGTCCCTTCACTTCCGGCTGCAGAAAGCTCTGGTCCATCCTGGCTTCACTGCTCTCCTCCTTAGCCACACGCAGATGTAAATGTAAAAGATCTCCCATGGATTCAGTGTCCCAAGAGTGAACCTGCATGTTCTCATCACACGGTTGCGCAACTACAGGCGCACTCCAAGGTACTGTCGCAGAAGCGCACACAAAAGTAACATTGCACCAGTAATATTACACAGACGAGGGACATCAGCACGCATGGAAATATTAGACAGGAGCACACAGCATGCTCTACATCGCTGAAGGCAAATGCCCTAGTGGACTTCCTCACACGCATCCGTTACTGAAGCACTACATTACGGCATCTTTGCGCGTGTACTGCACCTCCAGCATAAACTGATGTGCACGCACAACAGAGCAGATGATTCACTAGACCAGCTCTAAGCATTCCTGAACTCGCACTGCAGGGAAGAAGACTTCAGGAGGACAAATGCATGGCGGTGCAAAATACACAGTGCAAACGGAAGTGACGCTACAGCAGCAGGAACAGTAGTACTACTCACGCACCGCCCACAGATGCACTGTAATGGGCGTGATCATAGATTTACCAGAAAGTAGCACACATTAGAGAGGTGATCGCGCATGTTCTGCTGAAATGGCACACGTGGATATAGGAGCACAGCCGTACACAGATGGACTCTTACACAAAGGCACAGAAATATGACACTACAGCAGGACTCACGGGGGTATGGAATCGGCACTCATGGAAATACTGGAGAGCAGCATGCAAGAATACAGTTTTACATCATGGCACGTGAATTTACCAGTCGAAAAGGACACACACACACACACACACCTGTTACTAAAGCACTAAAGAACAGCATCCTTGCAAAAACTGAAGTACCGCAACTGTGGTGGAAGTTTATGCACATTCACAGCAAAGCAGATGGGTATGCTGTGCGTCTCTTCATAGGACTGGGCTGGCACAGCAGTGCACACATTTTGAGGAATAGAGTAGTGCCACCATGGTGGACAAGTACACAGTGCAAATGAAAGTAAAAGTACCGAGGCAAGAACAGCTGTACCGAGAGTGCATGCAGATGTGCTAGCACAGCAGTGGGGACCGGAAAGCAGAGCGTGTGAGAATGTTTATTTCAGCAGTACACAGGCCCGTGAAGTACGAGGGCAGAAGCACAGCAGTGCAAAGTGATGCCCTCATATCGGTGTGTCTATGTATTTACTTGCACAGTGACGACACAGGTGCCCTCGAACAGCAGGCCGTGTGGGGCTGCTAATATAGCAGTGTACGTGAAACCACAGCTGAAGGAGAGCACGTGGATTCACTTCTACAGGAGCAGTCACACCCGTCCTCATAAAGCAACACGCCTGGATGCATGACTGAGTGGTGCGCGGATGCACTATTGCCGAAATGCGCAGGAGTGCAATACTACCCAGCTAGACTCACCGATATAGGACAGCAGTGCACATGGACATACTAGACGGTTGCCCACAAGGATGTAGCAGTAAGTACACACCACCACAAATGAATATGGCAGGTGGACCAGGATTGGACCTGTATATTCCCAGGCATCAAATTTTGAGAGCTAGGAGGGTAGCTCAGTGGTGAGTGCTTGCCTAGCTTGTCCAGGCTCTTGGTCCTATCAACGGTGCTTCAAGAACAGAACCATGGGAAGTTGTATCTCTGGACAGCACTTGCTGTTCCTTGAAAGATCACATCTTCGCCATCTTACAGACACACGAAGTGCCACAGAGTTAGATCAGCAGAGCAGGCAGACGTCCACACAGACCCCAGGAACTTGGCAAGATTGAGCTCTTACGTTACTTGCGGTCTCAGGAACCAGACTCTTGGTTCCCAGTGCTTCCCATGTGTCTTCCCTGGCTCTGGCTGCTTGTTAATATCTGCTCAGCAGCGCCAGTACAGGCTGGCTGGATCTGCCTGGCAAGCTCTCTGCTTTTCTGCCCAGCACCCTTCCTTATCCACTGGGAAGGACTGAATTTGCAAAATCATCCAAGGAAGAAGTCTGACACATACCTCCAAAACACTGCAGGACAAGTAGAGAACCACAGCAGGGGAATTTAAAACAACATTGTTGAGCAAACCATGCTAAAGAGATGGGCGGAATAATTAGTCCTTTAATGAGATGCTGTATTTTTCCTTCCCAGAATCCTTTCCCCTATGGAAGCAACTTTACAGGGCCATAGCCAAAATTCACAAAGCACCTGCTTTTCAGAAAACCTAATTTTTCCTTTATTTCCTTCTATCTGTGCTCCAAGCATGCTTTACCTAACAATGGGCTTCACTCTTTCTCTAAAGCCTTCCACACTACCACAAAACCTCTTGTCCGCCAGGGTCTTATCTCTATGCTGGCTTAAAGGACATGGCTCTTTGCCCTCTTCTCTTTCCCTTCCTGTTCTCCAGGCAGCTGCTATTTATAGCTTGGCAGCCCTGAGCATTTTTCTTTTGAACTCTAATATAATATCTTTAAGCTTTGGCTTGAGTCCATTCTTAAATTATTTTATTAATGAAACTAATAACACCAAGCAGGCATCTCACTTTCCCTGGCATCATCCTGTCTGGTTCTAATTGTTAAGACGCCACTCGGGCAAACAGCCCATCCCAGAGCTGAGCAAAGGCAGATGGTCCTGAATACCTCACTAACGACTGAAAGCTATTTTGCCTCCTCCATCCCCTGGAGGTAAGCAAGGCGAAGGGGCTCCCTCTGCAATACAGACTCGTGTTTCTCTGGTTTTTTAAATTCACATTTGCCCCATGCCCACCACACCAACTTCACACCCCAGCACTCACTCTTGCCTGTCCTTTTAGGCTGCGTGTAGCAGAGGAGTCTTGAGAATGCGGCAGGTGCAGGGGAGCACCATCTGGAGCTCTCCATTTCTCTAACCAAGCAAGCAAAAGACCTGTATGATTAAAATCTTTAGTATGCTGAAGAAATAAGTTAAAGATATCAGAAGAAAAGATCTCCCATGCTTATGGATCAGTAGAACTGAAACAGTTAAAATGGCCATCTTACCAAAAGCAATCTACAAATTCATTCCAACACAATCTTTCACAGCGCTTGAAAGGACAATTTTCAGCTTCATATGGACATACGTACACACACACACGCACACACACACACACACACACACACAAACAGATAGTTAAA
Organism: Psammomys obesus; assembly: GCF_907164565.1. Lineage (NCBI taxonomy): Eukaryota > Metazoa > Chordata > Mammalia > Rodentia > Muridae > Psammomys > Psammomys obesus. The sequence continues at coordinate 26,687,813 of NW_026596040.1, read as the reverse complement.
ACACTCCTGAATGAAAAAAGAATTGTTGGAGGAATCACCATCCCCAAGCTCAAACTGTACTATGGAACTATAGTAATAATATAAAAACCATGGTATTGGAGTAAAAACAGATAAGCTTATCCATAGACTAAAACTGAAGACTCAGAAATAAACTCACACACTAATGGGCACCTGAGTTTTGACAAAGAAGCCAGAAATACATGCTGAGAGAAAGGGTGCCATCTTCAACAAATAGGGCTGGTCGAACTGGATGACTGCATATAAAAGAACGTAAATAAACATATACTTATTAAACATGAACAAAAGCCCAACTCCAATTGATCAAGGGCCTCAATTTAAGGCCAGTTAAACTGAATATGATAAAGTAGAAAGTAGGAAATAGCCTTGAACCCATTGGTAGAGGAAAGACTTTCTGAACAGAACACTATTAGCACAAACACTAAAACCAACAATTAAGAAATGGGATCTCATGAAACTTAAAAGCTTCAACAAGGCAAAAGATACCATCATTCTGACAAAGCAGCAGGATAACAAATATGGAAAGATGTTTACCAACAACACATCTGATAAAGGGATAATATAAAAATATGTAAAGAAATAAACAAACTACACATCAATAAAACAAATAATTCAATTAAAAACTGGAATACAGATCTAAAGAGAGAATTCTCAGATAAGAAGACTTGAATGGCTGAAAAGCCATTCAACATCCTTGGTTATCAGGGATATGCTTTAAAGTTTCTTCTTACCTTTTACTTATCTAAGATAATCAAGGCTAAGATTAATAAAACAGATGACAGCTCATGCTGTTTAGAATGTGAACTAAGAGGAACGCTCATCCATTGCTGGTAGGAATGAGAATTTGTACAGCCACTATGAAAATTAGCGTAGCAGTACCTCAGGAAGCTGGAAATATATCTACCTTAAGATCCAGCTATATCACTCTTGGGCATATACCCAGCAGACACTTCATCTTACTGCAGAGACACTTATTCAACCATGTTCATTGCTGCTCTATTTCTAACAGTCAGAAATTGGAAACAACTTAGGTGCCTATCAATGAATGGAAAGGAATGATAAAGAAAATGTGGTTCATTTACATAATGGACTATTACTGAGCCATTAAAAAAGACAAAATTTGAAATTCACAGGTAAGCGAATGGGACTAGAAAAACTCATCCTGGGTGAGAAAATCCAGACTCAGAAAGACAAATAAATATGATGTGCATTCACTTATATATGGATATTAGCCCTAAAGTCAAAGATAAACAAGCTATAGTCTCTATAACCACAGAAGTTAGGTATAGAGCAAGGGACTAGGAAGAAGGGAAGGATCTTCCTAGAAAGGGGAAATAAAGTAGTTATGGGTGAAAAAAAGGTGGGAGCCTGGAACAGGAGGATAAAACAGAGGAGAGGAGAGAGGGAATATGGGGAAGGACACGAAAATTAAGGGTCATTTGAAGTCATATGGAAACCTAATACAGTAGAAGCTTCTTAAACTACAAACATATATGCAGGCAATCTAAATGAAATCCCCAAAAACTGGTGGACACAAAGACATCTCTCATCACCAAATGAAGCTTCAGTACTGGGAATGGAGTATGTCTAATTGAGTTCTTGGATAAAGGGGTTCCATGGTAACCCCCCCCTCCAACAACCCCCTCCAAGAACTATAGATTGATCACCACAAACTGACAGCAAAGCCCTACTGCTTTGCATGGAGAAGTTGAACTGCTTGGTGCCTACCTGGAAGCTTTACCCCTGCTGGCTAGTGCTCATGACACAGGAGGTACTCTACACACTCACCAGAGAAGAAATGTAAATACCACACAGTTATGCCCTCCCTACAAAATATGCTACTGCAAAGGTGGCGAAAGCCTGTGAAAGTAACCGGCAGAGACCTGATTTAAGGCCCACTCTAGAGATGGAACAAGTACCTGACACTGCTTTGGGAACCAAGCGCCCGAGACTAGATAGAACAGGGACTAAGGGGGGGGAAAAAAACCAAATACTAGTGTTCTGCAAAGGAACACAAATGACTTCTAATGACATTCCACTGTGCTCACAGATCAGTGTCTCACTAGGCCATCATCACAGAAGCTTCCTCCTGCCGCAGGTGGGAACTAACACAGAGACCCACAACTAGACATTGTGGAGAGAGACACTGGAACGCTCACTGCTAAATGGGATGTCTCCATCAAATCCCTCTCCTCGGGGCTCAGGGACCCCGAGCCTGAAGAGGAATCTAAGACTTAGAGGATATGGAGGACACTGAGAAGACAAGGCCTTCCCAACACTGCATAACCAAAGCACATATGAACTCACAGAGCCTGAAACAGCATGACAGGGCCTGCACAGGTCTGCACCAAATGGGGTCCTAGAGCTGAGAGGAGACGTGGACGCACCCATCCCTAACCCAAAAGCAGTCTCCAGTTGATAACCACCTGTAAATGAAAAGTTAGTTTTCTCCAAGGGAGTGTCATTGAGGAAACAAACCGCTGTTAAGGGTGGCCCCCATTCTCAGCAGCAGGCAGCCAACAGGGGCACATCTTTGGAGGTATTTTGTCGCCTTATAGGGCCTTTACATCTATGTTATGGCTTCTGGCTTTCTTGTTTTTATGGGATTCCCGAGTGTGCGAACATGTGTGTCTGCATTTTTACGTGTTTCTTGTGCTTTTTCTTTGGTTATCTTTCTTTTTCTGTTTGTTTGTTTAGTCCTATTCTGATTTGTTTGTTCTGGTTATATTTTATTATTATTCCTTAGATGCCTGCTTACTTTCTAATGAGAAACAGAAAGGCTGTAGATACAGACAGGAAGGGGTTTGAGGAGGAATTGGGAAAAGTTAAGGGAGCTCAAACCATAAACAGAACATACTGTATGCATAAAAAATCTGCTTTCAATTAAAGAAATAAAAAGTCAAGTCATCAGACTTGACAGAAAACACCTTTTACCCTCTGAGCCATTTTGTTGGTCCTGCTGAATATTTTTAAGTTAAACTGAACCAAACATCTCTGAGTGCCATTGTCCCCACCTTCCTCTTGAATTCTTTATGAAACAGTCAGCTTTTTTCTCTTTTTAAGCCAAATGAGTTAAGAACTTTTTGTTGCTAACAGCAGCGGACCTCCACCTTCCTGATGCTGCGGACCTTTAATAAGGTTCCTCATGTTGTGGCGACCCCCAACCATAAAACTATTTCACGGCTACTTCATAACTGTAATTTTGCTACCCTTATGGATCTGATATGCAGGAGATCTGTTTTGCAACCCTGTGGGGGCTGAGACCCCCCCATGTTAAGAACTGCCGATCAACAGCATTCTAACTGATACCGTGATTATTTCTTAAGGTCACAGCACTCTGTCTTTCCATGTAGAGCTTATGAAATCGCTCATTACTTTCCCACTAATTAAAGAATATGATTACAGGGAAAACCAAACCGGTGTTGCAAATGCATTCCGCAGAGAACAGGCCGCTCTCCCTAGAGGAAATGAGGAGGCGTGTCATGTACCTCCCATATATACATATTCATAAGCTCATGCATCCACGTGGACAGGTGGGTGACAGAGCAGAGTACGGTTTTCCCATCAGAGTGGATTCGTCAACATCTGATCCCTCACACTGCTTCTTGACTGTGGGTGCAAGGTGACCAGCTACTTCAGATTCTAACTGCGGTGATTCCCCGCTACGATGCACTATAACCTTGAACTGTATTTCAAAGTAAAATGGAGTTGGAGAGGTCTTTCAAAGCTACAGAGATAACTTGAATGAAGTAAGAACATATAAAACCAAAAGAAAAGAAGTGAATTGGAGGATAGGAAGGTAATTTATTTGGTTAGTTCTTGTCCTCGTCCTCATCCTCTTCCTTCTCCTCCTCGTCGACCTTCTCCTCCTCTTTCCCATACTCCTCCTCCTCTTCCGTTTTTAAATGGTTTTTAGAGACAGGGTTTCTCTGTGCAGCCCTGTTTATCCTGGAACTCACTTTGTAGACCAGGCTGTCTTGGAATTCAGAGGTTCACCTGCCTCTGCCTCTCCAGTGCTGGGATTAAAGGCGTGTGCTACACTACTGCCCGGCCTTTAAATTTATTTTATGAGTTGTATTTTGCTTACTGCGTGTACCACATTCTTGCAATACCTGCTGTAGCCAGCAGAGGGCATTAGATCCTCTGGAATTGAAGTTACAGGTGCTTGTAAACCACATCATGTGGGTGCTGGGAACTGAGCCAAGGTCCTCTGGAAGAGGAGGCAGTGCTCTTCACTGCGGAGCTATCTCCAGCCAGCTTGGGCAGGTTTTGTTTGTTTGTTTCTAATGGAAAGCCAGGAAAAGGCAGCCTTGGGATTAAAACATAAATAAAGATTTCTAACCTAGAAGCAAGATACGCCCTGGAGATGAGGGTAGACAGTCCCTCTTGATGCCAAAATCTTATCTGATACAGACCCTTAGGGGGAACTCTTTCTCCATTCCCTTGGAGACCCCACCAATTACTGTACCATAAGCTTTACACAGCGCCCTTGTTTGATGTGTTGTTGTGTCCGTGTTAAGAATTAAGCAGATTTCTCAGAAGCCTCAGCATTATTTTGGTATTATTCTGAGAGAAAGTTTAGGTTTAATCTTCTAGGGAATTACATTCTGTGATTTTTTTTTTCCAAACTGTAAACAAAATCTTGTGTGAAAAACTATGAGCAAGAAATAATTAGTGGCTCCTTCTTGGGATAATCTTAATCAAAGGGCTTAGGAAACATTATTTATGATGTATTAAAAACCAAGACCTTTAAGCTTTTTTTTTTTTTTTCCTCTGCAGGATTCATTCCATTTTGCTTGGTTGTATTGTTGCTGTTTGCTTGGGCTTTATCAGAATTTTTTTTTCCTAACTCTAAGGGCTGATTAAGTGGTGTTATATCAGAGAAATAAGTGATAGGTACACAAAATAATGTTTTCTCAGTTGGCTCAAAACCTAAATAAAAAGAGGAGTTCTATCTGGGATTTGATTTCAGGAGTTAGGACGAGGGTTGGGGATATGGGTCATCAAGTATGGCGACTGGTCTGAGTTCAGTGTCTGCGCATCCACACGGTGGAGAGACCCAACACTGAAGGCTGTCCCCTGACCTCTGCTTGTGCGCTGTGGAGTACACACACAGACAACAATGTAATAAAAAGTCTTGAAGATGGCATGTGGGACTGGAGAGACGGCTCAGTGGACACTGGCTGCTGCTCCAGAGGACCCAGGTTCAATTCGCAGCACTCACGTGGTAGCTCACAACTGATCGTAACTCCAGTCCCATGGAATCCAAAGTGCTCTTCTGCCTTCCTCTTACAGTGCATGCACATGGTGCACAGACTCGTATCCAGGCAAAAGTTTCCGGCACACCACACGCGGCATGAAACACGCAGTAAGCACGGAGCCCTACTGTCTAGGAGCCTTGTGGTTGTACGGACTTACCTGCAGCTTGGTTCATTCACAGGATCCAATGTCATAAAAGCGAAGTGGGAAACCCTGGAGTTACAGATAGCTGTGGGATGCGATGTGGGTGCTAGGACTCAGGCCCTGCTCTTCTGGAAGAGCAGCCACTGCTCTTGACCAATGAGCCATCTCTCCAGTCCCCAACTCGCATCCAGATATTGTTTGCTTTAGTTTTTTTGCATTCACCTAGTAACAGTCTCTACCGTAAAGACATAACTGACAAGCAAATTACCACCAATTTCTAGAGAAGGCCTTTCGTTGTTAAGATGGTAGCATAAGACATTACACAAAATCTCTCATATGTGTGCTGTATGGGTACATCTTAACGTCTGTGTGTGCATGTATGTCTCCATGCATGTGCAAGCCAGAGTGGCTGATGTCAGAGCTCTTCCTTAACTCTGCTTACCTTGTTTACTCATTTTTTGATGCAAGGTTTCCCACTGGAGTCTGAAGCACATTCATTTGGCTGGCTGGCCAGTAAGCTCCAGGGATCCACAGGTCTCTGCCTCTCCCTACCAGAGGGCTGGAGACCTCAGGCTTGCACGGCAAGCTGACTGAGACATTTCCCCCAACCCAGAAAAAGTAAGGCACAATGGCAGCATCAGAAAGAATTATTATGGTTCTGTTTCTGAAGGCTATGAGAGGTCCTTTCCAACTATGACACTTCGTTGGATATTAGCCAATGGCCTCTCAGATCCCTCATGGTAACAGTGATAACCCGCCTCTTTCCAACAATCCACGTGTCATACAATATTTTTGGGGGAAGTGGATAGATATTTAACCTGTTCTTTTTTAAGTGGATTAACCAGACAACACCAGCTGGAGCCAAGGCAGAAGCCTCCTCACTGTGGGTACGGGGAAGGAGGGGTGTTTGGCCAGGGTCCATGACTGTCGACCTCCTGTGAACAACCCAGCTGGAAGAAGTGTAACTGCAGGCCCTGCACTCGCTCTGCTTGGACTGCTCCCTGTCTGTCCAAGCTGGTTCCCCATGCTCTGTGACAATGGAGCATTCCCAGTGAGAACTGAAAAGAGGCGTTTTGAGGTCAAAAATTGTACTGCACTGCCTGAGAGTCCTAGTTAGTATTATGAATCGATAATCCAAGTGAAGATTGACCTATTACCCAGAGCAATCATACACACACACACACACACACACACACACACACACACACACAAATCTAAAGGCTGTTGTTGCTTTCTTTCTTTCAGAAGAATCCTCTTGATCATCCTGCTTTGGGAGGATTTCTCCATATTGTCTCCTGATAGACAGACTCATCTTGCTGTGCGCAGAGCAGACCCGAATGCTGTAGACAGCTCTATGTGACCCCGCCCCACCTCACACTTTTCCAGAACTCCAGGTTGGAGACTAATAGGTCTTGGGCATAAGAGAGTACAGCAGGAAGCCAGGTGGGAAGATTCTTTTTTGGGAAGGAGAGAGAGAGATCTGTTATGTGTGGCTGACCACTTCTTTGCTTCCACCTTTCCCTGTTTGGTGGGATCCCGTAATTTTAACAGCACAGTCTCAAAGTGGAAGCCTGAAAACTACGCTTCCCAGCTGCCCTTGCACCTAGATACAGTCATAGGCTCAGGGTCTCACCAATCAGATGCTTTCAGTTATGAGTGATTTGTGAGCGAACTTCAGTAGTAGAGGCTTTCAGGGTTCCATGTGCAAACCCATGAAGAAAAGTAACTTCTGCCAACACGGATGTACAGCTGCTCCAAGAGACTAGCAAACAAGTGTCACCTGGGATTATTCAACCGTCGGCTACTTGCCTTTTGCCTGCAATGCCACTGTTACGAGGGAACGCCTTGTAAGGGTCCACAGCAGTGTTTCCTTCTTCCTATCAGAAGGTGGGGCCTTCTAAGTTTACCTCCTTTATTAGTAAAATGGGGTTTTAGCCGACAAAACTCGTCAAGTTTGCTTGTTTAAGTGGCTGTGGGAGGGGGGACAGATGTGTGTGAGTGTGAGTGCACTCTCAGAGGCCAAAGGAGGAGAGTGAGTTCCCTCCTCTTGTAATGTTTTGCCTTGTTCCCCTGAGAGAGGGTCTCTCACTGAAGCTGCAGCTAGGCTGCAGCCAGCAAGCCCTAGCCATCCTCCTGTCCCCGCTGCCCACAACGATGGGTTACAGGAGCGGGCACCACCACGCCTGGCTTTTCATGTGATGCTGTGGACAAAACTCAGGCCTTTATGCTTGTGTAATGCAAGCCCTTTCCCACCGAGCCATCTCCACAGCCCTGTGACTGAGTTCTTGAGAAAGAGGCTTCAAGGGGCCGACAGCAGAGAGTGGGGGCTGTAAAGCAGTCAGGACATGGAGAAGATGCTTCTTACAGCTCTCAGTTTGGATAAGTTTTGAATCAACAAGGTTTTAAAAGATCCTAGGACACATCACGTCTTTAGTGTTTCTCTGATGAAACAGGAGCGAGAGAAAGCTTTTTAAGATTTCAAATGCGATTTTTTTTTTCCCCTAAATGAAGAAAGTCGGAGCCATATGGCAACAAGTTTCAAAATCTGTTCATGTGCAAATGTCATGATAAAAATGGGGCTGGGGAGTGTGCACGGACAGCCAGGCCACATTCTTCGAAAACAGGAAACCTCCTGAATTCTTCTTTTCATTTTAAGGGAAAGCTGAGTGTATCTAGCCTGGCTAGCTACTACTCCTCTCATAAAAACAAAAACAAACGGTATTGCCTGCTACATATGCTGAAGGGAGGTTTAAAATGGAGTGACACAGAAAATGTGTGTTTGGTTTCTAGTTCCATGGACCATGTGACCTTGGGAAAGTCTGCGGTCCTTTGTCTCCTTGTCCGGTAAAGAAAAGTGAGCAGTTTCAGCTCATGGAACCATCCTGAGCAATATGTGGTAGCATCAGCAACACACATTGTTGTCCAGAGTAAGGACTGAAGAAGAGGGACTCAGCAAGTGCTGGAGAAGGCCGGCCTCCATCTCCAGCCCACCTGAGGACTTTACTCAGTAAAAGAACTCACTAAGCAGCCCTCAGAGGTGACCGCGGGTGATCCCTCCTGCCTTAATCAGCGAACACCCAAGTGTACTGTCAAAGTGACTTTTGAGCTCTGCCATCCTGTCTTTTCACTTGGAGATGAAATAAGGAGGACAGGGTGCCCTTCAGACAATGTGATTAAGTAAGCTTTTATTGTGAATTGTAGCAGATTGGAGCCCTGAATCCAATCAACAAAAAGCCTAGCTGGAGAAAGCATTCATCGGAAAGCTCTTTCTAGGTAGTTGCTCACAGAGACAAGTTCAAACCGGAAGATGCTGCTTGAAAATCATGAATTTAGTCACGGTTGAAAGAGACAAGAATAGTAAAGTAAATTGCAAAAAGAAAATCTTGTTGATGGTCCAGTAGAATTGATGTTGGCAGAATGCAGTCTCTGAAGGGTTTTGTTTTGCTCCTTGGAAGCTGCCCTTGTCATTGTCCCTTCAGCTGGCAGTTTCTTCCTTCCCCTGGAGAACCTGGAGCAGAGAGTCCACCAGCTTAAAGAGATACATTAGGGATAGTTACACACACTTGTGAATGAGGGAAAAGTCTAATGGTAGCAGCAAAACCCTCCCCTCCAGCCCATCAGCATCACGAGGTAGAAAGGCAAATTCTTGGGTCAACACCCGAACCTCCTGACTCTGATGAGGAGGCCTGTGTTCTGCCTTCACAAGACTCTAAACACAGTGTTAGGGAAGCACTCATACTCCTGAGAAACAAGGTAACTTCTCCCACCACCTGGGAACTGGAGGGCCTCAGGTGACCTCTGCTAAGCTTCTAATCTGTTTCCTTGGGTGTGTTTTAGCCCACTGTTGGAAGTTGAAGGCTTTATTTATTATTCTCAGAGCCGGGGAAGGAGAAGAGGGCTCCATGCAATGCTATCCCCCTCCACCACCAACACTGTGCTGCACCAGTCAAAGCTTGTTTTGTTTTGTTTTCTAATCCGTGCACTGCAAACTGAACCAGGAAATGGTAGCAGTGTAGGCACCTCAAGAAATGGAGTTCATCATTTGGGTCTCCACCTACATTCTAAATTTATTGTCTGTGGCTTGCTGTGGCTTATGCTCAGTTTCACTGAAAATAAAGGAAAAGTAGTTACAGTTAAAAAAAAATTTTTAATTCTGTTACAGCAACTTTTACCCAAAGAGATGAGAAACTAGCTCTTATTATTTTCAACCCAGTCAAGAGTTTATTACCCTCCCCAAGATCCTTTGGCAATTTAGTTCCCCCAATTCCAGACTGGTCACTTGTTTCTAATGAGGGAAGTATTGCTATTCTTAGGCAAATGGTTCCTACTCTGAAGCTCACTGTGTGCAGCAGATGCTAATGAGCCCTGGGCTGGGGATGGATTCCCACATAAGCCAATTAGCTTTACCTTCCTGTCTCAGCACCAAGGCTGCAACCCCATGACTACCAGCCTTTAGATTTCAGCATCTCTCCTACCAAATGACCCCACGGCCATAAGAGGAGCCAGCTGAGGATGAGGAGGAACCCCGGCCCATCCCACTATCTGAAAGTGTCGAGTTGAAAGTTTTAGCTCAGCCCAGGAAAGAGAAAGCCAAGTAGAAAGGACAGGGGGAGAAGAAAGCTGAGTTAGCCAAGGCTGGAGTCCAGCAGACAGAGGTGCTGAGGTGGTCACACTCTTCCTGCACAGAGGTTGTTGGGGGTCATTGGAGAGTCATCAGTTCTCGATTTATGTTGCTTTCTACATGAAACTCCCCTGGGAACCGCTCTAGTTTAATTTCTGTTACTCTGATAAAGTATCCCGAGTGTGATGGCTAATCTTGGTTGTAAAGTCGACACACCTGGGGAGAGGAAGCCTCAACCGAGGAATTGCCTCCATCAGAATGACCTGTGGGCATGAGGGGGAAGGCATTTTCTTGACTGGTAATTCATGAAGGTGGGATCAGCTCACTGTTGGCAAAGCAATCCAGCGCAAGAGGGTCTGCGCTCTATTAGGAAAGTGGCTGACTATGCGCCTGGAAGCAAGCCAGGACAGCCATGTGCCTCCTCCATGATCTCTTCGTCAACCTGCTTCCAGGTTCCTGCCTTGGCTTTTCCCAGTGATGGACTGCGAGTGACATGTAAGTCAAATAAGCTCTTTCTTTCCCTTTTCCGAGTTGCTTTTCATCGTGGTACTTATCACAGCAACAAAAATAAAACCAGAATAGTGGTGGGGGGGAAGCAACTTGGGGAGAAAAAGGTTTATTTTAGCTCACAACCCCAGGTTACACTTCATCATAGGAAAGAAGTCAAGGGGGGAGCTTTGCTAGTCACATCACACCCACAGCTGAGAGCAGAGAGAAATGTTTGCTTGCTTGTGTTCAGCTTGATTTCTCCACTCACACAGCTCAGGAACCCCTTCCTAGAAAATGGCAGCACCCACAGTGGGCTGGGTCTTCCCACAGCTATTAACCTGATCAACACAATCACTTTAAGACACGCCCCCAGGCCAGCCGATGTAATCAGTCCCTCACTGAGACTCTTTTTTTTCCAGGTACTTTTAGATTGTGTCAAGTTGACAATTAAAGCTGACCATCGCAGGAAAATTTCAAACAAACAAACAAAAAACCCAAACCTCTTCCTATGGCTTACATTGATTTAGTCAGACAATAAGAAGGCTCCCTTTAAAATGAAGACAAAGGCTGGGCATGGTGGTGCATGCCTGTAATCTTAACTACATGGGAGTCTGACGTAGGAAGATCACCAGTGCAGGACTGCCTGAACTGAATAACAAGATTCAAAAAAAGAAAGAAAGGAGAAAAAAAAAAAAAAGGCAAACCCACATATCCATTTCTTTCTAGAACAGCCTCTGGAAGTTCATTCCCAACCCCTGTGTTCATGTCCACAAATAAAGGGAAAAGACAACAGCTGCAAAGAGCAATGACCAGGGCCTACATTACAAAAAAATCCTTCCCTGACTCTCAGTATATTCCACAACCATGTCCGAGGCTATGGGTTAGGTCCTGGATCTGAATTGATCTGAACTGATCTGAACATACCTCATGCTATAGAAACCACGGGGTAGAAGTTCCATTATTTTCAGGATAGCATTAAAAGATTGGAGAAAAGGGAATGGGAAAGAAGGAGGAGAAGAAGAGTGTTAACTTCAGTGTGTCTGGCCATGCTTGCTAGCAAAGCTCTAGGGCCTGTCTGCGACGATCTGGAAGTCTACAGCAGTACACATTCCCGCACACCGCTCTGAATTAAGTAAAATATCTTCGCCATCAAACTATAGGAAATGCTCAGTTTCTAACTGCAGCTCTGGGCAAGTTGGCAACAGGACTCGGTGTTTTATGGCTGCAGTGAGAGAGGGGAGCTGTGTGCAGAGTTTGTCATTTTAAACAGAGTCCTCCAGCCTCAGAGAGCTCCGGCAGCTCGTTCTGGGAGTTCTCGGCTAGATCATTAAACTTCTCTCCAACACTGGGAGACATATGGATTTCTAATAGAGCAGGTCTCTCAGCACTCTTTCTTTTTTGAATAAGGTAATTATAAAATGGTTTCAATTTTCACAACGACATATTTTCATTGAGGCAATATGTCCAAAGCAAGTGAAACAATAAAACTGTTTTTGCTCTCTGTGAAGACTAAACTCACTCTTAAGTTTGTTTTTCACATCTCTGGGAAATGTATCCTAGAGGACCAACAGGACCAACATGTGCAAAAGCTAATTATTCAACTTGAGGTGGAATAAAACGGGATGACGGGCTTTTTAACTTGGAGGGGGAACAGCACAGAAAAAGATAAATCAAAAAACAAGGCCTCGCTAGATTTAAGGGGGAGGGGCTTTTTATAGTGTTAGAAGTAGTGTCCATTCTAAAGCAGCCAGTTTCCATGACTGCCCTCTCAATCCATCCTATAATGTTGCCACACAGAGACCTCTGTGGAACTATTCTTTCATAATCCTTCAAAGCTTTGAATATTCTGCTTGAATATGGGACATTTGGGGCCCTTGAGAAAGGACTGGAATTTTTTAGGAGTTCAGTGATTGGCAGAGCCAAGTTCAGGGGATAAAGCAACTCCAACTGGATCCTGCTGTTCACTTAGGAAAATGAAGCACTGTAGGAGCCAGAGAGATGGCTCAGCAGTTACCGAGTACTGACTGACTACCTTTCCAGAGGACAAGGGTTTGAGGCCCAGCCCCCATACGGAAACTCACAACCACCTGTAACTCCAGCTCCAGAAAATCAGACATCCTCTTCTGACCTACAAGAGTACCAGGCACATAGGTGGTGTGCAAGCATTTAGGCTGGCAAACCACCCAAAATATAAATATTCCTTTCTTTAATTTCTAAGGAAAATTGAGCACTGGAGATGCATATCACAGCTGTATGTGTCCGGAGTGTTCTAAGAATGAACTAAAAGAGCAAATGCATTTTGATGCTTGTAGAAATTTATCTTTGAGGGCATTGGAGTAGTGATTATTTTTTCTTTGTGTTCTTCAAATAACTTAGAACTACGTAGTTATTAAATCCCACTCCAGGAAAGCATTTGACCAAGAAGAAGCATGGCCAGGTAGGGGCTGAGAGGTCAGGTACAAGTTCACAGCGCCCCAGAGCAGGTGAGCCTTTGACAAAGAAGGAAGCTGATCAGCTAACACCTGCAACACGATTAACAATACCATTGGTACTGACTTCTTTATTGGTTGAATTGATCTAGATTTTTTTCTTCTGAATAAAAGCCACTAAAGGCTTTCTCTCTAGGTGTTTCATGCAACAAAAGAGATGTTACTTTGCATTTTACATCAAAAATCCCCAGCGGATGGGAAGAAAGTGAGACAGAAATCATCCCTCCAAAAAAAGCTAGCCCCAAGCCTCTTTTACCTTCTACTGTACATGTATTAAAAATGAGATAATCACCTCATTTTCGCCTACCTTGCTTTCCATAAAACCCAGTCTCTTTGCTATCTTTGTATCTGAACATTACCACTTTGGTATTATTATATACCAATAAGTCAGCTGGCTTCAGATATCCTCACTGAGTTTTGGATATTCGAATGCAATTCGAATTATTCAATCTTGGAATAAAGAGGGGAAAAATTAAACTTTGTATATAAACAAGAACAAGCTTCTCTGAAAAGAAAACATCTGCAAACAGCACCTTTCTTCCTCTAGTGCATATCAAAAATTAACATATCTCTTAAGCCACAAGAATTTATTCAAATACTGTCTGTAGGCTTCCTAACTACAAAAATATCCAGGTAAGAAGTCAGACACAGTGGCATACACCTATAATCCTAAGCATTTGGGAGGCTGAGGCAGAACCATCTCCAGTGAGAGGCAAGCCTAGGCAACAAATAAACAGAAACTCATGAAGCCCATAATCACTGCTTCACGTAAGCAAAATTACTAATAAACCTCCTAAACCAAACTTTGGAACTTAGCTTTTTCTTCTAAGAGAAAAGCTTTATTCTATCAACAGAGAAGAAGCTAGCATGGAAACTGAATATGAGTGCTTAGCACTCATGGGTGTTGCCTTGCTGTAGCAACATGAAGACTTCTATGTTGTCAAATTGACCTGGACACTCCTCTGCACGTGCCTGTGAGGCTTTTTGACAGAGTTTAACAGCTGGGCAGACCTACCCTGAGTGTGGGTGGCATCAATATGAGGTAGGGTCCTGGATAGACTGAAAGGGGAAAGGAAAGAGTGTACCAGCGCCATTTATTTCTGCGACACACACACACACACACACACGCATGGTCCTGCTATCACACCTTCCCCGGGGTAACAGACTGTACCCTTATACTGTGAGCCGCACTAAACCTATCTTTTCTCAAATTGCTTTTGGTCGGGTATTTTGTACAGTGATGGGAAAAGTCACCAGCATGCAGAATAAGCAGTTTTATGCTCTCCTAATCAACCACCTCCCACCCCTCATCTGAAGCTTGTTTGTTTCACCTTTCTATTTTGAGCATCATTAAAGTAGCTGCCATCCTCGGGATCCCAAGCAGGCTGGAGATCACCCCGAGGCGGGTGCTGAAGTGGCTGAGGGCTTCTGTCACCCAAGGCTTCCAGGAGACCCAGCAAATTCTGTGCAGCTTCTTCCCAGCGCATGTAGCCCCTCAGTTGCTCCTTCAGGCCATCTCTGTCAGACCCATACAGGGACTGGGAATCATCCGTGCTCTTTTTCCCCATTAAGTGTCCTATTAAAAAAAGAAGAAGAAGAAGAAAAGAAAAAGAAAGAAAACTCAGGATGCCACAGATCTAACTGAGCGGAACGAAAGAAGGAGTATACTGAAATGGACACTGGCAGAGTGGGCTCTGCTTCCCAGCAAATGCAGAATAAACAGCACTATTTTACTAGCAGGAGTTAATCTATACAATAAAACATAATAAACATGGACTTTACTGTTTGTTCAAAAGGTGCAGTACACTGAGCGAAATTCCAATCTGCGTGTGATTCAGGGGGCCTAGGTTTTGCTACTTACCTCTAGTAACTAGCGGGGTGGCCTCAGACAAGTGCTGTAGTACCCCGAACTTCAGTGTTATCAACTATGAAAGGAACAGGCCAGGGCAAACCGTGTCTAAGAAAGCTTCCAAGCAAAAAGTCCCATCAATTCTGTGTGTCCAACTGAAAGGCAGAATCCCAGCATCTCCCACCACCAATTTCAAGTTTTTGCTGAAAATAAAAGTCTTGATGTGTTTCTTTGTATGATTTTTTTTTAATGTTGCCTTTCTCTTATCTGTAGTACAATTGTACCAAAGGAATCTTTGATTTAAACTTTCTCTGAATTTTAGCTGAAATTGAATCTAGAAAACCTCACCTAGAAGTGATGGAGGGTTAAGAAGGTAATAAAAAACAAGTTGAAAAACAAGTTCTGACAGATATCCAGCAGCCACATCAATTTTGGGGGTTTCTCCTGGATCTCTGAGAATCTCTTGGCAGTTTTAGACATATGTGCCTGCCTTATAAAGTAATTAATCAGTTAATGTTATAAAGGAGGCCAGAGTACTGAAAACAGGGATATTCACATATCTAAGAAGTGGGTGACCAACCTCAGGTCTGCATTCTTTTTTTTTTTTTAACAGTGTGTGTGTGTGTGTGTGTGTCACAGTGCATGTATGAAAGTCAGTGTAACTTGTGGGAGTTGGTTCTTCTCTTCTATCACGTGGGTTCCAGCAGTTGAACTCAGCTCATCCAGCTGGGTGACCAGAAGTTCACATATTTTTGTTTTGTTTATTTGTTCATTTTTGAAACTGATTCTCACTGTGTAGTCCCAGCTGGCCTCAAACTTCTGAGATTTACCTCCCTCTGCCTACTGGGGTCTGGTATTAAAGGGATGCACCACCACACCCAGCCAGGTCCAAGTTCTTAAGACTCTCATCTTTTCAATGGACCCACTTGGGATTCCTCCATTCCCAATTTCTCTGACACAGAGTTTTCTGCTATTAACAATCCTTCAGTACTTTTGAGTTAAAGCGGGCGGAAAAACAAAAGTCTCGTGGTTCCAGCACTTACTGGCGTTAGACAGAGTCAAGGGAAACATAGCAGGAATAAAACTTGAGGGACTGTCTAAACTTGAGGAACTGTCTCCGGCTTGAAAAGGAAAGAGGCCTTTTGCAGCAGCAGCACTGTTCACCCTCAGCATGACTGTCATGTGAACTGCAATTGGTAGTTTGCAGAATGCTTGAGTGTGAATCCTTCCATTTGATTAACATCATAGTAGGGTCATGAAATGAGAAAAAAAAAAAAAAAACCCTACACATAAGCATAGGTTCTATAACTCTAACAAGGCCAAGGGTCAAGTTTCTACTCCATTATGTTATTTGGAGTTGTCTTGCTGGTTCCCCAGGTTTTAAAGCAGTGGAGCCTCATCCTGGGGTTTGGAGATAAAAACATGATTTACAAATAGCTAATCTTCCAAAGAGGAGCAAGAACCTTGTATCAGTGTATCCGATGTCATGTGACTTGAAAATTTTAATTCTGCTAATATTAGGCAGTCTTCAAATGAGATTTTTGAGTGAGCAAGGATCATGTAACAGCATACCATGATATCATGTGACTTGAAAATTTAATTGTGAACATTAGGCAGTTTTCAAGTGCTATTTCGAGTGAGCTTGCCAAGTCGCTTGGAAGGGATTTCACACTACTTAAAGACCTTGTTAAGGACAAGGTCCCAAATGAAGGATCCAAGTCTGACATTGTTTCGATCCCCAGCTGGGTCAACCTGGGGTTCAGCTGCCCACTAAATTGCCATGAGTTTGGCCCTCATGGTGACTAAGTCGCACAACTTCCCAGGAAAGCTGGTGTGTCGTCAGCTTTAGTTCCATGGAGGAAATTGAATCATGATGACTAGAAGATGGCCCTGGAACCCTGATGCTCACAGTAATTACCTCAGTAACTCTTGGAATCTCCGATTGCCTGTCATCTAGTTAGGATGCAGAAAATGAGGGAAGAATCATTGCCGATAAGACAGTAGGGTGATGGAGATGTTTTCACAGAGACCTCCGTTTTGCCATGTTGGAATGTATTTATAGACTTCACTCTCATGGCAAAATAGATCCACTGCCCAGCTTATTGTTGATTTAACATAGATCCTTGTGACACTAGGTTGAGTGTCAGTACTTGCCTGCTGGCCGTACATGGTTCAATTGCCCGCTTCCTGACACACATGCCAGTTATCACAGGAAGTGCGCCATCTATGACATCCCGGGGAAACACACATTCCCTGGGTCCTACTTCATTTTGAGCTCGCTACTGTCAACCAAATGATCATCTCCATGGTAACATGGACACGATACCCACTTCTGCTTCATCTCCTATCATCATCTGTCACTCATAATGGAGATCTCAATAAAGAGAAAGGACAAGCTTTTTAAATAATAATAATAAAGCTTTGCCCTTAATGAAAAAAAGAAGCTTTTGTGACTTTAAATTTATATATGATATACCACTAAAGCACAGGTTTGAAATTTAAATTAATTTCTTTAGAGTTGAAACTAGAAAACTACCTTGATTTCAGAAAATAAAAACCCATTAAGATATAAGTATTATGTGCTTCTAAGAAATAGTATTTATAAGACAGAGAAGATGGCACAGTGGTTAGACCACTTGTCAATGCAAGTGTGATGACCAGCGTCCAGATCCCCAGAACCCATGTAAATGATGCGTGGGGCCTGGTGGCCTGCCAATAATCCCCGCTTCAGGAGGTGGAAGCAAGCTGCCTAGCTAGACTACCCACATCTGCGAGCTCTGGATCTAGTTGAGAGACCCTGTCCCGATGAATCAAGTCAAGGAGTGATCAAGGATGATTCTAGGCACTCCCCTCCCCTTACACACACATGCAGACTTGAAGACACACCCCAATGGATAACACACACACACACACACACACACACACACACACACACACGGAAATGGAAGATGGAAAAGCTAGTCTTTAGAGCACACACTGTAAATTCCAGTCTTTGATGTGTCCCTGCAATGAATGCCGGTCTGCTCTCATGTCACCCAATTGGGCTTGCCAAGTCCTGCTACACATCAAAGTGAGAGCTGCAATACGAGCATTTTGGGGAAGCACAGAGAGTAGTCACTAGTTTTTGTGTTGACGTCTGTTTTCATCACATACACGGAATATTCCCACGAACACGAAGCCCTACAAGGGAAGTGTGGGAAGTTGTCAGGCTATTGATTGAGTTTCTGTTGCTTCTTTTAGCTGGAAGAATTGCCTGTCTGAGAGAGCTGCACTGACAGTTTCCTTGTGGACAATAATACCGGTTTAGTCCTAGGGTGCAACTAAACCAGGCATGATGCTAAATGCCTGTGACCCCAGCAACACAAAAGCTGAGGCAGGAGGACCACAAATGCAAGGCTAGCCTGGGCTACCCCATGAGACCCTGTCTCAAAAAGGGAAAATATGGATGACATAGCTCAGTGACAGAGCTTTTGCTAGCATGGGCTCAGTCCTAGCACCACCAAAATTCAAACAAGACTGAATAAAAACAACTCTAAGTTGTGTGTCTTCGGGAACTGGGGAGAATGGGCAATGATTTATGATAAACTGAGACCAAAGTTAAACCTCTCACATCACTCATCTTTCAATAGTGCCTGTCCAAAACACAGTTGTTTTTCTCAAACACTGGACTTCATAGGAAGGTGGAGGGCAGGTGGAGCACTTTAGGCAGACTGTCCATATATGGACTGGGATTGTAGCTCAGTTTAGAGGGCTTTTTTTATGTGCAGAAGCCCTGCGTTCCATTCCCCCACAGCGATATATATTCTTCATATATATATATATATATATATATATATATATATATATATATATATGAAGAATAAATTTGAGAATAAAATTGTTTAAATGTTCATGGTACCACTATGCAGGGTGACTAAAGGAAGTTCCCTAAATATCCCAGGACATGTGTGCGCCCTAACTACAGTGGGTCGGCTTCAGCTTGGTTTGCTCCATAGACACGACACTAGATTCCAACCCACCTCTGTTGTGCTTTTAGTCTTCAAGGCTTGACTGACGGAACATGCACTCTTCTTGTGTGACGGTAGGGAGGAGAGCAAACTAAAGGGAGTCCGGGGTATCCATTCTCCCTCCCTGCCCACTAATTGGTGGCTGGATCAGACAATGGATCTTTAATCTAGGCCCTGAGGATCCCTTTTTAACAATCAGCAGCTCCAACTTTGGGCTCTTCAACAACCTCTTTCTTTGCTTCTCGCACATCAACCTGCACTCCACTCTCTGTCCAGTCTCATAGGATCCTAGTGACTCTCAGAGGCCACAAGTTCTGGGACTTTTAGCAAGGCCTCCCAAAACTATAGGATGCCAACCCAGTGCTCTTGAACTCTCTGCCAAAGCACAACATGGAAGTCCAGAGTTTCCAGCCTCATTCCTTCCCCAAAAATCCATCCTTATTCTGGCACCTAGAATCTGAGACTTGGTTGTAATTTGCTCTCCAACACACTGTTCCCTGTTTCTATATATCTGGCTAAGAAATCTCTCTCCTCTCTCTCCCTAAGCTCTTTAGGGAAGGCACCAGTTTCCCAGGAAATATGACGTAGTCGCGATTGACTGGAGTGGCAAAAGGTCAGGAGACCTTGGACTCTGCATTTCTTGGAGGTGGTGCCTGCCTGGGAAGACGTGATGTCCAGAGACGATCCCGGGAGCTGCAGCATCCAAAGCTCCAGGTGATGTTGCGTTGGATAGATGAGTGCCAACCTGCTAGCTGCTGCTGGCCTCCCAGTTTCAGGAAAGCTCTGGGAGGCTGTGTTCCTCAGAGCCAGGACCCGGCCCCACTCCACAGCCACTGCGCAACAGTCCTCTTCAGCTAGGCTGCAATCAGAAGCCTGTGTCCAGGAAACAGGGCTTCTTGGCAGAAGTCAGGAAGAAGAGAGAGTAGAGGATGATGGTGTGGGTCTAAGAGATGGACAAATGCCTGGGGTTTGGGCAGCGGGGCCCAGGTAAGCTTAGAGAGCAGGCATGAGCCCTAAAATCTGCCAGGGCAGAGAGTGAGGGTCGGCGAAGCTAAAGACCAGGGAAAGAGCATTGCTTCAAAGAGAGTTGCAGGGGTGAGAAAACTCAGGAGAGTACTTGAACCCAGGCGGGGGTGGGGGGCGCTGTACCCAGGTCTCCATACCCTGCGGTTCTGCTCTGTGCACCACTCAGTCGGGATTCCAGCCCACATGGGTGGGAGTCCAGCTCACCAGGCTGGACTAGGATCCGGAATTCACTTAGGGGACCTCGCTCCCCAAAGTTGTGAGCAGACCCATGCCAGACAGAGGCCGGCCTAGGAGGGAGTGGGCAGGTGCAGAGGAGAGGTGAGCTGCACACGGGATTGAGGGGTTTGGGGAGACAGCTTTGAGCTAGAGATGCTCACAGGTGCGAAGAGAGAGAAAAGGGATCTGGGGGCCATTCAGCCACCGGCAAGGGATCTATCCGATTTCCCAGAACAAGAGAAGGTGGGATTGAGTTTGGGGGAGAGCTGAGTAAGTGTTTCAGTAGAAGGAAAGGAGACAAGCCAAACTCCCAAGCAAAATGCTGAGATGGAGAGAGAGGTTCCCCTTAGCTAACTAGACCCTCAGAGGAGAAGAGCCCTGGGCTCTCACAGTCGGGACACTTACCCACAGCCCAGTGGCTGCCGCGCGGGTACATCTTGGCCAGGACCGTGCTTCCGCTTGTACCTGCCGACACTGGGGCAGCCGGCCCCCTGGGCGCCTGGCAGAGGACCAGTGCCAACAGCAAGAGCGGGAGCTCGGAGCCTCGCATGGTCCCGGCGGAAAGCCCTCGGAGCTCTGGGCTAGGCTGACAGTGCGCTGTCCCGGCGGAGCAGCAGCGACAGGAGGACAGCTCCAAGGAGCTCTGCTACCGCCGCTTCGAGCGAGCGCCGCTGCTGCAGACTCCACGAGGCCCGGACTTTATATAAAGGAAGCCTGCGCGGGAGGGGCTGGGGGCTCTTCCACCCGGGGCCTGAGAGCACTGACGTCTCCCTATAGCGAGCCGGGCTCCCAGATGCCTGGCCGGGAAACCATCCATCTACAGCAAGTGATGAAAGGCTGAGTGTTCCTTGACCCATCTCCCTTTCCCTCCTGGTCCCATCTGATTAATTTTTGCCATCCTAGACGCCTTCTCCAACGTGGTGTGCTGTGCTGAACCCCTGCTTTGCCCCTGTCCATTCCCAGCAGCAGCAGCAGCAGCAGCAGCCGCCTCACTTGCTCTGCCAGATGCAGGATAGCACAGGGAGATGTGCTCTGTGTGCAGAGCTAGTTAAGTAAACACTGGCCCCCTGGCAGACATACTGCTTCCAAGAAACAGGGGGAAAAAAAAAAAAACAACCACTCTCCCGCGAATTTCCCTTGCCAGCATCCCTTAGCTACTTCAGGCAAGGTTCCAGAAGAATTGTTCACTTTCCCTCTGTCCCTTCTGTTCCCACTTCTGAAGAACGGTCACCCACCCTTCACAATTCCATCGATGCTAAGGGGACTCCCACCATAGCCAGATGACAATAAATAGAAGCTTGTAGGATGTCATTGCCCACGGTTTGGCTGCCCGAGCTGATCCTGTGGTTGTGCCTATAATGGGTGAGGCCTGTTTCTCACCAAGGGCTGGTGAACCACCTCCCTGTTTGGGGCCTGATTGTCCCCTGTGAACATGATGCTGATAAGTCTCTGGTCTGAGTCTCTAGTAAGATACCACATTTGTGCGTTTCTTCACTGATCACACACGGCACACCGAATGGCAGTTTTCTTGGACTTGAAATGTATTTTTCTGCATGTGTCTGGCTCTGGGGAGAAAAATGCTGATTTTAAGATTGTTTTAAGTAAGCCAAGGAAATACAGTAATACAATCCTGAGTGAGTGATCCGAGGGAAAAGCAAAAGGAAGAGGGAGGGACAAGACTGCAGATAGACACACAGAGAGAGAGAGAGAGAGAGAGAGAGAAGAAGAAGAAGAAGAAGAAGAAGAAGAAGAAGAAGAAGAAGAAGAATAATCATCTGTAGTGGGTCTGGACTCCATCTTTCCTGGGCTCCCAGCCTCTGCAGCCCATTCCCAGGCTGTCTGTAAGCAGACATTAGACCCTGAACACACACAGGCTGGCCTCCTCCCTCCTCCCAAGCAGCATGGTCTTGGTCTCGCTTCTCTACACACCCGTAAATAACAAGCTGCTCAGCACGTTTGATGAGTGATAGACTTGTCCAAGAAATGGTCTAATGCCTTTTATACCTGCAGGGGAGCATTAAACCCTCTCCTCTCGAGGTCAAATGCTAGGAGAAAGGTCCTCTGTCCTAGAACCTTGCTGGTGTTTTGAATGACTGTTCCCTGACCAGTGGCACTATGTTCAAGGCTATGGAGCCATTAAGGAGTGAGGCCTGGACAGCTTTTGGAGGTCAGACCGGATGCGGGGTCCAGCCTGCCTCCTCTGCCTGTCAGTCCATGTCACGTTCTAACCACTGGGAACTCCAACATGCCTTCCCCTCCATAAGGAACAGAGAGCCTCTGAAAACATGAGCCCCAATTAACCCTTTCACCCCTAAGCTGTTTCTGTTGAGCATGTTGGCCACAGAGACACAAAATGAGCCAACACAAACCTCTTAAATGATGGCTTCCTCACAACACTGAGGAAAAACTATGACGTACAGTCAAAACACTGGTATCCAAAAAGCACCAGTGTGACTGATCCTTCTGACTGAAGACATCTCACTGTTTCTGTGTCTCTGTCATGTCTGGAGGCAGGCAGGCCCCTCTTTCACCTCAGCCTTTACTGTGAATACCCCAGCCCACAGACCTTCTGCCACAGAAAGCAGAGCCATGTGCTTGTGCTTGCATGTGGCTCAGCCAGCAATGGCGTCAGCCCTGTTCATGGCTGCATCTTGCTCAGCCCACAAGAAAGGAATTTGGAAGATGTGAGTGGACACAACGTCCTTCAGGTACAAGGGATGAGTCAGTCTCCTCACCAGAAAGACAATGCCTTGTTGCCAGGTAGAAGCTGTAGATGTTGTATATTTGATTCAGCTATATGTATGAGCCTCAATATATCCTGGCTGTGTGACTTCTTAGGTGCTTTTTAAAGTCATCCCCATGGTCTACCTTTTAGAAATAATTAATACCAGTGACTTAACAGGAAAGGCTAAACCCCTGTGAGAAAGCTCTTGCCATCAATGGTCCATGTAGACGAGAACTTTTGTTGTTGCTACTTTGGTTTTTTTGGAGGGGAGGGGATATTTTTGGTTTGGTTTGGTTTGGTTTGGTTTGGTTTGGTTTGGTTTGGTTTGGTTTGGTTTGGTTTGGTTTGTCCAGGGAAGTTGTTCCACATGGTTATTTAGGAGTGAGGACTCTGTACCTCCTCCATTCTCTCTAATGCAGGGAGACGTATAGGGTATGTCCACAAAGAGCATGGGCCCTTGAGTCAGCATAAATTGATCCAGGGCAACTGTTAGAGAGAATGTCTTGTGTCTCACTTTTGCATCCCTTAGACAAAAATATGTGATAGCAACAGCCTGAAAAAGGAAAGATTGGATTGGCTCAGGATTTCACATGTGGGAAAAGCAGCTCATAACATCCTAGTGGGCCAGAAAGCAGAGAGAAGTGGAAAAGCAGCATTTAACTGACTTTTCTTCTCTCCCCGTTCATTCTACCCAGGCCTCCAGGCCATGGAGCAATGTCACCCCAGGTACTCACAGGTGTATTGGAGGAGTATTTGAGGTGACAGTGAAAATTAACTATCATATGGAAGAAAATTGTCAACCGAACTAAACGCTGTATACTGCTATCAATGACTTGTGTGCAGGCCCTACCTGTTAATACCATTGCAGATGGGTAACAGGCACTGACCACTGAACCATACCTGGGAAGCACTGTTGTTGGGGGTGGGTCTGGTGCTCTGTGTACCCAAATGTGGAAGTCTGGGCCCTGCCTAAGTTCATTCTCACACCATGAGTGTGCCTAGAAGACACTGCTTGGGAGGATCAACAAGGAGGAAGAGCATTGTTGTGTAAAATTTGCTCCCCAGTTATCTCTGATTGGTTAGTAAAAAAAAAAGCTGAACAGCTTGAAACTGGGCAGAAGAGAGATAGGCAGAGCTTCCATTCCAGGACTTGGGGTCTGAGGTAGGGGCCACGAATTGGGGAGAAGGAGGAAGAAGATGTAGCTAGGGAAAGGATGAGCCCTGATGGAGCAGATGCAACCCAGACAAGACCAATATTGGCAAGTAACTTGGGGCATGTGTAGGAAGTGGCCAGACTAGCTTACAGGGTTAGTATAAATAGATCAAATCTGCCCAGTTATTGAGCTTATAGCTTATTAATAAATATAATAAGTCTCTGTGTCTTTTGTTTGGGAGCTAGAATGGGTGAGTAGAAAAGTCCCCCTTCCAATGTAATAAATTATCTGTAACACACCATCCCTGTCTGCATGGCCTGGGTTGCAGCTGCCAGGGAGAAGAAAGTAAAACACGTGTGCCTGCTTTTCTTCCATATCAACTGAGGTGTAACTGCTCTTCTGCTCAAGTCCCTTTGGTCAGTCAGCTACATGGTCACTGGCAACAGCAAGGGAGGCTGGAGGTGACAGTCTTGGCAGTTAGTTATGTAGTGGTCCTGACTGCATCATTGCAGAGGGGGCAGATAAAGTTTGATAGGCAGCTAAAAAGTTCAGTATTTAGAATATCTATGGTACTTGGGGAGTATTACAGACTTTATTCTATAAAATAGAACTGAATCCTACAGAACTGCTCAGCAGGAGACTTTCCTGGAGAGACAAGTGGCGTCCTAGCCTACGTCCTCTGCCCAACAGTGCCCGTCCCCTAGAGGTTCTCCTGTTACCACGGTGGGCAGCACCCCTTATGCTTAGCTTTGCTTTTGACCACACTAGGGCCTAGGATGACTGTGGAGGCCATGACCTCATGAAGGGCTTCCTCCTCTGTGTGACTGCTTCATTCTCCTCTCTGACTGACTTCTGTGTCCACTATGCATTCCTATTCCCATGTAATGTTAGTCTACTTCCCAGTAGCCACCCCAGCTCCTTCTCTCAGAGGAAAGCTCTCACATCACTTCTAACATCTGCCTCTGCACAAACTGCCTGTTTCTCAGCTCCCAAACTCCCGGTCTCCAAGAGAAACACGGTCAGTCTACTACATTGGTCTCATTTCATAGGTCATAGGTTTCTCAAGACCATTGACTTTCATTCTCCTACACAACTCTCCTACCTGCTCAGGGTTTGGGAAGGCACGCATATGGGGCAGTGCCTCCCTTGTGGGCTCTAGCTGGGACCATACGCCTGTGCAAGTGTAGCAGGTACCAAGGATCTCATACACTTGTTTCCTCCCCTAAGCCCTGAGGTGTGTTGTCTTAGGCCTGGTGTTCCATGACTTTTGGTGTGGAAGGCTTGAACATTTCTTTCCTATGGACATTATTTTCTCTCACGACTCCAGGTTTGGTTGAGCTTTTTACTGTGGACAGGCTCTACTCATTATAACTCCCGACTTCAATTCACCCAGGACATAAGAAACTATTAAGAGTGTCTAACAGATTGAATCTGCATCCTCACAGACAGCCAGTGTGTCTCAGACCAATTCAACAAAACAGTACGTTTTAGTTGGCCTTCTCAGTGGTATTTGGGGATAAATGTACGTTTTTCAGATGGACTTCTTCAAACAGAGAAAATAACTCGTGTCTCTGTACCAGATAGAAGATGCCAAGTTGGGAATCGCAAAATAAGTTTAAGTAGCTAGTTTTGTGGGATTTTGTCTGGTTGGTTGGTTGTCTTTCCTTTTTTTATTGAAAACTGATTTTTTTTTCACAAATATATCTTGCTTATGATTTCCCTCTCCCAGCTCCCCCCAAATCTTTTCAACCCACCCAAATCCATTTCCTCTCTCTCTCTTTCTCTCTCTCTCTCTCATTAGAAAACAGACATCTAAAAAACATAATAATTAATAATAATATAAAAGCAAACAAACCATAATAGGACAAAACAAACACACAGAAAAAAGCAAAAAGAAAAATCAGAAAAAAAAAAACACATTTAAACACAGAAGGATATATGCAGAAAACCCATAAAAACACAAAATCAGAAACCATAATATATAAGCAAAAAAAAAAGCCTGTAAAGTTAAAACAAAACAAACAAACAAACAAATCTCCAAAAATACCTTTGAGAGTGGCTTTTTGTTGTTGTTTTGTTAGGCTTTTGATGGTTTTTGTTTGTTTGTTTGTTTGTTTGTTTGTTTTAGAGGGTTTTTTGGGTTTTTTGTTGTTGTTGTTGTTTTGGCTTTTGGTGGTTTTTTGTTCGTTTGCTTTGGGTTATTTTTTTGGTTTGTTGTTGTTGTTGTTGTTGTTGTTTTGGTGCCGGTCATCTCCTGCTGGGCATGCGGCCTGCCCTTAAGCGTGTTGTGACCTGTTAACAGCTGAAGATAACGTCTGGGAATTTGAGCGTGTGGTCCACTTTCCCTCTCAGTGCTGGGATTCAGTTTTACTAAATTAGAGCAGCACGCTAAGGAGAAGGGCCCAAAGCGGACGGCAGTTGTGCACACACTAATTGCTAATAAAGGGTTTACAGGTTGCTCCAACTACAGGAAGATGCTCCAAGGTTCCTAGGCTCAAGCCACAGCATAGCATCACACTGAGAAGGGGGACAGAGGGTCAAAGACAGTAGGTTGGGGGCTTGGGGCTCAGTCTCACCGGAATCCCAATCCCTTTGCCATTTAGGAGCTATGGTATGACCTCAGGCCAGTCACTGAGCTGTGGCTTCAGGACCTTCGTCTGTAAATGAGCTGCAAGACCTCCCTCCAGGTGGTATCAAGAGGCTCAGCTGAGAGCCCCTGTAGCTACAGACAGACAGCAGCTCAGCTTTTGTAATTTACAGTAGAGTGCTAACTCTAGGGCAAGCTTATTTCTGTGTTAGCTGGTGTTTCAAGATGGCATAATTTCCTTTTTTCGGTATTTATCCCAAAGTTAAATGTTATGTAGGCCTCCCAAGGAGGTGACTATACAGGTAATAATTGTCATTTTGTGTTTTTATATATATCAGGAACTGCTGTGGTTAAACAGTGCTTATGTAATCTTCCAGCTATCCTAGAAGGCCAAAGTTTTATTTATCCCATTTTATAAATGGGGAAACTGAGGCACAGAAAGTCCAAACAACTTGTCCATTACCTAGACGTCAACCAGCAGAGCCAAGAGCCAACCCGAGCTCCATCTGCTCCTCGGCCTCTGAGCAAGACAGATCTGGCAGAAACAGGCTCCTTTGTAGCTTGTTTGGGAGTTGGGAAACTTCACCAACCAGAAGACATAAAAAGAATTGTGAAAGATAATTTTAGAAGTGGTAGAGGGATGAATTTTAGAAGCCATTGAGGTAAATTTTGCCACAAGCCCCCCAGTTTGCTTATTCTGAACTGTTCTAAGCGTACATGCGCACACACATTGCCTACCTCAGTTTGTGTGTGTCACCTCCCAACTTGTAGGCAGCAGTAGGTGGAAGTGGTGGGAACAGAAAATTTGCTTTTTAGAGAATAACAGACTCATAGTTTTGGTGACAATAAGGATGGCCAGCATCCCAAAATACAGTCCAAAGGGGAAAATATGTTTCTGAGCTTCATCGACTTCAAAATCTTACCACGCAATTTCCTTGAGTTATGGGCAGTCCTTGTACACCACTAATTAACTTGCCCAGTCTTCTGAATTACCAGACAGATTGGAGGGGGGATTACCTGGAACCAAGCTTATGGTTTGCCTAAGGCAGGCTTTCTCAGCTTTAGCATTGTGCATGATTGGAGCTGGATGGTTCTTGGTGGTAGGAGTTGCCCCGTGCGTTGTAGGATTTGAGAAGCAGCCCAGCCTCTACTCAACTGAATGCCAACAGCCCCCACAGTTGTAACTCTGAAAAGGCCTTCAAGTATTATACAGTGTCTCCCACTTGAAGCCAATTACTCTGTAACTCTTCATCCTCTGTAACTCTATCTCCCCTAGGTGGTCCTGGGGTCTGGATTAGAGGATGTAATTTCTGCTATTTGGACAAGCCTGGACTGAGGAGTCTTCCTCAGAGTGATTCTTCCGGAGACCTCAGTGTCTCTTTATATTCCTCCAGCACATGGGCCTGTCCTGCCCTTCCCTCCTGTCATTGCGGCAGGGTCTTGAGTCCTTACAAACATGTATACCTCAGATTCTCCTCTGACCACATACACCTTACCCCATCAACAGCCCCTCAAACGATGGCTCTTCCCCATCTCCATCCCATCTTCGTGAACACCTTTCCAACACGGTTTCTTTCCACATTTGCTTAAGTCAGCAAACCTTTGGTCAAAAGACCCAGGCCTGGGAATATAAGGGTCATTGTGTATTCTGAGTCATCTCTGCCAGGAAGGCTGAGAGGCCTCAAAGGCAATGACCACCTGCAGCTAACTAAGATAATCATTTTTCAGGTGACCCTGAGGATGAATTGGGTAGGTAATGTTCGAAGAGTATGGGTGGGACCACGTTAGGACTGAGCAGCTCTGGTTCCTTTTTCTGAGCCTCCTTCTGCAGAGAAGGCTCTGAAAGCCCTTCACAAAATCTTTGTTAAGAGCTGACCTCACAACCACAAAACGTGATTATCCCTGAAGGCCCACCCTCCCAATGGCCAGCTTCTCCAGATTTAGTCTCTCAACTGAGGCCGGGCTAAGTTGCAAAGCAAGTTTTATAGCAAGTTCCCAATGACAAAATTATTCAGAAAAAATTTCTGAAATGCTATTAGTTGAATCTGATTTGACTTATTAAATCAAGAGACATCTATCCATCTCTCTTGCCCTCCTTCTTGATGGCGCCTAGAACTTGATGGCACCCAGGAGTTCAGACCAGTATATTGTATTATAGCAGAAATGAGGGTATCTGGAAGGGCCAAGAATATGCAAGCCTCCAAGCAGGGCCCCTGGGGAGGTACCAAAAAGTGCTGGGCCCAGCTGCTAAAGCCTCATCATGTGTGTGAACAGGCTTCCTCCCAGCCTGCTTACCGTGGCGATGAAATGAATAAGGGCAGTGCTAGCAAGCTGTTAGAAAGCAGCTTAAAACCACCCCTATCCCACACAAAATAGCAGTCCTCCCCATTAACACTGGAATTTTTATGTGTGGGAGTATAAGTGTATATGCGTGTGGAGGCCAGAGGACAATCTTGAGTGTCCTTATCTGGGCATGATCCATCCCCCCCCTTTTTTTTTAGATAAAGTCTCTTACTTGCCAGCAACTCCCCAAGTAGGGTAGGATGGCTGCCCAGCCAGCTACCTAACTTTTGTCTCCTCCTTCCCCACTACTAAAGCATGAACTACCTCTACTTTTTTTTTTTTTTCAAAGGTTCTGGTGATAAAATTTGGATCCTCATGCTTGCATAGTCAGCACTCTGCCAATGAAGCTATCTCCTTAGCCCCAACGTTCGAATTTTAACTCAAGTTCAACCAAGGACTGGTCCTCTCAAGGTCCACAGTAGTGTGATCCACTTCAGTTGTTGTCTGAGACCAAGCAGGGGCCCCTGTGGGTATCCGGAGCATTGCTTAGGAGTGAGACATTTTAATGAACCTTGTGGAGCTTGGAGTAAGTCACCTTCAGATGGCCAAGATCATGGATGGCAGAACAGGGGTTGCTTGGATGCCTCATTTAATTTTTAATAATGAGGGGTGTGGTCCCTTTCTCAGATGAGGCTCATCAACTGTAAGTCTATGTTAATGGTTAGACCCTCCTATTGGTGCAACCCACTCTTCTTCAACACCAAACTTTGGAGAGACAACTTACACGTTCAAGGTCTAGAACATCACCACTCTGTCTAGTTTCAACCAATATCTTTCTGAATTAGTCCAGGTTCACAAGAGAAAGAGAATCAATAGCAGGGCTAGAGAGATGGCTCAGTGAACGATATCACTGGCTGCTCTGTCAGTTCAGTCCTGGGTTCGATTTTTCAGCAGGTACATGGCAAGTAACAACTCTCTGTAATTCCATATCCAGAGACTCTAATGCCCTCTTCTGGCCTCTGCAAGCACTGTGGACATGTGCGTGGTGTAAAAACATGTGTGCAAGGAAAACATTCACACAAATAAAATAAAAATAAATAATATTTTTTAAAGGAGATAATCAACAAGACATATTTATTTTGTTTCTTGGTCTATAAATACATATATCTATCCTTATCCATTATCCATCTATATATGATCTATTTGTCTAACTATTGTTTAAGCAACTGACCCAAGTGATTTTTGAAAACTTGACAAGTGTGTTGGCTAGTTCTTTGTCAACTGGACACAAGCTGACACAAATGACCTGAGTCATTTGAGAAGAGAGAATCTCAAGTGAGGAAATGCCCCCACCAGATTGTCGTGTAGGCAAGCCTATAGGGCATTTTCTTGATTGGTGATTGATGGGAAAAGACCTGCTTCATGGTGGGTCGTGCCACTGCTGGATAGGTGCTTCTGGGGTGCTTTAAAAAGCAGGCTTGGCAAGCTATGGGGGAGAAGGCAGCAAACAGCACTCCTCTGTGGCCTTCCTTTGCTTCAGTTCCTTACTCTACATTCCTGCCTTGATTTCCTGCCCTAACTTCCTTCAGTGATGGACTGTTACCTGGAAGTATAAGCTGAAATGAACCTTTCCTTCCCAAGTTTTGGCCATTGTGTTTTATCACAGCAATAGAACCCTAACTAAGACAACAAGCCTACCAAAATGCACTGCATCAGCAGAGACTCAGGGAAGGGTTAATCTGTAGTTCAAATCCAACATCAGGCTTCCAAACATATTACTATTTGGCCAGCCTTCAACTGATCAGACCTGGAAAGAAGAGGACAGCATCTAGAGTCATGACTCAACTCATGAGGTGAGTTTTGGTGTAGATAGCTAGTCTTATCCTTGTTAGGTGGGTGTTCTGTTCTTTGGTTGCTGTTGCCCAGTCTGGGTACAAGCTAAGTGTGGCAGCTATGGTATCCCCAAGTCCAGCCAAATGTGGTTACTGTGGGGTCCCTGGTAAAGAGTAGTTCTGGGTCCCAGCCAAATGTGGTAGGCATGGGTTCCTGGTAGAAGGCTGTTTTTATAGATTAATAGGGATTGCTAGAAGAATATAAATCTAGAAAGATAGGAAAAAACAGATACTACATACTCATCAAAGGAAAATTCCAAGAAGATATTATGATTCTAAACATACATGCATAAACACAAGAGTACCCAAGTTCATAAAATAAACACTACTACAGCTAAAATGATATCTTAACTGTAACACAGTGATAGTGGGTGACTTCAATACCTATTCCCACCAAAATGCAAGTTATCCAGACATAAACTAAACAGGGAAATTCTGGAGTAAAGTAGTGTTGTAGGGGGCTGGAGAGATGGCCAGAGGTTAAGAGCACTGGCTGCTCTTCCAGAGGTACTCAGTTCAATTTCCAGCAACCACATGGTGGCTCACAACCATCTATAATGGGATCTGGTGCCCTTTTCTGGCATTCAGGTGCACATGCAGCCAAAACATTGTGTACATAATAAATAAATAAATGTTTAAAAAGTAAGATTGTAAATCAAATGGACATAACAGGATCTACAGAAAATTACACCCAAACACTAAATGACATATTTTCTTCTCAAAAGCCCATCAAAGTTTCTCCAAAATTGGCCATGTATTAAGACACAACACAGAGTACAACAGATATTTTTAAAAATGAACTACTATTCTGCATCTTATGTTACAACCATGGATTAAATTGGATATCAACAATAGTAGAAACAACAAAAAGCATAAAAACTCCTTCAAAGCTGACCAACTCACTACTGAGTGAAAATTGGGTCAAGAAGGAAATTTAAAGCATTGTAGACTCAAATGAAAATGAAAGTACAACATACCCAAACTATGGGACAAAGTGAAAGCAGTTCAAAGAGGCAAATTCATAGCACAAAGTGCCTACACATATATAAAAACAAAACAGATGCACTTGAAGGTTCTAAAACACAAGACAAAAAAAATTCCCAAAAGGTGTAGATGGGAAGAAATAATCAAAATTAGGGCTGAAATCAGTGAAATAGAAACAAACCAAAAATAAACAAACCAAAGAATCAACAGAATAAAGGGATAATTCTTTGAGTAAATCAAGCTTGACAAGTTTTTAGCCAAATTAACCAAAAGACAGAAAAAGAAGATCCAAATTAATAAAATTACAGATGAAAAGGGAGACATTATAACAGATACTAAGGAAAGCCAGTGAATCATAAGGGCATACTTTAAAAATCTCTATTTCAGATTAGAGGTGGGTCTTCCTATGGCAAAAGATCTGAATTAACTGTTAAAGATCTGAATTAACCAGCTCAGAAGAGGATATTTCCACTTCAAAATATTTAATTAAAATTTTCTCACAGGTGTTCCCAATTATTTGGGGCTTAGTTAATTCTAGGTGTAGTCAAGTTTACAAGCAAGAATAGTCTTCAGAAATATTTGGTAACATCTTCATCTTCCAACTAATTGATGTTAGCAGAAACCCCAACCAATGTTTTTTTGTTTTTTGTTTTTGACAAAATGTCTTTAGATATGTTGCAGGAGAAGGGAAGTCAATAATTTCCAGGTTGAGAATATATCATTACCCAATTCATTCTTGTATTTGCCTCCATCTTGAATTTTTAAGCTTTTATAAGATAGAATTGAATTTCTCTTGGACAGAGAAACCTCTGTGGGTGAACTTGGCATTCTTTTGAACCTTGAACTTGCCTGCCAAGACATGAACCTCAGACTGAGCACATTTGCCTCAGTGTTTCTCCAGTTTTTAGACCATGGGACCTGCCCCAGATGGATTTCCACCATCTGTGCCTCTGCCACATCTGCTTGGGTTATCAAAGGCAGAGTGATTCGGCAGCCATTGTAGGAGAAAATGTGTGGTATCTGCCAGCATCAGTACTAGTTTCTGATAGAATTCTATGACCTTATATTAATTAAATAATATCTATAGATCTCAAAAAAAATCTTTATTCCACCAAACTAGAAAACCCCAAAGACATGGATTAATTTCTTGACATATGCATCCTACCAAGGTGAAATAAATAATTTTAAAAGACAAACTAGCCCTAGTGAAAAAGAAGCAGTAATTAAAAATCTCCTAACCAAAGAATGTCCAGAACCAAATAGATTCATTGCAGAATTCTACAAGATTTTCAAAGAATCATTAACCCCACACTCCTTAAACTATTTCCCGAAATAGAAACTATTTCCAGTTCTTTTTACAAACCCACAATTACCCTGATACCAAACTATACAAAGACCCATCAAAAAAGAAAATTACAAACCAATATCTCTTATGAACATAAATGCAATTTTTTTCAATAAAATACTTGCAAACTGAATTTAAGAGCATATCAAAAAGATTGTGCCTGATCATGTAGACTTTATCCCAGGTATTCAAAGGTGGCTCAACATATGTAAATCAATAAACATAATCCATTAAATAAATAGACTGAAAGTAAAAAAAAAAAAACATGATTATCTCATACAAAAAAACAATTTAACAATTTAAAGGCCTTTGGCAAAATCCAACATGCCTTCATGCTAAAAGTACTGAGGTATCTAGGAATACAAGGGGCACACTTCAACATAATGAAGGCAGTTTGTAGCAAGCGTGGTCAACATAATCGTAAACAGAGTAAAACTCAAAGTGTCTTCAATAAAATCAGAAACAAGACAACAGTATGTATCCTCTCCATTCCAATTCAATGTATTTGAAGTACTTAAAGCCATAGCTAGAGCAATAAGACCACTGAACAAGATCAAGGGGATACAATTAGGAAGTGAGAAAGTCAAAGTCTCTGTACTTTCAGATTATATGATTCTATACATAGAAGACTCTAAAGACCCCACCAGGAAACTCCTACAGATGATAAACACCTTCAGTAAATTAGAAGCACACAAAAATGAACACATAAAAATTAGAAGTCTTCCTGTATGCAAAATGAAAAATGGATTAAGTAAGAAATCAGGAAAGCAGTACTGTCCACAATAGAATTGTAAATATGAACTATCTTGGGATAACTCTACTCAAACAAGTGAAACACTTGTATAATAAAGGCCTTTAATACATTAAAGAAATTGAAGAAGATACCAGATTATAAAAAGATCTCCATGCTCATGGTTTGGTAGGATTGGTAGGAATGTGAAAATGGCCATCTTATCAGAAGCAATCTACTGATTCAACGTAATCCCCATCAAAGTTTCAACACAATTCTTCACAGAAATTTTTTAAAAAAATTAACTTCATATGGAAACAAAAACAAAACATAACTAAAAGAATCCTGAATAATAAAAGAACTGATGAAAGTATCACCCTCCGAGATTTCAAGTTATTTTGCAGAACTACTGTAATGAAAACAGCATGGTATAAGTATAAGAACAAATATGTTGGTCAATGGAATAAAATTAAAGACCCAGACATAAGTCCATACACCTGTGGACACTGTTTTGTTGTTGTTGTTGTTTTGTTTCATTTTTAACATTGAAACCAGAAATAAATGCTGGGAAAGAGACAGGATCGTCAACAAATGGTATTGGTTAAACTGGATGTCTACATTTAGAAGAAAGTAAATAGATCCATATTTGTCACCCTGCACTAACTCAACTCCAAATGGATCAAAGACCTCAGTATAAGACCAGACACTCTGAACCTCACAGAGGACAAAAGAGGGAATAGGCTTGAACTCCGTGGCACAAGAAAGGACTTTCTGAACTGGACACTAAACACTAACAAATGGAACCTCATGAAGCTAAAAAAAAAAAAAAAAAAAAAAAAAATTAAGCTTTTGTAAAGTCACCATCATTTGAGCAAAAGGGGCAGCCTACAGAAAAGAAAAAAAAACTTACCAATTATACATCTGATAGAGGGTTGGTAAATAAAATATATAAAGAACTAAAAAATCTTGAACATCAAGAAGACAAACAACCCAACTAAAAAAAATGGTGTATAAAATTAAACAGAGAGTTCTCAAAAAATGAAACACAAAGGCTCAGAAAGAAAAATTGTTAACATCCTTATCCATCAGGGAAATGCAAATCAGAACTATGAGATCTCCTTTTACCCCAGTCAGAATGGTCAAGAGCGATGAAACAAATGATAGCAGAGAGAAATGCTTCTTTGTTGTTGATGGGAGTGCAAGCTGAAGTAGCCACTTGGATGGAAAGCATTGAGAGGGATGGTCAGAGGGCTGGAAACGGATGTACTACAAGAACCAGCTCTACCTCTCTTGGGCATACACCCAAGGACTCTACTTCATCTTCAGAGATGCTTGCTCATTCATGTTCATTGCTGCTCCATTCATAGTAGCCAGAAACTGGAAAGAGCCTAGATGTCCACCAACCGATGAATGAATAATAAAAACGTAGCACATTTACACAATGGAGTTTTGCTGAATTTAATAACACACACACACAAAATCATGAAACCCACATGTAAATGGGCGGAGCTAGAAACAATCATCCCAAGTGTGGTAACCTAGATCCGAAAAGACAAAAATATTGTGTGGATTCTCTTATGTACGGATGTTAGCTCTCAAGGATTAGGTGAAATGAGCTTCAATACAATTAACAATAGAGGTTACGAAGGAATTAAGGGATCAGTGGGGAGAAGGAATCTTTCACAGGAAAGAAAATACAGTGTGATGTATAAGTGATAAAGAGGAAACTGGAGTAAGAATAAGTGCTGAGGAGGATGGAAAGGCAATGTAAAACTGAAGGATATGGGAAAAGGCAGCTAACACTAATGGACTTTTGAAGAAAATATAGAAGCCTAAAATATCTACATATATGAAAGGAATTTAGGTGGAGTCACAATACAACAGGGGGGACGATGTCCCAACCAGACATTTTATGACACCAAGTAGAAGCTTCAGTTCCAGGAACAGATTACATTATATTGAGTTACTGGTCAGATGAGTTCATGGATCCCATCCCTAGCCCACAAACATCACAGGCTACTGCCAAAACCATTGGTTACTCTCTACAACCTGATCATAAGACCATATTGCTGAAGACACAACCTATGTATGTCATCAAACATGGAGAAATCAAGCTGATGCCCAACTGAAGCTTCACCTCTACTGTCTAGTGTCCATGGTGCTGGAAGGTACTCTGAACACTACTGGAGGAGAAAAGCAGTCATCAATATCAGCCAGCTATAAACCCTGAAACTTACAACAGTAACCTGCCTGCAAGATAAACTGGTTCAATAGTGTCACAGATGTTATGACTGTAACCAACTGCTTTTAAAAATCAGATTTAAGGCCCACGCTATCAAATGAAACCCATCCATGACTCTGCAATAGTGGCCAAGAACCTAAGACTAGATAGGACATGGGCTTGGGGAGGGGGTGTCTACCTCTATATCTTCTGATAAAGAAATATAGAACTAACATGATTCCTAATGACATATTGATATACTCATAGAGCAGAGCATTGCTCAACCCTCATTGGAGAAGCTTCCTTTTCCAGTAGATGGCACTTACCAAGGAGACCCACAACTGGACAACGTGCAGAGGAGAGTGAGAGACTTTGGAGAACTCAGTCCTAAGTGGGATGTCTTTTTCAAACCCCTTCTCTCAAGGCTCAGGGGAGAGCTCTGAGAAGAGAAAAAAGAAACATTGTAAGAGCGGGAGGTTGCAGATAACCCCAAGAAAATAGTGTCTTCCAGACAACGGGGCTGATGCTCATAGGAACTCACAGAGACTGGCAGCATACACAAGTCTGGGCAGGTTCAAAACAGAAAAACCCCAGCACCAAGAAGGGAAGTGGACACAAGGTCCCACCCCTAACCAAGAAGCTATAGTTTCAACTGATAGATGTTAGAAAAGGGCAAATCAGTTTTCTCCAATAGAGTGACACTGGGAACATCATCCACACTCTGGGAGAGGCTTAGTTCCCAGGAGTAGTGTGTGTGTGTGTGTGTGTGTGTGTGTGTGTGTGTGTGTGTGTGTG
>NW_026596040.1:26570974-26650969 GCF_907164565.1 Psammomys obesus | reverse complement strand
TGTGTGTGTGTGTGTGTGTGTGTGTGTGTGTGTGTGTGTGTGTGTGTTTTGGGTTTTTTGCTTTGTTTTGTTGTTTTTATTTTTTTTTGTCTTATTGGTAATTTTTTAGTTTGTCTGGTTTTATTTCCTTTGAAGTGTTTTGCTGTTGTTTTTCCTAATGTTTTGCTTTTTGAGAGAGAAAGAACATGAAGTCGGTGAGGTGGGGAGGATCTGTGAGTGGTTGAAGCAGGGGAAAGAATACAACCAAAATATATTGTATGGAAAATGTAAATAAAAATGTAAAACACAGCAGAAACAAAAGAATACGTAAATCAACTTAGCTGAAGCATAGTTTGCGTATTAAAATGCATCCTCTGAGTTTCGCAAATGTGTGTGATCACCACAGCTGACACTAAACCTCACTGTCCCCTCAGAGCGTTCCTCCAGCTTCAGCTTTTGCTATCATGGACCACTTTGGGTTTTAGAATTCCACATTAGCGATGCTCAACGGTGAACAATCCTTCCCATCTGGTGTCTCTCATTTGCCATCTGCTTCTGAGACTCAGACAGGCTGTTGCATGTGTCAGATGTCCTACTAAGTCCTACTAAATCCTATTCCCTTGTGTGGCTGTCCCTCAACTTGTCTCCTCATTCACCAGTTGACAGAGATCTGGGCTCTTTCCAGATTTTTAAAATTTTGTTTGTATTTTGTTTTGTTGTCATTGACCAGACTCTTCCTGGTACAAAAGTTTATCTTCCCTATCGTGAGACGCCATCCCATTATTCCCAAATGTTTGGGGAGACTTCTGATGCTTGCAAAATAGCAATGACTGACGATTCTTATTCCACTGAACACTCAAACTCTTGCCCCACAAAGGGGTGACTCTACCGAGCATCAACCACAAGGATGGTCCTTGCCTGCTCTCCCTGGCCCTTGCTTCAGCTAGAGTGCATCAGGGACTCAGATCAAGAAATCAGGTTCCCCAGCTAAAGCGGGGGATTGAGAAACTGTGGTGGATATCATGATAAGCTTACCCAACACCCACACATTCCACTTCTTTTACCCTTGCAAAGAAACCCTGGAGCCCAGGTAGTAAAACTGCTTGGGATCAATGGCCACATCCCACTTCCGGCTGTCCCAGGCTCCCCAAGGGCAGCAATGGACAACAAGAACTTCCGAAAAACAGCAGTGCCTCCTAGGAAAGCCTTGCCTTTCTGACAGAAGTGGTGATTCTCAACCTGTGGGCGCGACCTTTGGGGTCTAATCATCCTTTCACAGGGATCACATATCAGCTATCTTGTGTGTCAGACATTTGCATTACAATTCATAACAGTAGCAAAATCACAGTTAAGAAACGGCAACGAAATAATTTTGTGGTTGGGGTCACCGCCCACACGACATGAGGCGCTGTATTTAAGGGTCCAGCGTTAGGAAAGGTTGAGAAACACCGGCCTAAGGGGTAAACTATACGTCACCCTCTCTCCTTTCCCACGGCCTTGAAGGTGGGTGCTCCAACGGAGCTCTGACAGCTCCCTGAGCACGAAATAAGCAGAGGCTTTCGCTCTGCTGGCGTGGAAGAGCGTCCTTGGTGGCCAGCCCACTCTGTCCTCGGCACATGTGGCAAACACACACCTATGCATTGAAGCTACTGTTTTAAACATCTTCGCTGCAGCTCAATAAATTCCTAGATTATGCAGGGAGGTTCTGAAAATCAAGGTTGGAGCAGATGGAAAACAAATACCCTCCTTCTTTGACTCGGGCCACGTTGTCTACAAATAGAATTCGCCGCTTCTCAGATCTCTGAAAATCTCAGAGGTTTTTCTTCAAGTTCCTTCTGTTGCAGGCTGTTTCCCAAAGAATACAGTTGGTAATGCCTCTGTGGTCGACTGTGGGGTATCGGACAAAAGCGCTCAAGCTCTCAGCATCCCTGCTTCTTTCTGTGGAAAGGGTGGGTGATCACAGTTGCTGCGAAGAGCTACAGGGAAATTTTCCTTGCGTGTGTGTGTGTGTGTGTGTGTGTGTGTGTGTGTGTGTGTGTGTGTGTAAACCCAGTAGGTGAAGTTGATGGTGAAGAAGGAGGAAGAGGGAAAGAGAAGGAAGAGGGGGAAGCGAGGAAGGGGAAGAGGAGAAGAAAGAAGGAAAGGAGGAGTGGAGGAGGAAGGGAAGAAAGCGGAGCCGGCAAAGTCCTGAGTTGACCTGCAGCCTCCGCTAGGACAGCGACACTGGCTTCACCAGTGCGTCCACTTTCTTGAAGGGAAACTTGGCTCTCAACGAGCAGCTCGGAAACAGCGGGTTTGATCTGCCACTTCTTGCTCCCCCTGCTACAAAAACCGCCTTCGACAGGATCTGCCGTTATTAATTCGCCTTCCAAGGTGCGTGGGTGGAATATCAAGTCTCCCTGGCGCTTCTCCACCGCCACCCCGCTCCCCCCAGGGAGTGATGACTACTGCGACACTCCCGAGTAACCAACCCTCACTACGGAATCCTTTCCTCTCCTCACGTCAGATTTCACCCCACCGAGTCCCCATCAAAGTTCTCAAATATTTGGACTCAGTCAGCTTAGCTTTAATTTACATCCTGTATTTTCCACTTCTCACTTGCTGTCGTCTTATCTACAAAATTTAATCAAAGTCAAATTTACTTTCAGGTTGGTAATGAGCGCTGTATATTGGATAATACGGTTTCCGGTCCTGCGCCCTTGGGGGAGCTCGCTACGCTCTTATTCTAATTCGGATCTAATTTAAGATGCCGCCAGTGATTATTTATATTGACCATTTGTCAACAAAACCCAAAATGATGTTACTGTCAAATCTTCCAGGCTGCATTTTTGTAATTGCTCTATGAATTGCCAGGGTCAGAGGTTTCACATCAAATAAATGTTTAAATGATTTCCACTGAATTCCCCTGTGGGGTTTCAAGTCTATAATTGTGTTCAAAGATGGTTGAGCCTATATTAGGGAGAATAATTGGAGGCTTTTGAATCTGCCTGGCTTGTTGCTCATTAGATTCTCTTTCACCATGTGCGCAGAGATCAATTTTCTTATTAAATTTCTTAACTTCTTACCTGGAATAGCGGGCGGACCAAGGCAACATTCATTTCCTGAGTCACCACAATTATTAATCTGAAGTTTGGAAGTATGCAAGGTTCCGGGGTCCTATCGTATCGTCAGCAAGTGCCATCACTTGAGCAATGGGAGCCTGAAATGCCCCCCCCCCACACACACACACACACTCACACACACACTTC
The DNA here is from genome assembly GCF_907164565.1 of Psammomys obesus. Taxonomy (NCBI): domain Eukaryota; kingdom Metazoa; phylum Chordata; class Mammalia; order Rodentia; family Muridae; genus Psammomys; species Psammomys obesus. The sequence continues at coordinate 26,647,742 of NW_026596040.1, read as the reverse complement.
TGTTTGGGAACTGAATACGTGACGTCCCTTAACTAGTTCATGGCCAGTTATGATATTATCTTCTAATTGACATTTTCTTGACATTTTCTCCATCTCTACCAAGTTTGTCCACTCGCCCTCACCACACCCCACTCCTAAGGGATATTTGACAACGCCTACAATATTTCTGGTTGTCACCCCTGGGGTGACAACTCGGCCAGCATCAAGCGGGTAGGATTTGAACTTTGTTGGAACAACCATTGTGAGAAAAGGAGGCGGGGGGGCCTGTAATCAGGTTTCAGCTGGAACAAACAAGTTGTTTTGTTGTTTGTTTGTTTTTATTGGTTTGTTTGTTTTGACAATATTTGAGCTTTTAAAGGGTCGTTCCAGGAACACAGTCTCTGGTTGGCAAAAGCCATGGTACTTGGTGGAGTCTCTAAGTGTGGGTTCATTGGAAGGAGTCATCTGTGCCACGGGTTTAGCAGTATGTAGTAGGCCTGGCTGCCTATGGGTAGAGTTCCCTTCCCACGCCAGAATCACTGTTTTGTGGACCTCCCTCCCCTGGGAAGAATCCCAGCCTATTTTGAAACGTTCCTTTTTCACTTCGTGCCTCAGTTAACTGGTAATCCCCACCTACGCAGGGAATAGCAGTGGCCGTCATCTGCTAACCCACAGCTCAGAGGGGGAAACTTGTTACGTCATTTTTATAGTGCTGGGGGTAGAGCACTCGGGGAAGGAGCTTTCCCACTCAGCTACAACCCCAGCCCAGAAAACACCTTAACATATCCATTCAGAGCCTGGGAAGTCCGTTCAGTGGGAACTCAGCCAGGACCTGAGTCAGTATCCCTACAACCCATGAAGAAGCCAGCCAAGCCAGCTTAAATCTCTGCTATCTTGCTGCTCCTATGAGGAGATAGAAGGCAGAAGCAAGAGAATCCCTGGAAGGCCATGAGGCATTCAAAGAGATCCACACATATACATATGGATAAAAAGATTTTTTTAAGTTCATTTAAGTGTTCTCACGAAAAATGTAAATTAGTCAGGAAGGAACTATTATGAAATCAAAGTTCTCGTTTCCTTCAAGCCTGTCCCGGGTCGATAGTTAATGGTTTGTCTGACAGTTTAATTCATCATGTGCCTCTGAAAAGGTTCTCATTGGTCTCATTTTACAAAGACTGACTTTTTTTTTTAACTTGTTTCCTAATGAAGGCAATTTAAGAAAGTTACTTTCCTAAATGGTGAGTGTCTAGATTACATGATTTGTTCTGTGTACGTCCGTCCATATCTCTACATGGTTTGATGCTAAACCTGGAATCACTGTACAAAATTATGTACACACTTAGACTCTTGCTGGTCATTTTAAAACAACCCCTGGGCCATCTTTAAGTGCTGTTGTGTGCCTGGAGGCTGATAAGGCCTCCTTTGATTTACTTTTACCGGAGGCCTCAGGCTAAGCTGGTTAATGGCTTCTAGCAAATTACTGTAGAGAGTGTGTGGTGTGGCTGGGGGTGCTCCCTGGAGCATCCCCGAAGTTCCTGGTTGTTCTGAAATTTCTCGAGCAAATTAACTGCTCATCTCTATGAGCAGAGTGGGAGTAATAAGGCTGGTTTTGGTGTGGCACGAAGGGATCACAGTCATCATGTATAATTTATGAACACAGGTGTGATTTCATCACAAATAAACCACTAATCCCCCCTCAGTGCTGAGATGCCATCCAAGGCCGTAAATGTCCTAACCAAGCAGGTTGAATCACTTCTTTCATTTAAGCCATTCCCATCATGTTTTCACTTTCTTCTGCTCAAAGGAAACAGGATAAACTGATTTTAATTGATCGTTCAAATAGGAAGACTCACTTTGAAGGAAGAGGTCTTACTGGTTTGTTCTGGCTTTATTTTCAGCCTCAGGCAAAATCCAGGTGCCAGCAATCCATTGTTTCTCCCTGACAGTAGTATGAATGAAAATGGCGAAAACAAGATTAAAACATTATTTGTTATCATTCAGCTTACAATGAGGTAGCTAGCTGTGGTGAGTTCCAAAGGAAGGGGCTAAGAAGACTGGCATTTACTAGCCTCAGATGCTGAAGGACTCAACCATCTGTGAGAATGAGAGAATGGCTCAGTGCTCTCACTGTCCTGTAGTTCCCAACATGCCAACACAAACTCTCCCTCAGATTTTTATGTTGTACAAATCTTTTCCAGGACTCTTCCAGAAGGGGCGTGAACCTCCACAGAGCAGGCTGCTTAAGTACTTCAGACCCTCCCCACCTGTCCCTGGGTCTTCCCCAGCAGCAAATGGAAGGAAAATCTGAGCAAGCGCTCTGCAATTCCTCAGCAGCAGCAGTGAGATCTGCCATGGTTCGGGACTCTGCTTGCTACTGGCTGCATGGACACAGAACTCACACACATCCCTGAAGCCCACAGGGAAGAAGGGAACTGTCGGGGGGTATGCACGCATCCCACTGAACAGACACAGCTATGACATCAAGCTGTCGCCCTGTCCTGGGACCGGGTCAGGCCACCCGTGTTGCCCTCTGCATTGGATATATCTCGATTGCTGCAATCCCCAGTCTGCCCCCCCATCTCGCCCCCACCATGGGCAACATCTTCAGAGGATTCTGGGTAGTGATTATCAGACTTACAGCTGAATAACTCAAATTTCTTTCCTGGCTATAAACACCATCTGTTTGAGAGAAAAATGGAAACAGGATAAGGAGAGGGTGTTAAGCAATAGAGAGAAGCAAGCTAGGCGTGTACATCTGTGTAGTCTGTGTTTGTGTGTGTGTGTGTGTGTGTGTGTGTGTGTGTGTGTGTACGTGTGTGTACAAGCATTCTGAGGGAAGATTTGCTATAAGGAAGATGGCAATGGGATTTTTCCTTGCAGCTTGATTTCTGGCACTGAGGTAGAGATTAAAAAAAAAAAAGACCAATAGCATCGAGTAACATTCACTGGGTCGTTATGTGGTTTCCAATGGATCAGAATAGCAGTTTTATTACAAGTGGAAATGGAGGAGGGGAGTCCTCATAAGTGACTCATTCCCCCAAAGCCATCAGTCTCCACCACTGTTTGGAAGCCTAGGCCTCAGGCAGACCGAGGTGTGTGCCGCTCTACTTCCGGTGCCTATGGCTATCACATGACGCAACTCTAGCTTCTGAGCCTGTACTGGCTTCCCTTTCCCTCACCTGACTGCCTCAGGACATAGGACTTGAAATGCACACCACAGTGCTCAGTCTCTAGCACACGGGTTCCAGCCATTAGCGGTGACTGCGTGATAGATCAAGCCTGTGCTTATCAAAAGGTGTGGTGGCCAGGAACAGTGTCACCATCCCTGAGAAAGTAATAGTTCCAATGACCATCCTGGACTGTCACCTTGGGGCACCAGCACACAGGATGGGAGAAAGAAGTTTGCAAGCTTCAGTTCAAACGCAGCTGTACAGGAGGACCAAGGGTGTCCTACAAGGTGGGCTTTTTTTTTTTAATGTTCTATTACATTTTTATTTGTTTGATGTAACGTTCATGCGGAGGTCAGAGGACAGCTTGAGGAGGTTGGCTCTCTACTTCCACTCTGTGGGTCCCTGGGCTAAAACTCAAATCCTTAGGCCTGGGGCACAGGTGCCTTTGCCCACCTGCTGAGTCCTCGCCCCAGCCCCAGCCCAGAGGTCTTCATTTATTCATTTTAAATTCACTTTATTATACTCATTTGTCCATTTGTGTGTGTGTGTGTGTGTATGTGTGTGTGTGTGTGTGTGTTTTGTGCACACCATGGTGTCACGTGGAGGTCAGAAACTAGTTTCCGGAGTTGGTTTTCTCCTTCTGTGATAAGGAAGGGTCCTGGGGATCAGACCCGGGTCCTTCGGCCTGGAGGACCTTTACCCACTGAGCCATTTTGCCAGCCCTATGCCAGAAGGCTTTATGATAGAAGGGGAAATTGGGGGCCAGTGTGATGGTGCATGTCTTTAATCCCAGGACTGGGGAGGCAGAGACAGGTAGAGCTCTGTGAGTTCAAGCCCAGCCTGATCTACAAAGCGAGTCCAGGACAGCCAGGGAGAAAAACTCAAAGAGTCTACATAAAACAATAACGTCTTGGCTAAATAAGCTAAAGCCAACGAATGATCTAAGGTCTGCTGAGGCTGTGTTCCCTGATGTTCAAGGCCAAGTGAACTATTACGGGGCTGAGGAGATGCTGGACTTTGGAAAGGCTTCTTGTTGCTTGTGAAGATTTGGGTTTGCATACCAATGCTGCCACTGAGGGACTGGCTGGCTTGTCAGGCAGTCCCCCCCCCCACTCCACCCCTCTGCCTCAGTTTCCTAATCTGTAATATGTACTAAGGAAAGCACATTCTCATGCCTTCCTTGTGCATCTGAAAAAGCTAGAGAATCAGAGACACAGGAATATCCTAAAGAGCAATCATAAACATCATATCCTATGCGGTTCTTAGCCTCATGTCTCCGAATGGTAAATCAGAAAGGGAGGACTGAAAGTCAGGAGGACTCTGCTGTCCTGTGGAGCTCCACGTTCACAGATGGCCTGGACTTAGTCACATCCTCTGGTGCTGCTGCTTTCCCAGCCCAGGGAGCCCAGGATGAATGACGTCAGTCCCAGGATCCTCCATTCTCCTGGTGGTAAAGTGGATCACCCCAGGAAGCTTGGGGATGACAGAAAATGAGATGCAGGCAAGCACCTGGCGGACATGGCCTACTGTTGAGAACTGCAGATTCTTCCCTTCCTCAAGGAATTGAGGATGCATTCCCAGGAAAAGGGTGTGCAAAGAGGGACCAGATTGCTGTTTTCAAACATTTGAAGGGCTGTCAAGCAGAGAGTGAGTAAACTTGTTCTGTATTGCTCTGGAAGCAGAATACCGTGGGTGGGAGGGAGTCACAGGAACCGCTGCTCAGCAGGGGTTGAGCACTTCCCACACTGTTCCCCAGGACACGCTGCTCTGCTCCGTGAAAGACTGAGCACACCTGCCATCTCCTGTCAAGGACACTGGAAAAGACAACCCTGCCGTGGGCGAGGGCGTGGACAGGATTTCCCGCTCCGCTTCAGGGTGCTTTGATCCATAACATCTTGTTCTTTTAATTCCTTCGCATACATCTCACTCACAGACATAAAAAGTATAAAAGCAACCCCTTAGAGACGTATGCCCGTCTTCTGCTGTCCACTTGATGTTAGGCAAAATCATGTTCTCACTGTTGGGGGATGTGGCCCAGTGATGGGGTTCCTGGCTAGCGTGTGTGGCATCGTAGCCTTTATCCCTGGCAGCAGATGAAAAAAATAAAAATAAAAAATAAAAATTTACCTAAACAAAAGTACTTTTAGTCTCCTTAACCTAGTATCTTTTTGTAGTAAATGTTTTCCCCTTTTATTAATAATAGATTATTTTCTCTTACAGTATGTCCTGGTTACTTTCCCCTCTCTCTATTCCTCCCACTTCCCCTCCCACCCAGATCCACTCTCTTTCTGTCTTTCATTATAAAACATCAGGCTTCTAAAAGATAACAACAAAACAAAATGTAATAAGATATAACAAAAAGCATCACACTGAAATTGGACAGGACAAACCAAGAGAAGGAAGAGAGCCCCAAGAGCAGGCAAAAGAATCAGAGACCTGCTCTGCTCACACACTCCTGCTCACACACTCAGGAGTCCCGTAGAAATGCTAAACTGAAAGCTCTGATGAATATGCAGAGGGCCTGGTGGAGACCCGTGCAAGCCCTGTGCTTCCTGCTTTGATTTCTGTGCGTTCATCTGAGCTTTGTTCAATTGGTTTAGAAGGCCTTGTTCTCCTCGTGTCCTCCATTCCCTCTGGCTCTTACACTTTTTCTGTGTCCTCTTCCACAGGGTTCTGGATCTCTGATTTGATGGTGACATCCCATTTAGAGCTGTGTGTTCCAAGCACTCTCTCTCTCTGTGTGTGTCTCACTCTGTGTGTCTCTGTCTCTATCTCTCTCTCTCTCTTTCTCTTTGCATAGTGTCCAGCTGTATATTTTTTTTTATTTGTCCTCGTCTTCTGCAGGAGGAAGTTTCTCTGATGATGGCTGAATAACATGAGCACTGATCTATGAGTACAGCAGAATGTCATTAGAAGTCATTTAGTTGCTATGTTCCTTTTGTAGGACAGTAGTATCTGGTTTTTCCCTCAGTCCCTGACTACCTAGTCTCAGGTTCTTGGTCTCCAAGTCAGCATTGATATTTAGATCTTGGTTGGTGACTCCCACAAGCTTCATGCCGCCATCACACTAACCTATTTGGTTCTGTGGCTGGGTTGGTGTTTATGTTTCTCTTTTGGTGACCTGCAGAGTACCGTCCCACACCAAAGACACTAGATTGTAGGCATGAAGAGTATATGTACATCTCAGCATTATATGAAAGTACAGACTAGATACAGGGATGTCACTCAGAAGCTTAGAACTTGCTTAACCCGTATGTGTGGGTCGCTAGGATCCATCCCAGCACTGGAAAAGAAGAAAGTGTCATTTTTGTTTCATATCTCTTTTTGTTTTTTAGATTTATTTATTTTCAATTTATGTGTATGAGTGTTGTCTGTATGTATATAAAGATACTGCATGAGTGCCTGCAAATGCCAGAAGAGGGCGCTGGGTCATCCCCTAAAACTAAAATACAAATGGTTGTGAGCCTCCACATGGGTGCTGGGAACTGAACCCAGGTCCTTTGAAAGAGCAGCAAGTGTACTTAACCACTGTGCTTAACCACTGAGTCATTTCTACAGCTTTTCATATCTATATCTATACATATATATGTGTGTGTGTGTCACATATATAATAAATAATAATTTATAATATATAAATATCATATACATACATATATTTCTGAAACTTCCTTTGAGCTCCTTTCCAATCCCATTACCCTTCTCTGTCTCCTGAAATCCTGACTGCCCTGAAGTGCCAGTGTCTGTGAATAGATACAGGAGTGTGTATCCATAGATAATGCAGATGCAGCTGCTATCGGTCTATTTCTATATAACAAGTCACCCAAACAACCACACAGTGGCTGAAAACTGTGAGTTTATTTTCTCATAGTTTTTGTTGGTTGGGAGTTAGGGCAGCTAGACTGAGGCCCTCTGGCTTGGGAATCTCTCCTAAGAGCATAAACCAGACACTCCTGGGGGATTGCAGTCATCTCCAGGCATGACTCGGCTGAGGCCTCTACTTCCCAGGCAGTTAGTTCAGGGAGCTGGAAAGTTGGTGTTAGCCATCAGGAGGAAGTTTCTCTTCACATGGTTCTGTTCCTTAGTTGTTAGAATGGATGCATGGGTTATCAAACAGCTGTCCTCTTTGGGAGAGTGGTGCTGGATGGGGGATGACTGTGAGTTTGGCAATGAGCAAGAGAGACTTGGAGCAGCCATGCCTGCCCACTGTACTATATAACTGATCTATGCACAAGTGGACAAAAAAAAAAAAAAAAATCAGTGATGAGAACAGCCTGAGGAATAGCGGTCTTCGCTTTCAAATTTTCAGGACCAAAAAGCATCTTCTGAGGTGACACAAGTCCCTACTTCTTCCAGCCGAGCTGCCTTTTTAATAAAGTCAAGTTCCTTGTCTCAACAGCTTGCCTTTGACTTAATTGGCCTGTCAGCATGGTTAGCCGCAGGACTTCCATGTCAGAATAGTTAGTGGCTTCCGTGGAGTGAAGGGAAATCCAGTGGGGAAAACTCGTAGCAGTGTGTTCTGCTGCTTAATAGACCGGGAATGAGAGATAGCCAGACAGGCATTAATTCATGAGAAGTTGCTAATACTTTAGCCTGCTAGTCACGAGTAGGAAATAGGGTTGGACGCTGGTGGCGGGGAAGTTGGGTGGTGAGTCTATGGGCACAGGTTGTGAAAACACCAGTGTCTCATGAATCATGATCAAAAGGCATTCACTGCCAAAGAGACTTTGCAAAGTGATCTAAAAACTGCTGTGTCCCATTCTTTGTGCTTGTCGGTGCTTACTCACGGGGCCACCCTTGGCGATCACTGTGGTTTTGCAGAGGTTCAGCAGAAACGGTTTTCCCCTGAGAAGGCCAGACCGGCTCCTGCTGTTGGCGAATGCCCAGTCTTCCAACAGCAGAGACTATAACACTGACTTCTCAGCGGGGCACCATTGATTCCCTTGGGTTTCTCCTGTTGTGGGCGGGACAGGGATTTGTCTAGCTTTACTCAAGTAGGTTTGCCTTCTCCACCTGCCAGCCCACAGCAGCAGGAGCCACCGCTCTCAATGGTGCTCCATCTTACTTGAGGAGCTCAGCCATAGCCTAGGAAGTGCAGCTCGCGCCTCGAACCAAGCAGGCTGCTGCCTATTCCTTCGCTTAGAGACACCATCGTGCTTGAAAGCTGGAATGTTTTGTTGAATACCGTCACGACATCAGTTGGGAGGAAGCACCTGGCAAATCTGGTGTCCTGTTAAAGCACACACACATACACACACAGACTTTGAATCAAAGCTCAGTGTCTGTATGTCTCTCACAAGCATCAACGGATGAGAGAAGCCTCTCTCACTATTTTGCCTGACAGCTTATTCTCTTTTTCTGTTTCATGAACACATACGTATGGAGTGCAAATATTTCTTCCTGCACATTATGTGAAATATGCCAGCAAAGCTGTCTGGATCTATGGAGGGTAGGAGATACTAGCTAGTGGTTTAAAATTATTATCTTGTTATAGTTATAATAAAAAAAAATGTGCCCTAACGTGTCATTCTTTTTTTTTCCCCTGATAGTCCAAGTGTTCTTTAAAAAATATTGTGTATCTTTATTGGGTGCAGACTTCTGGATCCATAAATCTTGTGTCAAAATTGTTTATCCTACAGAAGTCATATTCCACTGACATTCTAATTTTATTTGAATCTGATCATTTCAAGATTTCTCCTCTGGCTTTAGTCGTGTCTGATTCTTCTAAGTTTTACCCTGTGTTTGGATACTTGCAAGAGTATGCCTGCTGGGACCCCTTGGAGAATCTTGCTATGGTGCAGGATCTTCATCTTCCAGAATTCTCTTTTCAATTAAATGCTGTGGGTTTCTTGTCCATGCTGTTAAGCTTCCTTTAGCTAATGCATGCCTGCAGTATCATTTCCCAAAACCACCTTCTTTAACCTTTCAGTGATGACTTTGTTTTTAAAATTTCTGAATTTGGTCTGTTCTAATCCAGCTCGGTGGTCCCTGCCCTTTAAAATTCAGGGTGTTCCACTTACTTCCTGACATATTTGAAGTTACTTCTGCCTTCTTGTTTCTCTTCACCAACCTTTCGCTTTTCTTTTTTTTTCTCCTCTGCTTTCTCCTAGGCTGACAAAGCTTTTCTCATTCAGAGGTAATTGCTCCATTTCCCCCTGCCCTTTCCTCCCTCCAACCCCTCTCCTTGCTCTCTCTCAAAATCATGGGTTATTTTTCTTTGTTATTGGTGTGTGTGTGTGTGTGTGTGTGTGTAAATAAGTAGTCTGCTGAGTCCATTTAGTGTTGTATGAATATGATTTCAGGGTTGATCACTTGGTATTGGATGACCAAAGTACTCATCCCTGGGGAGGACTATTTCTCTCCCTCTGAGCACTCCTTAGTTGAAGCTGACAGTTTTTTGTGGGCCCTCTTACTCTTCTGGAAGGCATCCCCTTAGGTCAGGATCAACCTGTTTGTTTGTTTTTTCCCAACACTGAGCAGAACTCATCAGTATCTAGTCCTCTCCAGAGCAAGGTGGAACGTTGAGTATATTTACCTATTCAAAGTCTGGGGTCCTGCATCCCTCATTCATCTCTTATAGAACATGTATTTATTGCACATCTCCTATGTGTTCACCAAGCTAAGGGTTGGCCCAAGATACTCCTGAGGGCTTATTATATCCAATGGGAAACTGACACCCTTGTGCCCATGTCTTCTTGCTACTGTCCAGAGCTTTGTATTTAAAAAGAAATAAAATGCACAAAAATATGCTCATTTGTTTTTCTTCTTTTGGTAATCAATAATTAATTCAATTTGCCAATGCCCTTTTCATTTCTGTGTTTGCCATGGTTTCTTGATTGCATTTGCTTTCTGTCTGGGCTTGTTATTTGTCTGGCTCTGTAAGGCTTCGCAGTTGATCATCTCTGCTTTCTGCATGTCTGTGAAGGTCATCAGATTGTGACCTTATCTGATTGTGAACCTGGGTGAAATTCCTGGTTAACAGATATTTTCCCAGCATTTTAAAGATTTCGTGTCATTAACTTCTAGAATAAACTGCCGCTGATAAAATGCTCACCTTCTGTCTAAAATATTTCCTTGTGGATTGTGAGTCATTTCCCCCTGATCATCTTACCAGTTAAAGAAGGCAGCCAAGGTGGGGAGTAGAGCCTGATTAACTCACCTTCAAAGTGTTCTTTCCCTGTAGTGCAGCTAAAACATCCTTGAGAATTCTCTGGGAGATCATATTGCCTGTACATTATTCATGGGCAGCATTAGATGGACAGCTCACAAAAGCACACCTCACACTGGCCACTGGCTCGACAGCGTCCTTATGATGCAAACCGGGCATCTCTGACGCCAGCTACCCAGAAGTGCTTCCTCTGCGTCTCTCCTTTTTTTTTTTTTTTTTAATTATTTCTGTCCTGGTTTGCTTTCTATGGCTTCGATAAACGTCATGACAGAGAGAAACCTGAGGAAGACAGGATGTCTTTGTCTTACAGGTCACAGTTAATCACTGAGAGAAGCCAAGGCAGGAACTCGAGGCAGGAACTTAAGCAGAAGCTGCGGAGGAAGCTGCCTGCTGATGTGCTTCTGGGTGACTTGCTCCACAACCTTTTATACACTGCTGGGGGGGGGGGTGCTACCTGCCCTAGTGTGTGCTGCCAACACTGGGCAGGGCCCTCCTGCATCCTTAACCATCAGGAAAGTGCCCCACAGGCACACCCGCAGGCTAGTCTGATGGAGGCAGCTCCTCAGTTGAGATGCCCTCTTCACCAACAAACAACAAGCAAACCTCGACAGTAGCCTTAAAGTGAGCATGTTCAATATTATGTGTTTTAAAATTTTCAGTTGAGTGTGTTGGAGATCGTGCTTGTCACAGAAGCGTTTTCTAATGTGAACGTGTGATGACTGCCAGAAAACAACCCCCACCAGCCCCTTGCTCCAGAAAGACTTTGCTTTGGAGTTGATTCCTTCACTCGCCTTTACTTACTGCAGGCAAGGAATCCTTCTCTACTCTCTTTACATTTTGTTTTCAAAGTGTTTTATTAGTACACACTAATTACGCATAACAGATTTCATTATGACATTTTCACATACCATGTATTTTAATCATATTCTCTTTCATATACATCCATGCATTCGTTTATGCTCTCTCTCCTTCCCCATGCACAACATGCAACAAACACATATACACAGTCATATACATATACACAAACATACATATACACACTTACACAATTCACATTCACACAGTCACACAGATATCCAAACACATATACACACTCACATGCACATATAAAACATACACATGTACATTCACATACATACACTCAGACTCGCTCACACTCATACTCACACGCGTTTACACTCTCACGAAGACATACACACATTTCCACATACATACCCTCACACACACATTACACACACTCAAGACGCTCAGACACTCACACTAACACACGAACATAAACACGATGTATACACGCACACTCACATACACACACCTCACTCTCACACACATATATATACACCCACATTTGTCCTCATGAACTCCCACAGTTACACACTCACTTTCCTCGGGTACACATTCTCGTTCCTTCTCTTGTATGGCTTAGCCATGTTCGCTTCAGCTGATGCTCACCGACCTGTTAACCCAGAGCCTTCTGTTGCAATAGCACTGAATTTGTGCCCCTCACCAGTGTCCTTGAGTTTCACCGAGACGTGTCCAGTACGGAATTAATTTTCTATATTTTTCTTAGTACCAAAGTAATGCCTTAATTATGAGAGCTCGTGGCTTCATCAAACGCCGGAATAGTTTCATCCGTAGCTCTTCAAGTGATGCTTCTCTGAAGCTTCCTCTTCTGCACTTCCTCAAGTCTTTGCTGGTGTTGTCTGCAGGTTTTCCACCTCACTGCCTGTGTGCCTCTCTTCTCTCTCTTCCTCTTGAGTCACTTGGTTCTCTGTCTTCATTCACACACACTCCATTGCAGGGCCCAGGCTTACTAGTTAGTTTGCCTTGATCTAATCTAGAATTTATCCTATCCAATGTGTTTTTAATTATACTCCTTACATATAAGGTTTCTAATTGCTCATCTCATGAACCCCCTTTCTTTATTCGTTTCTCTCTGGTTTGTGTTTTATCATGTTTTGCTAATTTTTGTGGGTGATTCCTTCCCCCACCACTTATCTTTAATAATCCTGAATAAAATTATTTAAAAATCACTTCATCGGTTTACAGTCTTTTAATTTCAAATGCAATTGATTAAATCGGTCTTCCTATTACTAATTTTCAGAGTTGAATTTCAAAGCTTGCTTTCAGGCTCATCTTTCCTGAGATTCTCTCTCCCTTTCCACTTCTCCCTTCCTCTTCCTTTTTACCATCTCCACTAATCCTGCCACCCAGAACAAGCTCTAATAAGAACACAAGAGATATGCAACACTACAGAGCCAGCCAGGCACAGAAACAGCTCTTATCTAGGTCCTGCTCCAAAGCAAGCATTCATTCGGTCCTGCCTTCCCTCCCAGAGCAGCGTAATGAACTGATCGACTGTTGCCACGCTTTCTTCACACTGAGGGGGACCCATCAGCTCTGCTTTTAGATCGAGACCATGGCTTCCATTTCCTTGCCATCTAGAATTCCTAATCCTTGTGGGACCCCAGGTACTGGGCCTTCCAACTTTGCCTCCTTTGGCCACAATCCCCACAGACTGGCCTCTGTGAGCGCCTGTTACACAGGAATGGCTAGTGAGACAGATGTCTTCAAGGCATGAACTATCCATGATACCAAGTCCATTGGCAGACTTTGCCTAGATGCTCAGTTGGCGCCTCAAAGCTCTTCACAGCACTTTTTGCTGGACCACAGATTCCCACTCACACACGCCCTTTGTGCATAGTCTTCCTGAACCCTAAACCTTCTCTTCCACGTGCAGGTGCCCAACCCTGATGGCACCCACACGACTGGTGGGAAGTGACACTTGAGGAAAGGAGAGCTGCAAGTATGACTTTCATGGGTTTTATTGTTGTTTAGTTTTGATTTTCTTTTTGAGACAAGGTCTCTCAATACATCCCACTCTGGCCTGAAACTAGCCATGCCATCCAGGCTGTTCCTCCGTCCTCCTGGCGCCTCAATTGCCTGTGTTACAGTTGTGTGCCACCATGTCTAGATATGATTGTGTGTCTGCAGTTAGCACTCTGAGATAAAGATAAGAGAAGCAGTTCTTGTAAAGCGACTCCACCACCAGCGGCACAGGGATCTGCTGCCCTCCTCAGTGCAGAGCTCCACAGATTGTCGCTTCCATTTTACTGCCTTGCAGAATTTTGTTAATTGTTTTTTTACAGTGGCACAAATGCCGTTGACTAGGGACTTTGAGAAATCGGGAGCTGTTTCAAGAAGCAAGCAACGGTTCCCAGGACTGAGCAGGGCCTGGTACAGCTGTACCCCCAAAGCCGGCAACCTTCTGGCCTCTGCTGCCACCACCATGCCCTAAAGGAGGGCTAGAAAGAATGCTGAGGGGGCTAAAGCCAAGGTGAAGGATGGGTGGCTCGGGAGATCTGCAACAGTCTGTCTGCTGGACCCGTTCCCCCAAAGCCAGGGACCAAGCCTAAGAAGACACCTACAAAGAAGGGAGGGAAGGCATTTGATGCTGGAAGGATGGGAGCAATCCCACAGGCAATGGGGGAATGCCCAGACAGACCAGGCATGATGTGGAGGTTCTGGGGTCATCAAGTGAAATGGGCATTTCTGAGCTCTGTGTATTGCTGGTAGATGTACAGTTTGAAATACCATTTTTGGAGAGTTTTGTTAAGATGCGGGGTTTTATTTTACTTTTTAAATAATGTATTATTACTTTGTGTTCTCTGGTGTTTTGCCAGCCTGTATGTCTGTGTGAGAGTACCAGGTCTCCTATAACTGGAGTTACAGACAGTTGTGAGCTGCCACATGGGTGCTGGGAATTGAACCAGTGTCGTCTGGAAGAGCAGCCACTGCTCTTAACTACTGAACCATCTCTCCAGCTCCCCCCCCCCTTTGAGCTGTGCTGTTCTTAGCACACAGAGCACTTCATTGTGTAGAAAGAAGGAACACTTGTCACCTACAGAACATCTCCCAAGCTCCATTAATGTGGGGAAAACACCCTCCTAGCTAGGTTTCAAAGACTCTTCCTGGCTCCCAGAGGGATTCTCTGATGCTGACACATCTGGCCACCCTGGCACAAAACGGTGTAGAAAAACTGAAAAATTCATTTTTTTTTCTTCCCATTCTTTCCATTATCCACATAGACTCAATTCCCTTAAAACCAGAAATCTGTGGGGGCCTTATCTCTCGAGACCGGTCCTCAGTGCGGCAGGTGATGTGGATTCTGCAGGGATGTTGAACAGCGTTCTCCGTGTCGGTGACGTGGACTTCACAGTGACATCATGAGAGGTGATCACCGGGAAAGCAGGAGCTCCTCTTCTGAAAGACGGGTATTCAGGCCACTGACCCTGACACTCTCGTTTCCTCTCCCGTAAGTCAGGATCAGCTTGTGAAAATATGTTCATCGAGAGGCTTGTGTGAAATGCCAGCCCTAAACTGTTCTAAACTGCTCAGCACCCCACAGTGAAGGCTTCATTGGGTTCGACAGCAGACTTCAGATGTGGGTAGTCCATATAAAAAGAGAGTTTCTGCATTCTGTTCATGAATGCCTACCACATTCTGTCTGAAGTGCGCTGGCTGTTCACGCTAAGTATTTTTGGATAAAGCTGTGTATAGTTTGTTTTGGGAAGAAAAGCCTTTGGGATTGCATTCATTAGCTAATGATTCATTTAGACTTTTTTTTTTAAAAGCACATTTGTTGGTCTTAAAGTAGAAATCGGATCTTTATAAATGCTGTTGCCTCTGCGACTGTGGATTACATTCCTACATAGAGGGTTCAGGTTCACATACGGCCAAAATGAGGCTCAGGTCTTCCGAGTGCTGACCCCGAGTTCACAAGCCCACAGGAATGCCATCAAATGGCTCTTGGAGCAGATGATAAAAGTAGGGCACGATGGGTGGATTTATTTTTAATTAAAACTACAACATTTATTATTGTTATATTCCTGAGTGGCCTTTCCCAACATCAAATTAATAGCATGTATCCACGTCACAGATCTCACCCCACAGCTGCAAAGGACTTGAGGTCATCAGACAGGCAAAGAGCCTCAGGTTAAGTAGCAATAGACAGAAACCCTGGTGATCCTTGCCATTCTCATCCTTTTCCATCAAGACATTTAGTAAATAAGTAACAAAATATACTGACTTGCATTCAGTCTGCCTTCACTTCCCTTCTTCTGCACAAGCTGGCAGCCTGGAAATTCAGATGTCTATAGCTCTCACAAACAGTAACCCTATCCTTATTGTGCTCTCTACCTGTCTTCATAATTTAAGAACAGGCATAGAGCTAGTATTTCTGGAAAGCAAAGGGATAAGGTAATTAGACGGGTGATATGATAAAGCTAGCATAAAAAAAAAAAATTCCGAAAGAGCCAATTGAAACCAAATACATTGTTGCTAGGTTCAAATTGCCAGGTTCAAAGATAACTGGCTTGCATGCAGACTTTCAGTGTTTGTTTGTAATTTACAATTTATAGCTAACTGTGCTGACCTCTAAATATTTTTTAATTAATATTCCATCTTTCTACTAGAACAGGAACTTGAGCGGCCATTCTTAATATTGTACTCTATTTGGGCTGTCAGTAGTCATTTCCTGTGGTTAGAGATACAAATAGCCTCGTCCTTCCTCAGAGGGTCACGGTGGCCCTGCCACGAGTCTTCATTTGGATGGAGAAGCTGAGCAAGTGGCAAGACCTTGGAAACTGCGTTGAGGGAAGGCAAGGTTTTGTGAAAAGATGAAAGCAAAGACCCGTGGTAGCCATCACGGAGTGTTGCAAGATGGGGGTCCTGCTTCATTGTTCACAAGATGACACCACATGCCCTCAGCTGGGGACTCATAGACCCCTCCCTTAGGCCTCCCGAAGACAAAAAGTTAAAGGACTGTTGTGAGATGGTACCCATCGAGGCAGGTCAGCCTGGGTGGAGAGGGCGCGGCCTTGAGTGATGCAGTCACAGAAGACTGGAGAATGAGAAGGCTAAGTCCCCTTTCGTGCTGCTGTTCGGTCTGATTTTCCGCGGGTAAGCCTCCGGCCTTGTTACCTACCCGCCGCTGTGCCCCCTGGGAGCTTGTTAGAGATGGCAGAATCACAGACCCCATCACAGACTCCCTTAGACTTTATCAGGTTCTCAGTGGTTCCTGTACACAGAGAAGTTATGGGAAATATTGATTTAGGAGCGCTGACGTTGAGGAGCAGTAATACACCAGGGAAAGAAAGCGTTTGCCTCCCTACCTGATCTGTGCCCCGCCAGGCTGAGTGATGCTGTCAGAAGGTGGTAGGCCCCTGTAAAGTGGAGTTGTCGCTCTATAAGAGATGCAGAGGGCTCCCTAGCCCCTTCCTATTCTGTGAGGAAGACACAAGATGGCTTCTGTGGACCCGGAAAAATGTTCTCGCCAGACACAGAATCTGCCAGCACCTTGATCTTGGATCTTACCAGCTCCAAACCTGTGAGAAATAGGCTGGTGGTTCAGGAGGTGGCTGCTCTGTTTATTGCCCTTCCCTTTCCTTGTTCCCCACTGGAAAAAAAAAATTGAATATGGCAAGAAATAAGAGAGGGCTACGTAGCTCCAGGGGCAGCGGAGGCTCTCTGGATCCCTCCAGAGTTGCTGGGATGTTCAGCTTACAGCCAGGAAGAACTGCTGAAGCTGCCTGCAACTTCCGGCGCAGGCAATCTCTCACTTATCTTTCCATCTTTGACTATTTGGTTTTCAAATTTCCCCTTAAGTCGCTTTATCTCTACCCTACATCTTACTTGTCATGCTTCTTGCTGTAATTTTTCATTTTTGTAAGTTCCTATCAGATGCTTGAACGATTAAATTTTAATCGTTTTTGGACAAATTTGGACCAAATTTTTAAACTAACGTGCATCAAAACAACTTACATTTCCACATGTGGGAAATGAGTGTGTGCACCTGTGTGTGACGGTTAATTTTAATAAGTGACTATAGGATACAGAGCCTACACATACGTATGACCACACAAGATATCTTAAATTCACCTGACTGGAGGATCCCTATTGTTGAGTGAACGCAAATGAGGGACTCCAAAGATTTGGAATTTAAATCCTTCACACCCCAAATTCCCCTGCCTGAGCTACCTAGGTATCTGCAATGATCTGTTTGTTGTAAACTCCCAACACTGACATCTCTCTCTGACTCTCTCTGTCTGTGTGTGTGTCTCTCTCTCAATGCTTCTGAGAAGGGTAGGCATTAAGCCTTTATAGTGTGCTGCATCCTGCCTATTTGTTCATGAGAGATGCACCCAGATCATAAAGCTGTAGAGAGGACCCAAGGAGAGCCAAAGTTGGGAGGTAGAGAGTACATTCAACTACTTTTTGCTTTAGTTTAGCGGGGATTCTGTTTAGGATTAACCCTCCATAAACTCCCGCATTCCTCACAAAGTATTGAGAACCTGGGGAGAGAGGATGACTAGAGCATCAGGAATGAGGGTGACCACACCCAGGCCACAGATGGAACAGTAAAGTCAGTGCCACAGTCCTCGTGTGCAGACCCCCACGCAGAGAGAGACTCCCCGCCCCTCCCCACCCCCTCATGCTTCAGGCTTGGCCTTCAACATTGCCGTGACTGCTCATGGAAACTCAAAATCCATAGGAGATCCATATGTATGGATCTCCTATCCATACATACGGCTGTTTAGTGGGCCTGAGAAATGAGCCTTCCTGGTCAGGGTAGCTTGACTGTCTTAGGAAATGTCATGGGAGAGGAGGGCAGGGACAGCCTTGAGTTGGAAGAACCTCCGTAGTCTCCATTAACAGGACCATGCTGGGCTCAAGGTCACAGGTACGCCTGTAGGTCAGTGTATTGCTTTCCTTTTGCTGTGATAGCTTACCCTGACCAAAAGCCACCTAGGGGATAGAGGGTTTATTTTGGCTTGTATATATCTAGAAAAGTAGGTCAAGGCAGTGATGGCATGACAGCAAGAAGTAAAGTGAACACATTCATCCTCACCTTGGAAGCAGAGAGAACAAGAAATGGGCTCAGACTACGAAACTCCAAAGCCCATCTCCAGTGACGTACTTCTAGCAAGGCTCCACCTTCAAAAGGCTCCATAACCCTCCTCCCAATACCACCAACTTGGGACCAAGTGTTCAAATTCATGAAGCTGTGGAGGGCAATCTCATTCAAACAACAACAGCCTTCAACAGTCATCTAGGATCCCTGAGACACCACTTTCAAAGACCTCCAGAGGGTGCCCAGGAAAAAAAAATCTGTTTCAAGCCAATGCAATCCTCAAAATATTAAATGTACAGTTCAGTAATTTAAAGTATGAAGAAGAAAGTGTTTTTGTAATCATGGATCACTCTTACATGAACGTTGTCATTGATAGATGGACCACAGCTTCACAGCTGTGGAGTCTTAAGCAAAGGAATTCCTTCATGTGGCCAGGAGAGGGGAAAGGAGGCTTGGCCTTTGGAGGAGCCACCTAAGGTGACTGCATTTGGTCTGTCCTTCCAATCCTGAGTTTCTTGATGCCATAGTTACAAGCTTTGGGTGACGGTCATTTACTTCAAATGTAGTGAGAAAGAGAATGGATGGATGGATGGATGGATGGATGGATGGATGGATGGATGGGTAGATGGGTAGATGGATGGAAGGATGGGTAGATGGATGGATGGATGGATGGATGGATGGATGGATGAATGGATGGATCGATGGGTAGATGGGTGGGTGGATGGATGGATGAATGGGTGGGTGGATGGATGGATGAATGCATAGATGGATGGGTGGATGGATGGGTAGATGGGTGGATGGATGGGTAGATGGATGGGTAGATGGGTGGATGGATGGGTAGATGGGTGGATGGATGGAAGGATGGGTGGATGGATGGGTGGATGGATGGAAGGATGGGTGGATGGGTGGATGGGTGGATGAATGGAATAAGTGTAAAAGGGGTAACAACCTGGGGCAGGACACTGGTAATGCTGCTACCTGGCTCACTTAACACCCTATAGAGAAGACCCGATAAAGCTTTACTACTATTCAGGCTCTGACCTCATTCAGCCTACTCTCTCCACATCAGAATGTACTTAGGAAGTGAGAAAGTGCAATACACTCCATGCCAAAACCCACAATGTTCCAGGTTTCCCACCATTTCTTTGGACCATGTAAAGGCACTCTTGTCTAAAATTTCTAACTCTGGGATTGCAATCGGGCTGGGGTGGGAGGTCTAACCTGTCTTAGAAATAGCCTCCTCATGAGCTGAACATATTACAAAAACTACCAGCATAGCAACAGCTTCAATGGGTTCTTTGAAATTATAGCTAAAGCCACAGAGAGCATTTTCTATGAGAACCAACTTCCTCCAATTACTTTATTTCATTACACTCCATTTTAGTGTGTGTGGTACTTCGGATCAAGCCTAGAGCCTCCTTCTAGGCAAGCACCCTACCATAAAGCTGTATCCACAGTTCTTCCATGTCATTTCAGAGACAAGACTCCTTCTGAAACCCTTGAACACAGAAAGCTTCCCCCTTCCATATGGCCAGAGAACCAGTAATAAGCCAGTGTTTGCTTAGTGTAGTGCATTGTGACGATATGCATACAGAGACATTTTTACTGGAACTTTGTTCAGTTTCAAACATCTCTCTCGGTGGTTTATTTGTAGCTGCCAAACATTAGAAAGTAGAAAACACAACACTTGATTAGACAGATGTGAAAAATAGTCTCTCAATGCTGTTTTCCATTTCTGTTCCCCAGGTTGGTTGAAAAGGCATCTGGACTGCACAGTGTCTGTATGACGTGGGAACACACGGCATAGCTTTACACCAGCAGGGACTGAAATATCCCATCTTCAGGATGATTGCTAGATTTGAGAGTGAATCAGCAGGCTCCCTTCAGGTCTTTAATCCACTCTGGAGCTCCAAACAGCTACTCCCTCTGCCACCAGGTAAAGTGCAAAGTAGCAGCCTGATTCTGTTATGAACAGTTTCCTCCCTTAGTGAGAAGATAGACTCAATCTATCTGACTTTACACCCACTGATCTAATCATGAGGACTTGAAACTGATAACCAAGAAGGCGTCAGGGGTGGGAGGGGGTAGTGTACCCAGCATAATGGAGAAAATGGATGCTGGGAGAGATGGCAAGCAAGTCACAGTGAATCAGAAAAATAACAAAGGAAATTCTCAGTAATTATCAGAGAGGAAGAGATCAGATGTTTCCATAACAGCAGGCAAATCAGGGAAAGGAGATGAAATCAACTCAAGTTTCAATGAAAGGAAAAATTCAGCCTCCTAGATGAGCTCAAATAAAACTTGCAGCAGAATAAGGAAATGGAAGGCTGTGTTCTCTTAAACAAATTCTTAGCAAAAACTCCACCCAGTGAACATCAACAAACAGATTCTAAAGTTTACATGGTCCAAAGACTCAAAGGGTCCAACACAATAGTAAAGGTAAGAGAACAAAGTTAGAGGAATCATAGTACTGGATTTTGACAATTAAAAATCAAGACCAGGAGGGGCGTGGTCTATGGCTTAGTTGGCAAACACCTGTGCCCAAGCCACTGAGAACGACACCTGATCTCAACGCCTGGCATGCACACACACACATGCACACACAAGGGGGGACTGGGAAAATAAATCAAAATTGATCCATAGAACAGAATGGAGAAATAGAATCACACAAATTTAGCCAACAGGCCTCTGGCTAAGGTGGCATCCACACACCTATCTTGCCACCTAGAAAAGCTAACTAGAATGAATCACAGACTTCAATACCTGCGCAAATCTCTAAAACTCCAAGAAGACAACACAGAAGAAAACCTAGATGGCCTTGGATATAACACTGATGGTTTAGATGTGACCTAAAGCGAATCATTGAAATTAAAATTAATTACAATTAATAACAATTGTAAATTGTTATTAAAATTAATAACGATTAAAGACAATGTGAAGAGGATGATAGTGTCTGGGAGAAAATATCTGCAAGAAAAGAATTCTGTTTAAAGGACACAATCAAAATATAAAAAGAGCTCTAAACAGTAAGAAAGTAATTTAAAATGAGCAAAAGACCTGAATACATGTCACCACAGAATATACAGGTGAAAAATAAATATCAAAAGGTGTTCAATCAAAATTATTTAGTGGGCCAAGGTGCTGGCTCAGAGAATAGCAGCGTGCGTGTAAGCATAAGGACCTGAGTTCGACTCCCTAGAACCTAAGTAAAGAGTTCAGTGTGGCATGTTTGCAACCCCAGCCTTGTTGGGGGAGGGGCAGAGACTGGGGCTTGCTGGCTGCCAGTTCATCTCTAAGGTTAGTGAGAGGCCTCACCTCAGGGAATTAAGGTGAAGCCTGATAGAGCAGGGCGGCTGACATCTTTCCCTGGCCTCCACACAACACAGCAATGAGTACACATTGCGCATATGCTTGTAAACCGCCCACACTGCACACACACAAGCTCAAGCACGGAGACGCCCACTGCATGGCTCTTAGAGTGGCCAAACTCCAAAACACTAAACACGGCGCTGGGAAAGCTGCGGACTGACAGAAAATGCCAAGTTTATAAAGAGAGTTTGGCAGCTTCTTATACAATGGAGCGCACCCTCGGCCTAGGCTCCAGCAGTCACGTTCTCGAGCTGAAAACTTGCACCCTGCGAACCCTGCACACCGATGCTTGTAGCCGCTTCAGTCACAGCTAACGTACCCTCCTGTGTGTGATGAGACACGCTGCGGAATAGTCAGATAACGGAGCATTACTGGGCACTTAAAAATAAGCAAGCCGCCAAGCCCCGAACAGACAGGAAGGAAGCATAGCTGAGTGGCGCTAACTGAAAGAAGGCAATCGGCCGAGGCTGCACGCCGCTCGTGATTCCAACTCCGCAGCATTCTGCGGAGGGAACAGCAAAGTGAACAACGTTTTCCAGGAGGCAGGCTGGGGTTTTCAGCAGAGGGAAAGCACTGTATGAGACGGTAGTGACAAATACATCCTTTTCAGTTTTTCATTATTATTTTTACTGTGTGTAGGCATGATGTGTACCTCTAGTCATATGTCATGGCAAACATGTGGAATCTGAAAACAACTTTATGGAATCCATTCTCTCCTCGTACCTGTAAGCAGGTTCCAGGGATCAAACCTAGGTCATCGGGCTTACCCAGCAAGCACCTTTACCCACACAGCCATCTTGCCAGCCCTGACCCATCTTTCCACATGTGTTAAAACCCATAGAATGTTGAGCGCCAAGAGCAAACTGTGGTGTGAACTGTGGACTTTGGGCCATGGCAGGCCATGTGATCTGGTGACAGGGCATGTTGATCCAAGACATTATGCATACGTAGAGTATGTGGCAAATCTTTGCAGTTTCCGCTCAATTTTGTTATGAATTTAAAACTGCTCTAAAAATAATCCCTTTAAAGGAGCAAAAGTAGGCAGTATTGGAGAGACCGTAGCCCTGTAGGGAAATCATTCGGCCTGAAAAGAGGTGTGTAGTAGAGGTGCCTGGGTAATAAGGGAAGGTGCAGAAAGCCTCAGAGAAATCTTAACATCCCATGGAAGAAGCACCCCATTTCTCTAATGGGCATGGGGGCAAAATTGAGTTTGGTTTTTCTGATCACCCCAAAGCATCACTGGGCTAAGGGCAAAAGCTTGAAAGAAAATGTCCCTGTCCTGGGATATGTCCTCTAGGCGAGGACTCCTGAAGAGGATAAGAGTGAGAAATAGAGAGCGAGCACGAGCAAGCGGGCAAGCTTGCATGCACGCACTAACTTCTCTCTGTCCTTGACTGTGGTGTGATGGGACCAGCTGCCTCTGGCTCCTGTCAGTGGTGATGCACTGTAACCCGGAACTGTGAGCCAAAATAAAAGCTTTAGGCCCTAAGTTGCTTCCGGTTGGTGTGGTAGTTTGAACAGAAAGGACCCCCATACACACGTGTGTGGATGCTTGGCCCATAGGGAGTGGCACTATTAGGAGGTGTGGCCTTGTTGAAGGAGTGTGTCACTGAGGGGGCGGGTTTTGAGGTCTCAGATGCTCCAGCTAGGTCTAGGGTCTTCACTTCTGCTGTCTGTGGGTCAAGATGTAGAACTCTCAGCTCCTTCTCCAGCACCATGTCTGCCTGCTCACCATGCTTCCCACCATGACGATAACAGACCAAACCTCTGAACTGTAAGCCAGCCCCAATTAAATGTTTTCCTTTAGAAGAGCTGCTGTGGCCATGATGTCTGTTCATAGCGATAAAACCCTAAGACGGTCGAGGTATTTTATCATAGCAACAGAAATGAAATTAGGGCAGACACTAAGTTCAGAGAAGGAGCTGGAGACTTAGCTCAGTGGTTAAGAGCCCTTTCTGCTCTTACAGAGAACCTGAGTTCAGTTCCCAGTACCCACACTAGATGTCTGTAACCCCAGCTCGAGGCAGAGGCAGCCCCCCTGACTTCCACAGGCTCCTGCGCTCATCTGCACATACCCACACACATAATTAAAACCACAAATAAATCTAAACAAACAAGCAGACAAAAAGTTCAGAGAAGGGGCTGGAGAGATGGCTCAGAGGTTAAGAGCACTGGCTGCTCTTCCAATGGTTCTGAGTTCAATTCCAACAACCACATGGTGGCTCACAGTCATCTATAGTGAGATCTGGTGTCTTCTTCTGACATGCAGGCACACATGCAGGCAGAATATAAATAACAATAAGTAAATCTTTAAAAAAAAAAGTTCAGAGAAAATATAAGTGGAATTTTTATGACCAAAGATAATCGTTAAGAACATTCCAGCGGATCTCAAAGGAGTAAAACTTTAATATAGACACCTAATCTGTTCTGGGCCCTGATCCTAATTCTGGAGACTGGGCCAAGTTGGTTGCCAACTGCTCAGGGTAAATAGAGGCCACGTTGTTGTCCCACATTGTGACCCTAGAGCCCTCTTTCTGTCTACACACTCCCACGCTCCACCATTTGTCTCATTTCAGAGGAAACCAGTTGAACCCAAAGCATGGTAACGGATGGCTTTCAGCCCAGAATTTCAGAATGAGAGTAAACTGATTGGCCAAGGCACTGGGCTACTCTGTAAGATGTGGTGCTCAAATGGAAACTAGACAGTCACTAATAGTGGGGTGGCATTGTCTTGGTTGAAGATCTGGTGAGAGAGTGGCATGAAGATACAGTGTCTGCTTTTTTCTTCCTCTCACACAACCTTAAAATGCCTTCATAAAGACAAGAAGAGAGGTCTGAACAGCCAAGCATCTTAATCCCGTTTCTTATCAATTTGTGCAGAAGTTTGGTTTTCCTCGTCTCAATCCTGTATACTGGTCACCTAAGAGTGGATTTTCAGGAGGCTATGGTGTCCAGGCTTGCTTCCCCTGGCCCAAAGATTCTCATACAAGGCATATTTAGAGAGGTCGCAGGGCTGGAGAGATGGCTCAGCAGTTAGAAGCTCTTGCTGCTCTTCCAGAGGACTTGGGTTTAATTCTCAGCATCCACATCTGTAACCCCACTTTCTTAGGACCCAACACCCCCTTTTGATCTCCTTGGGCACTGCACATACATGCTCCCATAGCCTCCATGATGGCAAAACACTCATGCATATAAAATGAGATAATAAAAAATTTTTTGAAAGAAAGGTCAAAATTCAGCTGGGGAGATGGTCCAGTAAAGCACTTGTCATACAAGTGTGAGGACCTGAGTTAAAGTCACTGGAAGCCACATAGCACCAGATACCGTGGTGCACATCTGAAACTCCAGCTTTCCCTCAGAGGGATGAGAAGCAGAGACATCAGCCTCCAGACCCTCACTGGGCCAGCTAGTCTGGAGCACACAGTGGCAAACGAGCTCCTGAGTCAAACAGGGTGCAAAGCAAGAGCCAACACCCACATTGTTCTCTGACCTCCACGCATGTTGTGCCGTGTGCATTCCTGCTTTTTTTAAAAAGCGTTTAAAGGTCAAAATTTCTCTTTGTCACAACAGTTCGTTCGCCTGGCTTTGTTGGGACAAAACATGTCCAGACTTTTAACAGAGGGATTCAGTGTCCACAACCTGGCATTGGAGTGAGTGTGTACGCGAATACACACTCCAGTCATTGTCTGGAGTTTGCATAAGATTAACACAGAGATTGTTGAAGTGGGAGGGTTTGGAGAGGACAACTGTGCCTGTGGGTTGGAACCGTTTTCACACTGACCTCTTGGAAGACAGAGGCTTACCTCCACAGCAGAGCTTGAATATTGAGAGTAAAAAAATCTAAATTGACCTTAAACACAGCGTGCAAATGCCTTAAGTGGCCTTTTCAGATGCTTCATAGAAACAGCAAGTCCTGTGGACTGCTCTATATGCGGTGGCATCTGGTTTTTTATACTTCATCTCCTCCCTTCTTGGTGGGTGTTAAAATTGATCCATTAATCCTTTTTTTAATTTGTAGTGTGGAGATGAAGTCAGTTTCATCTGATTTCATTAGAACTTGACGACATCAGTTCTCTCCACCATGTGGGCCCTGAGATTCACCTTAGGTTTGCAGGCCTGTGACAAGCCCCTTAAATTGCTGAGCAATCTTGCTAGCTCTATAACTACTACTTTTCTGCCTCTAAGCCATCGCCCAGTCATATGGGAAACCTGTCATTCCAGTCAAATGAGAAACCTGTCATATGGCATCAAAAAAGCCTCCGGGAGGAAATCTACCTGCTGGATAAGCAGCACCTCAGAGACTTCGGATTCTTGTTAGTATGTTCCAGATGTTGAAGCTGGAACGGAGATGCCCCAGCTAAAAGAAATTTAATCCAACATCAACGGAATCTCATCCCTTCCATTTTATAAGAACTAACAGCATAGGAGCGTCAAAACAGACCTCTCTGAGGCTGGGATGGCTATTGGGGTCATGCTTGCTATGAATTCAATCCCCAGCATATGTGTAAAAATAAATAAATAAAATCAGGTTTGATAGCGTTTGCTTGAGGAGGTTAGAGGCAGGAGGATCCCCGGGCTCATTGGCCAGCCAGCCTAACCTAATTGGTGAGTCCAGGTCCCAGTGAGAGACCATCTTCAATAAGCCAAGTGGATGCCTCTGAAGCAGCATCCTCTGGCCTTTACATGCACGTGCGTCGGTACACACACGTGCCTTCCTATACATACGCACACACATACACATGCCTGCAGATACACATGCACACACACATATGCATGCACTCCAAATGAATACACACAAGGGCTCTCTAACCAACCACAACGAACAGCACTAGCTGAGCCTTGATAGGACTCTCCAGGTGGTTGCATTTCAGAACGCTAAGCACATTCAAAGAATCTCCAAAAAGCTCAGCCATACTGATGGTGAAGTTGTTTAGGGTTACAGGATTGGGTTCTTTCTCGCTACAGATTTAAAGACTAAAAGGCAGCCTCAGCACTCATTCGAGTTTTATTGAATGCCCACTTTGTACACACAGTCATGCAGAGACAACTTCCTCCAGTTTGGGAAGGAATCCAGACCTGGAAATCCAACTTTGTCTGGCAGAGCCAAAACTTTTGCATACCTCTGAGGGTGAGACGAGATCTCCTTTTCCCCCAGATGTAGTTCTGCATCGGGTGGGAGCCTAGGCCTTGTCGGGTACTCTCCCAGGAAGCACCAAACTGGAAGTGCACACTCCTCTGCCAGAAGGTCAGGGCTATGTCGGTTTCTGGCAGAAAGTCAGCCCCAATGGATGCAGACTGTGGTTGAGAAGGGGAGTCCTTCTTTCCCCGGAATAAATGACAAGTCTCAGATGGTCATGGTGGAAGGATGGTGTGAGAGTTTATTTTGTTAATCAGGAACTTTACAAGCCATGGGCAGTGGGATGGGTTTCAGGCGTGAATGTGTTTGTTCCACTGGGGCTAAGGGTGCCAGGGATACTTCATTTACACCCAGCAGCACAGTCCTATCATAAGAAGGAAGATGAAGTACTTAATTATCCTATGGGCCACAGGGTAGGGGGGTGGGAAGAACACCAGGTCCAGTTAGAGGTATGGATAAAGGTCATTGGTTGAAAGCTAAGGTACCATGACATCTCATTAGCATGGAGCGTATTTCCAGGATTTCTTATAGGGAACGGGTTGGTTGGGCCTGTAATCTCCCTGAGGGCCATGTGAAACTCCTTAGAGGATCTGGGGTTCCCCAGATCAGTCGGAGAGGAGGGAACCCAGGTGAGGAAAGGAGCCCATTTTTTAGCACCAAGCTCAGGGTAGTGCAGACTTTAACAGCAGGGTCCAACACTCAGATAAAAGAAAGGAAGGTGGTTGGTTCCCACCATAGGAGCCTCCCCGTTGGGAGGATTCAACTTTCCAATGAATATTCTTCCTGGTAGGAAAAGCCCTTCATGTGTTTGTCTTGGAGAAGTGCCTCTTTTCCCTGCCTGCTTGCCAGGGATCTGTCTAATTCCTAGGACCTCAATAATAAGAGCCCTTTCAAAGGCTCTTATCCAACTAGAGCCCCAAGAAGATGATAAAATCATCAGTTTTTGACCCAAATATTTTTAAATTCTATTTTTGGTAAGGAAAGAAAACTTGATTTTCTTCAACATTTTATTAAAGGTCACAGGAGAACAATATCTTTGAGAAGCGTTCTGTAAACATTTTTTCTTTAAATTGGCTGATTTTAACAGGATGAGGCCCATTATTGTTGCATAGCCTATTAAATAGAAAGGATGGAAAGGCAGGTGGCCCCCCAACAGAGCGCCCCATGCTGGCCCCTCAACAAGTCAGGCACCCCTGCAGGGAAAGGACTAGAGTGCTGTACGACATGGTACAGGCTCAGGCTGAAAGGGAAATGCCAAAGTAAGGCAGGCCAGGAAGAGGGAAAATCACGAGGACTGGAAGGAAAGGGGGTCCCTGTCCTTGGAATCTGGTTGAAGCCTCTTGATCACAAAGGCATCGAAGTATGACTGAGCTGTGCCTCTGGTTGCCAATCCTGCACCCAACTGGCAAAATGGCAGCACTTAGCCAGTGCATAGTAGGCACATGTCAAACCCTATGCTTCCAGAGCTCTGCTCTTCCTTATTCATGATGGCCTAGTCAATAGGTGCAGTTTGTAGCTTCCATCTGTAGCTGAGGGGAGTTAAGTAATTTGCCTAAAGCCATGAGACCTGCAGGCTCCAGCAAGCTTGAGAAGAGCTGGGATAACCTACCTGCTTCACAGTTGCCATTCCTGTAGGCTGGAGTGCTCTTCTGCAGGACTCATGTGCTTGTAGTAATGCCTTTCGGAAATCCCTCTTGCCTTCACTTAGGAGGCGTGTAGGCCCCTGGGCTCAGATAAGCACCAAAAGAACCAGGCCTGTTAAATTCACAGCACTGCCTTTTCAAAGGGAGAGACATATAACCTATTTTCCACCCAGAAGGCTGGGAGCAAACGAACGTGGTGAATAGCCTGGTGACCTCTGTGCCAGGAAGAGCCAGGCCACACTTGGCACTTCCCCTAAACCGGTATCTTGAGCCCATTTTCTCTATTACTCTATAGAACCTGTCTTTATGGAAGATGTCACTTTACAATGAGTTTCAAAGTGGTCACCTCGGGGTTGGGTTAATTATCATGAGGAAACTGCGCGAAAATAAACTACTCAAGGTCAGATTTTCAAAGTGTGAACGAGCTACTGAGACATGAACTGAACTGCCTGCTTGCCTCTCTCAGACAGACACTGCTGGCTGTGCTGTTTGCAGAGACCACCACACCTTCAAAGACTGAACTTTTGCCAGACCTTGCAACTAAGTTAATACTATGCCTTGAGAACATTTCAGGTTGTGTACTCAATCAGCTACCCTACTGTGTGCTGAGCCTGTTTCAATTTTAACCAGCCCTTGAGCATTATCTTGTTATGTAACCAACCTTACCATGCCCTGCACTACTCATGTAATCAGCTTTAACCTAAGTGCATAGCTTTAATTATGTATTTCTCCATGCCCCAGACCAAGAACGTACTTGTGTAGGTGTAAGTGTGGGTTGTGGTAATCATTTGCTGAAAGAAGCCAAGTTGAAAGCAACTTCAAACAACAAATGTACTTGCTGGAAGAAACGCTGGTACAGGTTGAGAAAGTGTGTGGTGGGGGTGTAATTCTAGGTCAGTTGGGGTCAGTAAGGTAAGTTCTTTCCTTATAAAACTCTGTTAAAGATTTCTGTGGAAAGTATTCTCATTTCTTTCCCATACCATGTTTTCTGTGCTGGTGAATAAGTACAGAGCTAAGCCCTTTATTAGGGACATGCAGGCAACAGGAGCAAACACAGAAGAGACTCACATGACACACAGACCACAGACCACAAACTGTACAGACAGACGGAAGATTGAGGGAGACAAGTGGAGAATTCAAATTTGGGCTCCATCTTAGTTCAAACTACTCTTTTTCTCATTCTTCAATGTAACATCAATTCAGCTTGCCTCGAGACCAGCTTCGCTATTCTCCATATAAGATAGAACCTTTATGTGTGTGTGTGTGTTCGTGCAGAGTATCTGTGTATATGTGTAGGTGTACATGCTCACCTGTATGTGTGCGAAAGCTAGAGGTGTTGGTGTTGTCCACCTTGCTCCATAAGCCTGCAGCTCACCAACAGGCTAGGCTGGGTCTCAGCGAGCCCCAAGGATGTTCCTGTCTCTGCCTCCCCAGTCCTGAGATTGTAAGCATGCCACATGGCTTTTTTTGCTGTGGGTTCTAGGGACCAAGCACAAGTCTACATGGTTTCACGGCAAGCACCGACCATTGGTTATTTCCCCGGGCCTTCCACTGCCCTGTGTGTTTGCCCCTCAGGCATAGCCATCATCCACCGTTTCTTCTTTTCTTTTTGGAGCCAGGGGTCTGTCACTGCTCTGATCTTTCCAAGTGGGCTAGGCTGTTTGATCAGTGAGCACCAAGGACACCTCTCCATCTCCCCTGTCCTAACAAGGGCATACATCCATATCTGGGCACTTATGGTACTTCAGGTACAAGGCACTTTACTGACTGAGCTATTTTCTATGTCCTGTGCCCAAACAGCAACTTCTGATACCTTCCATCTGCTTCTCCTGCTCAATCTCTACTCATAGCAATTATCAGCACCTGAAGCCCCAGCTTTGTTTCTCTCTTGTACCTACTACACCAGAACCTCCAATAAGACTGGGACTGAGAGTCTCCAGCATCTAAAATGGTGCGAAGTGTCAGTATTTGCTTAGTATTTCAATGAGGGACTGTTTTCAGTGCAGGGCTAGTTAGAGTAGAAATAGCTAGCTCCACCAAAGAGATCCCTGAAGAGTGGAAAAGCGTGAGGAAGAGAACGACTTCCTTTTACTGCTGTCTTCTCACATTTGTGGAAAAGTGTATGCACTGTTTTATTTCTATTTGTTCATTTATCTATTTATGCATATCTGCCACATGAATGCAAGTACACCATGTGTGTGCAGGCGCCTGAGAAAGCCAGAGGGCAGGAGCTGCCTGACGTGGGTGCTGGGAACCGAACCTGGGTCCTCTGCTAGAGCAGTAAGCTCTCCCAACCACTGAGCAATGTCTTCTGTTTCCACATTGTTTTTATAATTTACCAAACACTTTAAATAACTGCACAAACCACCCAAAAATATATCATAAAAAACAAAGCAGATTGCATCTCCTCCTTCTAAAAGGCTTTAGACTTCATTTGTTTACCAGATTACACTTGACTGAATAAACTTGTCTCCCTGAGGCGCATCTTAGTGTAAGCTTAAAACTTTATTTTTGAAGCTAGTTACGATGGCTGTATCGTGTGGACTGTGCCATGCTCCCTCCTATAGCCCAAACACGCGGCTCAGTGTCACAGAGTGCTGCTGACCCCATGCTCTGTGGGAGCCACAGCCTCGAGCAGCTCAGACAGAGTAGACTCCAACCGGAGGCCACAAAAGGAAGCCATCTTTACTGGGGAATCATTTATTTAGACAAGACAAAAACATCTCCACCTGGTTTCCCTTTGTACAGAAAGTGGAACATTTCAAATATATTAGCTTTTCTCTTTTTCAACAGAATTCATTTCAATCTGGTCCCAGGAGCTGCTTCACACGTTAGGATTCACGTTTTAGTAACACATATGCGCCCATCACGGCCAAAAGAGCATACTGTAGAGAAAGCACAATGGAAAACATCATGAGGTCTACAAATAAACTAGGGCTTATCAATGTACTCAGATGAAGCCTGCTCAATGCTGGGCTGAGAACAGACTCAAAAGATGACCTCTCTCCCACATACCTTGTTCTTTGTTCAATGCGCACTGAATGAAGACCAAAAATATACTGATGACTTGGGGTCAAGTACCTGACAAACACAGCCAATGCAGACCTTATTCCTTTGTAGGCTTCCTATTGTCTTTCAAGTGATTTTTTAAAAACAGAAATGTCATTTCTACTGAAGTTGGTTGATAAATACAACCAAGGTTTTGATGCTACTTCAAATAATTTTGTTAAAATTTCTCCATAATAATCAATACCCTATATGCACCATTTCAGAACAAGTATATAAAAGATAAAAGTAGCTGTTTTGCATAACTAATTTAAATGTTAATAATTTTGCTTATTATGTTAATCTGTCGGTGACTACAAGTGCTCTACAGAAAAATCAATGGCAAAACATTTTCTGGTGGCTTCCCATCTGCAGCTGCACAGGTAAACACTCCAGTGTTTAAAACTTAGGTGAACACACACACACACACACACACACGCACATAAATCCTTACCTTGAATTTTGGATAGTCGTTCATTATAATGGTGACCATACCAACATAAGGTAAGAACCTAAATTGTGGGAATGAAAAGCAAGAAATATAAAATGTGTTTATTATATGATGATACCGCATTTACTGCTTTCTCAGCCTCAAGACACTAGTCTTCCCAGGGCTAAGGCCAGGCCTCACTCCTTTCTCAAGGCTTGAGCAGCAGATCCTATGCACAGTAAAGGCCGGGCGGGTTTAAGCGGGTACAGGGTTTGAGCAGCAAAGCTCTCTGGCTGTACTTGGTACCAAAGAAATAATTAGTTGAACCATTTGCTCAAGTAGAATAAGCAACTTTCACAAATCTAGTTGATTTTGTTTCTAGGAAGAAAGGTGGCCTAAATAAAAATGGCTCCCGGAAAGAGCTTCAAAAACAAGCTTTATACGACCTGAAAAAAAACCAGACAACAGATAATACCTAAAGAACACAGAAAATCGCCTGGAATTTAAATAATTATCATGATTTTTCATTTCAGCGCTTTTTAGATCTAGCGAATGAGTTTACTGAAGAGTGAACACAGAGGTGGATCCTGTAGCTCAGACTCAAATACAACCGTGGTCCCAGAGGACGGGTCAGAGCCAGGGAGTGACTGGCCACAGGATCAGAATCAAGATGTGCGCTGTGCCCACCGTGTGTGCCGCGAGAGGCAGGAGCCACATCTAGGGCAGCTTCCAGCCAACCATCAGCGGTTTCTGGCCCTCTCCCGGCTGTGGCCTTCATTAGCACCAGAAACACAGGACTGGCCAGCAGGAAGTCCCTTCCCTGCAGACACTAGAGCACAAGTGCAACAGAGGAAGGTGGGTTGGGGCCTGGCAAGAGCCCTTGTGTCACTACCCGATTAATGAAGACAGCCCTATACACAGGAGCCGTCCGTCCTGCTGTGTTGGCTAGTGAGACAGAGGCAGCAAGTAGACCTTCCTAACAGTCAAATATTAACACTTAGAAACAGGTCAGTCAGAGAGGAGCAGCATCTCCTTCACTGATTTTTTTTAAATGTGCATGCATTCATTCTACACAGTGTCAATCATACTTAACTCTTGAAATAATCATACATTAAAAAATGTATCACAAAACTTTCTAATTGTGACAAGCAAACAGAAAATAATCCAAAGGTCTAAAGGAATAAAAAGCATTCCAAGATGCCTGCGCACAAAAGTATGGATGCAGACTGAACAGCAGTTAGCCACTTAAAAAAGTAAAGATGTAGATTTGACACCAAAAGCTACTTCCACATACTCTTGGATATAAAGACTCAATGCATCCAGTTAAAACTATGTGTTATATGTGCACAAGCCTATCACTGAAATGTTAAGCAGAGTACATCTCTTGGAGGAGTCCCAGTCATTGGCATTTAAAACCCCCAAATAACTAATCTTTAGGTGAAGGTGCGTTTTTTAATAGAATTAAACCCGGGATGTAGGTAATATATTCCAATTCAGTTATAGCTTTTGGTTCCTTGGATATCTTTAAATTTTCTTCATTAAAAAAATACATTTTATTTTACATGTATGAGTGTTTTGCCTGTTTGTATGTCTGTGCAATGTGTACAGTGCCATAGGCGGCCAGAAGAGGGCGTCAGATTCCCCAGAACTAAAGCCTCCATGTAAGTGCTGGGCAGCCAGTGCTCTAAACCACTAGGCCATCTCTCCAGCCTTGAACGTGTGTTTCTGAAGACAGGTATAGCCCAGGCTTAGGTTTTATTATCTTCAAAGCACAGCCGAGACCTGCTTACAACACTGCTGATGTGCCAGGCTTGTGACAAATGACTCTATTGTCTTACAAGCTTGGTGTCTTCATTTTTAAGTGCTTTCCTGGTTTCTGGAGCTTCTGTGTAACAACAAGTTCATCCTCACCCTCGTGCTCTTCCTACCACGTCCTTCTTCTCCAGCCAGTTCTGACCTTCTTTGTACAAGCCTCTATCGTCAACTTCATTATTATCTCCTTTAGTCAGAAATTTGATGTCTCCATTATCTCTGGAAAGCAAAATGACGTCCTCTCAGAAATCATTTTCAGCGGGGCATCATTAAAAACATATTAGTTTAACCCAGACACAAGCACTCAGAAAGCGGTTGAGGAAGACTTGACCTCTCTTTGGTCTGAGTTGATTGCTTACAGATAACCACCCAGCTGAAGCATAGGTCTAATGACCATTTCATGGTCTTAAATTCCAAAACATTCAAGTAACCCTGACAACCAAAGCACAAAGCAAACCAGGGCAATGGGAAGGCAACGACAGGCCATGAGTACACAGTATCACTCCTCACTCAGACATCCCTGCACTGAGAACAGGGCTGGTACTTATTTTTTTAATCCAAAAATAGGAGTATTAGGGTCATTCATCAATGGGTAAGATCATGGGAATAGGCCCTGTCCAGATTTGTGGCACTCCAAAGTGGAAACAGCAATGAACTTTTTCATACTTACTTCAGAGGTTGCCCTCCCTTGAGTCTGACTCTATCAGAATCAGATAAGGCTGAATTAATGACCTTCACTTGAACTGTTATTATCCCTTCTTAGTCCTCATGGAAGTCTGTTAGGATAGCTCTTACTGTTTCTCAGTCTACATATGAACTTGCCCAAACCACACTGACTTGTGAATACTGCAATTTAAATGTGGCTGTGCTTTTTAACTGACCTCAAGCTTACCAAATGCAGAACTGTTAATGCTTTACTTCCTTCACCACTAAGCACAGTGGGATAAAATCCCATTTGCAGGGAAACAGTCAGGAATGGCATCAGACAAACACAGTCATCAGACGGGCGGGATACACTGAGTGTTCTAAATGGGCACTCACTGTAAACCTGGTACAGGAAACGCAAACCTGCAGTGCTGTGTTATTATAAAGACGGCGTCTTTCAAAGAGACAAATGAAAACAGGCACTGTTAGAATGAGGCAAGAGGCACAAAGCCTGCAAGCATCTGAAACCCTGTCTAAAGGAGCAAGTTGATCTGTAGTTGTGATTGAATAGACTCAAGAGGGCAAACATCCTCTGTGTCAGTTTGTGGAAGTTACAGCAAAAAGCCATCACTGTCTCAACTCTGAACCTGTTTTCATCTTTAGAAATGATTTGCAAATGACGTGAAAGTCCTGTCGTGCCATCCCTCAGGATGGCTTCTCCCTCAGGAGGTTGGCCAGCAGATGGCATGTAACCACTCAAACAATGCCTGTGTGTGAATTGTTTGTACTGAATCTGGATTAGTCTAAAAGTCAGTGGAATGAAGTGAATATTTTGTGTAGACCTGGAAGCAGTGAATGGCTGAGTATCCAATACCACAAGTCCAACTCAAACTCTCAGTCTCTCATTCTCATTCTCTCTCCCTGCACCCATGGTGAAAAGTCCACCATCTTTTAAAAGACAGACATACACATCCAAATTTAATTTCATAAACTATATACGTGGACTGCTAACAGAAGAGCTGCACAAAGGTAAGGGTACACAACAAGGATATAAAATACAAATCTCTCAGTCTCACAGGAAAACTTTCTGTATCTGAGCTAGAATTAAATGCCTTCATTCCAAAGCCCAGATGTTATTAAGGTCTTAAGTCATCACTGCTACCTAAGGGGAAGGCATGGCTGGCCGCTGGGAAAGGACTAATACAGGACATGTTGTGACCAACCATGAGGTACCTTGGGAAAAGATATTTTACCTGGCAAGAGCTGAAGTTGCTACTAAAAATGCCACTTTGGCCAAAGTGACACAGAGAAACAACTAGCTCTATCATATGTCAAAAGAAAATTCTGGTATTGAAGCAATCAGTCGTCGGGTTTGAGCGTGAGTGTCTGAGACTCCTTCCAACAGCCGATATAACACGCCTCTTGCGTTTGCGCAGCAGTCTGCGTGTTTTTATTCGTTTTGTTTCATTTTCTTACGTGTTTTGGTAAACGTTATCTCACTTAGCTCTCATAATCAGCCTGGGAGCCACAGTGTCATTCCCAGGCCACAGATGGAGCCCAATCACTGTTAATAAACAGCAAAACAAGAACAAATCTGCCTCTTTTCGATTCTCTCACTGATCTTTCAAACCATCTACTGAAATTTACAATGCCACAATAAAAGCAAGTAAAGCCTCTTTACTTTTCATGAACCTTGATTACTCTGTGAACTATCGGAATGTCTCTTCCTTCAACTTTAAAAACAACTATTTCACCAGCTCTGATGGGGTCCTCCCGGAAATTTGTGAGGAACAGCAGATCTCCCCTGTGAAAGGCCGGCTCCATACTGCCACTGGAAAGAAACACAAAGTCACCATCAGTGGCACTCAATATCCACAGGGTAGCAAAAGTTAAGCTCCCAGGCACAGCTGAATCCAAGTCCACAAAGGTGCTGCCGCCAAGCCTGGGGCTCCCCCACCCCCTCGGATGAAGAAATGACCACGGAGGAAATGGTTTCTATTTTGGATTATGCTTGGAAAGGGCACTAGCAGGTCCATATCTCAGCCTATTATTCCACTGTCTGCTTCTCACTCCTTGAACAAGTCCTGCATTGGAGCTGAACCAAGAATAGTGTCAACTCTGAAATAAAAGCTGCCTACTTATGGCCTTAAAAAAAAAAAAAAAGTCCCACCTCCACAGATACATTTAGCTCAGAGCTGCACGCTGTTAGTTCTGGTTAACATCTAGGGCGATCCCTTCATTTCACGGCCCAGCCTCAGCAGCCACAACACTGCAGGGTGTTTTCAAGGAAGGAGAAGCAGACAAATGAATATAGTTTAGAGATCAGGCCCTGACCTAAAGCACACTGAACCCCAGTTTTGCTTCTTGCAGCATCAACCTTTTGACCATGTTCTACAAGAGCCCAATGCCAACAGGTATTACTGTTGGAAGACGATACAATCTTCCTGGTAACAGTTCAAACCTATGCCAAAATCTCTGATGTATTCAAAGTAAACTGCAATCTGCTGGGAATTGAAAGTGAAAACATACTGCATAGGGAAAGAATGAGAGCTACAAATACGACTTCATAGAAGCTGGGCAACCAAGGGCGAGCTGGCAACAGCTATTCATTGGGAAGGAGGAAAAAGCAGGATGACTGAAGGCCTCAGGCCTTTACAGGGAGTATGGTTCATAAAGCTGGGCCTCTTCCAGCCACCCAGTTCTGGTACCCACAAGCTTCCCAGCAGACAGAAGGCAGGGAGAAGATATACAGCTAAACTGACCTGTCATTAAGCACTTGCAAGGGCTCTATGTTAAAGTGAAACCAGCACTATGCGTACAGACTTAAGACAGGGAATGCTAGCCAGGAGAGCTGAATAAGAAGGGGAAAGGGCTGAGTAAGAGTTTACTAAGGGAGAGAAAGAGAGAAAACAGCTGGGTAAAACAAATTTGTCCCAACAAAGACCCTGCTGTGTCCTCCTCTGAAGGTGACTTGCACTTCTGACTTTTGTTTTTCTTTTACAGAACAACAGCTAAAATGCCTGCTTTCCCCATCAATGCCTTCACCTTCATTCCCTCAACAAATTTCCCAAGGCTACCAGGAAAAATGCAGTATTAGAAATATCTCAGTTGTGACAAAAGACACCACCTCCCAAAGCCCCAGGCTGAGAGGGGACACTGAAGTCCAGCAATTCTCAAAGTTTAGTGGCATCAACTTGTAGGTGTCTTCTTCCATGACTGGAGACCCCTTCCCCCCAGCAGCACAGGGACTTTACCAGCTTATGACTTCAAACCAGAATGCTTTAAAACTTTATTAGGGACGCTTTTGGTTTTGGTTTGTTTTGTTGTTGTTTTTTTTTTAAGAAATGCACAGAAATGCCTGTGTGCGCATGTATGACCTGAAGGGAGCCTGGTGATCTTAGACCCAGTGTTGTTCTACGAAAGGTAATCTTGAAATTCTTGTGACGACCTCAGGGGGCCTCGGATTCTGCATGAGAAGACACATCTAGATTCCTCCTCTCCCTCTCTCATCAGAAGATGGAACCCAATTTATGCGT
This sequence comes from Psammomys obesus, assembly GCF_907164565.1. Taxonomy (NCBI): domain Eukaryota; kingdom Metazoa; phylum Chordata; class Mammalia; order Rodentia; family Muridae; genus Psammomys; species Psammomys obesus. The sequence goes on along the minus strand of NW_026596040.1, from coordinate 26,609,902 downwards.
GCTACACATATGTTCTGCCACTGAGATACATCCCTAGCCCTTTCTTCCCAAAAGAGCTTGGTTTCTTTATTTCTCCTTTCTTTCTCCTGTTTCTTTGCAAAAGATAAAACTCAGACCTTGAACGTGCTATGTGCTTGCTTTACCATAGAATGACTTCCTAAGCTTTCTAAAAATAATAATATTTTTTTAAAAAATCATTCTCTCAAACAGCCTCTGTGCAGAAGGATACCCACCTAAGTACCTAAGTGGAGCTACAGCAGTTGAAGCAGGGCTTGGAAGCCTGGTGCCCTCCTCACTCCTACTGCATCCCAGGACCCAGGGCATTCCTGAAACACTGACCAGTCAAGGAACCCTTTGCTCCACCTTCCTCAGACATCCATCTATGAGAAGTGCATGTCCACTCCTTGATTCGTCACACAAAGGTGGCCTGGGGAAGTACAGACACAGCTGCAGCCCTCTGGTCTGGCAGCAGAGCCCAGCACAAGGTTTGGGAGTACTGTGGCCTTGACTCCTCAGCTGGTCAGCTATGACTCTGATCAAGTGACCACAATAGCTACCCTTCTGCCCCAACAAAAAGGCTCTGTTGCTACCAACAGTGACACTTAATGATGTCAGACACATGGGACAAAGCACCCTGATGCACCTGCTGGCTGCCAAACAGGGCTATTTGGTTTCAAATGGACTGAGGATTTCTCCCTGAATAACTTTATGGCTGCATGAAGTTGACAGCATTCACACTTCTAAAGCAGATACATTTTCATAAGTACAATAGGAGTCTGAGGCCATTGTCATCTCCTGACAATTGCTGGACACTGGAGGGACACACCACTCCTATTGGTATGGCTTAACATTTTAATCTAGTATAAAGGTCAATTAATCTACAAACAATGCATTATTCCACTCTACTGAACTGCTGTACCAGTATACTAAAAGCATCAACGAGCTCTAAAACAGAGGTTCTAACCTGTGGGTTGTGACTCTTTTGGGGGTCCAATGACCCTTTCATAGGGGTCACCTAAGACCATCAGAAAACACAGATATTTACATTAACAATTCATATCAGTAGCAAAATTATAGTTATAAGTAGCAACAAAAAAAATTTATGGTTGGGGTCACCACAACATGAGGAACTGTACTAAAGGGCTGCAGCCTTAGGGAGGTTGAGAACCACTGCACTAAAACATCCTTTAAAAAAATAACATCTGCCACAGAGGGCCTCTGAAAGGCTCTGCCCTGCAGACTATCAAAGCGGATGCTGAGACTTATGGCCAACTGTTGGGCAGAGTGCGTGGAATCTTATGAAAGAAGTAGGAAATAGTAAGATCTGGAGAGGACAGGAGCTCCTCTGAGAGAGAAGAGCAACAAAACCAAAAAATTTGAATACAGGGTCTTTCCAGAGACTCATACTCCAACGAAGTACCATGCATGGAGATAACTTAGAACCCCTGCACAGATGTAGCCCATGGCAGTTCAGTGTCCAAGTGAGTTCCATAGTAATGGGAACAGGGACTGCCTCTGACATAGACTGATTGGCCTGCTCTTTGATCCCCTTCCCCTGAGGGGGAACAACCTTACCAGGCCACAGAGGATGACAGTGCAGCCACTCCTGATGAGATCTGATAGACTAGGATCAGAAGGCAGGAGAGGAAGACCTCCCCTATCAGTGGACTTGGGGAGGGGCATGCGTGGAGAAGGGGGAAGGTGGGATTGGGATGGGAGGAGGGAGGGGTTTATGAAGGGATACAAAGTGAATAAAGTGTAATTAATAAAAGTTAAAATTAAAAAAATGTCAAAAAAAAGATAACATAGTTTCAATAAGCACCAGAAAAGAAAACAATCTCAATAGCCATCAATAAAAAGTCTTGAGTAGATTATTCAATTAAAATCTTAAACTCACGGTCGTCACACAGGGCACCCTGGTTCCTTGATCCCAGGGAAGCAGTGTGGCAGGATGAGGGTCAGGATCAGGACCTACCTCAGTACCACCACAATGGGACTCTCGCTGCCTGTGAGAACAATTAAGCCTTTCCATATCATGAGTGCAGAAGACACGATCATGGCGAAGTTTAAAACCTGGTAGTAGAGCTGGAACAGAAAAGGCCAAACCAAAGTGAACACTGACCGTAAGATATTCCATAGTCACACAGCAGGGCTTGGGGGTGCTCGTTTGATAAGACTGGATCTTAGGGCAGGTACTATTTAAACTTTTAGCCACAGGATATGCTGTTCAAATATCCCCTCCCAGTCAGTGAGAAGAAAGGGGAACAGCTGTCTGTGGGCTTGATCAGCCATGGACTCTGCCTAAGTGATAGCTACAGCCTCCTCACCCTCAGCACCCGGTGTCACAAAGCAGCTGCATTGCTGCTGACAGTGTAATGACCTTAGACATGCTGGACAGAGCATCCTAAGCACCTGCCTGCTGCCTCCCAAATCTGATCACTTGGCTTCAAATGGCCTGAAGACTTTCCCCAAGAACGCTGGTAGCAGCTCTGGGGTTTCCCAGTACCTCAAACACTAAACATTTCTCCTACCAGAATTCAAACGCTGGCAGCTTCCATTCCACCTTGGAACAGACGCAGCTTAGCATCAGCTGGTTGTACAGCCCATGTTCTCACACTGAGAGTCTGACGCATCTTAAGTAACTTCACCTAACCTGCACGATAGCCCAAGACTAAAGACAGTCTCAACTGGAAGCTAAGCAATACTACAGGGCCCAAAGCGGTAGACCTCTGCATCTGAGAAACAAAACAATAACAAATACAAAACAAAACAAAAAACTTACCAGTTAAAAGTTGAGAAACCAAACTTTAAAATGCCTGTATATTTACATGATTCATAAATACTTCAAAAGATGAACGGTAAATATTTGGTTAAAAGCACAGGCAGAGGAGTCACAGAAGTCAACAGGTCAGGGCTGCTGTTAGCGAGGAGTAAGGCTGAGCGTCCCAGCCCACCTCAGAAATTTCCTCCAACCTCCAGGGCTCAGCCTGCTCCTTCACTGCTGCACATGTACACGTGTGCCACAGCTGCCTGCCAAGCCTGCTAACCCCTGCGGACTAAAGGGCAAACCAATGCCTGTACACAACCCGACTCCCTTCCAACAGGAGTGCCCTCCATCCTTCATGAGGCCACGCAAACTAAAGTTACCCTTCTTAACACTACTCAAGAGATGAGAGCTCGGGCCCTGCCCTTCCTGCTCTGCAGAAGGACCCTGACTTTGGTACCTGCCTGCCTCAGGCTTCCTACCCCTAGCCCTGTAAGTGTTGGGATGGCTTTCAGAACCACGTGGACCTGCTAACTCAAGCCTGGATCCCTCAGCTTCAGCAACATTCTTCCCTTCCCTTGGACCAGCTGCCCTGGAATGGAAAGTACTACAAAGCTGTATCTCTAATTCAGTGATCTCTCCTCCCTGGCTCCACAGTCTCTAGATATCTGAACACACTGACAGGCAAGGGCTGTTCTTTCAGGACTTCTGCCCCTCACCTTAGCTTTCGGTCCTTGGCACACAGCATGAGCACAGGAGTGTCTACACCCTCCGCAGGCCTTTCAGCCTTTACTCCATATACTCCCTGTTTATCTGTGCAGGGGATACAATTTCAGTCTTCCACCTGGGAGAGGAAGCCTCTTCAGTGGACTGGGTAGAACTGGGTACCTCACAAGTCTCAACTCTTGGAAAAGGAGATGTACTTCAGCCTGCCCTCTTTTCTCTCCTTGGTTTGTAAAGACATCTGCTACAACCAATTGGGTCTCGTGGGACAGCGTCTTTTCTCAGCTTCCCCAGTGCCTCTCAACATTTTTACTTTCTCAGGCTACTTCAGTTAACATTTTTCCCTCTTTCTTCCAGCTTCTGAGACCTGGGCAATCTTGTTTCATTGCATGAACTCCGTATCTTGAAGGAGTTGGCGACTAAACATCTCCTTTTAGTGTGTTTCAGAATTAGTGAGGTTAGCTGGGGTAGATGACCCCCTTCAGGACCGGTCAGCCTTGCACACTTCCTTTTGAAGTAGGTGGGACAGAGGCTAGATCACGTGGGTCTAAACATCATTTCCTCAAATATTCAAACTTAACTTTAACTGGAATAGCATGTGGAGAAATGGACTGGTTTGGGTTCTGGTGTTCTAGCATAGTCGGGGGTACTGCATATGTTGATAATGAATGACAAGATTTTATAGCTGTGCCACAAATGAATGATAAATGTTTGATGTGAGGAACATGCTGATCACTGTGGTTTGATCATTATACAATGTAAGCATGACTGAAACTTCATGCTGTACCACATAAAGCTGCACAGTTAATAAGTGTCTATTTTTAAAACACAGTTTAATATACATGAAGATGCAGTTTTTAAAATGCATATGGCCTGCAGAAATGCAAGCAAAGACACCCAGAAAGACCTATGGGCACGGGCTGCGTGGTTTTCCAAGGCCCTGACTTCTGAGTGTGTACTACCCTTCACAGCAGCAGCTCTCAAACACATACTGCAATCATCTGGCAGGCCTGAGAAACGCACTTTAAACAAGTTCCCAGGCGACACTGAAGCTGCTAGCCTGTGGCCACAGTTCAAGAGCCACCGTGCTCTAGTACCGGTTCTCAACAACGACTACACATTGGAATCGCATGGGAGAGCAGTCCACCCGAGTCCATGGCAGGAATCGACGCCAGCGTCCATGTTCCCTGGGCCTCAGCTGAGAGATTCTGGTGGGTGGGTGGGTACGTTGGGGAGTGAGTGGGCAGGCTCGGCCCACTGTTCCACAACGGTCCCATCCGATAAGCTTAAGTCACTCCACCCTGAACTCTTCTTCCATATCACACCTTCTTCCACCTTTGGCATCCCCTTCCCTGCACAGCCAAAGGTCTCAAAGGAGCTGCTGTCTGAGGCAAAAACTCCATCCACTCTCTGAACATTTTATCCTCCAAACAGTTCCTCCTCCACCTGAACCTTCCAATGCTGCCATCAGCACCATCGGGCTAACTGCTCCCAGGGCTGAGATCCCCAACTGCCTGGAATTAGGGTGAATCTTTACAGTAACTCAAATATGTCACGTCAGAGCTGACCTTACCTTCTCTGACAAGCAAAGTAGTTCCACTACCATGACTCTTATCCAAGTCACCAACATTGGGTCACGTAAGAGCCTCCTACAAGTCTAATATGCTCCACATTCACGCTTGCTTTCAGTGTCATCTGGCCACCCTGTTCGTGCATAAGCCCACTCTCTTAATGTGGCTTCAGATGCCCTGCCTGACAGATGCCCGCACTCCCCAGCTATAGCTGGTAAAACTCATGATGCACGGCCATACTTGTGCTATCTACTAGTGCTTCAAACAGTAGACATGTCTTTCTCCTTCAAGCCCTTCACCCAGGGGTTTGCTCTGTCCAGAAAGTTTCTTCCCTAGACTCTTGTCATACCCAAAACCCTCCCATTCTCAAGTCCCACTTGTAAAATCAGTGCCCAAGGGAAGCCTTCCCCAATGGATGAGACCAAGAGTCAGCAAACTTTCTATTTAAAGGGCCAAATAGTAAACAGTTTAAGCTTATAGGCCACATAAAAACTATCAAAGCCACTTAACTCTGCCATTAGATTGGAAAAGTAGCCACAGACAAGATCTAAAAGTATGTACATGGCTATGTGCCAACTGAACTTTATAAAAGCTGGCAAAGGATCGTGCCAGGCTTTGCTGCAGGCCAGCCTCGCCTTCCTGTTCCATGGTCTCGCTGCAGCCTGTGTCTCCTTGCAGCATCTATCACCACCAGTTATACATCTACTCACTCTTGCCTTTCACACCAGACCGTGAATTTCACAATAGCAGGGATCATTCTACACCTTGTTCAGAATTGTATTCTCAATATTCAACACAGGTCTGGCAACAGTCAGCATTCAATTTGCTAAATAATGACTCCTTTAACACACACTGGATGCAAACAAATCAGCTTTAATGGAAACTAGAATGCCAACAAAAGGTAAACACTTAAAGCTGGAAATTTCCAATGAGGAAATATAAGCAGCAAGTAAACATTTGAAAGGTTTAAGTTCATGACCCTCCCACCTTCCCAGTAAATGTAAAGTTTCAGTTCTTTTAATGCTACGACTCAAGACTAGTACCAAAGGCTGCACTGTATGAGAACGAAAGTTGATGTAAGCACTCTCAACTGGCATTAATACCAAGAGATTACCATCAGCCCAGGGTTCCTGCTTCTAGGAATTCAATCTAAAACAAAGACAGATAGGAAATTAGGGTCCAGAGATATTTATAGCAGTCTTATTTCTAATAATGAGGAAAAGGTAGAAAATGACAGATTGCCTCACAATTTCAAATAATAAGTAAAGAACTTCAGTATCAAACACTAGGCATGTTGAATAAAAAAGATGTCAACTGTAGTTACAACTCAGGCAATCTTTAAGCATAAGAGGTGGTCCAAGCTACACCCAGAGGTGATCTTAGGATAGTAGAATTACAAGTCATTGATTGTGTGTGTGTGTGTGTGTGTGTGTGTGTGTGTGTGTGTGTGCAGGTCCTCATGTGTGTGGAAGCCAGAGATCAACCACAGATGCCATGCCGTTCCTCAGGATGTCATCTGTGGTGGTTTGCATGAAAATGGCCCCCACAAGGGCACAGGGAGTGGCACTATTAGGAGGTGTGACCTTGTTAGTGTAGGTGTGGCCTTGTTGGAGGAAGTTTGTCACAGAGGATGGGGTTTGAGGATCAGATCAAATGCTCAAGCCAGGCTGAGTGTCTCTCTCTTCCTGCTGATCTAGATGCAGAACCCTTGGCTACCTGTCCAGCATCATGACTGCCTGTGTGCTTCCATGCTTCCAGCCATGAAACCTCTGAACTGCAAGAAAACCCTAATTAAATGTTTTTTTTATAAGCGTTGCTATGGTCATGGTGCCTTTTCACAGTAATAGAAACCCTAAGACACCATCCATCTTGATTTTTTTTTGAAACAGGGTCGCTTATTAGCCTCAGGTAGACTGGCTGGCCAGGAAGCCTCAGGGAACTTCCTGTCTCTACTTCCCCAGTCCCACACATCACTGGCCTTTTTTTTTTTTTTTTTTTTTCTCCTTCATGGATTTCTGGAAAGTCGGGGGTCAAACTCAGTAAAGCCAGCACTTTCCAGACTGAGCCATCTTTTCAGCCCCAAGCACTGATCTTCTTCTTGTGCTGGATAGTTTTATGTCAACTTGACCCAGGCTAGAGTCATTAGGAAGGACAGAACATTGATGGAGAAAGTGTTCCCAACTAGCCAACTAGCCTGGCCTGTGGGCAAGCCTGTGGTGAATTTTCTTCAGTGATGATTGATGCGGGGGGGGGGGGGGGGGGGTGGACCCAGTGCTCTGTGGGCAGTGCTACCCTTGGGCTGGTGGTCCTAGGTGGTGTAAGGAAGCAAGCTGAGGAGGCCATGGGCAGCAAGCCAGGAAGCAGCACCCCTCCATGGCTTCTGCTTCAGTTCCTGCCTCCAAACGTTTGCTCTGACTTCCCTAGATTATGCACTACAAGTTGTAAGATGAAATAAGTTCTTTCCTCCTCAAGTTGCTTTTGAGCATGATGGTGTTGCATCACAGCAACAGAAACCCTAAAACACTTCTTCAAAAGTCCTATGGTGAGCATGGACTGATTCCAAAATCTAATATATGGCATAAAAATAATCACCTTAAGGAGTAGTAAAACGTGAAAATGTGTTGAGATGACATAACAAAGGAGAAGCAGAGCTCAAAAATGTCTCTTGCAAATATTACCACCTGGTTAAAAAGGAGGTGATCATTAATAGTCAATGGAAAGCAGGACGTAAAAAGAAATTTAAAGTAACTTTGGTAGTTTGATGCTATTCACCACTCTAGTTGGCAGCATGAACCTGGAAAAGTAGGAGCCTGAAAGCAAGACAACCGAAGCCCCATGCAATAGCCAACTTTATCAGCGCATACTCTGAGGGTTAAGAAGAATCACAAGGACAAGCCACACGTGGCAAAAAACAGAGCGGCATACGCTTAACAACAGCTGAAGTAAACTCACTCCTATCTGCTACACCCAGGAGGAGCACAAAAACACAATGGGCAAGTCTGTGTTTTGAAACAACCGAGGTCACAAGGCTCTTATCGTGTTGGAGTTTTCTCACAAGCACTCAGAATTCTCGCACGACTCCATTCTTGGACTGTGTTCCAACATAGTGCAATCAATATGAAAGAAGAAAAAAAGAGCTAATTCAATACTAAAGCCACCTGCCAGTTTTAACCACTTAGCTATTGTATCCCTTTGCACATTAGGAAACTAGCACAATCTTGCCAGAAGAGGAAAAAAAGAGGCGTACGAAGCACCACAGAGCAGATGTCACTCACTGCAAACCTTCCCCACCTGCTCTGCTTCACATGGAGGACAGTGTGTGAGAATGACTATTTCACTATGAACTACAGATCTGGTTGGGAAAGTCTCAACCCATAATTTTAAATCAGGACTGCCATTTTTTGATAGGTTTTCAGACCACCAGTCTCCATCTTGCCAAAGAGCAAGTTAGTAACTCTTACCTCTTATTTAATAGACTCTGAACTAAGAGCACATTTTCCAGTATGATTCTCTGTGCTTGAGAACAAACCATTGTAAGGGAACAATATCAATTCCTTAAAAAACACTTCCTTCGATAAGGGCTAATGGGAGAGCCAAACACAAAAACCTGACAACGGAACTCACCGCAAAACCACGGGTCAGACTTCTGAAACCCTACCTTTAAGGTATCCACAAATCTGAGTGCAGGTTTGGCAACCAGGAATCTAGAAACATAATTCTGACCAAAGTACAGAGAAGCTGAACCACTTCCAAATATACCCCATCACATTTGCATGGCGCCTGGTGTCGTTCCTCTTTTGGCTCGCCAAATAACGAACCCAGCAGAGCTTTAAAGTAAGCCCACACCCAGCAACTGCAACCAGCAACTTGCAAGGAGTTTTAAGCAAACATTTAGGACCAGATATTCTGGCCACAGAGCAGCAAAAACACCAGTCACTGTACTACTTCCTCTCTTCCTCACTGCAGAAACAAAGAGCCCTTGTCTTGCATATGGCTCTTATTTAGTAAGTGGGGGCAGCAGAGCAAGGGGTTCCTGCTTCAAGGCCTGACAAGGTATCACAGAATCCTATTAGGAGGGGAAAAGAATGAGAAGCAAGCAAAAAGACAAAAGGTTATTTTTCCCCCAACTATTAAAGAGCAGTACAGAAACTAAGTTTCTGAATTTTAATTAGTAAACCAGCAAAACGAGCAACAAAACAAGCTACCGACTGAAGTGATCCAATGGGCAAACTGGTTGAGGGATTGATAAACTCATCTGAGGCCTTCTCTGATAGTTTGCAATGACAGCCATTAGTAATCTGTACTAAACATTTCAAAACTTTATCCAATAACCTAAATTTAAAATGAAGCTGCCCTTCCTTTGAACAGTGTCCACCCTCAGGGCATCAGTTAACTGCTGTTCAAAGCTAGAGATATTCCCTACTAAAATTTCTTATAGCCACAGGGACCATAGAAGTTCATCAGCACAGCTAGACACAACCAGATCTCAAGCACTTCAGAAAATTCCCATCATCAAACTGTCCCATATGGTTGCATGTTTCTTAAGTTCTACGGGGGGGTGGGGGGTAAAAGATTAGGGGAGGAGAGAAAGAGAAGAAGGGAGAGGGGAAAAGGAAGATGGGGGAAAGGAGGAGGAGGTCTGAGAGGGATTTATGGGCTCTCTCGTTCTCACAGCGCCCATCTCTGCGTCGTGGAACATAATTGTTCTGGGCGCCATCCAAATCATGAAACACCAAGTTCAAAGACATTCAAACCCTCTTCAAGAAAGACCTTACTTCTCTTATTACAGTGTGTCACCATCGGTAATTGTATTGGCTAGCTATGAAGATACTGGGGCACCACGGTGTCTATAAGCTTGGCCAATCATACTTTTCCCGGCTGATGGAGGAAATGATGACACACAGTTAAAGAGGTGAGGCGGGGTGAGGGGCGCAAAAGGAGACTTTGTCTCAGCGGGCTTCTTACAGAGCAGTGAAAAATGAAACCCAGCTGTCCAAAGACCCCCAACACTAATGGCCTTCCATACAGACGGCGCTGCAAGAAGGACGGAATGGAAAAGTTAGAAGAAACTTCTGCAATCCTTCATGAATGCTGGTTCAGCCTACGATGACCGTGCACCACCTAGGACGCAGGGGCATCACTGAGTCCCGATGCACGCCCCCACAAAACCAGCCTCCCAACTCGGAAAGCCCTTTGGGAGGTATCCCTGAACAGCCCCCACGATACGAAAGTTCTTCCCTTCCCCTCTGCCTGCCTCTTAGGCACTTGCAACAGCGCGCAGCCAGGCCTCTGGAGCGCCACAGGGAAAACGGTTCCCTTTTCACTGAGTGGCCCTCAAAACGCGCAGACAGCTGTCACTCTCGCTCCAGCCATCTCTCTTCACTCCCGCAAGCGCATGTGACATCCACTGCGCTCCCCTTTCAGCATCCCCTCCCCAATTTGCTCTAGTTAATGCAGGAATGCAAACACTTGCCCACACGTGGGTCTGGGAAGATCTGAACCCAGGGCCTCTGGGAGACAGGGAGCTCCGGTCACAGGAAGCTGTCCTTGCTCTAGCGAGCCTCACCGGGGAAGCCCCAACTACAGCAGCCGCAGCGGGTCCCGGGGAAACGGGCGCGCCCCCCAACCCGAGCCTCTGTTACCTGTCGTTTGTTCATCTTCCTCAAGTCCCCAAAGATGTCCAGGCTGGACGTGGGGAGATGCGTCCCCACGGCGCCCGCGCGAACCATGGCGGGGTCTCTGGGGGCCCAGGCGGCCGGCCGGTTCAGTCTGTCACACACAGCTGCGGAGCACCGGCCGGCCCCGCCCACCAGCTCGCATCCTTGGGGCCACGTGACCAGAGTCTAGCGTGGGCTTCTGGGAATCGTAGTCTCGTGAGGATCAGCTCACCCATAAGTCCTGGAAGTACTTAGAAAAGAAGAACTACAACTCCCAGAATGCTCCGAGCGGCGAGCCTTGGCCAGTGAAGACCCAGGGCTCCTGGGGAGCGTGGCGAGCGGGTTGTGAAGCCTCAGCTGACCCTTCTAAGGAGAATGTGAGGTAGCCGGTGAGCCTCGTGTGTAGGTGGAAACTCGGAGACGTGACTGCTTGAAAAGAACAGAACTCCAAGACTTTGGTCAGGCGCCAGCCGGACACCTAAAACTCCCTCGCTTTCACCTAGCCGTGTATCTTGGCCATTGGATGACTGCAGATAGGAAAGGTGGGGCTTCTGCCCTGAGGGCGGAGTGTGAGAAATCAGGGCGGGACCTAAAGATGGGCATGCAGGATGGGCGGGGTCTGTGAAAGGCGGGAGTTTTGAAGTGGGGTTCTGCGGTGTGAAAGAATAGCTCTATTGCAAAGGAGCATCTGGGAAGGAGGTGACTATAGATAATATCAAAGAGAAGATTCACTGAATGAATAAGTAACCATCTCATTTTAAACATGATGAAGCCGGGGCCCAAAACCCCGGGCCCAGAAAGGGCCTATTCCATAGCCACAGTTAAATGGTAGGATGTGGATAGGCCTCAAATTCCAAGTCCAGAATTTCCAGAGTTCTGATCCTAGGTTATCTTTGATTCACTCATTCATTCACTCACTCACTTATCCTTTTTAAAAATTCATTTATGAGATCCATATTTATCACCCTGCACAAAACTAAAGTCCAAGTGGATCAAAGACCTCAACATGAAACCAGATACTCTAAGTCTGTTAGAAGAAAAAGTGGGCAACAGCCTAGAACTCATTGGCACAGGAGACAACTTCTTGAACAGAACACTAACAGCACAGGCTCTAAGAGCAACAATCAATAAATGGGACCTCATGAAACTGAAAAGCTTCTGCAAAATAAAGGACACCGTCATCAAAACAAAACGACTGCCTACAGATTGGGAAAGAATCTTCACTAACCCTTTATCTGACAGAGGACTAATATCTAATATATACAAAGAACTAAGGAAGCTGAAAAGCAGCAAACCAAGTAATCCAATTAAAAAATGGGGAACAGAGCTAAACAGAGAATTTTCGACAGAGGAATATCGAATGGCAGAGAAACACTTAAAGAAATGCTCAACCTCATTAGCCATCAGGGAAATGCAAATTAAAACGACCCTGAGATTTCACCTCACACCCATCAGAATGGCCAAGATGAAAACCTCAAGTGACAACACATGCTGGAGAGGTTGTGGAGAAAGGGGAACCCTCCTCCATTGCTGGTGGGAATGTAAACTGATACAACCACTTTGGAAATCTATCTGGCGCTTTCTCAGACAATTAGGAGTAGTGCTTCCTCAAGACCCAGCTATACCACTGCTAGGTATATACCCAAACTTAGCTCAAGTACACAAAAGGGATATTTGCTCAACCATGTTTATAGCAGCTTTATTTGTAATAGCCAGAACCTGGAAACAACCCAGATGTCCATCAACAGAGGAATGGATACAGAAATTGTGGTATTTTTACACAATGGAATACTACTCAGCAATCAAAAAGGAGGAAATCATGAAATTTGCAGGCAAATGGTGGGATCTAGAAAAGATCATTCTGAGTGAAGTATCCCAGAAGGAGAAAGACAAACACGGTATATACTCGCTTATATAGACCTATACGATATGATAAACAATGAAATCTTTACACCTAAAATGATAATCAAGAGAGTGGACATGGGGTAAGATTATCAATCCTCGTGTTGAAAGACAGGATGTGCATTGAAGATATGACAGGAGTCTACTGAAGGCATCTGAAAGACTCTAACTAGCAGTGTTTTCAAAGCAGATACAAAGACTTATAACCACACCTTTGGCAGAGTATAGGGAATCATATGAAAGAAGGGGAGTTAGTATGATGGGGAAGGATAGGAGCTCCACAAGGACCAAATATATCTGGGCACAGGGTCTTTTCTGAGACTGACACTCAACCAAGGACCATGTATGGATATAACCTAGAATCTCTGCTCTGGTGTAGCCCGTGGTAGCTCAGTAACCAATTGGTTTCCCATAGTAAGGGGAACAAGGATATTTCTAACAGGAACTCAATGGCTGGCTCTTTGACCTCCCCACCCCCAAGGGAGGAGCAGTCCTGTTAGGCCGCAGAGGAGGACTTTGCAGCCAGTCCTGAAGATACCTGATAAAACAGGATCAGATGAATGGGGAGGAGGTCCCCCCTATCAGTGGACTTGGAAAGGGGCAGGGTGGAGATAAGGGAGGGAGGGTCAGAGTGGGAGGGAATGAGGGAACGGGATACAGCTGGGATACAGAGTTAATAAAATGTAACTGATAAAAAAATAAAATTATTAAAAAAAATCATTTATGTGCAAATCTTTACCAAGCAGCTACAATGGTATTCTAGGTACTTGAAAAACACTGAAGAAGAAAACAAAGATCTCTGTCCTATTAAAATGTAGGTTCTACCAGGGGTAGACATAGCTAAACCATACAGTATCTGCACCTTGATCTCAGGATGCAACGCACACCACATCATCTCAAAGTGTTGCTGGTAGATAGGAAGGCCATGTGAAAACTAGCAAACCTCAAATAAAGGCAGGCTTTTAGGACATTGGAGAAAACTACATTCGTTTTGAGAAGCAGCTTCTATATTGTCCCTGATCCTTATGAGAGCCTATTTAAGCCAAGCCCACAGTTGAGATAGCCTCAGAGTTGGCGTAGAACACGCCCAGACACCAGATTCTCAGCACAAAGGAGATTTGTCTCCCAGTTGGACAAAGACAGCAGCAGGTGTTTTTGCAGAGTAGATTTTAAGGAGAAAAAGAGGAAGTCAGTGGTAGGATGAGTTGGTAACTCCTGATTGGACTTGTTAGCCAGTGTAGCCAAATAATGAGTTTTAAGTGCTGGACCTTGGTGTGTTTTGATGGCTGGACCTTGAAGTTAAGTCTCAGAAATGAATCAGTAGCCAAATAAGGGAATGGCCCTTGGAGCCTAGCTTCAAGACGATAATCTAACTGTTTAGCAAGGAGAGGAAAGGGGAGAGGGAAGGGCCTGCCAGTGCCATGTTTGCCATGCTTGGGCCTGTAAGAGCCCTTCACACAGAAGGACCTCAGATCACCATGAAGCCCAAGATTCCCATCTGCTATTTAATGTCCCATGTGGTCATGTTATTGGATGGATACAGCAGCTAAGTGCCCTGGAGTGGAAATGTTATCTGAGAAACTATACCCAGGCAGCTCCGGAGGGAATAGGTGACTTGAATGAGTAGGTGAGTGACTCCTTGATGAGTTGCCTCCTTTCTTTTAATCCACGCCTTCATTTCCCTCCAAGGATTACTCCATGTACATCTCTGGAAGAGAGAAAAGGCAAAACTCAGTCTACATCATAGCTGGCCTAACACAAAGCCCTATGGAGACCCCTGAGAGGAAAATCTTCCCACTGAGCAGAGCTGTAAAGAGGAAATGCCAGATGCAGGAGGCAACAATAATCCTTAAATTGGGTGAGAAAGGGAGGGATCAGGAAGGGACAAGGACGTTTTGGAGAAGGCATGTGGAAAGACCTCTCAAAATAGGCAAAACCACAAAAACATTCCTATCCTAAGTGAATGCCTACATCTCTCTCATATCAGAGACATATAACCACTCACTTTGACAGCTTAAGTTCCACTGTTTGGAGATCTTCTCCCTCACAGAGAAATGCTTCCAGAGGGGACACAGCAGATGAAGTAACTAGCTTTCCAGTCCCTTGTAATTCCTTCTACCTCCAAATTAGAAAGCATTAAAATGGCTGGAATCATTGAGCCTGGTTACCAAGAGAAAAACTGGATTGCTGCTGCATGACAGGACTAAGGGTAACAGTGTGTGAAGATGTCTGGGATGCCTTTTGACTCTTCTGTGGTCAAAAGAAAAGGTTAATTGAGAAATAACAATGTATCAGTCTCACATTAGGAAATGAAAAAGGAGACTTCCTCTTAGAGGAATGATGCCAAGAATGAGCCCAAATTTGAATTCTCCACATCTCTCCCTCTGTCTTCCATGTCTACACTTCGTGGGCTGTGGCATGTCTGTTAGTCTTCTGTATGTGTCTGATGCCTGTCCCTGAAAGGGAGCATTGCTCTATATTTATTGAACAGCACAGAAAATATGGTATGGGAAAGGCAGGAGGGGTACTTTTAACAGAAGAAGGGAAGAAGTTAATCTACTGACCGTCAGCTGACCCAGAAGAGCACTCAAAACTGCACAAAGATGTTATTAACGTATCTACATGTTACTTCCAGCATGTGTTTGATATTTGTTGTTGCTTTCAATCTGTCGGCCTCTTTTGGTAAATGCTTGCCACAACCCACACCTACAGGCACATGCACACACCTACACATGTGTCCTCATTCAGGAGAAAGTGGGAGCAGCCCTTACAGAAAGGCTAGTTGTGTCTTCTTAGCAAGTACAGCGTTCTTTCATTGTTGTCTAGAAGTTCAAATGTGTACTGTGAGCTCCGGGGGCAAACCTGTGGCTTGTGCCCGTTACCAGTTTGTGTCATCTGTCCAAATCTACCCTTTCTGGCCCTGCTGTGTGATAAAGATGTGAACCCTGGAAACATTTCTCCTATGCCAGCTGGCACAATACTTTGCCAGTGGAAGGATGAGAGAGATTTCCCTCCTTGTCATGAAATTTGGTTTAGTTTTTGTTCCTAGGGTATAGCTCCAGGGGCAGGCAGAAGTCTGTGTGCTGTTCAGCCTCCAGCAAGTTGTAATGACATATTTATTCCACAGACTGCCTGCCACTGAGTTTTATCAGTACCTCAGCAGGCTTCTGGGTGAGTCTCACTGGAACCCCAATGGGCAGTCTCCTCTTGCTGTCATGTTTGACAACCTCAACCCAACACAGCCTAGAATCGCCTGAAAAAAATGTCTCAGTTGAGAAATTATAGATAATCAGGCTTATGGGCCTAGAGAGATGTCTCGGTGGCTAAAAGCACTGGTTGCTTTTCAGAGGGCCTGGGTTCAGTTCCCAGCACCCACATGGTGGCTAACAACCATCTCTAACTACAGTTCCAGGGAATCTGATGCTCTCTTTGGCTTCCGCAGACATCAGGCACATGCCGTGGTGCACAGAAATATATTCAGGCAAAACACCTGAACACATAAATAAATCTCAAAAAAATAAATTTAATAATCAGGTTGGCCTGTCGGGATGTCTCTAAGAGTTTGTCCTGAGGGACAATTGATGCAGGATGGATCCACGTACTGTGGATGGAACCATTCCTGGACAGGTGATCTGAATGTAAAAGCTAGGCTGAGCATGGCCCAGGAGTAAGTCAGCAAGCAGAATTCCTTACTGATTCCTGCTTTAGATCCTGTCATAACTTCCCTCTGTGATGGATTGTGACCTGAAAAGTAAGCCGAATAAATCTTCTCCTCCTCTCAGTTGCTCTTGAACAGATAGTGTTTCATCACAGCAACGGAAAGGATACTAGCGTACCACCCCAGCTTGCCACACCTCAGACATTTCTACCATACAGCAGGCACAACATGGCATCTCGTCTGTCACTTGGAGGCAAGCTTGTCCCAGGTTTGTTCTTGGTGTTCTGCCTCAGCGCCAGTAGTGATTGCTTCTGTGTCTACGGTTCCTGTAAAGTCCTCTTTTTACCCCTTGGTAGGTAATCTACTGCCAGTTTCACTTAAAATAACTTTTTTGAAGGTACTGTGGTGATCTGTGTCTTTACTAGACCCTGATCATTCCAGAAGCAACTGCAACTTCCAAACAGGGTCAGGCTCAGCAAGGTTGATTTACTGCTCTTGTTTTTTGTTTTTTGTTTTTTGTTTTTTGTTTTCAGTCACATGAGTAACACGCACAAAGTCCCAAATTACATATAGGTGACCTTTCACCCAAATCTCTCTGGATGCAGGTTCAATGTTGGGAACCTGGTGTGTGTCCATTTGACACTGGTCCCTCCCCTCTGATTTATTTATTTCCAATGTTGGCTTCTGATGGTGGTGGTAGTAGTATGTGTGTTTAAGTCGAGGATCTCTAAGATAAAATTCCTACCAGCTGGATTAGCTAGACAAAGAACACAGACTTTAAAAAGTCTTCCTCTACAAAGGCTAACCTAATTTCTAATCTCGAACAACACAGAATACATGATGAAATGTTGAAGTCAGAAGGTACCATGAGAGCCACATGGTAAAACTTTGATGGGTGCCGAACCAGAGGTTCATAGAAAGATGATTTGATCTTTTTTTTTTCTTTTCCTGAAAATAGATTTTTTTTATGCAATATATTCTGATTACAGTTTCTGATCCCCCAATTCCTTCCAGTTCCTTTCTATATCTTCCCCAACCCAGATCCACCTCCTTTCTGTCTCTGGTTAGAAAACAAGCAGGCCTTTAAGGAATAATAATAAAATAAGATAACAAAAAAAAACCCACAAATCAGAATAGGAAAAACTAAGAGACAGAAGAAAAAGAGCCCAAGAAAAAGCAAAAGAAACAATACAGACACAGAGACACACATTCCCCCCACACAGGGATCCCATAAAACACACAGTTGGAAGCCATAATATCTATGCAAAGGACCTGTATGGTTTTTAAAATGCCCTAGACAACATTAAGAGGAAATAACCTCCAGAGACGTTCCATTGGGTTTGTTCACCATCTACTGCTGCTCCTGGAGGCTACTTGTAAGAGTGGTTTGTTTCCCCAGGGAGACTCCCTTGGAGAGAACTAATATTTCATTGGTAAGTGGCTATCAATTGGAGCTAGCTTCTGGGTTAGGAATGGGACCTGGGCTATTTGTGGGTTCCTATGAGACCCCTTTGGACAACACTTTGATTAAATGGCACCACGTGGCTGGTGCCAAAAACTTTACTTGATGACAAGAGATGTCCATTTGGGGCTCTGTATCTCTGGTAGGCACGGACTCGAGTTCTCTATGTTCAATGAGTGAGGTATTAAAGTCTCCCGCTATCACTGTGTGAGAGTTGATATGTGATTTTAGCTGTAGTGGTGTTACTTTTATGTACCTGGGTGGTTGGTGCATAAATGTTTAAGATTTGTAACCCCTTGGTGGATTTTTCTTCGATGAGTATAGTGCCCTTCTCTATCTCTTCTGATTAGTTTTAGTTTGAAGTCTATGTTGTCAGATACTAAAATGCTACACCAGCTGGCTTCTTGGGTCCATTTACTTAGAATATCTTTTTTCAAACTTTTACCCTCAGGTGATATCTATCCTTGATGTTAAGGTGTGTTTCTTGGATGCAGCAGAAGGAAGGATCCTGTTTTCACATTTAGTCTGTTAATCTGTGTCTTGTTATTGGAGAATTGAGAGCATTGATATTGAGAACCATCAACAAGCAGGGTTTGTTGGTTCCTGTTACGGTGGTGGTGGTGGTGGTGGTGGTGGTGGTGGTGGTGGTGGTGGTGGTGGTGGTAGTGGTGGTGGTGGTGGTATGTGTGTGTGTTTTCTCTATTTGATTTGCTGTGTTTTCTTGTGTGTGATGAACCTTCAGTTAGAAGTTCTCCTTCTAGTACCTTCTGTAGAGCTGGATTTGTAGTTAGATACTAAATCTAATTTTATTGTGAAATATCTTTTCTCTATCTTTGTGATTGAACATCTTCTTGGGTATAGTAGTGTAGGGTGGCATCTGTGGTCTCTTAGAATTTGTAGAACATTCATCTAGGCTCTTCTGGCTTTACAGGCCATTGACTCTAAGGTGTTATTCTAATATGTCTGCATTTAAATATTAATTGGTCTTTTTCCTTCTCTTTGTTATGTGCATTTAATGTTTTGATTATTATGTGCTGAGGGGATTTTCTTTTCTGGTCCAATCTATTTGGTGTTTTGAATATTTCTTATACCTTTATAGACATCTCCTTTAGGTTAGGGAAATTTTCTTCTACCATTTTGTTGAAAATACTTTTTTCTCCTTCCTCTCTCTATTCTTATTATTTATAGATTTGGCCTTTTCATGGGGTCCCTGATTTCCTAGATGTTTTTGTGCCTGGATAGTTTTAGACTTAACATTTCTGTTATTAGATATTCATTTCTTCTATCTTCTCGTCAGTGCCTGAGATTTTTTAATTCTGTCTCTTGCATTCTGTTGGTGAGGCTGGCCCCTAAGGTTCTTTTTCAAGTTCCTAAATTTTTTATTTCCAGTTTTCCCTCAGTTTGGTTTTTTTAATTGATTGTTTCCACTTTCATGTCTTGAACTGTTTTCTCCATTTTATTCTACTGACTGTATTTTCATATACATCTTATTAATGGATTTATTCATATCTTCTTAAGGACCTCTAATATATTCATTAAGGCTATTTTGAAGTCCTTGTCTTCTGCTTCAGCTATATTGCACTTCTCAAAGCCTACCAGAGTAGAGTTATTGTATATTTAGTGGAGATATACTGGCTCTTACTGATTGTGTTTTTATTCTGCCTGCATCTAGGTATTTGGGTTTGGGGTGATTGTAATTCTGGGCACTGATATCTAATCTTATCTCTATTGCATGGGCATTCAGTTCATTGGTTTCTGTTGCCCTCTCAGGTTCTGAGAATGGTGTGGTGGCTGTGAGTTGCCTGTTAGAGAATGCTTCTAAGATATTGGCTTGGGGGTATGGTGGAATGTGTTTCTAAGTATTGGAAGCTCATACTTAAGACTAGGAATGGGCTAGAGTGTGGGGGCTTGAGAGAGTCCACAGGAGGTAGGAAAGTGTCCTGGGAATGGAGGTAGTGAGGGAGGAGAGGTCACAGCAGGTGTCTGTCACAGAGACTGGGTGGGGGGGTGGATTTGGAGGAAAGGAGGGAGAGTGACTATTTCCTACTTCCCTACCAGCTGGTTCCCAGGAAATGGCTGAGGGAGTTGGCAGCTGAGACAAAGGGATGGGGTGATGAGGAAAGCTGTGGAAGAGCTGCCAAGAAATTACTTTACAATACCACACAATTGGCACAACCTGGAATGGGAGGGCCTGGGTTAGACTAAGCTTGGAGAAATTATATTTAAAATAACAATTAGAACTGAAGCAATTTTTCATGCAATACTATTAAGTCCCACATTTCAAGCCAAATAATTCATGTGTGTTGAATCATGGTGATTTCGCAGGCTGAACCACCAGGCAATTGCCAACTGCCCTATTCAGAACTTCAACCTCTAATACTTGATTCCAGCGCAGAATCCATCAGGATCAAGCTTCTACCAACAGCTCCTCTGGCAAACTGGGCAGTCAGAAGGCCCCTAATAAGCTTGATGGAAGAGCTTCCAAATTCCCTAAAGAAACAGAGGAGCAAATGACCACCTGCTAAACATGGTGTTGCAAGCTGTTGAGACAGCACCTGGTTGGAACAGTATACATTTAAAAGCTGGGGAGAGGCCCATCCTCCCAGCCCCCCTCTATGTCTGTAGATGGGCACACTCTCAGGCTCTCAGTGAGGCAGCAAGGTGAGGCTGGAGTTCATTCTTAAGTGAGTTTTGTTGCTGCTGGTATTCCGTTTTTTGTTTTGTTTTTTTTTTTGTCAGACTTACATGATCTCATAAAGGAAGCTGTGAGCATCAAATGAGGTTTCAAAATACCATCTAGCCCCTCAGAGAGTGTCCAGCCCCATGTTCCGGGACCCAGTCTCTCTCTAGCTCTGCCCTGTCTTTGCAGCACTATTTCCCCATCTCCAGCTGTACTGTGACCTCACATCCAGAATCTTCACCCTTGTAAGCCCATTTCCTCCGGTGACCCACAGAAAGGAACAGAAATGAAATGCTAGCAGCTCTGCTGCCCCTAGCTAGGAACTTCCAGCTTTGCAAGGGTTTGTAAAAATCAAGGATTCCTCCATTTATCTAGCCTGTGGTTCTTCACCTTCCTTGTGCCTCAACCATTTCAGTACAAAATTTCTCACATTGTGGTAATCCCCAGCCACAAAATTATTTCCTTGCTACTTCATAACTGTAATTTCTTACTGTTATGAATTGTAATGTAAATATATGAAAACTGCTGATCTAGGGCCTCATAAAGTATTTCCTTCGGTTTATTTTGTTTTACATTTTCATTATTATGTTTTAAACCAAAAATACAATATTACTTTATTTCTCCTTTTCCTATGGGGAAATTGGCATGTGTATTTTCCTTGTAAAACTCCATAAACTCAGGCTGACATCACGTGCCATTTCTTAATAATTCCCTCACTCCTCTCGGGTGAGATAATCAGAAATAAAAATTAAAGAACTCTCACTTGTAGCTGTTTCAGCTCTCCTTGGCGCACTAAATGATCTGCCTCCATTAAGAATTCAAGGATGAATGACAGTCCTCAGAACCAATCAAATCTGTAGTATGCAGCCATGATTACCAGAGCAGCAGATTAATTAGGTAGGCCTAATCAAGATCCTCTATCTTAGAACCCTTGAGCACCGCCCTGTGGGCTTTTTGAGTAGAATTAGTTACCAAAACAGAGGCAATTCTGTTATCAGCTGAATGTACCTGTCTATTCAGTATCAATTACCTTCTTATAAAATATCTGTTTATTAGATAAGAGATAATTTTGAGTTTACAACCAACTTGCCCAACACAGCAGTCTATGAGATAGCAAAGCTAGAACTTGAACTCAGGTCCACCAACCCCAAGCTCAGTTAATCTATGACCCTCTTGCCTCTTGCTCCCTCTGGGAGTGCAGGGAGCACATAAGCAGATACAGCCTCAGGTGGGTTCAGCTCCTGGTTGTCAGGTTCAAGTTGATGCCTACACACTGAGGATGGCGGGACCAGCAGCAGCTCAAGGTGGCAAGCACCTGCAGAAACTCTGGCCCCAGGTCTGCTGGTACCGGGTAGGGAGCGATGAGAGCCATTCTTAAAGGGAACACTAGGATGATGGCATCTACTGAATGACTGGGATATCAGTCAGCCCAAGTAGAAACACTGGAGCCAGTTTGGTAGGATGGAGTCTGCTATCTCAGGTCTGAGTCAGAGGCACCTGGCCAATGATGCCAGACACCTGCCTTCTGAGTCATTCTCTGCCTTCTCCATCTTCGGCAGCTGTAGAAGGATATGCCTCAGAAGAAATACACGGGTATCCAGGATGGGATGCCAAGGGGAGGGGTGATTTAGGCTGCCTCTCCATCCTCCACAGCCCCTCCCTCACCCTGCTGCCTAATGTTCTTGTCAAAGTAAGCCATTGCTCAAATTACCACCCTCTCCCACCCAGGCCAACTGCTCTAATTATCTCCCCCCCCCCGCCCTTTTTTTCCTTGTAGTTGCTGCAAGGAGTTTTACTACTTTAAAAAAAAAAAGTGTTAGAAATAGCAAGGGGTAAGGGTGGAAATGGAAAATGACATTCAGTAACAAAAGACACTTTTTATGCCCCATGCTATTTGATTGTCGAGAAACCACCAGGAGCTCTTCTAACTTGGCATCAAAGCTTAAATTGCCTTCTTTTGTTTGTTTTTAAGACAGTGCCTCACTGTGTAGCACCGGCTGCCCTGAAACTCACCATGTAGACAGGGCTGGCCTCAAACTCATGGAGCTCCAACTGCCTCTGTTCCTCGAGTGCTTGGATTAAAGGTGTGTGCCATGTGGCAAGACTCTGTTGCTCTTTTAAAAGGCAAGAGGGCATTTTCTTAAACTTGATCAACTGGTGATTCTCAGTACTTCCTGCATGAACTTATTCAGATGAGAAGGCAGCAGCCCAGGGGACAAGACATGGGGCCCGTAGGTTGTCTTCTCGAAGGTCCCTACAAATTAGTCACCTCGAGCCACCCACCTAAGCCTTTATTTATCTGCAGAGACAAAACTGTAGTCTCAAATGCACTCTGGCGATTTTCTCAACCATGGCCTCCCACAATGCAAAGGCTAGTTTATTATTAAAGTGAGATGACTCTGAAGCCACCCTTTCTCCAAGGGGGCAGAGAGGTTTGAGGATGGGGCAGGAGGTCTTTGTGCCAGAGCTACACTTCTGATCTTCCTCCATCGTGCTCATTTGTCCTTTAAAGGGTAACCTGTTTAATTTCATACTGGCTGACTGTCTGAGTCACTGGCTTATGTCCTTGCTGCCCCACTGGAGTGCCTGAGGTCCTGTTGGGACATCTGGCCCTCCTGGCCACAAGCATCACCTGAAACCCTACCATTCTTTGAGTAGGCCCATTCTGTCTGTGGATTCTCTCAGACAACTTTCTAACCCCGGCTATACCATATTGTCCTCCACTACTGTGCTTGGGGGACATTAGCTGAACTGTAGACACCCTCGGATCCAAATCATGCACTTTTGTGCAAAAAAATGTTAATCTGGGAAAGGACAGGTATTTTATAGCTTGTTCCACTTTGGGGAGTCAGTTGGAAGATATCAAATGCCAGGAGAGCCCTTGTACCTTTCACTGGCCCCTTCAATGCCCCCTCCTTGTGCCTTAGCTTCAAGAGCTTTGAAGGACGCTCAAAGAGATATGGAAGATTCTAGCTATTTTCTCCCCTCACATCCCTTTGATGTTACCTCTGCATGGCACCTTTGACCTGAGAAGTCAAAAAAAAAAAAAAAAAGGCACCATCTGAGTCTCAGACTTTACAAGACTCCCTTGTTCCCCGAGGAACAATATCACGTAGCTGACAATCTTAGGACAGTGTTTTGGGGGGTGGGGGGAGGGGCAAATGACAGTATGAAGAGAGCAGGACATTGACATGTGACCAAAACCACCACCTAAATACTATATAAACACGAATGTGACAACTCGTGACCGGGTGACCTGAGCCTGCAAATTCGCATTCTAAGTTTGCAATTAAGGATTTATTACACTTTACTCCAAGTGTGCCTTTGTGTGTCTTCACTCCTCACATTATTCTAGGACCTGAGGAGTCCGTGGTTCACATGCTTGTATGATGTTTAATTCTAGTAGGAAGACAATAAGCAAGCAAAATAATAATAATGAGCATTTCAACCATTTCAAGTGTTATAACTGATGAGGCAAATGGGAAGAACATTCTGGGCATGGGGACCAGCAATTGCAGAAACCCTGAGATGGAAAAGAGCCTTAGAGTACAAAGATGCAGTGCAGGGCCCATCTGTGGGGGATGGGGAAGTCACAGGAACAGCAGGAAGACATTGCTCACACACTGGAATTTGGATGGAAACAGCGCATTTTGATGAGATGTCTTGCTCCAAAATTAAGCTGATAGAAGGGAGGTAGGAACAACAAGATGTCACTTACATCGTTTATTCAGCTACTTATTCGATGCATACGCACTACAGGAAGCTCCAGAGGTTACAGTTTTGTTTTGTTTAAATTGTTGTCCTGGTCCTCTAAAAGCCTATGGATGAGGGTTTGGGGTATAGCCCAAAGGTAAAGCATTTGGCTCTGGACTCCAATATCAACACTGAAGGTGAAAATCTTACAAATCAAGGAGTAATGGAGACCTACAAAAAAAAAACTAAATCAGAGTTGCAATGTTTAAAATGCACACAGAAGCACACACGTGCAGTGTTTAGTGTACTGTAGTGGGTCTGGAGGACATGGAAAGACAGTGGACTTAGAGCCAGCAGTCAAGATTCCTGGACACTTGCTTTTCAAACCAAAGCTTCTGGGGAAAAGAAAGCCATTGCTCTCTCATGCATTGTTTCTTGTAATGAGAGAGGCTGTGGTCTTTACCAGGAGTGTAAGGGCCTACCTACATCACCAGATGGTAGCATGTGGAGGTCTGGACTCCAGTTCCTAGTGAAAATTAAAAATTATTTTAAAAAAAACCTGATGAGATTTATTTTAAATGGCTGATTAAAGTCTCTGTAATTTGTCAAATGACTACAGTAAGTGAAGAAAAACATCTTTTCAAGGAAATCTGCCAAAGCTCAGTAAGAATGCTAAAAGCATCTGGCAAATGACTGTAACCAAATCACCCCACTCAAGTCCAGCTCACTGCAGCTCTGTTCTGGGTGGGCGTGTTCAGTTAGGAGGGAACCACCTGTAGCTAGTTCCTGAGGTTTCCAAGTCTGGAATAAAGACACCAGCAGAGTGTCTGATCTGGACTCCCTGCTTCTAAGACCACCGAGTGGTGAGAGGGAAAGACTAGCTGAGAGGGCAGGAAAGACTAGGCAGGCTCCCTCCAGTCCTTTTAGAAGGACACTGAGCCTATCCATAAGGGCTATCACGACCTAATCACTTCCTAAAGGCTCCACCCCCGCTAGAGTTGCACTGGAGACTGAGTGTTGAAATGAATTTTCAAGAGATACAGACATCCAAAACATAGCAGCTAGCTAGTTCATCAGAGAACATCAAGGGAAGAGAGAGCAAGAGAGTGCCCTCCTGGGTCAGGAAAACTGCCCACTGCTAATGGAATATAAAGACTGAAGCCATTTGAGATGCTGTCTACCAATTTCCCAATTTTTCAAATGGTTAAACAGAGATACTGAATAATTATCTCTATTCTTAAAAAAAAAAAAAAAAAAAAAAAAAAAAACTAAGAAAAATGAGGCCCTGTTCTGTCAGTCTGTTTTTCATCGCAATGACAAATGCCTCACATAAAAACAGCTTAAGGAAGGGAAATTGATTTTGCCCCACAGTTCCAGAGATGTCAGCCCATGGTCAGATGGTTCTATTGATGTATTTTCTTGATAGAGTATCATGACAGCGCAAATGTGAGCATGCCAGGAGCTGCTTTTATCATGGCAGTCAGGAAACATGAAGAACAATCTATGAAGACGCGGGGGACAAGACACATCTTTCCAAGGCACACCTCCCAGGGAATTGCTGCTCCAGTGAGGTCCCACCTCCAGACAATGCCATCATACTGTGAATCCATCAGGGATTAAACCATAAATTGTTCAGAACCCTCAAGGTCCAAATTCTCTCAAAAGCCTGCTAGCTGGCAACCAAACTCCCAACACAGAAGCTCTCAGTCTTTCAATATACACAATAATACACATACCCAGGACAAAAAAAAAAAAAAACATAAAAAAACTACATGTGTTAAAGTAGTACTGTCCTTCACAACCAAATTAGTGACTGTAACCCAGAACTCACTATCTTCCAGTGATTCATGGTGGATAATAATAAAGTGTTTGTGGATATTTTCCAAAGTGGCAACTCAGTTTGCTTGTCTAAACTTTTTTAAAACCTGATTTATCGCTGTCAGGAGGGAGTGCATGCCATGGTGAGTGTGTAGAAACAACCTGAGGGAATCAGTTCTCTCCCATCTCCTGTCAACACGGGGTATCTTTTGTCTCTGCTGTGCAGTATGCCCCAGGCTGGCTCATGGGCTTCTAGAAGGATGATTCCCCTCTCTTCACCTCCCGTCTTGCCACAGGAGTACTAGGATTACAGATGTGAGTCTCTGGGCTCAAAATTATGTTATCAGGCTTGGACAGCAGGCCCCACTGGACAATAAAGTTGCTTTTTTCAAAGTACCTATAATAATTTGATTGTTACTGACTATGACCTCATACGGAAAGCTATCACTGCTCCACAAAGTTGGCCATCGGGATAGGAGCTGGGGTTCAGTGGGGAACAAGGAAGGGAGCAAGTCTATATTGAAGGGATATGAAAACTTTTTGTTCCTGTATAGGACCAAACGAAGACACATATGTACAAGGCCTGATCTAGCCCAGTGGTTCTCAGCCTGTGGATCGTGACCCCTTCGGCAAACCTCTATCTCCAAAAATATTTATATTATGATTCGTAACAGTAGAGCAAAAATGACAGTTATAAAGTAGCAACAAAAATAATTTTATGGTTGGGGTCACCACAACATGAGGAACTGTATTAAAGGATTGGAGCATTAGGAAGGTTAAGAACCACTGTTCTCCATGCATGGAGATAACCTAGAACCCCTGCTCAGATGTAGCCCACGGCAGCTCAGTGTCCAAGAGGGTTCCCCAGCAGTAGGAACAGGGACCGTCTCTGATATGAACTCATGCATGGCTGGCTCTTTGATCACCTCCCCCGGAGGGGGAAGCAGCCTTACCAGGCCACAGAGGAAGACAAGGCAGCCACTCCTGATGAGACCTGACAGACTAGGGTCAGAGGGAAGGGGAGGAGGACCTCCCCTATCATTGGACTGGGGGAGGGGCATGGGAGAAGAAGGGAGGGTGAGATTGGGAGGGAATGGGGCACTGTGCTATAGCTGGGATACAAAGTGAATAAACTGAAATTAATAAAAATAAAATTAAATTAAAATTTTAAAAAAGGACCACTGTTCTAGCCTATGAGCTAAAATCATTTTTATCTTTAAATTTTCTTTAATTTTGTGATAATTGTTAGCTTTTAAAGACATACAAACACTACTCGAGAAGATTTACATCTGCACGTAAATCTACCCGCCGGAGCTTACTGCAGCGCAGTGTAGACATAGCTACCACCCCTAGCGGTAGAAGAGAGAACAGCAGGTGTGTACTTGAGACCGCGGCTTGGGGTGCGGGGTGGCAATAGGACGGAGACTAGACAAGGTGATGCGGGGCTGGGAGCTGGGTGGCCAGGAGCGGGCAGCAAGGAAGAAACTCATCCCCCTGTCGGAGCTCTAGGAGATTTATTGGGAACTTAAACCGGTCCCCACAAAAAGAACTAGTTGCTAACTCAGCTCTAAGGCAGGAAACAGTGGTCAGAGCTTACGCCCCAGGTCAGCCAGCACCAATCCCCTGGATCGGTTGTTTCCCCTGTCTTTAACTGGAGTGATGTTGGACCCTGGACTGAGGCTGGGTCAGAAGATGGGAGAGGAAGAAGTCGGACATGCACAGAGCCCTGTTCTAAGTCATAGAGCTAAGGGCATTTTCACAGACTGAAAATTGCGTGTCATTATGAGCGCGATGGGAAAGGCGCGAGGTGAGCGCCATGAATAGAAGCGTCCTCTGCAGAATCGGCAGTCAGTCATAAACCTGCTCTTCTCGGGGCTGAGAATGGACCCCTAAAGCAAAGCTTCCAGTGCTGAATGCGGCTTTTTAAGGAGATCCTTGGCAAATAGCGGCACGTAAGAGGAAAGTTTTGACAATAGAGTGGGGAGACGTAATGTAATAGCACAGCAGGAAAAGGTGGAAGGTAAGAAGAGTAAAAGCCACTTAAGCTGTGAATAAAAAAGACAGCAGCGGGAGTAAGGCCGGGTTTGCAGCAGCCTTAAACCGGTTGGAGAGGATGATGACGTTAGACCCCAGAGGGAAGAACCAGAACATAGAGGTAACTATCCACAGGCAGCAAGCGAAGGAGGGCTTCTGGTAGGGGTGATGAGCCCCTGGTCCCCAGAAAGCTGAGAAACAATGGATGAAATCCATGCATGTGATAAATAAAGGGTGGGTCAGGAAGAACTCTCTAGACCCTCCCCCTCACGGATATTTGCCCCTCTGAGACCTGACTGGCAACAGCAGTGAGCATTCTGGGCAAGAGGGTCACGTGCAGAGAGGGCCCTCCTGTTGCAGGGACTTTTACAGACCATTATCGGGAAGCCAAAGAATACGTCTGCCCAAGTCCAACTCGGGAAGCCAACGGGTTTCTTGGGCTTGGTTACAAAGCGTGGGTGAGGGGCTGCTTACAGGAGCAGGTGTGGTACCGAAGCAGCCAAGCCACCAGGAAGTCTCACCCCAGCGTGGATTAGGACTTCCTGTGGCTGTACACAGTCTCCACATCAGCTAACCTTTCCCAGTCGAGGAGCTCTTGCATCTCCCTTAGACGAGGAGGCCTCGTGTCATTAAGGCATGATCGCATCTATGTGAGCAGAAGGTCCTGCAGTCCCAGGTGAGGGTCCAGCGACCCATTCTGCAACCTCCTTCTAGGAGGGAACATCAACAGGCCCAGTCTTGAGGGTCTCCTGCAGTAGTTTCGGCCTTGCTGGTGAAGGTGGTAGCTGCCGTGCATGGAGGCTAGCGGTGTCAACACCTCCACTAAGACCAATTTCTCAGCAAGCAAAGCCAAATGGAACATGGAGGGACCAGGGGTGCTGGCCAGTCAGGGCAGCCACCATACTGGAATTGGATCCCTACACCAGCCAGGGCCTACTTGCCTGACCACCACGGTCCGTCTGAAGGGCTATCCCATGGCTTTGAGGATTCCATACAGATGTGAGCAGCAATGTCACCATGCACGGTAAGTCTCTCATCAGCATTTTGGAGTCTGGCAGCCTTTCCCGTGGTGGTCTGACTCTATCTGCAGTCATATTTCCAAATGAGAAGAGACAATGTTCGTAAAGACAAAGCAAAAGGAAGGCCCTGACTAGATACACAGAACAAAGATAAGAGACAGAGTGACCCCTGACCACATGTGAGTTCCATGATCCTTGGGTCCTCAGCACACACTCATTCCTAAAAGGCCCCTTGGCGTCCATAAGGAAGTTCACTTTTGGCTTAAGCTTGACAGGATGGAATTTTTGGTCATTGACTACCGAGAAAGTCTAAGCCAATTCCAAACATCCATACAAAGTCATGGGTGATCTTTCTTGGAATCATGAGAACAGAAGTAGGGTGCTGGCTTCAGTAGCAGGCAGTAGTGATGCTGTGACACTCCCCGTCTGGCTACCCACAGAGACTGATGCCTGAGAAGTTGCCCAAGTGCAAAGTTACTTGGGAGCTGGTGCCTCGGTTGGGGAACAGATGCTACACAATGAAAAATGTGTCTTCATTTGACCAGCAATTTTCCAGCCGCCAAAATGTATTCTTGCCAGAAGAGCCAGCACATCAGGGCTGTGTGTTTGTTAAAACTGAACAATACCCCGTGAGCCCAGGAGAAAGTCACTAGCCACCCGACAGAGAGTCTCCTGGTTTCCCCAGCAGGGCCACCACGCTGAGCTGTCCCAGGAGCATGGGTCCTCTGCCTACCCCCATCTGAGCTAGGATGTGCCACAGGAACAGCTTTGACTGATGAGTGACAGACAGCCCAGGAGGCTTAAGAAGTGTCCTTGTAGTCAGGCCTACTGTGGCCCATCCCTTTAGTCCTAGCACTTGGAAAGCCGAGGCAGGTGGATCTCTCTGAGTGTGAGGCCAGCCTGGTCTACAGAGTCCCAGGACAGCCAGGGCTACATAGAATAGCCCTGTCTCAAAAAAAAGAAAAAAAAAAAAAGACGTCCTCATAACAGCTACACCTTCCATACCGCCCTCCTGCACATGCCCACCCCTACCTCAAAGAAAGAGCCACCTCTCCTGCCATGTGTAGTCAGTTTATGAGAACCAGACCATGTTTCCTTCTCTTCCCAGCTATTCTCAGTGGTGGCTAAGCAGATGCTCACTCCTTTCACACACATTCCGAGAGGTTTAGTGATGCATTAATAGCAATCCTATTTTCCTTCTGAGCCAAATGATATTCTTTATAATGAACTAATAGTAATGGGTTTAAAGCTTTCCTTGAGAGCATGGGTTCTCAACCTGTGGCTCATGGCCCCTTGGGGGATAGTAGATCAAATATCATTTGTATCTGACATTGACATTTTGATTCATAACAGTAGCAAAATTATAGCTATGAAGTAGCAGTAAAATAATTCTATGGTGGTCACCACAACATGAGGAACTGTATTAAAGGGTTGCAGCATAAGAGGGGTTGAAGACCACTGCTTTAGGGAAAGGCAGGATGGCTAAGCCTTAGGACTCAGGATTCCCTCTTCTGTCCTTGTCTTTCATCTTTCAAACACATCTATTTCATTCTGTCTCGCTGGATTTTCCCACAGGACTGGTGACTAGCAGCCACAAGTTCAGAGGCTTCAACCTTTCCAGCTTCATTTCCTGAGAAGAAAGGAATCACTTGATTCCAGGGATAAATTCTACCATTTCTAACTGGCTTGGGGTGTTTGGCTTTTGTGAAGCAAGAGCTGAAGCTCCCTCTTTCAAGCTCCATGAGCAGGAGGGAGTAGCGAAAGCTAGCCCCCAAAGACCCATTGTTCCCGCAGGATAGAGGCAGTTCTGGGCAGGAGCAAACTTCCACTGTGCAGGCTCCTTGCACTTTACAGAACAGGAGGCAGAACTGGAAGGGCGCCTTGTCTGAGCCTATTTCTCCAGCCAACAGCAGATCCCAGACTGGAAGGACAGAGTCCTCCCAGGGCAGTTCTACCCTCCAGCAATAAGCCAACAATCTGACAGTTAGTGGTGCATTGGGGTGTATGCTGGCTAGTTTTACGTCAACTTGACATAAGCTAGGATCATTTAGGAAGAGCACCCTCAATTGAAAACAAAACAAAACAAAACATGCCACCACCAGACTGGCCTGTGGGCAAGTCTGTGGTGAGCTTTCTTGACGACTGATTGATGAGAGAGGGCCCGGCTCACTGTGGACTGTGCCCTCCTTGGGCTGGCGGTCCTGAGTTTTAACAAGAAAGCACGCTGAGCAAGCCATTCAGAGCAAAGCAGTTAGCAATGTTCTCAGTTGGCCTCTGCTTCAGTTCTTGCTTCCAGGTAAGAACTGGAAGCAAGAACTGAGCCCTGCTCAAGTTTCTGTCCTAACTTTCCCTTCATGATAGTCCATGATCAGATCATGTGAGATTCAATAAATGCTTTCTTTTCCAAGTTGCTTTTTGACATGGTGTTTTATCACAGCAATAGAAACCCTAACTAAGATAGATCCATAAACTAAGATACATCCATTTCAGGGTGTGAGTGAGTGAGTGAGTGTGTGTGTGTGTGTGTGTGTGTGTGTTTTACTGGGGCCCAAGCTCAGAGCATTGCACCTTCTAGACATGTACTCAACCACTGAGATATAGCTGTATCCTGAAAAGTAGACAGTTACAAAAAAATTTAATTCAACATACAGTTTCCTGTCTTTTTCCTCCGGAGTCAAGAAAGAAATCTGACTTTAGAAAGAATAAAGTCAAGCACATAACAGCAGGTTATTGGCTTCTTAGTTACTATTACTACCAAGACGTGAAGCACTAGGGAAGAGAAAACCACTAGGCACAGAGAACCATTAGGCAACCTATGAGGGTCTTGGTGAAGAAGCTCATTAATCTCAACCCTTTACCCAGGCAGCCCAGTATGTCCTGTAGCCATCTGCCCGGAATCAGTTTGTACCATGGCCTCCATTAACACCCATGTTTTCTAACAGAACATAGATCCTCACCTTTCCCCCCACACCCCATCATCCCTGGGCAGCAATTAATAGTAAATGCAAGTCTGGAGTCTCCTGAGATGTCCCTTGTTCTTATCTGGAATGGTAGCTCTGTCTTCTTGTTCTGGATGTAATCATGTCAGAAGATGACGGCTGAAATCATTTAGTCATCTTCTAATCATTGTGAAAAATGACGCTATTGCTAAGGATCGCAAACAGAAGAGATGGTCCATTCGTCAGCTGAGGCTGTTTTGCTGTAATAACAAAAGGTTTGTAAATGTTGGTGACATACAATAAGGGTTCGCTTTTTGCTAATGATATATGTTCAGCCATAAAAAGGCTTTGCCTGGGATCAGTCTGTGGAGTTGTCTCCCACCTGGGACCTGCTGATCTCCTGGAAAATGAAAGAGAAACAGCGAATCCTTTCAAGGTGGCATCTGAAACTGGTTTCCATCCTGTGCTGGTTAGCTTTGGGTCAAGTTGACACAAGCTAGAGTCATCTAGGAGGAGAGACCACCAATTGGGAGAGCGCCTCCAGCAGACTGGCCATAGACAAACCTGTGGAGCATAGTCTTCATCAGTGATGGATGTGAGAGGGTCCAGCTCTCCGGAAGCACGGCATCCCTGGGCAAGTGGTCCCGGCCTGTTAGAAAGTAGGTCTAGCCAGCCGTGAGTAAGCAAGCCAATGAGCACTGTTCTGCCATGGTTCCTGCTTATTTCTTAGCTCCAGGTCCTTGTCTTGCATTCCTTCCATGACTTCCCTCAGGGACAGGATGTGGCCTGAAAGTTGTAAGATGAAATAAACCCTTTCCTACTCCCTGTGCTTTTGATTGCTGGGCTTTATCACAGCAATGGAAACTATAAGGAAGACTGGTGTGGAAGAGCAGAGGGCACCCACTGTGGGCCATGTCACTCCTGGGCAGGTGTTCAGAAGCTGTACAAGAAGGTAGCTGAACAAGCTATGGGGAGCAAGCCAGTAAGCAGCATTCCTCCATGGTCTATGCTTCAGTTTCTGCCTCCACGTTCTTTCCCTGACTTCTCTTTAAGATGGACTCTAATCGATAAACTGAAATAAACCCTTTCCTCACCAAGTTACTTTGGTCATG
Organism: Psammomys obesus; assembly: GCF_907164565.1. NCBI lineage: Eukaryota > Metazoa > Chordata > Mammalia > Rodentia > Muridae > Psammomys > Psammomys obesus. The sequence continues at coordinate 26,576,870 of NW_026596040.1, read as the reverse complement.
GTCTTTCTCAGAGCAATAGAAACCAAACTAGGACATGTCCCTTATTCTCACATTCCACTGGAACAAATAAATGATATGACCAAGTCTGAGGTAAACGGAGTGTGATGGCGCAGTCTTTACCTAAGAGAAACAGCAAGTCTTTGGAAACAAAAATCCAGTCTGCCAACGGTCGTAAGAACCAATCTTGAGTCCTTGTTCTTATCACGGAGTTTCATGCTGTAAAGATACAGGGCCGCAGACCTCTGCACTTACTGTTTTGGTTTTTATTTTTGTTTGTTTTGTTTGAGACAGGGTCTCGCTATGTAGCTCTAGCTCTCCAGACACTCACTATATCGACAAGGCTGGCTTTGAACACATAGAAATCCACACGCTTCTGCCTCTGCATCGAATACTGAGATTAAAGGTGTACACAACTATCCCTGACTCTGAACTTCCTGTTATGTGATAGCTTAATCATCATTTTCTTCACTTCTTCATTGTGCAGGCCAGGTTGAGTCTTAGGGCTACTATTGCTGCAATGAAACACCATGACCAAAAGCAACTCGGGGAGGAAAGGGTTTATTTCACTCACAGATCCACAAAACAGTTCTTTACCAAAGTAAGGCAGGGCAGGGACCTGGAAGCAGGAGCTGGTGTAAAAGGCCATGGAGGGGTGCTGCTTCCTCTCCTGCTCCCCGTGGCCTGCTCGGCCTGCTTTCTTTCCTACAGAACCCAGACCACCTGCCCAGGGATGGCTCCACCCACAATGAGCTGGGTTTTCTACCTCATCACTCACTAATTAAGAAAATGTCTCATAGGGTTGCCTACAACCCTATGAGAAAATAGAGGCATTTTCTCCACCGAGGCTCCCTCCTCTCTGACGCCCCTAACTTACGTCAAGTTGACATAAAACTAGCCAGGAAAAAAACGAGGGAGGGGGGCTACAGGTCTACTTGTATGTGTGCATGTATGTGCATGTGTGTATGTGTTTGTGCACATATATGCATGTGTGTGCATACATGTGTATATGTGGCGTGTGAAATCCAAGGGTCTGCACCAAGTATACTCCTCAGTCCCCACCCATTTTAGTTCTTTTGAGAAAAGGTTTCTCATTGAACCTGGAGCTCATGAGTTCAGCTAGTCAGTGAGCCCCAGAGACCTGCCTAGCTCTGCTTCCCTCGGGCTAGTGTTACAAACACATGCCATCACGCCTGGCTTCATAACATGGGTCCTGAGGGTTGAACACAGGTCCTCATGCTTGAATAATAAATACCTCACAGACTGAGCCATCTCCCCAGCCCCCCTTCAAGCTATTTTTATTTAGACTACAGAAGTTAAATGTCCTCTTTGTCCTCTTCAGAGGCCATTGGCTATTTGTACTTTTTTTTTTTTTGTCCTTTATCCCAAGAATCTCAAATTCTCTGATGCCATGTATATTGGACATGGATCCCACAGATATCACACAGTGACTCTTAAGCTTATGAACGGCCTCAAAGAGGACAGGGGAGTCTCTGCAGAACAAGGCTTAGAGAGCAGAATTTCCAGGCCTGCGATCCAACCAACCTGCTGCAGGTGCATCCCTAGAAAACTGGCAAGACATTGATGGGTCTTATTTGGTCAGGAAACAATCTTCTCCCCGCTCCCAATCACTTCCACCTCACTCTATTCCATGTGACTCTCTGCTTAAGAGAAAAGTGTGTATCCGTGTAACTGAATGCCAGCAGTTCCTCAGTTGTTATGGCCATGGGAAGTTTTACTTAACTCTCCAAAATGGTTAGTTGTAAATAGAAAAATAAACCAATGCCAGCAGATAAAAAATGACATGCCTTAGCAAGCTGCTGAGACAGGATTGACTGGAACTAAAGGACCTGTCCCCAGACCTTGGCCAGTGAACTAGTCTCAAAAATGAATGAATCCAGACAATGTGATACATCCTCTCTGTGCACATGCCTCTGTCTTCCTTTGTCTCTCTCTGCCCCAACTTCTGCCTCCCTACCTCTTGTAGCAGGTGAACAGCTTATATCGCCAGAAATTCTGGTCTCTATAAGAGTCAGATAACCATGACCAGAAACCTTTGAAACCATAAGACAAAATAAATAACTCATCCCTTTAAGTTGTTTTGTTGCAGGATACTTGATCACTCTGTGAACTCTGAGATTGTGTACTGAAAAAAACAAAAAAAAACTGTTTCTAGTCATGTTGTGCCTCAGCCCTAGCACACAGCTTTAATCCAAGAGCTTTCTGCAAACAGGATTAAATAAAGTCAGCCACAGATCAAGAGGAGGAGCAAGCAGCCAGTTGACAGGGAGTGAACATAGAAAAAGAGAGAGAGAGAGAGAGAGAGAGTAAGAGGAAGTCCAGAGGACAGATAGAGAGACACACAGGAAGTAGAAAGGAGGCACATTCAGTTTGAAGGGTTTTCAAGGCATCGTGGAAAAGGGGCTTTTTCCTTCTTTAACATCAGCTGAGTAGGAAGGTCAGCTGGGTACTTTCCCTGCCTCTCTGAGCTAACAGGCTTTCACCCCAGCATCTGGTAAAATTGAACATTTGGAGTTTTGTTTAAAAGTTGTTCTATCAGATAATTTGACAACTATGACAGTCTAGCAAACACTCCCACTGACACCCCTGCCAGCTCCCTATCCCACACATACCCTGAGCTGAGCTCCTCGGATAGTGAAGAGGCTTTTCCCTGTGATACTACAGCTCAAGCAGTACGATACAGTGGAATGACCCCTCGTGTCCGGTCCAGGTCTTTCCCTGTCAGCTTGGATGATATTTCCAAGCTCTATATGGGACAACATACAAAATATACAAGCTGGGGTCAGCTCCCCCAAGCTTGAGCTCCAGAGTCTTTATGGGGATCCCACCATAGCAGTTCGGCCTTCCCCTTACCCACCCACAGGTTAAGCTGCTGTGTGATCCCAAAACATCCAACTGAATCACATTGTTAGACTCTAGTGTAGCCACAGCCCAGGGACTCCACTGCTATTGTGCGTGGCGATGTGAGGCTTAGACATTACCTCTTGAGAAGCATGACCGAAGGGAAGGCTGACTCTTTATTGCAGTCATTAATTCTTGTGTTATTAGGTCTAAATGTTACCTCAATAAACCTTGTGGGCAATGGCTGTGTCTTATCTCACCTATTCATCACACCATCTAATTTGGGATTGAGCCTCTGGCACTTGTACAACAAGTAATTGATACCGGATGAGTTGAAGCCTGACATTCTTTAGCAGAGTCCAGGAAGTGGACGTCCCTTGTGCACACAAAGAGCCAGGACAAGGAAGAGGCTGACTGAGAAAAAGAACCTTGGAGGGAGACTGTTGGGATAGAAAACCACTGGTACATGCTGGATACACGGGCAATCTTTTAAATAATAATAATAATGATAATTTTAATTGCATTTGCTTTTTTTAAGTAAGTCTGTGTTCACATATTTGAATTCAAAACTGAGCAAATTACATGCAATGAGACGCCTCTCCCAGATGGGCAATGCTAAATGAAATGCAGACAGAAACATCTGTTTGTTCACACTCCCTTCTCCAGTTCTGTTCCCCACAACTATCTGAAGAGCTATTGTTAATGATTTGCTTTTACCAAATGAGCTGCTGTATAAATAAACAATCGTCTATAGTTTAAGCTCTGTCCTGAACTCTGCCTGGTGGCGTAGGGTTCCTTAGAAAACACTTAACCTGAGCAGTGTCGCAAGGCTGTGATCCCTGTATTTGGAAGTCTAAAGTAGGGAGGTCTTACATTCAAGGCCATCTTGGACAACACAGTGAGTTCCAGAGAGCCTGGTTTACATAGCAAACAGTACCTGTCCTGAAAGAAAAGCAAAGAGAGGGAGCAGGGAGGGAGAAACATACTGCTCTCTGTTCTAGCAGTCAACCTCACCTGGGACTTGCTGGGGCTACCCATGGCGCCTTCCTTTGGACGGTAGGAGATTAGCTATCCCTAGAACAAGGTTCTAAACCACACACAGCCTCCATGCTCCCTGAGAGGCCCTTACCAGCTTAGCCTTTTTTTCATTTGTGAAATTATGTGTTGCCCATCGTTTATGGGGCCTTGTCCCTTAGAGGCCTTTGGACTAATTCAGCCTTTCAACTCTTTACCTGAAACGAAAGCAGCAACATCCTAACTCAGTTTGTCTCCAGGAAGCCTGTTAAAGGGCTATTCGTCAGGAGAGTGTGCCCGAATTGGAGTGTGCCCAAACTGAAGTGTGCAGGTTAACAGGGACCATGCTGCAGACAGTGAACAAGGCCAGCTGGCCAGAACGCAGTGAAGGTGCTGGTTACAATGGCCTGTTTGTCTGGAAACCTGGAATGTGTGTGTGTGTTTGGGGAGAGCTTCCTGTAGAAGACACCACCCTCATGCCTGCTGCACTCTTGGCATCTGTCTTCAAACTTGGCAGCAACCGCTCATCTTCCCTGCCTTTTCTCACGGCTGGTGCTGGGAGAGCAGAAGGTACGGAAACCATGTCCTCCAGGGTCAGTGATCTGGCCTCCCTCTTTCCCAGCTTTTCTTCTAATTCCTCAGAAATGTCTTTCAAGTGTTATTTGGTGCTCTGTCCTCCTTCCTCAGCAGACATTAGGCACAGTTTAACCTCACAGTCTGAAAGGAACCATGGGGACCCCATCATAAGGTTTGCTTTCTGGCTTCATGGTCAAGAAGATGGATCTGATAGTCTTGCCATACACAAATGGGGTGGTCTGAATTACAGATGTGATTCTTTCTAGCTCTGGGGACTAGAAAGCTGAGCTCGTGGTGTCTGCAGGGCTGGTTCCTTCTAGGGATGGTGGGGAGAGTTGGTCCCAGGCCTGTCTCTGGTTCCTGGCCATGTACTGACACTTTTTTATATTGGTTTCCACTTTTCATCTGCTCTGGTATGGTGGTTTTAATAAGAATGGCCCCCATAGGTTCATATATTTGAATGTTTAAGCACCAAGGAGCAACACTATTTGTAAAGGATTAGGAGGTGTGGCCTTGTTGGGTGAGGTGTGGCCTTATTAGAGGAAGTATGTCATTGAGGGTGGGCTTTGAGGTTTCAAAAAGCTCAGATCAGGCCTAGCACTCTTGGAATGCTGCAATAAATTTTCCACAAAGCAAAAAATATTAGTAGGTAGATATAGATAGATAGATAGATAGATAGATAGATAGATAGATAGATAGATAGATCAGCCATAAATAGCCGAAAAAATAAAGTAACCAGAAGTCAGGATCCCAAATGTAAGGCTTTGGGACTCAGTGGCTCTTCTGCAAGTGTTGAGTTTGGTGACTGCTAATTTTATCGCCTCCTACAAGCCATGCTTCCTGATCTAGTTCACTTAACTTCAGGAGGCAACTTTCTATGAATTACATCCTAATCCAATGCATGTGGCTTCCTACATGCCCAGCCCTACCTGGCACCAGCTTCAGGTTTCTCTTCCACTTATGTCTTTTCCAGGGACATCCATTATTCCTTCCTGGTCTGACTCCTGACATGCTAGATACCTACCCTCCTTCAAGCCCTTCTTCCCTGCTATCAGCAGTGGTGACAGTCTGCTAGCTTCAGCAGTGTGGTCAATATTATGAACACAAAACACAGATCTCCCTTCAAGGGAGTAATTTTACTCTTAAGCTAAACAGAAGTGACTGTGGCCTGGAAACACAGATTCAAATTGCCCTGAATAACATAGTCCAATATGGAAGTCATTTCATGAAGTTTTTGCCATTTGAGAAAGAAAGAAAGAAAGAAAGAAAGAAAGAAAGAAAGAAAGAAAGAAAGAAAGAAAGAAAGAAAGAAAGAAAGAGAAAGAGAGAAAGAAAAAGAAAGAAAGAAAGAAAGAAAGAAAGAGAGGAGAGGAGAGTAAGAAAGAGAAAGAGAGAAAGAAAAAGAAAGAAAGAAAGAAAGAAAGAAAGAAAGAAAGAAAGAAAGAAA
>NW_026596040.1:26559413-26570964 GCF_907164565.1 Psammomys obesus | reverse complement strand
AAGAAAGAAAGAAAGAAAGAAAGAAAGAAAGAAAGAAAGAAAGAAAGGAAGGAAGAAAGGAAAGAAAAGAAAAGCCAGGAAAGGCTGATGATGAATCCCAGTGTTAAAGTGCTTACTTTGCATATTCAAAGCCCCTGGTCCCATATCTACTATTGTGAAATGAGTAGAAAAGGAACTGAGGAAACGGCTGGGTTCATCTCCAGTGAAGTGCACATGCTGTCATTGAACAGATTTGTAGCCTTGAGAGCTAAAAACAAGAAGCCCTTGACCTTAATGTAAGCCATTAGGCATCAGAGGAATTTGGGATAATTTTCTTAGGGAAAGGTCTTCCACCTGAACATGAACAAAAGACAGGTGTTTACCTGGCTAAAGAAGGTGGACGCTAGGAGAATAGAGCCTAAAACTGAGGCAGACTAAAGTCTCATGCAATAGCTAACTTCTCAGAGCATCAGACAATTTATACTCTGAGGGTTAAGAAGAGTCAAACGAGTAAAGCGTCCAATCACAAGGGCAAGACATATGTGACAAAAATATGTTTTTTCATAGAGGCATATAAACAAATAACAATAGCCAGCTGTAAAGAATAAGCTGAGGTAACTCATTCCTATCTGCTATGCCTGGGAGGGGCATGAAAACACACTCCAAGAACAATTCTGTGTTTTTAAAGAAACTGAGGTCATAAGACTCTTGTCTTTGTTTCTTGGAGTTTTCTCAAGAGCACTCTGAAGCCATCTCACACGACTCCATTCTTGGACCATATTGTAACAGAGAGGGGCAGAGGCAGGATGTGGCCACATTCTTCACTTTGGCCCTTAAAACCCCTAAGTCACATGAGGCCAGTGCAAGTAGTCCCATGTGCCCTTACTAGGAATGAAGCTTCCCCATCAGCCACGGAACAGCAGCCCTTCCTCTACCCATCTGTCTCTCTTTAGACCTCCACAGCTTCTTGATTGAGTTTTCTGAAAAGGCCATGGCTGAGAAATGTCAGCCAAAAGAACTATACAAGAGAAAATTCATATTCCCTGTGGTGTGATTGACAGGACAAGCCACAGGAAATGTCACCACTGTCAAGAAGCAGGTCACATGCCAACCCTTCCAACTAGAAAGACGAAGGAGTGACAGCTTGTCCCTTCCACATGGTCCTCTAGTCACCATGTAGCACAGCAAACTGAGTCACTCGGCCTCCATTTTGGGCTGCCCTCCCATTCACTCTCCAGTCAGCCACCGGTCGGACCGCAGACTTTCCTGGTGCCACTTAGCATTTTAGAACCATCAGACCAACGACAAACTATGTTTAGCCATTAGCATACCATGTGAAAGAGCTTGTGGAACCCAAGTGACCGCTTCCTGCAGGGCCCTGACAGACTGCCTCTCAAGACGATTCAGGGCTAAAGAATGAGATGGGTCCACAGGTGTGGGAGGGAAACAAAGTGCTTTCCTCCTGCAATCATGGAGCCTCCAGCAGAGCTGGACGGGAGGACCAGGGACCAATTTTCCACCAGAGCGACTGTCTCTTCTGCCTATTTGAAACTCATTGCAACATAATAAACCTTGGGATAGTACCGCAAAGCACATTCAGTCCCTATGCCAAGACTGGCAATACATCCTACAGAATGAAAGGAACACTGTCCTTGCTGGACAATTGTGTGCATTTTAACATCTTGAACGGCAGCTAGCTGATAGACAGTGCTTCCACTATTTTTTTGTATTAAGAAAGGCTTTCTTTGCCACACTGGTCTTAGCAGTAGGAAACGTTTCAAAGGGACTCTAAAATCATCGTAGTTGGAAATCTAAAGTTTCCCAAGTGCTCTGGTTGAATTGTGTTCCCCTAAAATTCACATTTTCAAATACCCAGTACTTTGGCCATCTTTAGAATGAGGGCATGGCAGATGTGTTTGGCTCCAGATTGTCCTGGGTAAGGTAGAGGCCTTTGAATATGAAGTGTCTCCTGTAAGTTCATATGTTGAATGTCTAGTCTCCAGCTGGTGATGCTCTTTTTAGGAGGGTTCTGAAAATTTTAGAATTGTGCGGCCTCGTTAGGGTAGGTTCAGGGCATGTCTTGCCCCTGGCTCCTTCCTGTCTCTCTCTGTTTTCTGTCAGCAATGAAGTAAGCATCTGACCTCTGAGCCATGACCCCATTGCCATGACATACACAGCAACCATGCATGGAGATCACTAAAGCATAATCGGAAAGAATCCTCCTTACTTTTTCTTCTTTTTATGACGTGTGGGATGGCGCTGGGGGGTGGGAGGGGAGGGGAAGGCTATACTCCAGACTGGTCTCTGAGAAAGTCTTGGATTGAATTGGTTCCCAACAGTTCTCCACAAGTTTGAGGCCAGCCTGATCTACATAACAAGTTCCAGATAAACCAGGGCTAAAGCTCAAATGTCTGTCTCAATAACACAAAACAACCACAAATATATATATAATTTGTGTAGTATATTAATAGTTTTAGTAAATACATATGTATAAATATATGTATAAATACATATGTATATACATACATATATGTACAAAAAAGTAAGGTCATCTGGGAGAAAGGCACTGCATGGGTGCTACACAATGATAAAGTGTAGATATTTATACACTTTAAATAAGATACAGAGATAAGAGTATTGTATTTATAAGTCAAGGAAAAACAGAGATGCCAGAAAACTTTCCTTCAGTCATCAGAAAAAAACCCAACTCTACTGACACTTTGACCTCCAACCTCTACAAGCCTATGGGGACCAGGGAGTGGAACGGGGTGGTTTGAAAAGGTCTGCCCCCCCCCCCCCCCCCCCCCCCCCCCCCGCAGACTCATGTGTTTGAATGCTTGGCCCAGAGGAGGGGCACTATTAGGGGTGTGGCCTCGTTGGAGGAAGTGTGTCACTGTAGGCTCAGGCTTTGAGGTCTCCAACGCTAAAGTTACATCCAGGGTGGTACACAGTCTCCTTCTGCTGCCTGCAGATCAAGATGTAGAACTCACAGCTCCTTCTCCAGCACCGTGTCTACCTGCACACTGCGATGTTTTCCACCATGATGATAATGAGCTGAGCCTCTGAAACTGTAAGCCAGCCCCAATTAAATGTTTTTCTTTATAAGATTTGCCATGTTCATGGTGTCTCTTAACAGCAATAAAACCCTAAGACATGTTGCTATGAACTACTCTCATCTCCCATTTCTTTTCACCATGGTGGACTGAAACCCCTCTGAAACCATGAACCAAAATAAGTCTTTTTCCCATATGCAGTTTCTGACCGGTACTCTGTCATAGCAAGGCAAACATCACTAGCACAGGACCATTCAAAAAGCTTAAATCGGCCCACACATGGAAGACAGGAAGCTTCAGGGAGCTTTCACTTTCCATCACCCCTTTCCAGCTAAAGTTCCCATTCAAGTTGCCTTATCAAGTTCACTGAGCAATGCGGGCAGGTTGGAAAAAGCAAACGATGGTAAACAGTTTTACAAACATGAAGCACAAACCCATAAGCAGAAGCCATAAACGGGTGCGCCTGACATAGAGGCCAGGAAGGCCTGGCACTGAGGCGGACCCCAATTTCTCACTGCCCCACAATTTCACCCAGGGGCAGGCTGTGACGCTAGAGGGCCTGACAACAACTCGTACCAGAGGCTGAGGAGATGGCTCGGTGGAAAGAACACTTGCTGTACAAGTAGGAGGACCAGAGTGCAGGCCCTCATACCCCACATAAAGCCTGATGTGCTAGCTGGCATTTTAATCCCAGTGTGCCTGTACTGAGATGAGCAGCAGGCAGGGATATCCTCCCTCAACATCCTGGAATCCTGAAGGCCAGCTGGCTCTCCCTGCTGTGCATAGCAGTGAACAAGAGACCCTGCTTCAAACAAGGCAAGGACTGACACCAAAGCTTGTCTTGTTTGCCCTGTGGCTTCTATGCATGAACTGTGGTTCTTGGGGAGTGTATTGGGGGAAAAAATGCCAGAGACCGAGAGGGAGATGCCGGAGGCTGACCGCTCCAGTAAAATTCCTATGACTGGAACTCCTCTGTTCCTGGCCTTGGGTAATTGTCTAACAAATGGCCTTCAAGATAAATTGTCTCCTTGGAGAGAGACAGGCTGGAACTTCCTGAGAGAAACTGCAAGATGTTCCTTTTCCAGGCCTGCTGAGGCTGACTCCCCCCTGCCCTGCTTGCTTGCTTCCTGATAAAACTGCCTTAAAAAGAAGTAGCTTTCCTTCAATAAACGAGACCTTGGCAAGACTTAGCTTGGTCTTGTTCTTCTTTCTCGCCCGTTTTGCCTTTCAGGTGAGGGCCTTCTCGAATCCCCCATGAATAACTAGTCCCACAGGCGGGACAAAAAAAAAGGAAAACAATCCAGACAAACATGAACAATGGAAAATAAAGCCACTCATAATTCTCCTATCCATCTGTTCAACTACCCATGCTGTTTAACATGAATAGACAACTCAGTTTTTCCCATGTACACACACTCATTTTGTGGCAGGGCAAGACAGTGCAGAGGCTCCTCCATCCTCTATTCTTGCTGAGGCCATTTCAGGCTGAACTAGAATTTCATCTCCTTGATGGAGGGTTCCGTAGGAAGTCACCCAACTCTCTTGGGTCCGGCTTACAGTTTCAGAGGTTCAGTCCATTATCATCATGGTGGAAAGCCTGGCAATGTGCAGGCAGACATGGTTCTGGAGGAGCTAAAAAGTTCTACGTTTCAGTCCAGGAGGCTGTGTCACTGGGCATAGCTTGAGCACACAAGACCTCAAAGCCTGCCTCCCACAGTGACATAGTTACTCTAACAAGGCCACACCTCCTAATAGTGCCACTCCCTACAGGACCAAGCATCCAAACACATGAGTCTATGGTGGCCATCCCTATTCAAACCACCACATTCCACTCCCTGGCTCCCATAGGGCATGTAGGCATAACATAACGCAAAACGTATTTAGTCCAACTTCAAAAGCCCCCACAGTATGTCACGGTCTCAACACTGTTTAAAAGGCCAAAGCTCAGAGTCTCTTCGGGATTCATGCAATCACTTAACTGTAATCCCCTATAAAACCAAAATCTAAAAGCAGATCACATACTTCCAACATCATAGGACATGTTATCACCCTTCCAAAACACAGGGAAAGAAAGCAGCACAGTGAGGAGATACTAAACCAAAGAAAGACGGAAACCCAGCTGGGCAAACTTCAAACTGCATCTCCACATCTGATGTCAAAGCGCTCTTCAGATCTCTGACTCCATTCAGCTTTGTTGACTGTAACGCTCTTCTTTCTCTTGGACTGGTTCCACTCCCTGTTAGCAGCTTTTCTTGGAAGGTAGCCCATGACTCTGGCATCTCTAACATCTTGGGGTCTCCAAGCCGATCCAAGCTTCACCTTCACACAACGGCCTTTCTAGGCCTCCGTGAGAAGACACCCCTGCCGCACACCTGGCCTCGGCGACTTTCCTTAGTAATGGAAGGAGACTCCATAACCCCTTTGTTCTGTTCTTGACAAAGCCAGGACAACGTGGCTGAAGGTACCCAGGACTTCTGCTTGCTGGGGCTGGAACATGACCCCCTTGTTCAATTACATCTTCACCAGCATTCTGTTTTCGATGGTTTCCTTCACTGCCTAAGCCTGGCTGTCCTTGAACTTAGACATGGCAGGAAACACCTCACATTGTGAAGGACAGGAAGCAGAGGGGACAATAGAAAAACGAGAACCAGGTATTGACCTTCAAAGGTCCACCCATAAGGAATGTCCAGGCCCAGGCCCCACCTCCTAAAGGTTCCATGGTTTAATGCCACCAGAGGGAGGATAAGAATGGAAGCCATGAATCTTCGAGGGACATTTCAAATTCAAGACATAGCAGATTCTTCCAGAGCTTGCCTCATTTCTTCTGAAGGAAAACCACTAATACCGAGCAGTTGGCAGGACAAGGCCCCTGGGCAGACTGCCTGGCAGGAACCCCAGGTCTGCTGGTTTCTCTATTTCAGATCCTGAGGAATTCACTCAACTCTCTAAGCATCAGTTATTGAGCTTGGGAGGGTCAGAGCCTGTGCCTCAAATCAGGCCTGGCCACTCCTCCCCAATAAATCCATTAAAAGAGTCAAATCAAAAGGAGAAGCAGAAAAAAAAATGCATTCAATGTAGCCACATTGGGAAGGCTTACAAAGGGATCTGTCAAGTCCTCAAAGTCCATCTTCACGATCAGTGGTTCTCAACCGTCCTAGAGCTATGACCCTTTAATGCAGTTCCTCATGTTGCAGTGACCCTCCCAAACCGTAACATCATTTTTATTGCCACTTCATGACTATCATTTTGCTGCTGTTATGAATCGTAATGTAAATATCTGATATACAGGATATCTGATATGTGATCCCACAGGTTGAAAACCACTGTTCAGGATCCTGGAGTAAGAAGATAGAAATTTAGATAGAGGGCCGAGGATATGCACATATAAACAGTCCCAGTCAAGATGTGGTCCCACCAACGGCTGGCCTGTCATTGTCTGGGCTTCAGTCTCTTCCAGTAAGCATCTAAGTTGTTGGAACTATCTGAAAGCTCTTTCAGAAAGACAAATTCTCCTCTCACTGGCTCCTTTTCTTTTCTCCCTCTGTGAGATTCCTGGGGAAAGTTCCCATTGTTTGAATAATCTAATAATCAAATTGAGAGGCAACAGGACCTCCTTAGAATGTCTTCACTTACGCCAGGTCTATTACACTTTCTCTCAAGTATAAAATATGAGGAAAAACTATAAACTATGAGGAATGATTGTTTATTTCCTAGTTCTGAGTGTTACTGTGGGGATTAAACTAGATAATACTGTCTGCTGTCTGGTACAGGGAGAACACTTTATAGATCAGGAAGCTGAAGTGGTTCTCTTAAAGGTTAAAAAAAATATACAGGTTGTCTCTTTCCGTCCTGTACCCACATTTACCCATGATCCATCTTCAAAAGAGCAAACATTTGTTCCCTTGGGCTATGGCTTGAAAACTTGGCAAGCATTCGTTCTGTTCAATCCCTACTCTGCAGTTCAGAATCCATGAGAACCATGAGGGCACTTCTGTCTCTAACACTCACCCAGAAGGGCCAGAGCAGCCCAGGACCATCACTGGTGGAGCAGAGCATTGGTGGTCTAATTGCTCCGTTTCCTTCGCTCTATAGAGAAATACCTGTGCAGTTGCTTGTCACGTGTTGTGCGGAAAGCCCATCATGTTGCATGTTTCAGCGGGTGTCTTAACTATTACTAGTATTTGGTTTCAATAGTGAAAACACAAGGTTTCATGCCATTAGATGGGTCTACAGAAAAAGCAATATATGGAGCTGCATCTTAAGTGTTTATTTTGCAACACAATCCTTATCCCCATTCATTCCCTGCATTCTCTGTTATGTCCACTAATCCCTGAGCTCACAACATTCTGTATCCTATCTCATGAGACCTGGGCCTCAAGGGATCGATCAGCTTCCCTAATAGGTTAGTCCCTCCCACAGTTTCACTAAGGCTTCACATGTTCATTGTTGTAGAGTAAATGCATCGGTGACTATAAAGTCTATAAAGTAATCGTGATAGAAACAATAAATGATGCAGGAAATAACTTCAAGTATTTTCATAAAAAGAAGTTAACTCCTAGCTTGTTATGCATGAGCTGCTTACTTATCAAGCTAACAGGACATGAACGTGTTTTTCAAAGGCTTCATTCGTTGCCTCATTTAATTGAGACAAAGCATTTAAACAATGTGTTGGTGTTTACTGCTCTTCACAGGTTCCAGCTGATTGGTATTGTCAAATGTGTCATTCATAAAGCAGAACACAGTATCTAAGGGCAGATCAGTGGAAAAGAATGAATATTCTGGAGCTGAAGAAACATGTTAATTGTGGTATATTTCCATCTTTCATTGCATAACTTAAAAAAAAGTGACTGTTAGTTCAGATATGGTAGCTACTGTGTGAACAAACACCCACGCGACTGTTTAGTCGTTTTTATCATATGGACTTTGATTGTTAACAAAAGTAATTTACTTTTTTCACAATTTAAATTTATGTGGCTTCCTTGTGATTGTGTTCTCACCAAATCAAGTCATGAAAAATGTGCTGTTGTGGGCAGGGGGTGTAGCTCAGAAGTCAGGATGAAGCCTTGTGTTTAATTTTGAGCCTTGCATAATGAGCCTGGTGGCACAGGCCTCGAACCTCAGCACTTATGAGGCAGAAGAGCAAAAGTCCAAGGTCAGCCTCTGACACATAGCAAGTTCTAGGCCAACCAGGATGCCTTGACTTGAAAAAAAAAAGAGAAGAAAAAAAATCTAGTCTTCCGACTTCCAATTCCACTCTGCCACAGATATAAATGTGGGGAACTCAAGTAGGCAAGTAGTGTCTTACAGTATGAAAAGAAAATTAAAGTTATGAAACAATATATGAACCACAGCAGACAAACCCAGAGAGCAGAGATGGCTAAGAGTTGGGAGGAAGGAGAGTGAGTGAGAGAGGAAGGGGAGGGCATCGAGAGGGCAAGGGAGGCTGGCCAGAGGGCTCAAAAGGGTAGAGTCATTATAGCTGTCAGACATACTAAGACTCTGAGGTTGTCATTTCCAAGAAAAGGAAACTGAGGAATGAGACTGCCCCCTGCTGTTCCAGAAGCCAAGCCACCAAACCTGGAGAAAAAACATTTTTGGATGATGTCAGAACTCTCTCTCTCTCTCTCTCTCTCTCTCTCTCTCTCTCTCTCTCTCTCCAGCTCTGGTGCTATTTTCTAGAAGGGCTTGGGACCCCCCTCCCCTCCCCCCCTTCCCCACTGAAGTCAGGTGGGCGTGGCCCGTTGAGGGAGGAAAGTACACATTACAACCTGCTCTCCTTCTGTTTTATTGTGATCCCTGTTGGAACAGGAGACAGATAACCTTTCGGTAATCTAAAACCCCAATAAAAAGGAACTCTCCAAAAAGTACACAGTGTTTGGGAAGGCTTTGGTATGGGGCAGGTGAGGATTGTCATCAGCCCTCCAGGTCTTCTGTGTGCTTTGGAGGCATTCGGGGGGGGGGGGGGTAATATTAGCTGAATAAAAGGTCACAACCACAAGAGTTGTTTTTAGCCAGTTAAACCGGACACAGCAGAGTGGAACTCTGCTAAAACCTTGGCGGCAGAGGTGGCTGTCATTCTCAGCCTCCTGCTAGGGCAGAAGGTCTTTCTATGCCTGCTTGTCAACGTTTTCCTCTCTCTCTCTCTCTCTCTCTCTCTCTCTTTGCTACTTGTTTTCTACATTCCGTCATCTCTCTGTGCTCCAGATTCTGCCTAGCTCAGCAGCTGTTCACATCCCCACTCAGTACTGCTTTGCTGGATCCCAGACTTAAGAATTACCTGTGACTGCTCAACCCTAGCCTAGGACCGGGACGCCAGAGTGGAGGGCATAAAGGAAGTGGGTTTCTCATGAGTTCTCAGGTGACACAGTCCTGGGGGCAGGCTCGCTTAGATCACCCTTTCTTCAACCTCTCTGGGCTCTGCCTTAGCCAGTGATACCCAAATCACTCTACACTCTTGACTCACAGAGGTTCCGGGGGAACCTTCACTATTAGCAGAGTGACTGCTCAAGACCCCAACACATGCCAGGAGAGCTTCCAGAAGGAGCTAGGAAGTCAGCCTGAGAGCCCGGTGATTCTAAAAGGCAACCCTTGACCACCTGATCTCCAGCAGGCCCCAGAAGTCACACCGGCCTTGCCCAGCTCCAGAAGTGGATACGGAGTCCATGTTTGTCCATAGCTTTGAGATATATGTGGGCTGCCACCGGGATGATTTTGAAGCTGGGACTGAGCAGTTCTACCAGCCATGCTATGATCCCAGAGGGTTAGAGACTTTGGAAGGGAACGCCATCCAGCAGAAAGCATTGTCCCTCAGCTGGTGAGGAGACAGGAGCACAAAGGGCATGTGACTGGTGTATCAGGCATTAAAGATCCAAGGACTTCAGGTCAAGCCTGCTGAGCTGTTCTCATCTTCTTTTCCTTTCCTCCTCTTCCCCCACCCTTTCTGTAGAACTGGGAGTGGAACCAGGAGACAAAGGCTTAGTAGACATGTGCAGCATGAGGTCCATGTGCCCTAGAGTAGCTACAGGTGCAGCCCAAGACAAGTTCCATAAGCTTGAACAATGCAAGATTATTTTGTGAGCATGTGTGTTAGTGTATGGGCGGGGGGCTCAATTGTGTGGTTCCTGAGTGTGAATTTTGTAAATGATAACATTGCATCATAATTTCAAATGGTGGAGTAGCCTCGGGCCACCTATAGCAGGCCAGGCAGGCACAATGCCATAGAACGACACACAGATCCCTCCTCCCCCTTTCTGTTTTGATCCCAGTTGGCCCTGAACTCACCCTGCAGCCCAGGTAGGACCAGGACTAGTCCTCACAACTTACACTCCTGAACTACAAGATGACAGGATGGCACTACTGAGCCCAGATACTGACTTCATCTCAAAAATTAAAAAAGGGTGGGGGGGGCGGTGTGGAAGGCTGGGGAGATGGATCAGTCAGCAAAGCACTAGCCATGCCAACCTGGGGACCCGAGTTCAACATCCATAACCCACAAAGAAAGAGCTGGGCGTAGTGGCAATCCCAGCTCTGACGAAGCGGAGACAGGCAGACCCCTGGGCTAGATGGCCAGCCAGCCTAGCCTAGGTCACTGACCGAGCCTTTCTCAAAAAGGCAAGGTGGGGCTGGGCAGATAGCTTAGTCAGGAAAAGCCTCGCCACACAAGCGTGAGGACTTGAATTTGATCCCCAAAACTCATACGAAAAAGCCGAGTGTGGTAGCGTGCCCTTGAAATCCCTGCGCTGTGGATCCCTGGAGCTAACTGGCCCAACACCAACAGCGGACCCTGCCTCAAAAAGCAAGGTGGATAACTCTCGAGAATCCATACCTAAGGCTGACTTACATCCACGGCACATGCACATGCTCACACTCATGCTCACACACACGTGCACAAAGGCACAGCGAATTGAAAAGTACCTAGGAACGACACCCGAGATAGTTCTCTGACCTCCTCCGACACACACACATGCACACGTACCAATACACAAAATTAGCCAGGCATAGTGACTTATACTTGCAAATACAGCATTCAGATTTCTGAGGCAGGAGGATTGTCAGGGGTTCAAAGGCAGTCTGGGCTATAATGTGAAATTGTGCCTCAAACAAACAAACACTAAAAACTAAATAAAACCCAAGGTTACATTTCTAGATCCACAGAAAAAGAATGGCCGACAGTCAGAGTCACTAAAGACAGAGGAACTGCAAATCATAGATATATTTCCAAAAGGCTTGACCTCCCTCAGACAGGCTACATGTCCAGGCAGGCTAGCCTTCTGGAAGGAAACACCATACCCTTTGTCCTAGAAAACGCTGGAGGGCTCGGGCAATCCTCCATGCCCTCTCAGGTGCTGCCCCCTTGTGGCTGTCTGAGCATATGTGGCGGAGCCTCCGGATACAATGCTTTGTTTTATCAAACCGAAACTCTGAAAACAGGACAGCAATGGATTTCTCCCACTAAAGCCGGGGAGAGGGTTGTGTGTGTGTGTGTGTGTGTGTGTGTGTGTGTGTGTGTGTGTGTGTGT
>NW_026596040.1:26522479-26559403 GCF_907164565.1 Psammomys obesus | reverse complement strand
TGTGTGTGTGTGTGTGTGTGTGTGTGTGTGTGTGTGTGTGTGTGTGTCTGGCTGTTCCAGCCAGTGGTGTTTTGTCCATATTTTTTGGCACAGAGGAGGTAAGCAATCATTGAGTAGCCACTGATTTTTATAGCCTTGCATAAGAAGGAGTCTGGAGAGTGAGAAAATACTGGGGTTGGGGGGGATGAGGGAGCCAGTGCAAGGATAGAGGTGGCAGGAGGGGTGTGGGGGAGAGCTTTGTGTTATTCCACTGCCCCTCCCAGGCAAACCTAGCAGGAAGCGCAAGTAAGTGAACTTGGGCAGGAGAGAGCTTTTCTGGGCTTCAGGGTCTCACTATAAACTGATACAAGTGGCAAGGATCCTGTGCATTCTAAACTAGACTTAGAACAAAAGAACAGCCCTTCCTGGCGTTCATGTCACACGGTGCGCTCGCGCCTGGCTGCTGCGGCCTGTGCATCCTGCCTTCAGGCTTGCCTTTTTGTGATCTCCAGACTCCTCACGCTGTCCCTGTGGCGTATTTATGGCCTGAGACTCTGTGTTACACGCTGTTCCCATGGTCTTGTCCTCGGGCTCTCTTGTTCCAGTACACTCCACGCTCGCTCATCGCTGTTGTGAAATACAAGCTCTTGCTGGGACACGCTTGGTGTGTCCCCAGCCAAAGCAACTGTGTTCAGGAGGACACAAGCAAGACTATATTCGTCTCTTAATTTGCATATCAGCTTGCAGCAGGGATTCCCAAAGTGTGGTCTGAGCACCCCCCAGAGGCCCGTGAGAGCCTTTCAAGGGACCTAGAAAGTCAAAACTATTTTCCTAATAAGACAAAGACATTCATAGTGTAACATAATTAGGATACTTGTGTTTTGTTCTCTCATCACCTCCTATGTACACAGTAGTGTTTTCTGGAGACTGTATTACGTGTGATATTGCAACAGAGGGAAAGTAGCAGCAGGTTTAAGATATTCCTTCCATTAAACTGATATTAAAGAGGACCATAGTCATTTCTCTCTAGTACTTCTTGTTTTGAAAATAGAGGTGGGAAGACTAATTTATGGGGGGCAGGGGTTACAAGCCTGTACCGCCACTATGGAAATCAGTGTGGTAGTGTCTCAGGAAGCTAAGAATTTGTTTTCCTCAAGAGCCAGCTATATCAAGAACACTCTTGGGCATATCACCTGGAGATTCTATATCTTACTACTGAGACACTTGTTCATCCATGGCCATTTCTGCTCTACTCAAAATAGCTGGAAATTGGGAACACCCTTGACGTCCATCAACCAATGAATAAACAAGGAAAATGTGGTACATTTACACAATAGAATATTAGTCAGCTGTTCTGAAAATGAAGCTATAAGGTTTGCAGATAAACGGATGGAACTAGAAACAGCCATCCTGAGCGAGGTAACCCGGACCGAAAAAGACAAATTTTGGATGTTTTCTCTTATATGTGAATGTTAAAGAGGTTGGGAACCTAGTAAGGCGCCAGGGATAGAGGAGCTATCCCGAGGAAGAGGATGGAGAGAACGCTTCAATGATGCCCGGAGAAAAGAAGACTGCTTGCTGCATTTGCTGGTTTGCTGGCTACCTGGACAGCCGGATATCCTGACGACTGACACTGATGTTGCCCCAAAGAGAACAAGATGAACCTTCTTTCTCTCCTACCTATGGTTGGGGCGTTGGAAGGGAGGTCACAGCTTTAGGAACCCCCAAAGAGAGTTTAAAAACTGGCACCTACAGGTTAAAAAAAAAAACAGCCCCAACAAGTGGCACTCGACATGGTCGGTGAGAAACTCTATTAAAACAGATAAAAAAGGCTACACACTGATGTGAGTAAGAACTCACAGAAAGAGTGGCAGCATGCAGGAGACCTGCACAGGTGTAAGCCAGATGGGGTTCTATCATGGAGAGAGAGAGCTGAGCGCAGGGTCCCACCAGAAACAAGAAGCTGTTTGCAATGGATACCTGATTTCCAAGAGAAAATCAGTTTTCACTAATGGAGTGTCACTGAGCATATCAACCATACTCCAGGACAGGCCCCATGTCCAGTAGCTGGCCAACACAAAATAAACTCAATCCTATGTTTGTGGAGTTTTCATTTTGTTTTGTTTTGCGTTGGACTTTTTTGTCTTGCTGCTTTTTTTGTTTGTTTTTACTTTCACTGTTTGTTTGTTTGTTTGTTTGTTTGGGGTGGTTTGAGTGGTTTGGGTGGAGAGAGGGACAACATGAAGTTGGGTGGGGAGAGAGGTGGGGAGGATCTGGGAAGAGTTGGGAATCAAAATGCATGTGTCTGTGGGGGCTGGAGAGATGGCTCAGCATTAAGAGCATTGGGCCCAGGTTCAATCCCCAGAACCCGTGGCAGCTCAAAACTGTAGTTCCAGTTTTTATGAAAATAGAAGGTTTTTGTTTTGTTTTGTTTACAAAAATGTTAGCATGTGGAGCTAGAGAAATGGCTCAGTGGTTAAGAGCACTGGTTACTCTTCCAAATGACCTGGGTACAGTTCCAAGCACCCACATGGCAACTCACAACCGTCTGTCATTCCAGTCCCAGGGTATGGAATGACACCCTCTTTTGATCTCTTCAGGCACTGCTCACATGGGTACATAGACATACATGCAGGACATACACCCATACATACAAAATAAAAATAAATAAAAAAATTTAAATGTTAGCATTATATTTTTATAACTATACTTAGATGAATTTATAAATATTTTAAACCTTTGCATCTCAATTTCTAATGTAGTAAACATCAAGGGCTATAACCTCAGAATTTTAAAAGACGGACTTTCACAAGCCCGAGAACAAATACTTTGGAACCTTCTGATGCAGAAGAGCCACAGGATTGGAGTTTACTGTGAAATTTCAGTTTGCACACATGGGCCTGACAAGGCGTAGGAGTCGGGTACTTCCCCAAGTAAGTTCTGTCTTTCTGTCACAATTCTGTGGCAACCAGGTTTCAGGCACAAAGCAAGGGCTTCGGTGATTATTCTTCCCTCTCTGTCTCTCTTCCTGTCTCGTTCCTCAAGCCACACCAACCTGCTCTCCATCATCTGCTCTCCTCATTCAGGTTTCCAATCTCAGGACTGCCTCTTTCCCTTTGATATCGCACAGAGCAATCTCTCCTCGGTACTGGTAATGTGCTTATCTATGAGGAGAAACTTCAGACTTCTTTGAGCTCTAAACAATCCTGAGGCAGGTGTCAACTGAGCACACCCCACCATTCATACGAGGACTCTTCCCAACCACGAACCAAGCCAGCTCTACTCTAACAGGAGTGTCTGCTCGTGAGACCAGACACTGGTCTAGAAGTCATGAAGAAGGCCAGCCACAGCTGTGGGGGCAGATGCTGCAGATCGTGTCTTTGTAGATGCATTCCTCAGAGAGCATAGGTTAAGACCTACAGAGATCCCAAAGGGAGACACAGTTCTTGAGCTGGGAAGGCAAAGCCTATGAAAAAGGAATTCCCGCTCTTCCCTCTGCCATCGTGCGCTGTGTACCTGACTTGGCTTCTCACCATGTTTTCTCACAAGACTTTCTGGACCAAGGGATTCCTGGCCAAGAAACAAAAGCAAGATCGTCCTATTCCTCAATGGATTCGGATGGAAACTGGTAACAAAATCAGGTACAACTCCAAGAGAAGACACTGGAGAAGAACAAAGCTGGGTCTCTAAGGATTCACACAACGGCAACATTGAAGGTTTATACTGAACCATTATCATCCATGGATCCTACCAGATGGAGTTTGACATTTTTAACCTGGAGACTTGGTCATGTCTAAATTGGAGATGGGGTTTGTCCCATAATAAAATATAGAACCTTTGAAGGAAAAAAGGAAGGAAGGAAGGAAGGAAGGAAGGAAGGAAGGAAGGAAGGAAGGAAGGAAGGAAGGGAAAAGAGAAGAAAAAGGAAGTCCCCAGTGCAAACCCAATTTCCAACCTCCCTACCCTGCCCCACCCCACCCCTTTCTTGCTTTTCTACTGCCACTTAGATAGGCACTGCCTTTGGTATCCCCATCTGTCCTGGGTCCCTGTGTCACCAACATCGCTTCTTACTGGTCCTGCTGATGTGTGCTTAACCCTGAGTATTCCCATCTTTGTCTTGTTCGTTTTGGAACCAACTAAAGTCTGGTTCCTCAGAAATTCTATTTCTGCTCTGCCAATTAGGCTCATACAGCCATAGCTCTGCCCGAGGATATAAGTAGGTGTTTTCCGTGTGGTTGCTATAATCTCCACCCAGGGAATAGGTCAAAGAAAGAATGAGAAAGGACAATCTGAACCAGGAGGTGCTGGTGCCTGCCTCTAATCCCAGCACTCAGGCAGATAGATGTGAGTTCAAAGCCAGCCTGGTTTACAGAGCGAGGACAGCCAAGGCCACACAGAGAAACTGTGTCTCAAAAAAAAAAGAAAGAGGTTAAAAAAAAAAAAAAAGGATAATCCCCACCCAGAGAAAAGGTCAGAGAAAGCAGAAATTTCACGTTTTTCCTGTGACACCCACACAGCTTAGCACAGCACCTGGCCCACAATAGGACTAAGTAAATATCTGTGGGCGCATGAAATTGAAGGAGCGAATGAGCAAGCGCCTGTGTCCGAGAACAAATGAAAGGTTCCAGAGAACCGGTGCCTCGTGTTCCTGGGTGAAGTCTCTCTGGGAGAAATATCTAGCAAGGATACCTGGCAGCTTCAAAGACTGGTTGTGACCCCCCAAATTGGGGGTTGGGGAGGTCAGACGTGAGCTACAGCAAAAGGGATCACTGACTCAGAGCCCAGCAGTCCAGAAACACACCTACTCAGGGAATTCCATGAGACATTAAGAAAAAAAAGTATGGCTGTGTAAGTCCTAGCACAACCTGCAGTCTGCTAGGTGTCCCTCCTGGGAACCTGGTTCCTCAAAGCCCTTTTGGTGATACCTCAGCCCCCAGCAATAGTAGGCTTGCCCCTATCTTATCAAGGGCTGTATTTTAACAGGAAACAAAGGCATACTTAATCTCTAGCTATAAATACAGCATGAATTTTTTTAGTGAACACGGAAGGCAACTGACAGTTTGCTTGGGACCAGGAAATAAAGCGTGCCTTTGGAATAACACATGACAGAGCATAGTGAGTTCGTCGTCATGGAAATGGGGTCTAATTATAAGGCCCTGCCAGCTCATTCTCTTCCTCCTGTCATGAGTAGGACAGATATTAAAATGTTTGGCATACTCGGGTGTCTCCTCATAGACTGCTTATGCTTGGCTGGGGGATATCTATTGAGTTCAGCACAGGATGGGCCAGTGGTGCTTTCTCAGTGTTGATAGCTCCACAGGCACTGCCAAGTCCTCTTTCTGCAAGGCTTCGAACTGAGTGTTCCTGATCTGGTGAGCACAGAGACTGCCAACATCACGCCTCAGTGCAAATCTCCCAGCCTGGGCACCCTGGCATTTCTACTAGCTACATCCTGTGCTTAGGACGTTTCCCACGCTGCTAAAGAACACAAGGGCACCTACTTTCATAAATGAATGACTAGGACAACTAAAACCACGTATCAGCCCTCGCACTGTGACAGTGAGTGACTTCAACACCCCACTATCCCCAATAGTCAGCCCACGTGGAACTTTCTCCAAAATTAACCACATACTGCAGCACAAAGAAAGTCTCAACAGGCAAAAGAAAATTGAATTAACACCTTGCATCCTGTCTGAGTACCAGGTTAAAGCTAGATGTCAACGACAGAAAGCTTAAAACGCATGGAAACTATAAACACCTCGTTAATGAAAGAAAAATGGGTCAAGACTGAAATTAAGAAAGTTAAGGCTTTGTAAAATTGAACAAAAAAAATGAAAAGACAATGTATCCAAACTTATGGGACACAATGAACGTGGTTCTGAGGCAAGTTCATAGCACTAAGTGCCTAAATATTTAAATAAATAAATAAGTAAGTAAGTAAATAAATAAATAAATAGGAAGATTTCATACTAGCAACTTAAGTACACACCTAAAAGCTCTAGAATGAAAAGAAGAAATCACACCCAAAAGAAATAATCAAACTCAGGACTGAAATCAATAAAAACAAACAAACAAACAAAAAACAAAAACAAAATACAAAGAATTAATGAAACAAAGAGAGTTGATTCTTTGAGAAAATGATTAAAATTGACAAACTCTTATTTAAATTAACTAAATGGTAGAGAAATAATATCCAAATTAACAAAATTAGAAATGAAAAGTAAGATTACAGATACCAAGAAAATATAGAGAATCTTAAGAATATGCTTTAGAAACCTGTATGACAACAAATTGAAAAAACTAAAAGAAATGGATAATTTTCTCAATACATGCAACCTATCAAAGTTAAATCAAGATCAAATAAGCAATTTCAAAAGACCTCTAATGAAATACAAGCAGTAGTTAAAAGTCTACCAACCAAATAAACAACAAATAAACACTCAGGGACAAATGCTATTACACCAGAATTCTACCAGACTTTCAAAGAAGAGTTAATGACAATTATTTCTCAAATTATTCCACAAAATAGAAACAGAAGTAACATTACCCAATTCATTTTATGGAGCCACATTTACCCTGATACCCAAATCACCTAACGACCCAACAAAGAAAGACAATTGTAAACCAATTTCCCTTATGAACATAGGTGCAAAAATATTCAATAAGAAACTTGCACACAAAATCCAAGTACACATCAAAAAAGATCATCCACCGTGATCAAGTAGGCTTCATTCCAGACATTCAGGAATAGTTCAACATACATCCACAAATAAACATTATTAACCACATAAACAGACTGAAAGACAAAAACCACATGATCATCTCACTAAATGCAGAAAAGATCTTTGACAAAATCCATCATCTTTTATGATGAAAGTCCTAGAGAGATTATGGATACAAGGGACAACCCTCAATATAACCCTCAATATAATTATGGCAGCTTACAGCAAACCCATGTCCAACATCAACTTAAATGGAGAGGAACACAAAGAAATTCCACTAAAATCAGGATCAAGACAAGGTTGTACACTCTCTCCGCACCTATTAATATAGTAGTTGAAGTTCCAGCTAGAGCAATGACAGGTGAAGACCAAGGAGATATAAAGTGGAATCTTTCTTTGCAGATCATATGATTGTATACATAAAAACCTAAAAACTCTGCTAAGAAGCTGATACACCCTTTGAGCAAAGTAGCAAGTTAAAAATTAGTACACAAAAAAAACTTCCCATATACAAATGACAAACAGACTGAGACAGAAATCAGGGAAATGATACCTTTCACAACAACCCCCAAATAATACAAAATATATTGTGGTAACTCTTACCAATCAAATGAGGAAACTCATGTGATACAAACTTTAAGACATGGAAGAAGGTATCAGAACATGGAAAGGTCTCCTGTGCTCATGGATTGATGGATAGAATTACTATCATGAAAAATGGTCAACATATGAAAAACAATCTACAGATTCAAGATGATCCCCATCAAAATTCCAACACAATTCTTCAGGATCTTGAAAGGACAAATTTCAGCTTTATATGAAAAAGCAAAATACCCAATATAGCTGAAAGAAACATGAATGATAAAAGTCTTATGATGAGACATAAGCATCTCCAATTTGGAGTGTCCCACAGAGCTATGGTGATAAAAACAGCATCGTATTGCCACACAGACAGACACAGTAATCAGTGGACTCAAACTGAAGACCTAGACTTAAATCCACACACCTATGGACACTGAGTTGCTTTGTTTTTGTTTTTTATAAAGAAATCAGAAACACACAGGGGGGAAAAAAACAGAATGGAAGAAGAAGGTTTACCAACAACACATCCAACAGAGGGTTAATATCCAAAATATATAAAGAACTCAAAAAAACTAGATATCAAGAAAACAACTCAGTTTAAAATGGAGTGCAGATCTAAACAGAGAATTTCCAGCATAGGAAACTCAAACGGCTGAGGAAAGCTTAAGGAAATGTCCAGCATCCTTTGTTTTCAGGGAAATGCAACTCCCACGCCCGTCAGAATGGCCAAGACCAAAAGCACAAGTGACAACGCATGCCGGCGAGGCTGTGCAGTAAGGGTACAGTCATCCATGGGTGGCGGGAGTGCAAACTTGTACAGCCGCTATGGAAATCAGTGTGGCAGTTCCCCAGGAAGATGGGAAACAATCTGCCTCACGATCCCGCCGCACTGCTCTTGGGCATGTATACTAAAGGACTCCACCGAGACGCTTGCTCAACCATGTTCATTGCTGCTTTATTCATAGTAGCCAGAAACTGGAAACATTCTAGACTCCGTTAACAGATAAATGTGGTCCAGTTACACAATAGGATATTATTCAGCTGTTTAAAAAAAAAAAAAAAAAAAAAAAAAAGATGAAATTCGCCAGTAAACGGGTGGACTAGGAAAAAAAAATCATCCTAAATGAGGTACCCTGGACCTAGAAATACGAATATGGTATGTATTTATTTGTATGTGAATATTAGTTGTTAAGTCAGCGATAGAGTAAGGGGCTAGAAGGGAAAGATAGATCTCCCTAGGAAAGGAAAATAGGATAATTATGGGTGAAAGACTGAAATGGGAGGATCAAATGGGGAGGGGGAGAAAAAAAGGGAGACTAGGGAGGGAATACGAGGAAAGACATCTAATTTTAAGGGCCATTTGAGGAGGGGTATGGGCACCTAATACAGTAGAAGCCTCCTATATATATATATATATATATATATATATATATATATATATGTATGTATATATATAAAGGCAATCTAATTGAAGTAGCCAAATAATGGGGGACAAAGCGCTCCATCTGGACATCTGCTGTCACCAAATGAAGCTTCCAGTACTGGGAAATGGGTTATAGTCAATCAAGTTATTCGTCAACAGGGTTCCCATGAACCCTTTTGCCATCAGGGACTCTAAACCTCCAATACCATCAGTCCAGTTAAACACAGTTAAACAATCTCTCTTATAAGTTGCCTTGGTCGTGGTGTCTTTTCACAGCAATAGAAAAGTAAAAACAGAGGGAGAGCAGTGGTCATTCATATCTCTTCTATCTCCATGCCTGAGAGCCTATAAATCTACATCTGAGTAAGCAAAAAGCGTGACTTTACTAAATACACCATGCTAGTTAGTTTTTATTGTCAGCTTGATACATTTAGGAAAGAAGGGACATGAGAGAAGTTGCTGAG
The DNA here is from genome assembly GCF_907164565.1 of Psammomys obesus. Taxonomy (NCBI): domain Eukaryota; kingdom Metazoa; phylum Chordata; class Mammalia; order Rodentia; family Muridae; genus Psammomys; species Psammomys obesus. Next base: position 26,550,233 of record NW_026596040.1, on the reverse strand, counting down.
AGGACTCTCCCCGCCCCTGCCCCCCCCCCCCAATATATATATTTAAAAAGATAAGGCTCGAGGGTTTGGATGCCCACAAAGCCACCAGGGGGCACTCGAGGAACTTGCTGAAGGCCAGAGTGGCCTGAAAGCCAATTTGCTGGCTGTATCACTGGGGAGCTTGAAATGCCCAGATGAAGCTGGACTTCTCCCTGGTGCAGGCCAGATTCTGCCAACAGGAGGGAACGGGCCTCAGGAAGTCGTGCTTTGTTCCCACACTGTCCGGAAAAGGCCAAGGTGAGCTACCTTGTGTCCCATGGGAGGATTTGGTGTTCTCAGCCCTCCCACCTGGCTACGGTTTTCCCTTCACATCTGCTAGACAGCGGGGAGAACGTGCCTAGATGGGAGCCCCTTGTGGCCCCATCACTCTTGGGCTCTTTCTGTCTTGCTTGTTTTTTAAGGGAGGAAAGGGTTTATTTCAGCTTACAATTCCCTCAGGTCATACTCCATCCCTGGGGGGCGGGGGGGGGGGGGGGGTCAGGGCAGAGCTGACAGGAACCCGGAGAGAGAAACTGACATGGAGGAGCACTGTACTGCCTTGCTCCTCCCCTCACTCTCAGTTCATATTTCCATTATTAACTAAACAAAGGCAGCTGCATGAGAAACAATGTTAGACATCAGTTAATGCTGTGCACACACTAGGAAAATACTCCAAGATGGGATCCTTGGGACCCAGATTCTCTGTTTAGCCTTGCAAGTATCGCCCTGTACCTGGGCCTCTTTGCTAGAACTGAGGCAGATGGGACAGAAGCCATTCACAAAGTCTCCTTCGTTCTCGACTGGTTTTTCCTGGGGCTTGTATGCCCACAGTCTGCCTTCCCCTGGTGTTTTGTTTTGCAAGCACTCAGCTGCTCACAGTGATCCACCGCCTGACCATGTTAAGAAGAAGCTCTCAGAAACAATTCCTGGTTTTCCTAAGCTGAGTTGTGTGATAAAGTCTCTACCCACATCCTCCCCAAAGGTGACTCGCTCCTTGGTACAACTGTCACAAATTGACATCTCAGAGTTTGTGTTTAGGTAACCCTAAGTGTAATTAATAACAGCCCCAAAGCTCAAGAGTAGCGGTGTTGGTGATTTTGATAGCCAAAAAGACAGTACAAAGAGCTCTCTTTAGGAGAGGAGCCACAGTCACAAAACACTCATTGCAACGTTACTGCTTATAAAGTTATACAGTTACTAGATTGTGGTATATTGTAATTAGTTATTGTATGCTTCTTCCTTCATCTAATTTACAAATTATACTTTACAGTAGGTGTATATGAATACAGAAAAACAGAACATACAGGGGTTGATAGTCTGCAGCTTCAATCATCCACTGGGGGACTCCTGAAACGTATCCTCTATAGATGAAGAGGGGCACTATAGCTTCCTAGGGACCCTGTAACAAAATACTACAGCTAAGTGGCTTAAAACAACAGAAATGTCTGTCTGTCTCACACTGCTAGCCGAATATCCATCACGTGCGTGCGTGCGTGTGATTACACTTCTCTAGAGCTCTAAATCAGGCTTCCTCACTGCTTCTGGTGCTTATGTTCAGAAGTGTTTGGTCTTTCCTGAGATGGAAGATGGTGGGTCATCTTCCCTCCGTCTGCATCTTTTTTTATGAAGACACTGGTCATTAAATTGAGGCCTCTTGCCTCAGTGACCCTGGAAATCTCTCAAAAAAGACAACATTCTGACTGGAACTTCAACAGGTCTGTTAGGGAAATGGACAAAGTTCAACTCATAACAGGAACCATGTTTTTGGAAAAATGACTTCTAAAAGCCTGTGTTGATGAAGCCTCATGAATAAGGAATACTAGTGGGCCACAGCTCCCTGAGGACCCAAGGTAACATTTTAAATCTACCAGGTGTCATAACAACACGTGGACAACCATGTGATAGGAAGCTATGTGAGCGACTCTGGTGAGACTAACAGCATTATAAACCATTTGAGCTTCAAGACTCAGATGACTCAATTACTCAAGACTCATTTACATCAGGTAATTGGCTAATGCTAAAATGTAAACTGAGGCACAACCAAGTTTTAGAGCATATTTGAACACGCACCTGGGCAGCTCCAACACCAGTGTGGCCCAAGCACTTCACATGAAAACTAGGTCATCAGGGAGGCCACCAAGAACTAACCCATGAGGATGCCAAGCCAATGTTTAAACAGTTCCACAGATGTTTATTTGGTCTCTTCCCATTGGAGAGTCCCTGGTTATGTAAGGGGTTTTTGGGGGCTACTTCTGATTGGTTGAGTTTAAGTTTTGTTTTTCTGCAATAAGCAAATGCATACATAGTTCAGCTTATATACATTTTGCTTATGTTTTCAAACCACGCAAAGCTAAGGTTGTGTAGGAGGAAGACTATGACAGCTGCTTCCTTTTTAATGCTTTGGGGCCTGGCCTCTCTTTTGTACTTTAACACTATGGTCACCAATACAGAAAATCAAATCCAAGCAGAGAGAGACAGAGACAGACAGAGACTGTTGTACAAGTACAAAAAACTCATCATAGAGTTGCTTTTTATGGTGAACTCAGATTATCTGTACACAGTAAATGTTTACAAAGTCAGATTCCTTTTAAGGACCACAAGTATTCACCACATGCCAAAGGAGGCCCTTCCTCTGTTTGCCACCACCAGCGGGCCCATGGTTCTCTTGGGTTTCAGTCGGATTGCTTATGGCCCATCAGGCACTGGTCCCCACAGGCCCCACTTCAGTTCCTGCCAAGGCCGCTCGATGAACAGCGTCAGTGCCAGCCCACAGAAGAAGGTCAGCACACAGTGTCCAGAGAAGAGATAGAACTGTGGACAAAGAAGGCGCAGTGGACAGCTTACTCCACGGTCCCACCCATGTTTGGATCTGAGAATCTGCTGCCCCAATGCCACGAAGCAGAGCAGAGAATAAATGGTCCCAAACCTCAAGAGTTTACCCTGGGCTAAAGCCCCACCCCCTCTCCTTCAGCTAAACCAGAGAGCAGAGAAACTCTAGAAAAGAATGACACAGAGCCAGCTTCTAAGAGAGCCAGGTGTTTGCGATGCTCCTCCAGGCAAGAAGTGGTAGCAAGACAGCACCACGGGCCAGGCGCTCGCTCACCATGTTGGTGTCGGTGTAGTGAATGAGGGTCTCCTGCAGTCCGTTGTAGAGAATGATCACAATGGGATGTACGAGGTAGCAAGCATAGCTGATGCTAGCTGGGAGACTCCAGATGCCCCAAGAAAGCACACGCTTCACCAGGCCTGGGGGGAAGTAGTACAGAGTCACAGAGTCACAAGCCTGCCTTGTAATGGGAGTTTTCATTCCCTTAAAAACTCACTTACGTTACATTAACGTGGTTTTGTTTTAATCCCAAGTGTGGGACTTTAGTTTGTCCTTCGGTTTGTTCCACAGCTGAGAATTGCCTTGTGCAGGGGTGTGATCTTTGCTGGCCAGAGTTATTTGAGTTCTGAGGACTTTAAAGGGTATAAATACAAGAGCCTAGAGGGAGAAGGGGCGGTAGCTGGAGGGGGTCGATGGAGGCCGAGTTGGTGCATTGATTTGCTGGTTTGTTGGTGGTTTGCTGGTTTCCTGGACTGCTGGATATCCCAATGACTGAGATTGGTATTGCCCTAAAAAGAACCCGACAACCCTACCCAGCCAAAGGAAGTAAAGCGGTCTACATCCCCTTTCCCTTCTGATCTTCTTTTTCCCTACCTGGGGTTGGAGGATTAGAAGGGAGGTATAGGCTTTAAGGAACCCCCAAATAAAGTAGAGTTTGAAAAACTAGTGCCAAAAAAGAGAAACTAGTGTCGACTAGTCTCTGGTCTCTGGTATTACCTGCCACATTGCAGGTTTTCTCTTTTTAAAAGTGTGTGTGTGTGTGTGTGTGTGTGTATGGGTCCCTTGGAGGCCAAAAGAAGGTATTGGATCCCCAGAAGCTAAAGGTGGTTGAGAGCTACCAAGCATGGATGTTAGGACCAAACTCAGGTACTTCAACAACAAATACACTTAACTGCTGTGTCATCTCTCCAGTCCCTTTAGGCCTCTATTCTGTCTCTTGGCATCTCCCAGCCTTTTCCCTGCCAGTATTCTATTACAATGCCTTGCAAGGGAAGACTTCACCCTTATCTATTACTGGATCCTAAATATATAGACCATTGTATGGCACAAAACAAATATCCAAACACCTATGCAATTAAGTGAACAAACATGTAAACATTTAGCCTGGCCCCCAACCACTGATAACACCTGGGGTCCCTTTGGTGACTGTTTCCAGGAGGCCTGGGATACATGTGTTCAATCAGCAAGGGTGATTGAGACACCTGTTTTCTCTTCAAGCCTTGCATTCCCACCACATTGGCTGCGGCTGAGCAGCTCTCATCCACAGCCTAAATCTAAACTCATCCAATGAGGTCCCTGGAGCGCACAGCTGTCTTACTTCCTCCATGGCCCTCTTCCATGGCTTTAAGGATTCAGAGAGGTTTGTAAACAGATTTTTTTTTTTTTTCTGAGTAGTGCCTGAGTGGTGTTTGGTCGTACCTCTTTACCTCATTCCTACCTCAGGCCAAATAGAGAAAGGGGAAGAAATGTCACAATTCTTGAACATACCTATAATCAAGGGAAAGTTCCTTTCTTTCTATGCATGCCGTTCATCTGCTTGGCCCTCTGTCCATCAAAAGCCAACAGCATGAAAATATTCTCCTTGGTTACGGAAGAGGTCTAAGTGACTCTTTAGCCTCCTCCCCTGATAGAAAGTGGGGTCCGGGGTAGGTGTGACCAGAGCCTTGTCCTCTGTTACCACATTGCATCATTTTCTCACTGTCAGAGTTCTTGTCCAGCCTCCAAACTAGCCAAACTAGCTTTTCTGGGGAGACCCAAACCTTGGCCTTCAGGACCTACCTTAGTACATAAACCAACATAAAAACTGAAAATAATCTATGGGAGTTATTTATCCCAAAGATATAGACAAACTACGCTTCCCGGGTTGGTATCGAATATCCATCCCTACCTCTGGTGTACACCCTTGTATTTTAACTTTGTCACCCTCTGGAGTAAGGTGTGAGCTCACAAGCGGAGGCAGCGGCCCCTCCTACCTCCATAGCCTTCCTGACAGGCAAAGATGACCCAGCCCACAGCCGTGGCCCACAGGGTCCGATGGAGGGCCTGGTAGATGGCAGCAGGCACAGAAGAAGTCGGAGAGGTATCATCCATCATATATGCCAGGGCGACGACTACAAGCAGGCTCAGAAGGGAGAAAGTCCAGCCCAGCATGGCCTGCAGCTGAGGGGAACAAGAGGCATCCACAGCTCACAGATCACTGCACCCTATTGCACACGCTCACTTCTTTGGTGCCGTTTCTGTCATTTCAGATCTCAGTGTGTAAAACTCGATCACTACCGACTTGACTAAAATAAAATTTCAGCTTAGGGGTAAAGGATGTCTGTGAACTATAAGGGGATTCAATGATCTGGATGAGTAGCATGTGCCTATCATCCCATTGCTCGGGAGACTCAGGCAGGAGAACTATGAGTTCGAGGCCAGCTGGGTTACATAGAGAGACCCTACTACCTCAAAAGTCAAAAAGTAACTGTACAAAAATAAAAACGTCTTAAAAGGCATGTTGACTCTGCATGTTCAACTGTCATTCGATCATTATGATGCTTCCGTGCACATCCACAGTGTGCTTAGATCATATTAGCTCCTACTAGTCCCCACATAACCATCTCCCCTCCCTCGGGACACCTTCCTATCCCTGATGGTTGCCCTGCTACTCTTACACATTTACTTTTCAATAAGCCTCGGTCCATTCAGAGAAAAGCAGGGAGGAATGGAGGTGAGGGATTAAGGGTTTGTGGTGACAGAAGAGCCCTGCCCCTTGATTGTGGTGACATGTACAAATCTCTACCAAGCACAGCAATTCCCAGAACTACACACACACACACACACAGAGAGAGAGAGAGAGAGAGAGAGAGAGAGAGAGAGAGAAACGGGCAGTCTCAGGTCCACGGCTGAGATGTCAGTTCCTGGGGATGATAATATGCCATGGTTCCCCAGCACAGTCAGCACCTTAGGCAAAGTTGGTGAAAGGACATCCAAGACTGCTCACAGTTTGTTTGTTTGTTTTTTGTTGTTGTTGTTTTGTTTTGTTTTTAGCAATTTCTCCCAAATATATAATCAGTTCAAAACCAGTTAGAAGCAAACTTTTCCTTCCAACATTCCCTCCATTCCTGATGTCCTACTCTGTCCTTTAATCAAAGAAGATGCCTCCATGGAATGGAAGAGACACCATGGGAAGAGAAAACAATCTCCAGCTCGAAGAACAGATGTGAGGTAAATCCTGGCTGGTTTTAAGTCCTGCATCTTACGCCACATCTCTTGATCTCTTCAGACCCAGATCTATCTCCCAAGGCGCTCTTGCTTCTCTGTGCTCTAGCTGGTAGGGTGTCATGATGACTATGCTGAGGAAGCTGTCTCCCATCTTGACTCTGAGACCCACTTGAAACTCAGCTACTTGCCCTAACCTGGGCTGTGAAAGGAAAGGAGACTGTCATGGATTTCCCACTCTTTTACTTTGAACTAAGTCAGTCTAAGCCCCTCGCCCTTTGCTAATTCTTTGGTGTCAACAGGCCTGCAATGTCAAGAAACACAGCTGAGCCCATGCTGTCCCCCGCTCCTTGCCTGCCTGTCTGCTCACAGAATCCCCCCTATCTCGTCCCTGTAATGTCCAGCTTCCTCTAGTAGGAACCACAGTCTTTATTCTTCCCAACTGAGTTGCTTCTCCAGCTCTGTCTGCACTCCTAACTCCATGCCCCCGACCCCGACACTGGCCCTTGATATGGTCCCCAATGCTCCTTCTTTGTCTTACCTTTTCCCTCTGCTAATACCCCTTTCTCCTTGGAGCCTCATGTAACCTGGGCTGAGCTCAAAGGTCTCTTTGATGGTACTGTCTTATAATCTACAGCTGGACAATACATTTCCAGAGCGCTACAACACCAACGTGTAAAAGATATCTACCCTCTTCCATACATCCACCTGTCCTGGTGAATCTTTTTGTTTGTTTGCTGGTTTGTTAGGGTGATTTTTAAAAATAGGTTCTCATTATGTATCCCCAAGCTGGAGCCAGAAATCATTCTGGTCCTCCTGAGTGCTGGGATTACATATGTGCCACCACACCCAGAAAATACTATTTCTTAATGTTGCCATGAGTGCTACCAGATTTGCCAAGGAGGAGGGCTTCTTCTCTAAACCGTCTATGACAAAGCCGAGGCCACTGAAGGTCAGGCCTAGCGGAGGCCTTGGAGACAACAGTTGTGCCCCAATAGTGCAATTGGATTCTTGGTCCTTTGGCTGAGAAAGGAGAGCTGGAGTCTAGCTAGAAGAGTCCTCCTCATGCGTTAGCATGGACACACAACACAGGCAGCACAACGAACCCAGCAGCCTGGTTCTGCCTGCACTTGGCTTGGAAGAGCCAGGCCAGAGAGGCCACACCAATGCCAGCCAGACTTATGCCCTTACATGGAGACAAGGGGACAACATACCGTAGTTTTGAGAATGTTTGTCGGGCAGTCTGAATGCATGAACATGCTCAGGAAGAGGCCCACAAGGAACGGGCCGCACCGACAGTAAGGCTTGGTGTAATACTCTGAGAAATACAGCACAGTCTCATTTTCACTGGAAAACAACAAGAAAGCAAGACAGAAGCTCAGCTTTGAGCTGGGTGAGGAAAGGGGAGTGTCCTCTGAGATAATCTGCAGCTCTAGAGCCAGATTTCTCAGTGATGATCCACACACAGTGATGGTCTTGGCCCTAGACTCTAGAGCCTTGGGTCACAGCTGGTTTGTTTAAATGCTGAATTCCCTTGGGCTCTGTACCCAGATCTCAAGGATGTACGGTGACTTCATTTGTTTTAAGTACTCACTCATGGTGATGGATCCACTCCCTCCAGGAAAGTAGAAGAATTTGAGAGAAGAGGAGTTCCAAATGAGCCGGAGTCATTTGAAAACCAGGGCATGGTGGTGCATGCTTTTAATCCCAGCACTTGGGAGGCAGAGGCAGGTGGATCTTTGTGAGTTCTGGGCCAGCCAGCCCAGGATAGCCAGGGCTGCATAGAGAGACCCTGTCTCAAAAGAAGGAAGGGAGGAAGGAGGAGGAGAAAAAGGAAGAAGAGGAGGAGTTGTGAATATGATCAAAATACGTAGTACATAGTTCAGTTAAGACTACATAATAAATACTATAGGAAGAGGAAGAAAAAAGAGAAAGAGGAAGAGGAAGAAAATACTGTCCAATACTAGAACACCCAACTATGTCTCTGGACACCAACAGCAGGAGACCTGAGAACTTATTAGGAGGCCAAACTCATGCCTCCCCCAGGAACACTGAAGAGGACGAAGCTGGCAGTGGACATTCACACCCTCCAAGTGATCAGTGTCCCTCCAGTTTGAGTGGCCATCAAGGATGTCCAGGTGACACCCAGGCCCACTGAATCAGAATCTGGACATGGGGCGCAGGGCTGAGGGTTTTGGATGTTTCCTGGCACTCCAAGAAGAGAGCAGCTTGAGAACACCTGCTGGGAAGTTTTTGCTGTTTCTCATCAAGGCTGGAAGATTCAGCTGAGGCTTCTCCATGCCCACAGAGAGGTTATCGGAGGTGGGGAAGTTGTTCGAAGATTAGTGGCTGGTTCTTCCGCTCTGACTAGGAGCTCTTATCTAAGTCATTTCCCTGGGTCCCAGCACCAGGCAGTCTAATTCAATTGGTCCAAGTTAGGATGGGAAGCCTCTGTTGGACCTAAAAGCTGCAGTGGTGGCAAATGCCTCTAATCCCTGCAGTTAGGAGACAGAGGCAAGAGGACTGTGAGTTCAAGGCCAGCCTGTATTGCTTAATGCATTTAAGGCTAGCCTGAGCTAAAGAATGGACTCTCTCTGTCTCTCTCCTTGTGTATGTGTCTCTCTCTGTTCATATATGTGTGTGTGTGTGTCATGTATATTTATAGCAAATATATAAACTCTATTATAAATAACAAAAAATCCAACAAATAAATACTCCCCAAGGGACTCTAATGAGCCTCTAGGGTTAAGAACCATGAGGCTGCCTCCTCTGTCACCAGTACACCCACAAAAGCAGATGACATGGCATGAAAAAGGGCATCATGCTCTCCTAGCCAGGAGGCTTGCAGTGAATTCACCCACAAATACAAATTGAGCACTTATGCATAGTTATGAGCCATAGTATGTGTCTGTGTATGTGTGTGGGGGTGGGTGGGTGGGTGTGGGTGTATGAATCTACATGCATGTAGACACCAGGAGACAACAGCCTCGGACACTGTTCCTCAGATCCACCTTTTTAATTTAATTTGTTTTCTGGTGTGTGCTCACGTGTGCCTGCCACAGTGCAGATACAGGGGTCAGTCAACAACTTGCAGGAATCAGCTCTCTCCTCCTATCATGTGGGATAAACTTAGGTCCTCGGGTTTAAAGCAAGCAGCTTTACTCTCTGAGCCATGTGGACTCTTTTGGTTGTTGCTATTTGCTTAAGAGATGGCCTTTTTCAGTCTGGCTGGCCAGCAAGCCCCAGGATCTACCTGTCGCCACCTCCACAGTGCTGAGATTACAAGCATCCACCATGATGCTTTTTTGCTGTTGTTGTTTGAGACACAGTTTCTCTGTGTAGCCCTGGCTGTCCTGGAACTCACTCTGTAGACCAGGCTGGCCTTGAACTCACAGGTTCGCCTGCCTCTGCTTTTCAAGTGCTGGGATTAAAGGCGTGCACCACCACCACCCAGCCTCTTTCCCCCACTCCCCGAATGAGAGTTTTGGAGTGCACGCGCAGGTCTCTGTGCTTGCCTTGCTCTCTTCCCGGAGCCCCTCAGGCTGGCTTTATTAGAGGTCAGTTAAGGCTGCTTTGGAAAGTGTTACATTTGCACACACATTTGAAAGAAGTGCTGAAGGGAACCCTGGCAGATCTCAGATGCTAACGGAAGATTCTTCTAGACCAGGAGAGCAACAGGTGCAACAGGTGCACACGCCCGGGAGAGACCAGGGTGGCTGTTCTGCAGTCAGCAAGTAAAAGGTTGAAGCCGGGTGACTTCTGGAAGAATCTAGCAATCGGCTGGCTTACCTGACTTTCGCCTGTGCAGGTCTGCGCTGAGAAGAGTCTAGCTCCTGTTTAATACACTGAGCTATATATCAGGATCATAAGTAGCTTGATGTGGAGGCAAAAGAGCTTTGAGGGCTAGGTCCTAGATCCAAATAACACCTATGCCACCCCTTAACTGCTTGAAGAGGTAACCCCAATTTCCTTAGGGGTTCAGTTTCTCCATCCAGCAAGCTATCTGGTATCTACACTAAGGGAGAACCCCATTTCAGCCACACGAGGGTGCTCCTGTCCTCTGAGAAACATTTCCTTGAGCAGAATGCACTTTAGAAGACACCCCACCACCACCCCACAAATTGAAAGGTTGGGAAATTTGGAACTTTCATCCATATCAAAGGTGTCTAACCCAGTGTTTCCGTGAGTCACGGGACAAACAGCCTGAGGATTCTGCAGACCTCTCTGAGATATACCAGTCCTGGTGAGAGCAGGCAAGGGAAAGAGAAGCCCAAGCTAGAGCATGTTACCTGGCTGCTGATGGAGATGCCACCGGAAGTTTATAAGCCAGTGTGAGCAGAGCAGTGGCAGTGAAAGATGCCAGGAACAGCAGGGCCCCGAGGAGAGCAAGGACACGTTTACTTCTGCAGAAAAGAGGGTAGAGAAGGAACACCTTTCAGCTGCCTTCAACACAGCATCAATGAGGCACCACAATCCCAGTAGCCCTGTGGCCTTGCCCTCAAGGGAGGAAGTGGGGACTTCAACAGAGCAGGAAATGCTGAGTGGGCCGGGAGTTCCTGGACAGCCTGATCTTGACCAGTGACAAGCAGTGAGACCATGGACAGGACCTTGAATTTGGGTTCCTCTTCTAGACAGGGATAGTAATAGGGCCCTTGCCTGCTCCGCCCAGAAGCTTACACTGTGGCTCAAAAGGAGACCATCCTTGGGACGGCTGCCTGTCGTCTGCAGGGCACTATATGGATATAATTGGTGATTGATTTAGGAGAGAAGTGAGTTGTTCAAGGCAGAAGGGAATACCGATTTGACACAGCCACCCACTCCAGGGAAGGGAGGGAGGATAACAGAGCAGGGAAGAGAACTCAGCTCTCCTTGCCAGCATAAGCCTAAGTCAGAAATGTATGGATGTGGGGGGGGGGGAGCTCATGTGGGAGTGGGGAAGGGGAGCAGGAAGGGAGAGCCAATACAAGCAAGGTAAGCTGTTGAGGTGGCCAGCGCTCAATTCTTCCAGAACATTCTATGGCTTTCTGTAACATGCCCCAGAACTGTCTGAGGGGGTAGCTGCTCTCCCACATGCAGCTACACACAGTGAGTCCCTGCATACTCTGGGGCTGTGCATAAAAAAACACCAGCGGTCACAGAGCAGGATGCTGTGGCCAGGGAAAGGTCTGAGGACACGGGTGCTGAGTGCGGCACTGTCTGGTTACTCAGACCAAAATTGGACGGATTGGGACTGCGAAGATCTACTGTGGCACAGAAATGCAGAACACTCATGTGCTCGGCTCAGTTTTGGTTTGGTTTTTAAGTAGTCTCACATTGCTATTCAAGAGCCTCAAGACTTCCACGGCCTTTGACCCCATTCATTTCCCTCAGGAACTGCAATCTGAAGAAACGCTGGAGTTGGAGACAAATGTTTGCCATGAAAATATTTGTGGGAAGTCATTTATGAAAGCATACAATTGGAAACAACCCAAGCATATAACAACGGGAGAGGGCACCGGTAAATTACAATTCATTCAGGAAGTTGAATGTTAGATAGACGTTACGATTATAGTTACAATTAGTAAAATAATGGAGTAAAATGTGGGTTCACAAAACTATTCTTTAAGAGGTGTGGAGCCTCTTGCTTTAGTCCTTAAAAAGATCAGAAAGAATGCACCAGAGCCTTCACAGTGAACCCAGTTTGCCATGAATGATGGGCGAATATTTTCCTTTCTCTTAATCCTAATGTTTCCTAAACTGAACACATATTTTAACAGTAAAGAATAATATATTTCTTTTTAAAAATGCACACTGTAAATCTCCCTGTGAATTACTGAGACTGTAAAGTGTTTCCAAAACTAGCAAAATTAAGGTGATAAATACAGGCTATGAGGCAGCAGGTACGCTGGCACATTGTTAAGCTGTAAATTATTTCCCTCTTTCCAGGGAGCAATCTCCCGACACGTAACAAGCATTAAGGAATCACTGCCACCCTTTGACCTGGTAATTCCACACAGAAATATGTCCCCATGGAAACAGCTACAAGGAAAAGCAGAGTGCTCAAAAACAGTTCGACACAGTGCCATTTATAATCGTGAAAAATTGGGCAGCATCTAGATACCCAACCATAAAAATGAAATATAAATCCTGAAACTGGCAGGTACGCGGGCTGTGTCAATATGCAGACATGTTTATGTGAACGGCTGGGATGGAAAATGCTGAGCACTGGGAATCAGACACACTGGTGATAAATCTGGGGAAAGCGCACTGATTCACGTGTGGCCGAAGAAGGCGTGGAGGAGGGCAGTGGAGAGCGGGTAGTTTCTGGAAAGTTAATTTCCTAAATTTTAAAGAGCTGCTTTCTACAAAGCTGGAACGTATCTGGGAACTCCAGGCCAAAGGACTCATGGAAAGAAAAAACAACCTCTCAGACCCACTTTCCATGGACGAAGAAGATCAGCGGCGTCATGAGGTGGAACTGGAAGTCGCTGGCGAGGTACCAAGTCCAGCCGTTGCACTAGGGGAAAAGAGAAGTGGATTTGACTCCTCCCCTCCAGGTACTGGGGCTGTTCAGTGTTTCCATGGGAACAGGAAACTGAAACTCGACATCCTTCATTACTCAGTCACCTTTGGGCCAAGCCTGACAGGTCTCTGGGAGATTCAGACATTTTTCTCCCTAGTTTGTTTAAAACACACACACACACACACACACACACACACACACACACACACATTATAGCTTGTCTCCTGGGACAGCCTTAGGGACTGACTGGAGTCATGACTCAGGAATGCAGGAGGGAGCTGCCCTTAGGTTTGGCTGGATTTCCAAGAGGCCAACAAGGTTCTTTCCCTTGCCTGGTTCCCACCCCCAACTTGAGGTGGGAAAATTGTGTTCTGAAGGCAAATGCTTGGCTCACACTCAGAGTTCCCACTAGAGCCAGCATGGGTGCCTGGCCAAAGCCACAAGTGCCCACCCACTCTCCATGCTTGTGGTAAGTGGAGCCGGCCATTGCTGACATGTTTTATCCCATGTAAGGAGATAACTAGAGACAAATTTCCTGTCACTTGGGTCCCAGGGCCCAACAGAGCCCAAACTTCCTCAATAGAGAGGGAAGCTTTGTCCACAGTTAAAGAGATACATTAGCCATGGAGAAAGTATGAACGGCCTAGCTTGAGGACCATGGCACCTGCGCTTCCAAAACTCTAAGGTGGGCTCCCACTCAGAGGAAACTGACTCCTGTCCTTGTCCCTGATTTTTTGATATAAGGGCCCAAGCTGGTCTGTATCCAGGAAAATGGCTCCACCTGTCTCCTGGGACTATCATAGACAAGCCCTCATCTTCAAATGGTGCCCCGTCAAAGCTGCTGGGCTTTGGCCATCTCGTAAGTGGGTGGTTAAGGGCAAGAATTAGGGACCCGCCACACATGTCAGCCTATAGGAGGAATTACTGTCGCGTCTGAGTCATAGCTACCTCATTTCCTTTCACTCCAAGTTCATTATTGTCCTGGTTGGATTTTTATTATTTTTTATTGTTGTTGTTTTTTTTTTTTATTATTTTGTCAGCTTGAGACAAGTCAGCATTTTCTCAGAAGAGGGAACTTAATCTGAGAAAATGCTTCCATCATATCGGCCCATAGGCAATGGGAACATTTTCTTGATTAATGACTGATATGGGAGGAGCCAGCCACACTGTGGGCGGGGCCGCCTCTGGGCAAGGCTATATGAGAATGCTCGCTGAGCAAGCTATGGTTTTTACTTCAGATCCTGCCTTGAGATCCTGCCCTGTTTCCTGTAATGTGTGAACAGTGGTCCTGGATGTCTAAGCTAAATAAACTCCTTCTGAAGTTGTTTTTGGTGGTGGTGGTTTATCACAATAAAAAGCAAACTGTAACAATTACAAAAATTTGGGGGACTGTGTAGGCGTAGATTTTGTAGCTCTGAACCAGCTCTATCCTGTCTGGCTTGAAGTTGACTTAGAGTTCATGCATAGACTTCCTGTCTGAAAGCAAGGAAACTGTCCTTTTCTGGTGTGGTGACCTGGACTGGTTCAGGAACAACGATGGAGCAGGGACGCTGCCCTGAGACCCAGACAGTCCCACGGCTCACTAGCACCACCGTGCCCCTTTCTTGCTGTATAAGAAGCTGATCCCTGTATCAGTTGGTGTCAGCCTCCCCCCTCCAAACCCATGAAGATATAGTTAGGTTGGCCCTTGGGAAACCGGCCCTACGGTGTAACTGAGACACCCCGTGTCTATCCATACGCCCTTGCAAAACAGCTCATGGGAACTCACGGCATTGTGAACAGACACGAAGTTATTGAGCAGCAGCAGATTCGTCCACCAGGCTCGCCGGCAGTTATCCCAGTGGAACTGCGGCACTTCCCAGACAGGTCCCCAGGGAACAAGCGAGAAGAGTCCAACCAGCAAGCACACCGAGTACAGGTGGAGAAGCTGCAACCTGATGGAGAGGTATGGGGATGATGACGACAGCCCCGGGCCGCCACGCTTTAAGAAACCCGTGATGCTGATGGGCAGCCACCTGGGCCCACAGTCTTGCCGAGCTACCCACCATGGGCTGCCACGGAGGAAAAGGACTGCTGTTGGCTGAGAAAGCTGTTCATGTTACCACTGAAACGGGAGCTCAACTCGAGATAATCCTGTCAAGTAGCTCTTAACCCCATCTCAAATTATAGCCCAGACAAGTCAGAGTGACTCATTCGCAATCACGCATCCGTAAGATGGGTACCCGCTCATTTTCTTCCCGTGTGCCTCATGACACAGAAACGTCTTTCCTCCCTCCGTTCCTTCTCTTCCTTCCCTCCTTCTTTGCTTTACACCTTCTGTCCTTCTCAGCAGGTTTTGACACAACTATAAGTTGAAGATTAATACACAGGGTCCAGGACTGGGTATGTGGCTCAGCTGATAGAGAGTCCTTTTCCAGCTCGCACAAAGCCTCCGGGTGTGAGCCCTGCTAGGACTGGGCATGTTGGTACATGCCTGCAACCCCACAACTCAGGAGGTGGTAGCAGGAGAATTAGAAGTTCAAGGCCATCTCTCTCTCTGTGAGAGAGGCCAGTCTGGACTACATGATACCCTGATGTAAACAAACAAACAAAAACAAACACTTAAAAAAAAAAAGATACATGATTCAGATGAGTGGGATACAACAAAAATATAACAAGCCACATCTGCCATTCATCATGCATTTCCCAGTCGCTGCACTTTTAAAAGCAAAGAACGCTTAACTACCATGAACTTTAATATTACTTCTTCAGCCTGATATGCTCAGAATCTCAACCAACACGAAATCTATTAGCAAGCTGTCTTCCTTTCTGACTCCGTCTTCAGAGACCAGCATGGGCGTTATCATGTAGCCACTCTGTTGAGCACTGTGTCTGGTCACTGAAGATTGGGCTACGTAGATGGAAAGCTGGAAGAGAAGGCATGGAGGGAAGGTGTGCTCAGCCAGGCACAGGGATGGGACTAGAGTCCGAGCCCTGGCTGGCTGGTTGGCTGGATTTTGCAGACAGAAACCTTTTTTTTTTTTTAAATGTACTCCAGGATGGTCTCAAACTCTTGATCCTCCTGCCGCTGACTTCCTTGAGCTGTGATTCCAGGTATGCTCCTCCATGCCCCCCCAAATGCCCTCTTTTTCATGTGTGTGAGATGTGCAGGTGTGTACATGTGTTTGTTTGCATGTGTGGGTGGATATGCACATGTGTGGGTACATAAAGTGTGGTTGGTTGTGTGGAGGCTCAAGGTTATAGGAGAATTATCCTTGCTCACTCCTTATCCACTTAGATAAGGGGTCTTAGTCAAACCCAGAGCTTGCCGATATGGTTGGTCCAGGTAACCAAATGCTCTGAGAATCTCCCATCTCCATCTTCTGCGGCTAGAATTACAAAGGGGCTGCCATGACCACCAGGCATTTCACTTGGGTTCCTGGGGAGTCTGTCGCTTAAGTAACACTGACCATATCTCCAGCCCTTGGAGACCTCTTTTAAAAGTTGTTTTGAGCTACAGTGTGGCTTAGTGGTCGAACAAGTAAGTGATCAGGATGGACAAAACATTGGGTGAGATCCCTAGAACCACATACATACATACATACATACATACATACATACATGAATGAACCAGCAAAAAAATATAATAATAATAATAATAATAATAATAATAATAATAATAATAATGCATTTAGAAATTTAGGGTAGTTTTCACTCAAGTAGGGCAGAGCCTGTGCTCCCACAGCACCTCCAAACATGTGGGTAGGAGTCCAGGGCTGGGTGGGGTATGACAGATGGAAGCTGGCGGGGCTGGAGCTTAAAAGTGCCCACCACAAGGCCAGCACGGTGGTGGACTAATACTAAGCCTGTGGCCCACACCTAGGGATTGGGCCTGCTGTCCTACCTTCTCTGTGATGGCAGCATCCTTCATCTGGAGTCCCCGGTAAGCATTCAAGGCGTAGGGGTGGAATTACTGAGTCGCGTCACCGAGGAAAAACAGGCAGTCATGTCCCAGATCTGCTCAGCTGCATTCACCTTGGTGCCAGTCTCCCTGAGGAAGGCCTGCGGCCTGGGGCCTGCCATGCTTGCCATCTGACTGAAGCCCCTGCAGCTGGGTTTGAAATCCTCTGACTCCAACCTGCCTGGATTCCGTTCCTGCCGTCCATCTCCTCCTCCCTCTGGGAGGGTATCAGCCCCACACCTCTCGGAAGCAGCGCTCAAGACTGATGCTTTGGAAGGGCACCCACTACCCCACCCACCCTGGCTCCACCACCTTCACCGCTTGGGTAATGAAGTCTCCAGGACAGTGTGCCACAGTTGGGGGTGAGGTTGACCCCCGGGGTGAGTGGGTAGCACACCCAAATTAGGTAGGCTGGGGACAGGACCAGAAAGGTGAGGTCTAGTTCTGCCTAAATCACTCACGTGCATGAGAGCCCTCTCACACTTATCTTCTCCCTCCCCTGTACAGAGAGGGCTATGATTGCTGCCTCCCAAGATCCTTAGGGAATCCCATGAGGTAAATAAGACAATAAGGGCGGTGAAATGTCTTCAGTGCCATGAAATTTCCCCTGTGCTACCTATTTGGCCCTGGTTGCCAGGAGAATGAAAGAGCTTAGCCTGTGTCACGGAAGTGTGTGAGGCAGACATGTGCATATCTGGTGCTCGGGATGGGAAATAGGAAAAATCATACATGTTCCAACTCCATTTGCAGGGGTTCACCCCATAAACCTGTCCAGTCAGATCCACCCAATCAGACCTGCCCATCCACTCCTGCCCAGTCAGACCTGCCCATCAGTCTCTGCCCAGCCAAGTTCACAAAATGTACACATTTCACCTTCTAATCTAAGAAAGTAAAAATCTCAGAAACTTCCTTCACATTTATCAGTGGAGCCAATTTAATAGATATTATTATATATATATTATATTAATTTATATTATATACTATATATATTATGTGTACTTAATATAATAATATTATGTATAATATAATATATAATTATATATATATATGTATATATATTGCCCCATTGACCACCTTTAACATTTAATGAAAAAGCCACAT
This sequence comes from Psammomys obesus, assembly GCF_907164565.1. Classification (NCBI taxonomy): domain Eukaryota; kingdom Metazoa; phylum Chordata; class Mammalia; order Rodentia; family Muridae; genus Psammomys; species Psammomys obesus. The sequence continues at coordinate 26,532,362 of NW_026596040.1, read as the reverse complement.
ACAGAACACTGTCTAGGTCAGCTAAGCCACCTCCCCTGCCCCCCACCTATGAACTTCTAACTGTGGCTCTAGTTGGAGAGATCATACAGGGCTAGGATCCTGAGCACCTCTTAATTTCCCTTTTGACAATGTCTGATCCCATTTACACCTGGAAGGTGGGTGAGTGGATTTTCCTTTTCTTTTTTCTTTCTTTCTTTCTTTCTTTCTTTCTTTCTTTCTTTCTTTCTTCCTTTCTTTCTTTCTTTCTTTTTCTTTTCCTTCCTTCCTTCCTCCCTCCCTTCTCTTCTTTTCTTTTCTTTTCTTTTTTTTTCCCAGACAGTGTCTCACTATATATCTCTAGCTGTCCTGGAACTCACTATGGCTGGCCTTGAACTCACAGATCTCTGCCTGCCTCTGCCTCCTGAGTGCTGGAATTAAAGGTGTTTGCCACTAACCCTGGCTTGGATGTTCTTACAGAGCAGCAGCTTTCATCCCACCTCCCGACTTGTCCCCCTTGCTCCCTTCCAGTGCACTTGCTGCCTGGTGGGCAGAGTAATGTTTGCAGATTGCATGTCTGACACCGTGCCTCCCCTACTGGGACTCGCAAAGGTTTCTGCCCCAGAATAACCTCAGAGTAGCTCAGCGTGGGTTTAGCTGCCCCCAGGTCCAGTCCTCTGCCTTCATCCTCTCTGACCTCCCCCAACCCCCACACCCCACAGGGCTCTTCAGCTACCTGTTACCCCTGACTGGATTGCTCTTTGTTTATAGCATGTTCTTTGCATGGAATATCCCTTCTCCTCCTTCAAGGCCCTGGACAAAAGTAACATTCCCTGGCAACCCTTCAGGAGGTTGTCGCCTCACTTCTGTCTCTAAAGTCTCATGTCAGGGCTCTCAGATCACTATTCTGCATTAATTTGCATTCTGTACTTCAGTGTTAGGCTACTTACTTACTATGTATCTCTGTTCATTAGGATGTAACCTCCCATTGGAAAGAGTTTATTGGGTTAATAAAATGCTGAGTTTTCAGAGCCTAGAACCTTGCCACATACACAGTAGCCTGTGGTGAGTTAATAGCAAAGCCATCTTATCCCCTGTCCTTTTGTTATTGTTGGTGGTGGTGGTGGTGGTGGTTTTCTTATGTAGCCCAGGCTGCCCACAAATTCACTAGGTAGTCAAGGCTAGCCTTGAACTCCATCTTCCCACCAAGTGCTGGGGTTACAAGTGTGCCCTACCATGCTCAGCCTATTGTCTGTCCCCTTGAAGGGATAAATCCAAACTGAATGGAAGCAATGAGCTCTGGGTCCATGAACACTAACATCCAGATGGTCGGAGGCATGGCTATTCTGTCCTTGGGGATCTTGGAAAGGGCCAGGCCAGAATGTGGTGGCTACCACCCACCTCCGGTTCTCAAGAAAATTTTGGCTCAAGTTAGACTCATTCTCTTCCTCGATCAGATCCAAATCCCCACTCTTCCAGAGTTCTCTGTCTCAAAATGCCACTGTATCTGCCATGTTGCTCAGGTTAGGAAATTCACCTGTCTTTGAGTTTCCTGTTCCTGTTCCCACTGGAAGTAGCATGACGGGTTCCACACTTCATCTTGCGCACAAGTCACAAAATCATCACCCCCTCCCACCCAGTACCCCCCACCCTGACACACACATACACCTTGGCTCCCTCTGCCTGAAAAAATAAAATAAAATAAAACACCATTTCCCTAGTTTTTCTATTCCAAAACAAGTGTTCCAGGTTAACCTGCCACGCTCCTGGTTCCCTCACCACCACCACACCCCCCCCCCCAGCTAAGCTGGTTTGAATCTCTGGCCTGTGTGACAAGCCCTCCATTCCAACAAACCTCAGGCAGGACAGTTTGCTCAACCAGAGCCTCGTACCAGGAAGACACGGAAATCCTGCATTTCCCCCTGCGTCTGGAGAGGGCTGCATTGATAAAGCTCAGAAGAAACCACAAAACCACATCGAATAGAGAGCAGTGCCGATCTACTCCGAGCTCCTCCTCATTCCCAGCTTACAGAGAGAAGAGCAGAAAATGCTTAAGTAACAGCCAGAATGGTGGTGATACTTGTGCCGAGGGCTTACTGACTGTTATGCAGCTCTCCAGGTTCTTCATGTCCATTTTCTCATCTCATAAGAAGCTCACAAAGTGATACTAGTTACACATACACACATAGTGAATGTATGAATGAATGACTATATCTGTATTACATGTCATATATCAAAAGAACTTTATCAGCTTTCATTGTAATAGTAACAACAGCTGCCTCACGCCTGAGAGGCTGAGAACCAGGTAGTTCTCATTCCACAAGGCTGGTGCCTCACAGTCCAAAACGGGTGCTGAGAACCCGGGAGCTGCTGGCCCTTAGTCTGTGACACAAACCTGGAAAGTTGGTTCTGCTCTCTGTGAAGGGATCAGCAGCAGCAGGGGTGAATCAACTCAGCAGCTAAAGGGAAGGCCAAATGAGCAAAGGGCAGATAAGCTTGCCTCTGGTGTGCCCTTTTGTGTCTGCAAAAGGGGCCACCTACATTTGGGGTGGGTCTCCCCACATCGGCTAGTCAGGGCAATTCCAGAGTTGAGGCTCCCTTGCTCAAGTGATTGTAATTTGTGGCAAGTTGCTATTAAAACTAACCAACACACTGTCGTGAAATAATTGAAATGATCCTCATTGCTGGAGTGCTAGGAACGAATACCATAATACCACTGCTGGCCTTGTGTCCTGTTTAACTACCTCATTACGTCACTGCTATCACTATTCTATAGTCTACACCAACACCAGAAGTCTCCTGCTTCAACCAGCTGCACATTGCTTAGTAGAGAAGCATGGCCACGACCCACGTCTCACCCAGCACGTCCCTTGCCATGTGCTATTTTTATCATAGCACTGCCGCTCAGACTTCCAGGATCACTTGCAGCTACAGCAGCTCTCCTGCAGATCCCAAGGACTGGACATTTACGGAACTCTACTGCAGCCAGCTGAGATGACTTTGCCATCACCGAAGCTGAACTGTTTTAAGCCAGCTAAAGTCAAACATACATAAGGAAGAAAACTATTTCTTTTAGTTTATTTCTAAAACAAAACCAAAACAAAACAAAAAAGTATTCCCAACAAGGTTAATTTAAGCATTGAGAAATATCTATTTCATAACAATACCAAACAAAAAAAGATATTACAAAAATAAACCTACCTTGTAAACCTTTTGAGAAAATATCTGAGGATGACTTTAGGGTTTATTCCCGCGCTGGTGTTCTGGTGCATCTTTAGAAATGACCTTGCACTTAGCCAACCACTGAGAGAGAGAAAAGAGTAGCCTCAGGAGTTACTTAGCAATACTATAGTCCATCAGTGAGTTGCCGCAATTGTCTCAGTCAGGAAAGCCTAAGTGATGCTGCAGACAAGGACCTCCCCAAGCCTTAAAGCAGCAGTCTTTGTTTGTTTTGTTTCACATTGCTTCTGTTTTTCTCGTGCAGCACATCCATAGCCTGTTGACCAAGACTCAGTGTCTCTCTCACTATGGGCTAATGGAACAATGAGTGCTCACAGGTGACACAGCCATGAACAAGAGAGCTTTGGAGGGTCACAACCTGACAGTTCAGTGTTCTAGCCTAAGGTGACTCATGAAAGCTGTTGGCATGAGGTTCAAGGGTTTCAACATAAGGCATAGTGGCGTGTGAGGTATAACTTGGTGATTAGAGCTAGTAATGTATCCATCCACAGGGCCAAGCACTGGGGTGGTGGTTCTCAACCTGCAGCTCTCGGCCCATGAGGGGCAGGGCGGACCGATCCTTTCACAGAGGTCACATACAGATAGCCTGCATATCAGACATTTACCTTGTGATTCATAAAAATAGCAAAATTACAATCATGAAGTAGCAACAAAATCATTTTATGATTTTGGGGTCACCACAACATGAAGAAATATATTAAAGGGTTGCAGTATTAGGGAGAGCCACTGACCTGGAGGACGGAGACTCAGACTAACTAATGTGTAACTAACAACACCGATAGCTGCTATGCTATGCTATCTCTCTAATTCTCTGTTTCTGTCTCTCTGTCTCTGTCTCTGTCTCTCTCTCTCTCTCTCTCTCTCTCTCTCTGGTAGTATGTTTCATGCATATTAGTATGCAAGTACATGCACCCATGCCACTCATGCAGAAGTCAGGGGAAAGACATCAGTGTCTTCCTCTCTCACTACCCTCCTTATTGCCTTGAGACAAGTCCCTCCCTGAACTGGGAGCTAACTATTTTGAGTGGACCGGCTGGCTCTCTTCTCTGTCCCACAGTGTTGCAGTCACAGGCACATGCAGTCATGCCCAGATTTTTGCATTTATGCTAGGGATTTGAATTCAACTCGTCATGCTTGCACAGCAAGCACTTTTTCATGCAGAGACATCTCCAAAGCACTATTGGTCTATTAAAGCAATCCTGTGACGGACCTCCCTTGCTACAGTACCACACTATTTTCAAAAGTTTTTCCCAATGGGATTGCTCCCAGTTCTCCAACCACGCCCAACTACTTCTCAACCAACATTTGCGGAGTAAACAAGCAAACAGATGGATGTTTGAATCCTACCAGGAGAAAGGGGAGACATTATTATTCCTGTTTTTCCAAACAAGGGAAGAAACTCAGATTGCTAATTAGGCTACTCAAGAGCACAGAATTCCAAGCTGGATAGTGGAGGCTCATACCTTTAACCTCAGCACTTGGAAGGCAGAGGCAGGCAGATCTCTATGAGGGCAGCTTGGTCTGCAGAGTTAGTTCTAGGGCAGCCAAACTACACAAAGAGAACCTGTCTCAAAAAACAAAACAACAACAAAGCCCAGAATTTCAGTTTTGTTTCATTGGTTTTGAGACATGGTTTCACATAGCCTCCAATGGCCTCAAACCCCTGAACTCTTGATCCTTCTGCCTCTACTTCTCAAGTGCTGGGATTACAGGAAGATCACAGAATTCCTAACTGTCACATTCTCATGGTGAATTTACCACTTAGATGTTCAGCTTTGAATCATAGCTTGGTGGTGAGCGGGCCTGTGAGTTCCTTGATCTTTTGGCATTTCGCCCACTCGTTCTCATGGGAGTTCCTCTGAATAGCAAATGTGTTTCCTGTTACACAGCAAGGATGCCTGTGTTGGGCCCTACTTGGAAGGGATCCCGGTGGGTTGGGGAATGCCTCTTAGACTTCCTTTGAAAAGCAGCAAGTTGGATTCCCTATAATAGGAACCAAATGTATAAAGCGACATTGAAAGGAAAAGCACTGCGGGAAGTAGGGCAGCCAGTTCTGATTCTAGCCTCCTCTTCAGGAAAGGACGAATCTGGGCCATCCTTTCTTCTCAGAGCGCCAGCCTTTGCTAAGCAGAGTGTGGGTCTTGCTCCATGTGTGGAAATGTGGTGCTTAGCCCATTAGGAAGGGGGCACTGAGATGAGGGAAAACAGGCTGCGAGCTCCAGAGTCCTGAATAGTCTGAGGAAGGGAACACCCTGCATCAGAGACTAGTAAGAGGCCAGCCCAGGAGCTAGGAAAGGCTTCCCAGACAGTGGCCCACACCTCTCTTCAGAGCAACTGGAATCCTGCTTTTTCTGTGTAAGTTTCAGTGGTGGGTGGTTAAGACAGGAAAGAACTGCAGGCTGAGAACCCCTAAACCAAACTGTGTGGACCCCAGCGTGGGTTGGTGTTTGGGAATGTTTGCATATGTTCAACAAGGTGTTGGGGATGAGACCCAAGTCTAAGAACAAGTTAATCTGTTTCCTACACTGCTGTGCACATAGCCTGAAGACAATTGTAGGCAATATTTTTGGCACACCTGCGTTTTGTCTGGGACCTATTACCTGTAAAATTTCCCACTGATAGTATTTCGTTAACCCTTAAAAGCTGCAGATATTGAAGTATTTTGGGTTTCGGATTTTCAGGGATACTCATCCTGTACGCTTAAGTTCTGATTCTGACCTTAATAGTATGTAGGTGGGCAAATTATTTTGTCTCTGGACCTTGAATTTATTATCTGCAAAAGTGAGGCTGATTCTTCACTGTTCAATAGTAAATATGGAAGATGTGAGCTGGAGAGATGGCTCAGCACTTAAGAGAACTAACTGTTCTTCCAGAAGACCCAGGATCAATTCCCAGCACCCACACGGCAACATACCACCCATAACTCCAGTTCCAGGGGAGCTGATGCCCTCTTCTGGCCCTCACGCTGTTTTGTTTTGCTTTTTCTTCACATTTTGCTAGAGTGAGAACTGGACATTTTCTCATGAATCTACCCCGCTTTCTAGAGCTTGAGAACCACTGAAATGCATGATTTTCATAAATAAAATCAACTTGTGTGGTCTGTCAAGCTGGCTCAGCAGAATAATGACTTGCTGCCAAGCCTAATGATCTGGGTTCAATCCCTGGAACCCACATGGTGAAAAAAAAATTAACTCTTCAGGCTGTCCTCTGACCAGCACACACATATCATTACACACATACACATACAAACAAAGTCTAATAAAAATACTTTGAAAAGTCAACTTTTATAAAAGGCCCATTTCTCAGCATCATTCTAATTCATCTATGACACTGAAGATGCCACAGACAATAGTCTAGGACAACAGCATTATCTTCAGCCTTCCTAACACGGTGACCCTTTAATGCAGTTCCTCATGCTGTAGTGACCCCCAGCCATAAAATTATTTTGTTGCTACTTCATAACTGTAATTTTGCTCCTGATATGAATAGTCATTTAAATGTCTGATCTGCAGGATATCTGATATGCAACCCCCTGAAAGGGGGTGCAAACAGCCGGTTGAGAAAACTACTGATCTAGAAATAAACAGAACCCAATTGCCTGCTCTCGGGAAGGCGAGACTGGCAACCCTTCCTGAAAACCCACAGGTCCCTTAACAAGCATAATGATACAGACTACACAGCAACCTCATCACCTGATCAGGAAGAATGTATCCACCCCGAGATAGAATGGGCCGCTCCGAGAGTAGAGGTACAGTGGGTTTTCAGGCACTCTGGCTTTCCATTCAAGCACATTATCTGTAGCAGATATGGGGGAGAGAAAAAAAAAAAAAAGGCAATGTCTTTTAGCTGAAGGAAACCAGAAGATTTGGCTTTGGGAAAAAGCAAGAGGCGTGTTTTCCACTTCCGTGGGCACTGGGACAACCGTAAGAACAACGAATTTACAGTGGGGATGAGGGTGGTGATTTGCGGGCCCCTGTCGCTCAGGCTGTGTGCTTCCTTGTACTCTTCTGATGCCCACAACCCTCTGGAACTCTCACAGAGTTAGGACAGGTCCGCATCACCTCACAGGCTCCCTGTAGCTGCCCTCGGTGTCTGGCCTTTAGTTCTCATTCACTTGCTTGGTCCTCTGCTGAGAGATGACCTTGGATACTGAGTGGAGGACACTGAATTATGGATGAGAGATTCCAGGGAGTACCAATGAGCAACGGTCCAGAAATGGTGATTTACTGTGGATGCCTCACATTTGGTTATACTTGGCTAGTCTTCAGTAGTGGGGGAAGCTACTTCCTGTCCTCCTTAATTGAGGGAGGGAACACACAATGGCAAAACGTCACTGGGTACCTGGTTTCTACCTAGGGGAGTAGTAGTAAAAGGAGCCACTGATTGCATCCCTGGGAACATTGACCTGGGAGGTCACATGCCATGGCAAGTCTCAGCATGTCTCTAGAACAGTCTGGCTGTTTGTGAGACAGCTGTCAATGTTCCCATCCCATGGCCACATAGAGGGGGCTTTCTTTCCAATGGATGCTGGAAAGGAAGTCTGTCAGCTTCCCATACCCAAAGACAGCCAAGCGGTCATCTGGCTGGTGTGTCCCGAGATGATCCAGAGGAGACTCAGGACACGGATTCCGTTCAGTGTCCGGCAGGTGCCTCCAGGCAGCTCTGAGGTGCACATGGCTGGCATGTTCTTCTGCCAAGAAAAGCACTGCAGAACTCCATCCACAGCTCCTAGAAACCCTGAGCCAGAGTGGAGCCATTACCAACCCTCACAAAAGCTGTACATACCCCCACACCACCCTAAAGTGAGACAAAACTCATGCAGAGACCTCAGACTCTATCTCAAAACCTGGACTGCTTTGGGCGTCCACAGTCCCCGCAAGGCCTATTTCTGGGCTCTCACACTTGACCTTTGAACCTTGACTCCCCCTACCAGTCTCGCACTGATGTCAGCGCTTCACAGTGCCTTGAATTGCTCAAGTTCAGGCACCAACCCCTGATCCCAGGACTTCTTTCAAAGATCAGGAAAAAGTGAAATGCCTGTGAGAGCAGTGAATCCAGGGAACTGGCATTTCACTTGAAAGAGCACGTTGGCGTTGTCCCAAGGACTCTTACTTTGTGCTACGGCCTCCAACACAGGTCAGGTGCAAGCGTTAGAATGGAAGAGGTGGTATGTCAATTCACACTCTTCAAGTTGCTCCTTAAAGTTAGATACTTCTGGCTCTAAGTCTGCCTTGTAACCCTTGGCAAGGGAATTAACTTCTTGGGCCCCAATTTTTACATCTGCAAACTAAGAGTCTAGTTGGATCTTGTAATCATAGGACATTGTGAATAATGCTTATAAATCACTCTAAATAGAGACTACCCAATAGTAAGCATTTACAAGATCATTTCTGTGATTATCAGTGTTTATTTTATTTTAAGGATGGCTAATCTTGCCTACTTAATGTATATCTTGGTTTGGTTTTGTTCTTGTTATTATCTTTGGGTTTTTTAATATAGTGTGGTTATATAGCTCAAGCTGATCTTGAACTTATGACAGTCCTCTTGTCTCAATCTCCCAAGATCTAGGATGACAGGTCTATGGATACACACATACAGTAGATAACCTAACCCAAGAGCTAATCAAATGAATGGAACTGGGACACAAGATTCTCCAAAGTCCAAGACAGCTCTGAGAGGCTTACGTTCTCCTGGGCAAAGCTGAAACACTGTAGGTGCAGATGCGTTCTTAAACAATTAAAAGGTATTCACAAAGGAAGGCACACACCAGCAGCCTCGGTCTTTTGCTTTAGGTTTAATTTCCTGGCATCTTGAGATTCCAGCAGTCAGTCTGAGGTTCCCTGTGATGGCGCCCTGCCACAGGCATGCTCCCACCCTTTATTTAGAGAAATTTTGTTCCAGTCGGCACTATGAGCTGCACTGCCCAGCTCCTGATGTCACCTGATTCCTCCCCAGATTACTGTGAATGAAAGACAGAAGACTGGGGCTCTCAGCCAAATCCTCTGTGCTCCTGAGCCACATTGCCTCATATGTAGAAGAAATGTAACTTTGAGCCCTGTCATGGATTCTAAAGCTGGCTCAGGGCCAGCCTTGGCAAGCAAGCGCTGAATGTACTCTAATGTTATTTTCCCATCTACATTCAACTGTGGGTGAACGGAACCATCAGCGCTTTATAAAATCTTCTGAAAATAGCTACTCTGTAGAGAAGAAAGACTGTTAGAGTCCTATTTTCCTCATTTGTGGACAGAAAGAATCACAAACTATAGAGACAGGGGTGGAGGCCATTGCTGGCTGAACAGTTCATGTGGTCACAGATTCTCAAAGTGGGGGTCCGTGGACCAGTGGCCTCAGCACCACCAAGGAACTGGTTAGAAATGCCCCTCCTTAGACTCTGAGCAACCCTGCTGAGACAGTCTTCAGGATTAGTGCCTAGCGCTTGGCACCTTGCAGGGAGTTCTGATGCTTGCCAAAACTCAAGAACCACCAGGCGTGCACAGCCTCTAACAGGCTTTGAAGCCTTTTGTGTCTCTCAGACCATTTCTGGGGGTCTGACTTAAGGCAACAGACCACAGAGGAAGAGGCCTACTCATGGCTGGAATCCATAGCTATTTTTTTCTTTTCTTTTCTTTTTTTTTTTTTTTTTTTTTTTTTTTTTTTTTTTTTTTTA
>NW_026596040.1:26504971-26522079 GCF_907164565.1 Psammomys obesus | reverse complement strand
TTTTTTTTTTTTTTTTTTGTTTTGTTTTGTTTTTTCAAGACAGGGTTTCTCTGTGTAGCCTTGACTATCCTGGACTTGTTTACCAGGCTAGCTTCTGGAACTCTCAGTGATCCACCTGCCTCTGCCTCCCTGAGTGCTGGAATTACAGGCGTGTGCCACCAAACCCACCGAATCCATAGCTGTTTAATTCATGAACTCTTTCTCACACTTTTGCTCCCTTGTATTGCCTCTTCCAAATAGCAAGACAGCTAAACTTAAAAAAAAAAAAACAACTGAACTAAAAAGTGCTGTTACAATATGTTTATTATCAAAATTCACATTAGAAGAAGCAAAAAAAACCTAAATAATTCAATTATCTTACAAGTTATTAAACATATTATCAAAGCATTATAATTAGCCCCTGAAGAATTAGTTTGGGGCAAATTATATCAAAGAATTATTTCAAGATTTTATGTACACAATTCACTATCTTTCATAAATATTTTTACAATATAGAAAAAATGTAACTCAATTCAAGCTGACCTAATTCTCTACTAAACAGAATAATTCTGTTTGTGGAAGCTGCACTAAAACATACAACAGTTATCAGGAGGGAGGCTAAAGAATCAAGAATCAAGAATCCAAAATGCCCAGTTGGACTCCAGCCTTCTAAAAGATACATTGGTCTTATATTGCTTTGATCTACAGAGGAATGTCAAAGTGGGGAAGGAAAAGCAATGAATACATTAATTTGTACTTCCAAACATTCAAGGACATACTTTGTCTCTGATAGTATTAAATACAAAAGGAAAAAAAAAATGCTGTGGCAACCTAACACAGACCAGCCATTTTTGAAACCACAGTAAAAAGCAACTGCCAATAATATTCAAACAGATCACAATTTTCTCAATTTGGGGGAGGAACCACACTGATGCCTGACACCTTGTAACATATCTGTGTTTTAAGTGTGAGATGGGTGCCAAGCATAAGCCTCTGTGTTCCAGCCTGGCATGCGGAAAGCCACGGAGATGCAATGCCTATCCGGCAGAAGCCTCTGGAACATAGCTGGGCCTGCTGCTTGCTCAGAAAGATCTGGACCTCCCAGAAAAACATCCTGGCCCAACGCTACCTTTCCTCTCTTCCCGCTTGAATATCGAGATGGAGGGAAAGTGTCAATTTAAGAAACAAGCACGTATTATCACATCGAACTCCATCAACTTATCCCATGCTATCTCCTATTTTATATATGTGGAAGTTGAGGTTTATAGAGATCAAACGATCCACCTGAGGCCCAGGTTAGCAGTCAAGGCTAAGCACCTCCTTTCTCTAACCATGCCGAACTTGAACCCTTCTTACAGGGCAGCCAGACTCAGAGTGATCAATCTACAAACACAACACAAGAGGTCACTGGAGGCTTCCAGATCCTGGGCAAGCAAGCCCATCATTCCTGTACTTATAATGTGAAGATGTAGTATAACCAAGAGAGAGGGCTTCAGGGTAGATACTGAAGGGCAGCATGGACGGACTCGTGCCCCCTGGCAGGCAAAGCTGCATTCTATTCTGCACAGGAACTGGTCCCCAGGGCTCTAAGCCTGCCAAGCACCCTCTCAGAGTATCTCTGTCTTTTATTGTGTCTTTGATGTCAGGATTTTAAGTTACTGTCAGTGCTGATTTTGTGTAAAATTCAAATAAGAGCAGAAAAAAAAATCATTGCTATGCTTTCCACGTGGGACATACTCCTTGAAGCTACTTAATTACACATTCATATTTACCCTGCCAATGCCCTGAGATATTTAAGGTGTTGTTTTTTTTTTTTTTTTTCCTGAATTCTCCTTTAGAGTAAGAAAAGACAAATTCAAAGACCTGAGGGGAATTTATTACTCCATATGGATGAAAGGTATTTGCATGAACAGGCAATTTTTGAATCGTACAGATGATAGGCAGGTAGGTAACTAGATAGATAGTAGATAGGTAGATAATAGGTATAGATTAATAGGTGATAATGTCGATCTATGTTTGCCCCTTCCACAGGCAGGTGGAAATGAAGGTAATATTCTTTCTTCCTTCCTTCTTTCCTTCCTTCCTTCCTTCCTTCCTTCCTTCCTTTCTTTCTTCCTTTCTTTTGGTTTTTCAATACAAGGTTTCTCTGTGTAGTGTTGCTGTCTTAGACTCACTTTGTAGACCAGGCTGGCCTTGAATTCAAAGAGATCTGCCTGCCCCTGCCTCTCCAAGTGCTGGGATTATGGGCGTGTGCCACCAGGCCCAGCTTTTCCTTCCTTCCTTCCTTCCTTCCTTCCTTCCTTCCTTCCTTCCTTCCTCTCTTCCTTTCTTCCTTCCTCTCTTTCTTTCTTTCCTTCTTTCTGTCTTTCTTTTTTCTTTTTCTTCTTTCTTTCTAGACAGAGTCACACTATGTAGTCCTGGCTGAATTCAAAACCACAGAAGATTCTTCTGCCTCTTAAATTTTAGGACTAAAGTTGTGTGCCACCATGGCCCTTGAAACTAATATTCTTAATTTTTCACCAAAGCATAACACTGCGGGCCCCACTGGAATTGTCATTTTTTATTGTGTGCTGCACTGAGTTGTTATCTATTTCCAACTCAGATGCACTGATCAGCTTTGCTTGTACCTTCACCCCACCACTGGCTTCAGAGCTGTACACGTATCTATAGTACTGAAAATAGCCATGATCGTAGACAGTAACTACAGTGAACCCCTTAACTCTCTACTGAGCCAGGCTTCGGTCAGCACAAAAACACACTAGATAATTGTTTCCCACATAAAGCATCACTGTCAGTGCCTTCGCCTTGCCTTAGCACCCTGAGAGTAAACAAAGACTGAATTGTAAACAATGGGGATCCAGCCCCTGCTGACATTTAGAAGCTGCCGGGCATTTGCTGGAATCCAAACTGGAGGAATTGTTCTCCAGCCACACACTTCTCTAGTTTGCTTCTTTGGGGTGGTCTTATTTTGAAATGCTTACGTTTTCCTCTGCTCAGGGGTCCTGGTGGAGAGGGCTGAACGTGGCAGTTGCTCCGTGGGCTCCTGCTTTTTTGCTCATTGTTCTCCATGTTTCTTAAGGGAAGACTCTCACAAGCGGTAGGAAGTGTCCCATGTGCAGACGATGTCCTAAGGTCCAAGCCCCAGTCCCTGGCCATCGTGTAAACCGTTCCAGCCACAGGAAGGACAAGGCCTAGCAAGGTGATAAATCTGCAGAGAGAAGATACCTAGCCAGGCCTCCACATACCACCAAAGATGTAGAGAAAACAACCTCATGAAAAACAAACCATCAACTGGACATGGAGGCAGTCCTGTAACCCTAGCATTTTGGAGGCTGAATCCAGAGTTCAAGACTAGCTGATATACATAGAAACACCCTGTCTCAAAAAGGAAAAATAACAACAAGAAAAACACCTAAAATTTAAGTGGGAAATACTTAATAACTTTAGAATAGAGCCTGAAGAGATAATTCATGGGATAAGAATGCTTATTCTCATGGAGGAAGGACCCAGCTTCAGTTTTCCCAGTACCTACAGTGTGGGCCTCTCAGCTTCCTGTAACTCTAGTTCCAGGTGATCTAGCTAAAGCCCTCTCCTGACTTCATGGGCATCTGCACACAAGTGGTCCACCTAATCTGACACAGGCATACATGTACTCATAAATTTAAATTTTTTAAATGGGTGGCTAGAATTATACTTCTATTTAATTTGTACCAAGAAATGACCAAAATGCCAAAAGGTAATGGGCATGACATTGGCTCATCAAATTGAACACACTGGTTAGGAATACAGTTTCAGCAAGGCTGGAGAGACAGCTGTGAGAGAGCATAGTCAGGAGAGAGGCCCGGGAATGATTGGAGATGGATGCATTTGCTGGTGGTCCTGGACCCCACTCAAGTTTGGACGTAGTCTGTCTTCCCTGGAGTACGGTCATAGTTCCTTGTTTAGTGGTAATCTCCCTGTATTTTAGTCAGCATAGGTTGCTGTAACAAAATGCCATGGGCTGGTTTTCTATTGCTCTAACGAACAATAGATTTCTTATTATTTTGGAAGCTGGGAGTCCCAAATCAAATCACCCGCAGGCTTTGTTCTTGGCACCTTCTAGTTGACCTCATGTGATAGAAGGATAGGACCCCCACACACACTTGGAACTCTTAAGAGGACACTAATCTCCACTAAAGGCACCACGTGATATCACCACACTCAGGTTTAAGTTTCAGTGTAGGAATACTGGGGAGACACATACATTCTGATCACTGAACTTTGAAGCCAGACGGCATTGATCAGTCATCACTCAATGGATTCAATTCAACACCAAATGTGGTTGGGGAGAGAAGGGGGTGATACTGGCATAGTGCCCACCTGGATACCTCAGACATCCATACTTACAGACACACAGAAGCAAGCGCGTCCAGCCTCAACACGCCAGCAGCACATCTGGCCACGCTTTCAAAAGATGAGGAAGACGAGAAGTTTCTTGTAAAGAGGGAGAGGGACGGTGCCAAGAATGAAGTATTTCTGAACCTTAGAATATCTACGAGATGAGAAGAGGCTACGTTACCGTTTTAGACTCTTCTGAGTGTGGTCTTATCATGCCAACGCAAAGCTGGCATTTTAACATGCCTTGGTTTTCCAAGTCTAACAATATTTTTAAATTGTATCTGTACTGAACATGCACAGAATTTTCATCATTATTCTTTAAAGGATATAGTATGATTATAGCATAACTATGCACACAGCCTTTACATTAGGTATTATAAAGAAGCTGTGGACGATTAATGGTGCACAGGAGGATTCTATAAATTCCATGCAAACACTATTAAAATTTACATAATGACTTACGGGCAGATTTCAGTTTCCTGGAAGTGGGGGTCTTTGAACCAATCTATCATAAGTACCAAAGGCCAAATTTATCTGCTTTATGGATAGTGGGAGGAAAAAGAGGAAACAAAGATGCCACAGAAGGCAGAGACATGTGTCAGGGATTAAAAGTGAATACTGCTCTTCTAGAGGACCAGAGTTCAGTTCACAGCATTTGCTTCAGACAGTTCACAATCTCCTGTAAGTCCAGTTCCAGGGAATCTGACACCCTCATTCGGCCTCCACAGGCACCTTTGCACATACACACAGTCATGCACACACACACCTTAAAAATAAATTAATAACAATAATAATAAATGCTTAAAACAGAAAAAAGATGCTGAAAGCCACAAGCAGGCACTTGGCCCAGATAGAAATGGACTAGTCTGAACTCTTAGTCTGTTGATCTCTCACATCCCTTGTGGCACACAGCCCTGGGAATGCTAAATCTAAAAAGGTGCTGGTACTGACTCAGGCCTATGTGTGGGCAAGTCTCTACAAGAGAGACAAAACCATGCCATAGAAGATGGAATAAAATGATGGAAGCCAAGCACTCTGGGATGGGCACCACCCAAAACTGAAGCTTAGAAGCCAGTCAGGACACGGCTGATAAGCCCCTGGAAGGATCGCTATGTAAAGATCTTACCAGTGAGACTAGCATTCTGTCTCAGATGTCAGTGAGCCTCAGGTGACCCAGAGGGCCTGTGAGGGAGCACTGTTTGGCCCCCTCCCTGGAGGCCTCAGAGCTGGAGGTCTGGAAGCGATCTGGAATCTATACTCTGCAACTTCCCAGGACCACACTCAGAACCAAGCCCTGGGCACTTTCCAGGCCTCGGCAAACACTGGGGACACATGGTTTCACACAATGGTAATACCAATTACTAACAGCCACAAACGCGACCGTTCATTAAGTGCCTGCTAGACACGGGGCATGGTTCCATCACTAGTTTTAACTTTTTACATACTTATAAGAAGCGTTCACCTTACCTTATGCACAGGAGAATTTTCTCAGATAAGTTCATCAAATGGAACATACTGGTTAGGAATACAGTTTCAACAGGGCTGGAGAGACGGCTGTGAGAGAGCCCTGGATGTTTTTTTAGGGGACCTGGGTCAATTTTCAGTGGTAGCAGCAAAAAGAAAGGGGAAAAAGTTGCTGATGATGTTGCCATAGCAACTAGTGACTGAAAAAGTCAGAGGATGGTAATGAAACTGACCACTCAGAACAAACAGGCCCAGAGAAGGTTGTACCTTCTGCCTCTTCCCTGATTATCAAAGCCGACAAGAAACCATGTAGAAAGGACCATAAAACAATAATTACATTGGAAATAACACTCTCAATGATATTGCCAAGCATGCCCTGCAGATGCCACACCAGTCTTGAACTTATGAGCTTTCAGGAACTATTGAGAGGATCCTGGTGGCTAGAGTGTGGTTGGCTTCCACCATCAAGACATCACAGAAGTCAGCAGAATGCAATGGAGTACATGGGTTAATTAGGAAGCAAGAAGAGAGCTGGGCGCACACCTGTAATCTCAGAACTCCAGGAGGCAGAGGCAGGAGGATCTCTGTGAGTTCAAAGCCAGCCTGATTTACAAAGTGAGTTCAGGACAGCCAAGGCTATACAGAGAAACTCTGTCTCAAAAAAAAAAAAAACAAAAAAATTAAAAATTAAAATTAAAAAAGCAACAAGAGAAAATGTTTCAATAAAAGATTATCTGACAAAAAAAATTCCTTTTGAGTCCTAGCCAGAAAGAAACCTGCAGCTAACTCAAGGATTTGCTGCTAGAGAACTCCAGCTTTTCAGTCAACACACAGGGGAGTCGTGAGAGTGCTGAGGGGAAACCACTTGTCAGCTTGGTTACTTTAACAGGCCAGGCTGTTCGAAATCAGAGAAGCGTCAAAGAGGGCAGTTTCCACTGACGGTAAACACTGGTGAAACTTGGCATCAGCCAGCTCAGTTCTTAATGAACAGATAGTGTGAGTATCATTAACTGTTATAAATTTTCTGATGGACAGACTTAGAGTGAGCCCCTGGGAATAGAAATGTGTAGCCCCCTTTTGCCGCTGGCAGATAAAACTTGTTGGCTCAGTGTTAAGCAGAATATTAAAACCAATTTTTTTTTCTGTCAGCTTTAGGTACCACACAGGGTTCAGTTGGATTTGTCAAATACATTTGGTGAGTGCAGTGTCCTGGATTAAGTGGCAGTGAGCCACCATTTTGCCAACTCTCTGTCATATTTAAGGGAACTCAAATAATCTAGCCAAACCAGAAAGTCAATATTGGGTCATATTCTGACTTCCCACTCCCAGAAAAGATTCAAATCCTGATACCCATGAATGTAACATTGTTAGGAAATATCATCTTTTCAGAAGTAATCAACCTACAATGAGATCATATAAGGTTAGAGTGGACCCTAAACCCAGTGTAGCTGGTGGAGGAGAGAGACCTATTGGGAAGAATCCCACCTGCCAATGGAAGTAATGACTACAAGCCAATGAAGAATGGTGTATCCATAAGCCAATGAAGAATGGTGTATCCACAAGCCAATGAAGAATGGTGGTTCCACAAGCCAATGAAGAATGATGTATCCACAAGCCAATGAAGAATGGTGTATTCACATGCTAAGAAAAAATGGTGCATCTAACAGCTGAGGAGAAGTGTTATGTCTACAAACTATGGAGAATTGGTGTGTCTACAGGCCAAGGACAAAGTTTAGGAGAAATTATGTGTGTGCTCACTGGGGAAGAATGAAATCTTTACAGGACAAGGCGACATAGTGTGTCTATAAGCCAAGGAGGCGCTGTGTATCTACAACCTGAGGAGGTATGGTGTGTCTACAGGTCAAAGAAACATGGTTTGTCAACAAGCCAAGGAGGTGAGGTGTGTCTATAAGCCAAGAGCATCAAGAACTGCTGGCAGCCTCCAGATGCTAAGGGAGAAGGCATATGCCAGACTCTGATAGATAGCTCCAGAAGCAATCAACCTCATCAACACCTAGATTTCAGATGTCTGCTGTCCAGAACTATGAGAAAATTATTTTTTCTTGTCTTAAGTCATCTGAAGTACCACAGTCCGAGGCTGGTGGTAGAAGCCTTGAGAAATGAATACAATAAGTCATTTACACTGGATTTTGTAATTTTTGTGTCTAGGCTTGATGTAAAGCAGTGGTTTTGAACAACCCATCCACAAGAGTCACCTAAGACCATTGGAAAACACAGATATTTGCAGTATAATTCAGAACAGCAGCAAAATTACAGTTATGAAGTAGCAATGAAAATAATTTTACGTTTGGGAGTCACCACAACATGCGGAACTGTATCAAAGGGGCACAGCATCAGGAGGGTTGAGAACCAGTGCTCAAAGCCTGCACAGCCTGGGATGACATAATTTCTTCCTCTGGAAGCCACGCACATTCATGGCTTTTCTCACTACTGTGGCCAAACACCTCACAAGAAGCAACTAAAGGCAGGAAGGATTGATTTGGGCTCCTGGCTCAACCCAGTCCCTCATCAGGGAAGTCCTAGGGCCACTTGAGGTTCACAGTTGTGACAGGAGCATGAGCTGCTGGCTCACATCTCTGCAGACCCAGAAAAGAGAATGCTGAACTTCCTCTTACTTTTTACTTTTTCCTCTTTTATTCAGTCTACACCCTGAGCCCTTGGGCTAGAGCCACACACGTTTAGGATGAGTGTCTCCTAGGTGATTCTAAGTCCAGTCAAGCTGATAGTGAGGCTCAAGCATCACATCACGTCTGTTTGTTGAAATGCTTCAGCATCTCATGGAAAACATTGCGCAGCAAGTCCTCCACGGCCTGGCCGGAGGATGCAGGGTCTCTCTCTCTCTCTCAGCAATGCTTTGATCATCCTGCCCTGGACTGTCTGCTGTGGCTTCTCCTGCAGTCCTGCTCCAATGAGCGGACCTGTGCCAACAGCAGCCACCTGGCATTACTGAACTGCTTGCCCTACATCTGGAGGAGAGATATTAGCAGCTTCATCAAAAAACTTTAAGAAATAGCTGACAGATCCTTTCCAGATGGGGAAATGTTCCCTCAGACAAAGTCACTCTGATCTCAAGCCCTGCCTCTGTGCCAAAGCTGGAGAAAGGCTGCGCCTTCCAATACTAATTTCCTGAGCAGCTCCCCATGTCAGCTCCGCTCACCCTAGCTTGGGCCTGTTCTTCCGGTTTCTCAGAAAACACCTTCTTCATGTCTCTCTGAGAATGAGTATCTCGAAGTGTCTTCTTATCAGCAGCAATGATGGCCAACATTTTACTTCGTTTGGCCAGCTCAGGCTAGTCATCTTACTGTGATCATAGTAACTGATGAATCTCTTAGGCAAGTCAACTCGTTCAACATGAGGCCTTGGTTACTGACGTACAGTGCTAATTGCATAGCAGCTGATCACCTGTCTTTGTTTTTTTTGTGATATTCATCTCTTATCTATAAAGAACCAAATTTTGGCTTTAACTAACAATGTTTTGTTTTGTTTTGTTTTTTAATTTTGCTTGTAGTACTGAAGCTAGAACTAGCGTTTCACAGATGCTGAGGAAATGCCAGGCCACTGAGATAGGTCACCAGCTCCTTTTTGTTGTTGTTTCTGATACAAAAATATCTTGCTATGTAGCTTAGGTTATCCTCCGACTTGCTCTGTAGCCCAGGCTGACCTTAGGCTCATGAACCTCCTCCTTTGTCTTCTGGAATGCTGGGGTTGCAGCCATATGACAACATGCCTGGTGTTTGTTTGTTTGTGTGCTTGTTTGTTTGATTGCATGTGGGTATTGGTTTTGGTTTGTTTGTTTGTCTTTAAACAGCACATAAAACATTAGGCTAGAAAGATAATGTACCCAAAGCCGTGAGTGTCATTACAAACTTAGAGGATGATTTAAAGTTATCAAGAATAGCTGCACTGTCAACACTTTGAAGGAGAACTCGGTCACGAGCTGTTATTATTATTTTTTTTAGATGACCAGAATTAATATGAATCACTAAGCAATGAAAACAAATCTTGGGCTTTAAAGCTCCTGCTTAGGAATTCTTGAAATACTTATAGAAGACCTATCTAGTTTCCATGAGCTAAAATGTATTCCTCTGCGTGCCAAAGGTCAGACATGACTGTGAGGCAGTAGAAAGTGGGGGAGGCTGTGAACTCCAGCGCTTGTCGGTCCTTTGTTGTATAGACAGGAGACTGAAACTCGGGGGAGATTAAATGATTTGTTCGGGATCACACAGCCGGGAAGGGACAGCCGGGACCGAATGCGGGGCTCTCGGCGCTAATCCACAGCAACCGGTTGGCCTCACACAACCCCCAACTTCCAAACGGCCTTCCTGACCCAGCAGTTGGCAGGCTCATGGGCAGAGCAGAGAAGTCACAGTATGGAAAAGGGACACCACCCACTCCTGCCTCCTCGGGGCCCAATAAGGCAGCTGTGGGGAGACCATTCAGCTTTACATCTTTATTGCATCAAGATCCGGCGATGACCTCCTGGCTCTGGTCTTTCTCTCTCCTTCCTGTCTTCTCCACTACCGTCGCACCACCTCTGTTCCTGATTTTCTTCCCCCCCCCCCATTATTCTCAGTTAAGCTCATTGACCAAGATGAGGAGCTGGTATGGTCCCAAAGGTCCTGAAGGTCCTAAAGGTTGCAGGGGTCCTTTTTGCCTTTGCTGACTCTAAGCTGTTGGAATTTTCAAGCTTCATGGTGACACATTTGACTGTATTTTTTTTATACTTACCCAGCTGAGACATCATGGTCACATCCTCTTCGGCACAAGAATCAGGGACACACACCCCCACACTATAGTCTGCTGCACCCTGAGAAACACAATGCCACAGCACCCTTTAACACTCGCAGTGTAAAAGTGTGCTCCCAGATGTCAACACAGACAGTCCTTCCCTGATCACGCCTCACCTTATTTTTTGAGTTGGGGCTGCCCATGGGACCCAAAGCGGATTAGTTTCAGCTAGCATGGCTAGCCAGTGACCTCACGGGATCTGCCTGTCTCTGACACAGATATTACATGCACACCACTCAGGAGCTGGGGTTACAGACCTCACCCAGCTTTTCCATGGGTGCTGGGGAATTTACCCATGAGTCTTCACACTTCCCAGGCAGGAACTGCACACACGGAGTCGTGCCCCCGGCCCCTTGTTTTCTTTTCTGGGACAGGGTTCTTATGTAATTCAAGAAAGTCTTGATTTCCTCATCCTCCTGCCTCTCGCTCCCAAATGCCAGGATTGCAGTCCTGAGCCACCTCAGGTATGGTTACTGCTAAGGAAGGCTGTCACTGTCCCAGCGCTCAGCAGGCAGTTGGGGTCAGAGACAGAAGGAAATCTGTTGAATTTTGAAGGAAAAATCAGCTGAAGGGAAAAAGGTTTCTGACTTCTCGAGACAGTCTTGCCAATACGGGATGGCCCAGGTGAACAGGGAACATCAGATTCACCTATACCAGGTTGTGCAGGCCCAATGTCCCAGCTTAAAAAGTTTTGGTTAATTGACCACAGCACATTCCTCCTCCAGATTAAAGATCAATAGTTTCGGATAGTATATCCCACTGCTTTTCTCCTCCATATTTAAGGTCATAAAAACTGGCTCCCCTGAAATCGTTTAAAGAGTTTGTTGAGTCTAGAGAGATGGCTCAGTGGTTAAGAGCACTGTCTGCTCTTTCCAGAGATCCTGAGTTCAATTCCCAGACACCACATGATAGCTCACAACCATCTATACTGAGATCTGATGCTCTCTTCTGGCATGCAGGTGTACATGCAGTTAGAGCACTCATACGTAAAATAAATAAATAAATGTGTTTGTTTTTTTTAAAGGAGTTTGTCAACTTGCAATTTCTGAGTCATGGAACACATATATCAAATAAAGATTTTATTAAAAAAAAAAAAACAACAACAACAACCTCAAGCCAATAACTAGAGTGGCCGTCTTAATGAAGATAGGCCAAATCACAAATGCAAATTTCTGAGCTGGTTCTTTTAATTACACAATAAACATGACTGCACAGGACTGAACTTCTGCTCTGATATCAAAATCATTCACCTGAAAATGACCCTTAAGCAGTCACCCCGACCTTCGGGAGGACAAATGAGGACCAGGAACAACCCCCCTACATGGCTAACCACTGTCAGGGGCTCAGAGGAGGGGGTGGGGGGGTGGCAGAGGGCTCCTGTTTCCTGTCACTTCGGACCATGGTTTCTAACCAGATAGCAATATAGTCTTATTCCAGCCATGTAAAGTCTATTTTGTACTTAATGGGAGGCTGCATGATGTCTAGGTGCCTGCTGAGCCGTGAAAGCCATATTTAAGGACACCAAGTCGGCAGAGAGTGCTGATGGGAGGTGGATCTGAGAGGAAGCAGGGGTGGTGATGATCAAAATACATTACACGAATACATGAATGAACAACGAAAGTCTCAAAACTAATGGCATTACATTCTTTTAAACAGCTAGAGTAAGCGCTAAAATGGTAGTCAGCTGTCTTAGTAGGTTTTCAGAAACTGTAGCCCATCTACTTGGGTAGATTCCTGTTTAGAGCTCCGTTTCTGGGGCCAGGGCTCTGGATAACTGGGTCCCAGATTCCAGGCACTGCTCCAGAAACTGATGCTGTCAGGGGATCGGGCTCAGCAACCGGGTCCCGACCATCCCGGTTGGAGCCACCATCCTCCAAGCAGTGACTGCTTCCGTGGTAGAAAGGATTCAAAGTTGGAAGTTGCTGGGGGGGGGGGGAAGAGGACGGGAGGGGGGGAGCGGGGAATGGTGAGGCGCTGCAGACTCTTCCACTGGACTCCACCGGAGCGGACTGAGATGGGCGGGGAGAACAGCCATGAGCCCAAAGAATGTACACGGAAGATTGCGATTCAAATTGCTGCCCACGGTTAAGCCTGGACCCCCCCCTTCAAGGTCCGTTCAGTGTGGAGGGAGGAGTATATGAACAGCCTGCACGGTTTGTGACGAGTGCCTCACACGAGGTCACCCATTCCAAAGAGGCTGAGCAAGCTTCCAACAACTGCCAAAAATCCAGTGTTAGCTGGGCGTGCCTCAGCACCTGGAAGAGCCTAGAACAGGGGTTCTCAACCTGTGGGTCACGACCCCTTCGGAGGGGTCTAACAACTTCTGGCCAGGAGCGCATGCCACATATTTACATTAAGATTCGTAACCGTAGCAAAGTTACCGTCACGAAGTAGCAATGAAAACACTTTTGTGGTTGGGGTTCACCACGTTAGGCAGGCTGAGGACCCCTGGCCTAGAGGATCAAGAGTTCACAGTTCGCAGTAAGGCTACACCGAAAGTTCCCAGTCAACCTTTCCTACCTAGTGACACCTTGTCTCACAAAAGGAACAGAAGAATCAACTAAAATCTAGTTGTCCTTCTTGTGAGGCCTCGGAGTCCTGACTGTGTTTTCAGTCAGGAAATGCAGCTGGCGGCGTGGTGTTATAAGCTGTGCCCTGAGAGCTCGTCCTTCCACTCACCTGCAGGACGTGCAGCTTGCAGTACTGGCCCCGGAAGCGCCCCCGGGGGCCCTGGGCGGAGAGGCACTCGCTGTGGGACCCCAGCCGGTCCAGGTTGCCGTTGAGAACGCTGCTTCCCAGCTTCCCCACCGAGTCATACACTGGATTTCAAAGCAGAAGTTGGCAGAATGAGCTTCCTTGGGCCACTTACCAGTGAATTAGGAGGACTTGAGTTTGAATCCTCGGGGCCCACGTAAAAAGCATAGCGCGGGACTTGCGCGTGTAACCCCGTGCGTCGGCGTCTGCAGAGCCCGGAGCTACGGGCAGTTGTGAGTTTCCCGGCATGGATGCTGGCACCGGAAAGAGCGGCACGAGCTCTTAGCCCCTGAGCCATCTTCCCAGCCCTCCTTACTGTTCTTCATGTTCTTAATTTCCACTCTGTCCGGACCCTCTGTGAGCCTCTTCCCCCTTTCATTCTGGAGGAAGCATGGCTATTATTTGCTCAAACATTCCTTTCTTTCCTTTGCTATCGTTCTGTTTCTGGTTCCCATTATCATCCCTGCGTAGCCATCTTAATCCCTATGTCTCTTTGTTTCACTTTTCTCTTTTTCACCTTCCATCTACCCATTTTTTTTTCCTGCTCTATTTTGATATAAACTGTGGTATTTTCTTTACTATCTTTAATATCTAACAGTCCGTGACTTTACATATACACGTGTACGCATACCATGCTATTACCATATTCTCTCATCACTTTGGCCGTGTTTATCTGCTTATTTTAATTCCGTGCCAGCTCATCGGTACCGGTGACTGAGTTCACGCAGCACACGGGTTTACTTGATTCATTGTCATTCTCCTCTGTGTCCACTCCCCAGGGATTTCTGGGCCGTGGTCTGTGCACATTACTTCCCTTTGTTGAGCACAGTGAGAGATGTGTGAGGGCCAGGCCCCAAGGGTAGCCGTTCCCTCAGGATTTTATGAACTGCAAAGACAAAAGGTTCTAACTGTCTGTGAAGGGGTGAAACTACACTGAAGAAACATTTGGAGACCTGGAGCAATGGCTCTATAGTAAAGAGCACTGGCTACTCTTCCCACAGACCTGGGTTCGAGTCCCTGCACCCACATGGCAGCCTGCAATTGCCCGTAACTCCCTCCCGCTCCAGAGCATTCAAATTCCTCCTTTCGCATCCTCTTGCACTGCATGTAAGTATGCGGCGCACATACACGCAGGCAAAATAGCCATAAGCATAGAATAATATTTAAATGTTTTCCATAAAAACCTCTGACATGTGATTTCATCTCTAAAACATCAAGAGAGACAGGTGGGCCCCTCCCTTCAGCCAACAGGAATCTCATGCAGGGAGAAGGGAAAGACGGGCCGGGCACCAGCCAGAGGGGAGCTCTTCTCCCGGAGAGAGAAACCCAGATGATAGCTTGGTAGGCCACCTTGCAGACTGCAGCAGAGATAACGGTGGTGAGCAGGATCATTCTGACCAAGTCCTTTAGCCATGACACCTTTTTACGTTCTATTTAAACTAAACTTTGTATCGGGACCCTGAAAATGGACCTGGACCTCTTTGTTTCTCTTCTCAGTGTGGCCTCACTGACTACATCTCCTTTCTTTGCTTTTCAATATCACTGGTCTGTTTATTGAGATCAGTCTATGCCCCATTCTAAGGTACTCCATATTGAGTAAAACGGCTTTCTTTGCAGGCTGAGCCTTCCCCTAACAGACTCCATTTTGCAAGCAACTTTTGCCTTTGAGGATGAGGCATGATTGTACTCCTGGGTAGACAAGTGAACACAAGCACATGCATGAGCACATACACCACACACAAGCACACACAGAGACACACAAGCATATATGCATACATGGGCGCACACACACATACACACACACTTCAGGCACAGCCTGCAGAATCCAGGGGCTTCTCACAATGCTGACATTAGTTTCTTAGATGTGACCTGCTTATCTACCTTCCTTTCTTCCTTCTTTCCTTCCTTCCCTTTAAACAAAACAAGGTTCAGTAGATTCCCAGGTTGACCCTCTACTTCTCAAGTACTGAAATCACAAGTGCGCGCGCGCGCGCACACACACACACACACACACACACAAATTATTCAGTGCTAGGGATGAAACCCAGGCCTTTTGCAAACTAGGCAAGCATTCTTTCCCCTGAGATACAATCCCTCTCCTCTCTTTGTTTCCTCTTACTAGCTCCAGAATTTTTTTTTTTTAATTACACTTTATTCATTCATTTGTGGGAAGGGAATGAAGCATGAAGAGGCCACCTGTGGTCAAGGGTTAGGTTTGGAGAAGAATATTTCCTGGGTGGAACTAATTTGCAGCCCAGTTTGACTTCTCTGGTCACTAAAATTTCTGCTTGACTCCTGGGCAGGGCCTCAACAGGCACTGCATGCCCTGACTTGCCCTCTGGTCTCACCCTCCCAACTGTACCCAGAGCATTCCCTCTGCTCCTCTCTAAACATTCACCAGGCTAAGACTTGTTGGCCTCCCAGCTTGAGCTGTCCCTCCTCCCAATCTGCTGGCATAACTGAGTCACGCTTCAAGTCTGGGCTGGAGAACTGTCTCTCCCAGGAAGCAAGCCAGACCCTTGCTCAGTGTGTCACACTGAAAGGTGTGTCACCATGTGTTGTCTCCCATGAGGGTAAGTTGTGCTCTGGGTGAGTCAGTGTACCTCTCAGAGAAGAAACTTTGTGGACATTGGCCGAATTGGATTAACCTTTGACAAGGTTAGCCCAAACGCCCAAATACAGCTCCAAAAATTACATTGAGTTTTTTTTTTTCCCTGACTCACAAAATACTACTTTACAAAATGGACAAATAGAGTTCTATCATCCTAGTGTTTTAGTGTTCATTACAAATAGACTAGAGTGGTTTCCTCCCAAGCTCTGTATCCTGAAGTGTAAGGGTCTAGAACTGAAAGAGAGGCAAGGAAAGACACAGGATGGGTATCACTGCTGAGATTTAAGCCACCAGGGCTGAGTCTGTCCTGGAGTCCCCAGTTTTTCCTTGAACCTTTCATCTTCCTTTCCTGTCCTGGTGGTTTTCCAGCTCTGCTGTTTTGGTTTTCACTTTGCACTGGTTTCCTTTCTGATCATGGGATCACACAGGCAAACCGCCCTTTTCTGGCCACCACCCCCAGAGAGTTTCCACCAAGAACCTGAGCGACACTAGGGCTAGGCATAGTCCAGATGGAAATGCCCCATCATAGGGAGGGAGAAACGGGATCGGGACATTTGCACACTTGGGTTTTCATGTCCAAATGACCAGATGCAACATGCTTAGTCAGGTGCTCTAATCGGCAGACCTTTCCTTCTCCTGTGGTGGCGGTAACATGTGGGTATTAAAATTCAGTTGCTGAGCTTGTTAACTCACAGCTCTGGGATTGAGCCCAGGGTCCGGTACAAATTAGGAAAGCATTCTACCACTGTGTTATTTTTAACAAGGTTTCTCTAAACTGTCTACGGAACTCAATATTCTCCTGACTCAACCTGAATGAATGTTGGATAGTCACAGAACCCAGAACTTTCTATGGGATCCACTCTATTACCTCTCTCTCTAGTAAGAGGTTTTCTTGGTTTCTGTGGAGGTGTTGGTCCTGAGCAAAAAAACCTTCCCGACAAACAGCTAGATGGGTAAAATGGGCAGTATTCAGACACTGAACAGTCAAATAGATTGGCTGGGCCATAAAGATTGGATGATAAAGTCCTCGTCCAGCACGTGGAAGGCCCTAGCTTCAATCCTCAGCAACACACACACACACACACACACACACACACACACACACACACACACA
>NW_026596040.1:26401393-26504961 GCF_907164565.1 Psammomys obesus | reverse complement strand
ACACACACACACACACACACACACACACACACACACACACACACACATTCAAGCAATATAACAACAAAAACATCCACGCGGCGGTAGACTACAACAGGCTTCTTCCCAAAAGATACCCACATCCTAGCTCAGGTTGGTGTTGCCCTGAGGAGTGTCCACGGTGAACTGCCTCTTCTGATAAGGGTTCCCTGTGGGCCTTGGTGTTGAGGAAAGAGTTGAGGCAAGGTAAAACAGACAAGGTAAAACAATGACCACAGGAAATAAATGGCAAAGCCAGGGACACTGTGCAATCAAAACGGGAAACTAGACATCCTGTCATAGTATGAGCTAAGAGACTTGAGGCAGAGGCCAGGGATGTGCAAGGTTAAAAAAAAATTTTTTTAGAGGAAAACTGTTTGGGAATGCTGTGAGGATGATATGATATGATCAGAGGTCAGATGTGAAAAGCACTGCAGATTGCTTGGGAACTCCTGGCTCTCCACTCCCTACCCCCACTCAATCTAGAGAAGTGAAACGGAGGCAGAGCCGGAAGTCCTGGGGAGTGGATGTGGTGTAGCTTTTGCTCAAGGCCTCAGCTGTGGACATGGGCCAGCTCGGACTTTGAGAGATGGCTGAAAACATACCACTATATCTCAGGCCCTGGGTTCCTCACCAGAGATATATGGGCTTCTGATTTTCTACTCCAGGTGAAAAACACATGGATCTAATTCTGCAGAGCATGTCTGGGAGCTCAAAGTAGTCTGTATGAGCTTCTGTCTTTGTGTTCTATAGCCTTCTTGACAATCCACACCCAGAGTAGCTTGAAGCTCAGAAACCCATTCTCTGCTCCTAGAATCTGAAGCAGGCACCGGGTCAGCTCATATCAGAGTCTGTTCCAGCCCTCTGCCAACTAGTTGCTGGCACTGCTACCATCTATGGTGCTCTTCCCTGTGTGTGTGTCTGGGTTCAGATTCCCTCTTTTAAGGACAAGGATCATCACCTCAGGACCCATTCTAACCTAGTATCACTGTTTAACTGTTACATTATTTGACTGTTTACAACAGCATAGACTCAATGTTATGCATGTCACAAAGTGTAAGCAAGGGCATTTTTGTGCATGCATGTTCATGTGTGTTCAGGTGCACATGTGTGTGAAAGCATTCACATGTCTGTGTGTAGGACATGCGAGAGGACAACCTCAGGCACTGTCCACCTTGTTTAAGACAAAGATAGACTGGCCTAGCTGGACAGTGAACCCCGGCCAGGGATCTCTCTCTTGGACTTCCCAGCCCTGGGCTTATAAGCATAAACATAGGCGCTCACAAGCAAAGCACTTTCCTGACTAAGCCAGCTCCCTGGACTATAAATGTATTTTTGGTGAAGACACAATTCAACCTACATCTTACAAGCAGGCACAATATAATTTATTCTGATACAAAGGACATGCGGCACGTGTCTGGTCTGCAAGGGCTGCCATAGCAAATGCCACACGGTGCCTTCACCAGCCGGTGCCACACAGCGCCCGTCCGGCGGGCATACTCTTCCCCACAGTTCTGCAGATTGCTACATCAAGGACAGCCACGTGTCAAAACCGTATGATTTGCTTACGACTTGGGCAACCCATGTGAATCTGGTAACAGATTGATCACAAGAGTATTTCTCACTTTTCTCTCTTTGTTTCGATATTGAAAATGTGTTGGCTGTAGACAGCACATTAAGTTTAATTTGTATTCTTAACGATGGCTCCGTCAGTTCCTTCAGTCCAGTCCATGAGACAGGTCCTGACTTGTGACAACGGCTGAGTTCCTTTCTAGCATGCTGAGTCTGCCTCCCAAGGTGATGGACCCGACCATGGAGGTGAGGAGGCCAGTGTGGCAGCACAGCAGCGATTGCTACCGTCTCTAACACAGTCCAAGCACATAGCCTCCCAAGCATAGGTAGAGCGCTTGCCTGGCATCGCGAGGCTGCTGAAATGAAGAGGAGTGCGCCCTCTCATCACCACTTTCCATGTTCTAAACTAGCCAGGCACCTCCACATAGCTTCCAAGGGCCCTCTTGCCACGCTCTTCCCCCAGGCCCTGGCATGTGATCCAGCCACACACAACACATTCCCATTCCCAGCTCTGTGCTTTGGATTAGAGAAGATGTTTGAAAAAGTGGCTATGCAATAAAAGGCGCAGAGAGTAGCAGAAGTACCTGTGTTCCCATCACTCTGCTTGAAACAAATAACCAGATACTTCAGTTGTTTATTCCTTCTTGATGCCTTTTCTCTGGCTAGACCCATATTGGTAGACGTGCCTCTCATTTCTTTTTACGTCTGCATTTTGCCTTGGTCTTTTCTTGTTCCTTTTGTGGTTGCTTATTTTAGGCAATGACCGAAAGTAAAGATTTGGTGATTTGAAAGCCTCCTCCCAGAAAACTATCTTTCACGGTACTGGAAGGCACCATACAATCTTCCAAGGGAGGGGAAAATAATCAGTCCTACCCAGCTATGATGCCTATGAGCCACAATAACAGCCAGCATGGCATGATCGCCCCCGGGGTACAGTAGTGGCATACATACCTTGGCAGCAAACAACAGCTCTCTAATTGGATTTAAGACCTGCTCAGAAAGAGGGAAATCATACCTAGAACTGCAAACCTAGCTGACTGCTCGGGGGTCATGGGTATTGGAGGAGAACCTACAAAGCACTACCTTACTAAACCAACACAGTCTATGCTAAATATTTGTGTTTATACCCACAGATAAGTGTAATTCTCACCCTTCATCAAGGAACCTCTCTTTGAAATAGGAGACTACTACAAAAGGAAGAAGGAAGGAAGGAAGAAGGAAGGAAGGAAGAAAAGAAAGAAAGAAAGAAAGAAAGAAAGAAAGAAAGAAAGAAAGAAAGAAAGAAAGAAAAAGAGAAAAGCACACACACACAAAACTAATCAAAATGCAGAGTTGTGGAGCCTGGGCCCAATAGATACATCTCCAATGTGATTCCCAAACCTAAAGCTCAGGGATCATTGTGGAAGCAGGGCAGAAAGACTGTAAGAGCCCGAGGGTTAGGGAGTTTGCTAGGAGATTGTGTCTCCTGGTACTGTCAGGAGCTACACCCGTAAGTTCTCAACCACAGGACTGCCTAAACATGAGATGAAAAAGGGTGCTACCAATAGACAGGCTGAAGTGGTCTTAACCGTACAAAAAGAACTACAGGCAACCAGAGAGTGCTCACGACAGGGGGATAGTCTTCCCCAGGGAAAAGCACACCAACCGGCTATCTAATACCAAATGGTCAGCCCTCAAAATCTACACACAGGTAACACCATGCAGACTGAGAAGGCTGTATTTAGGAATATATATGTGGACAGAGACAGGGAAAGGGCTCTGGGGTCAGATGACATAGGCTCAAGCCCTAGTTCTACAACTTATTTCACACAAAACCTTTTCATCTCTATGACTCTGTTTCCTGCATCACAAACTAAAAGCCAATAACACCGCCTCCCATAAAGAGGGGTTTTGAAGGGCCCCAAAGGAGCAGTACCTGTACAGGGTTCTGAAAAGTGTCTATTACTTATGCCCAAATACTCACTTTTCACTCTTCTTAAGTTCCCATTTGTCCATCAGGAAAATCCTGATGAAAACCAAGGTCAATGGCACATCTGTGCTCTAAAGTCTCAGACAACTACCAGAGCAACTGAGCCAAGACACAGCGACCAGAGAGAGATACCTCCATCCAGGGCAGCAAACTGACAGCCATCCATCCATTCACATAGGTTACTCGGTTCTGTCTTGAACCATTTAGTTGGGAGAACTTGTTGTGTGCGTGGGGGTGAGCAGGTTCAGGTGGATGTGTATACCTAAGTATAGAGACCAAAAGTCAACGTTGGTGTTGTCCCTCACGAGTCAGCCATCTTAGTTTTGAGAACAGGTCTCTCACTGGCCTGGGACTCACTGACCAGGGTAAACTTTCAGTCCAGCAGACCCCAAGAATCTACCAGTCTTTGCCTCTCTAGCAGAGGGAGTACAAGAGTAGACCCCCCCCCACCACACCCATTTCTTGCATGGGTGCTGGGGATCAAACTTAGGTGCCTGCTTGCATGGTAAAGGGCCTTAAAACTGACTTGTCTCCTTTGCCTGAGACATTTCTGTTTTAATGAAAATGGAGATTTTCAGTTCCAGGGGCTGCGGGCAGAACATGGGTAGCACGTGGGTAGCGAAACTTGCAGGGCCGACAGTGGTCACGTGGCTGTGACTGTTGGTGACCATGTGCTGCCATGTCCGTACCACAAAGCTGTGCCTCCTGTCACACCTTCTGGAGTCTCTTGGCCAGTTGCCTGGCTCAGTCGCAGCATCCTCTGCCGCTATCACCAAGTATGATTATGCAACACAATCAGTTCCAAAATAGGACTTAAACGAATGATCTATTGATTAAAGTGGGTTTATATTTTGCCACCATTTCATCAAATTCCAGGCTCTCCAGAACAAGATTTGCTTCAAGTGTTACGGGATTTTGAGTTATCACAATTCTGTTTTTATTCTCTATTATGATACAGGTAGTTTTAAATACAGAACAAAGTGGTCATGCATTCTAAATGGAAATGGAAATGGCTATGTTAACCTATCTGGCTTTTCAGAGTTTTTACATTTTTATTGCCTGAGATTGCCATCAGCAGTAACAATGAATCCCATTCTGGGAGAGGCAGCATGAAAACTAATTTGATTTCAGCCTCTGTTCTGGCAGAAAGGTATGTGTATAATTTTGAGAAACACACAAAAACCAAACTGCAACTATCCGAAGTCCAGACAAAGCACACACAAGGAGGCCACACAAGGAGCCACACAAGGAGGCCTCACTGCTCCGCCTGAGCCCATGCGGCTTCCCATCAGACACCTTAGAATCTCACTATCAAAAGCAGATCAAATGTCTCAAAAAAGAAATAAACCCAGGCATCAGACAAAGGAAAGCGGCATTGATTTCATTAAAAAAGTACACAGTACGTAAGAACAATTCTTGTCACAATAGCACATCTAGGCTGGCTTTGTAGCCTTCCCCCATCACGGCTTTGTCTTCCCTTTCTGCTTGGTGCGGTTTTACATTCTCCTGGGTTAGTCTAGCATCCTTCTAGCAAGTACCGCTGACTGTTCTGTGCTCTGCTACCCAGCCGGACATGGAAACCTACTTACTTCTCAGAGCGTATTCTTTGGGCTTCAGTGAATTCAGATCAGAAAGGAATTCCTCAGTATCTCGCTTGCACTTGAGGGAAATGTTTCTTGCAGGAGAAACAAAGGGTAACATAAAGGGCAGGCAAGCTAGCCAAGCGAAGGTCATTTCTCAACCTGTCAGGACCGACCTCCCCTTCTTAGACAAAGAGCCTGATATTTATAAAGCCCTTGTCTATAATGTGTTGGGGGTAACTGTGGCTCCTCTCACTCCTTAACAAGCAAAGAGACAAACCGCATCTCCTCAGCCACCTGCAAAGCGGACAGATAAACCATGGAAACCAGTTTATAAACAATCTGTTATTGTCGAGAGAGCCGGCGCTGGCGGAAGGGGCGCCGGTGGCCACCTGGCTTCCTTTAGTTATGCAGATTAACATGTCCGGCTCACAAGAATAAGACTCGGGTTCTTGCTGGATAGACGGTCTCGAATGTTTCTCTGGGTTAAAAACCAGAACATGTTGATGACGTGGAGTGGCGAAGGCTGGGTTTTGCCCGAGGATGATGATTAATCCAACCTGTAAAGCGATTGGCTTAATGGCGAGCAAAGCCGGGCTTCTCTGGGACGGTCAGGAAAAGCTATACAACTCGAACCGGATTTACTGGACTCTGAAAGCAGCGTCAGCCTGGGAGTGCCGCCTACGCCCACGGGAAAGACTTCTTGCTGCAGGCAGATGCGCGCCCACCCACGCACGAACTTTCAGAACACACATCCCAGGAAGGAAGCGATGCTGACTGTTCATTAGGCTGTAAGAAAACCAAGTGTGTGGGCTACAGTCCCACTCCAGAAAGGCGGCCTTTAAACGGTAGCTGCTGCATCTTCACGTGACCCTGTCGCACATTCTGCTACAGGTTGAGAGCATCTCCTAGCACACTGGGCTGCTGGTCATGCCTCAAAAGGATGCACCCATGTACACACATAGACATGCGCACACTCTCTCCGCTGTCCCTCCTTTGATTCCTTTGTTCGCTCAGGACACCCTATCTGGGAAATCTTCTCACCAGCCTCAGAAGCTGTCTTCAATTATCCCTACCTTTTTTTTTTTTTTTTCTTTTTTTATTAAGTAGAGTGTTTCTATCTGGACATGGTGATGCATGTTTTTAATGCCAGCACCCGGCAGGCAGAGGCAGGTGGATCTGTGAGTTCAAGGCCACCCTGGTTACTTGGTGAAGTCCTGTCTGAAAAACAAAATGAAACTAAAGGGGTGTGTGTGAGAGAGAGAGAGGTGTGTATTCAGAGTGTGCACACATGTGGAGGACGGCAGGCAACTTTGGTAGAGTCTGTTCTCGCCTCTGCTGGTTCCAGGGGTCAGATTCCGGTTGTCAGGCTTCACCGTGCACATGCTGCCCTTGGAGTGCCGTTCACCTTCCTCGTTCTCCCAAGTAGCTGGGAACACAGGCCTGTGACCCAGGCCTGTCAGAAGCCAGCTCAGTTTCTCCATCTGTAAAAATCGCTGGCCTCCCACAGGCGTCTGTAGATTTAGGTTAGAGCTCGGGACACACAAACATTTAAACTCTTCAGTCATAAGCATCTTAGTACCGTTAGTTTTCAATGCCGACTGGTTCTATGTTGCTAACCACCTTCCTAGTGTTTGTCGCTGTTGTTTTTAAGTGTGCAGGGGGCTGGGACCAGGGCAGACTGCTTGCCTTCTGTGTAAGAATGATGTCGTGAGGTTCAGTGCCCCACACCAAAACGTGAAGAGGGTGTTGAAAGGAGGAGGGGAGCTTAGCTAATTTGAATATTTGTGAAGGATTAAACAGAAATGTCTCAAAAACCAGAATGACAGGAGCTGAGGCTACAAGACGCCCTGGGCTGAATTCCCAGCAGCATGTAAACTAGGCCTGAAGAGATGTCTGGAATCCCAGCCCTGAGGAGATGGAGGTAGTGGCTCAGATGTTCAAGGCCAGCCTAGGTACAAGAGATAGTCTCAACAAACAAATAAAACCTTATTTTTAGATAATTAAAAGTTTAAGATCCTTCCAATGTTTGTCCCAACCCCTAAGAAAATAAAATCATGACTAGTCAAAGTTTAAGGGAGTTCAGTCGTTTCACAAGGATATTTTAGGTCCCTGATTTATGCAAAACACAGCTCTGGGCACAAAATTAGGACAGGAAAATAAATATTGCCTTCCTTTCCTGCCAACAGGCATGCAACATTTCCTGACGTGGCAGCCATCAGCTGACCGATGTTCTGAATGCCAAGGTCATTTCCTTCTAGAGCTGGCTGTGCAAAATGAAAGAAAGGCCAGGAGGCCTCGGTATTCGGCAGCGGGTTGGGGAAAACAAAGATCTATCCTTGCTGACAAAAGTACACGTTAATACTGTGGTAGAGAGTGTAGCTGGTCTCCACTGCTCTGGGGTGGGGACGTGGGAGGAAATGGGTCTTTGTATGAGGGAGCAAGCAGAGCTGTGGAAAGGCTGAGAGGGCTCATCCAGATTGTGACAGACAGTTAGCAAACAGACAGCTAGTGTCAGGCAGGGGTGATGTGGGGGAGAAAAATAACAGAACACAAAGAAGGAAGGCTAGTGTAACAGGTGTGTGGGCAGCTGGCCGGCATGTTTTGTTCATTCATTCATTCATTCATTCATTCATTTATTCATAAATCCATTCTTCAAAACAAGATCTTGCTAAATGGCCCAGAATAGCCTCGTATTCATGATCCTCCTGTCTCAAGGGCTGGGATTTCAAGTGTGTGTGCAACACAACCGCCCTCTGGCAGGCTCGCATTTTTAGCAAGGGAAATGGCAAAGGTTCCTGTAGCAGAGCTCTTCTGAGCTAAACAGAAAGATATGGAAAGCTTTCCTGAAAATAACCGTGGAAGTGCATTAAGCTTGTGGGATGGGAATGGAAGGAATGTATGCAAAGCAGGGAGGAAGCAGTGGGAGATGAGTCCCTTCCAGTGACAGGATGTGGGGGAAGGAGACGGGGATCAATTTCATTTCCAGTTCTCCTGAAGAGTCTCTTCTAAAATAGCCAGCATCAGCCTGTTGGCTGGTGGGTGTCTTATTCAGAGGGCAGCAGAATTTACGCTTCAGTGTGCCACCGTGTGGGCATCCAAGATGTCTCCGAAGATACCACTAAGAATATATCTTTACTTTAAATATACTTACTTGTGTGGTGTGTTTGTGTGTGTGTGTGTGTGTGTGTGTGTGTGTGTGTGTGTGTGTGTGTGACTATGTGCATGGGAGCGCAGGTGCCCATGGAGATCAGGAGAGCATGTCAGGTCCCCTGGAGCTGGTGTGTTCAAGCCACCCAACATATGGTGCTGGAAGCCAAACTCAAGTCCTCTCTGAGAGCAAACTCTCTTTTAACAACTGAGCGGTCTCTCCAGCCTCAGCCCGGGGCTCCCTTAAAGCTGGCCAGCCTCTTGCCCTCTGAACAAACAGGGGCAGCCACCACAGCCACGGCCGCCAGCAGGAATATGGTTAAAATACCCACCCCCCATTCTACAGGAGACTTAAAGCAGGAGGATGAGGGCCGCAGGAGTAGATCACATCCGCTTCCCGCCAAGATCCGGGCTCCCTAGTGCAGCTCTGCCTAACTGGTTCTCACCCATCTCACCCAATCAGCATGTCTGCACCCGCCCTGTTCTCAGTCACACACGGTAGATACCCTCAGAAATAACTGCTCTGATTAAGCCGGACATGACATGACAGAGAATAGCTCGAACTAAGCCTACAGTTTCCGGAACGGAGAGGAATGTCTGTCATGGGGAGGGGGGGCTCTAAACACAGCGTTTCCCCACGTAGTCATGTAAACGTGGCGGTTGTGCTTGTGTCTAGAGACCGATGTGGCATGGCAGTGCACCCCAGGTCTGTGAGGAAAGCCCCGAGATAAGCAGCTTGTTGCAGAGACAGCAAGCTGGATCACGGCTCCTCTAAACATCTCGAGCAACATAAACAGGGTAGCGAGCGTCGTGACTCAGAGCTAGTCTCACAGGCGGACTTTAGAAGCTGGACAAGAATGTTTTTTTCTGGGAAGCACTGTTCTATTTCCCCAAGGAAAAAATAGCTACTTAGGGCAGGGGAGTCCTACAATTCCAGGACAAACCTGGTGATATAATACTTTGGTCCATCATAAGCCTACAGGGTACAACACATGCTGGCTACTACTGTCTATGTTGAGGTCAGGAAGGACACTCGATGCTAAACTTGTTCAGACTTGTTCACGCTTGTTCTAGAGCTACTATAGTAGCTGGAGAATGGCTCCTGCATATTTGCAAAGGATGTTTCCTCTTCGTGCTGGATGGAATGAAGAATGGATGGAATGTAGACGTCCATCTTTTTTTAGGTCCATTTGGTCCAAAGTGTAATTAAAATCCAACCTCTCCCTAATCGCTTGGTCTGGGAATGGCCCTTGTTGACTGTAGGGGCACTAAAGTCCCCTGCTGTGTTTGTATTATCTTTTCCACCAAACCTATTAATATATGTAGGGGCCTCACTGTTGGGTGCATTTACATTTATAATTGGTACAAGCTGTCGAGGAACTGACTTTTTCATTATGAAGGGTCCCTGTCTCTTTAGTTTTCCACTTAGTCTATTTTCTTGCAGTACCTCACCCCTCTCACATTTCTCCTGCATGGTCAGCTATCACTTCCAGCCTTTGTGTGCCTGCAATGGTGATTCTCCTATGGGCAGCATAAAGTGGGGCTTTTAAAAAAGCCACTCAGCAGCCGCTTCCTTGGAGAACATTTGCACACAAAGCAGCAGTGATAGTTAAGAACTTGAGGTTATGGCAGGACATTTGTTTTCTGGCTTGAGGCTTCTATGCTTCACTATCTCCCTCTAGCTGTCTTCCTCTGTGGTCTAGTGGTTTTCTCTTGTGGTGGCTTTAATCCCTACTCAAGTTTTGTGCATCTATAGCTTACGCAGTCATACCCATATGCTTACAATGGACTTGTAATGATGTGAGGCTCAGAGTGGGGGTCAAAGGTCACTTAAGGGGGAAGGAGGGTTGAACTCTGCCTGAAGAGGAGCCAACGTTTTACCAGAAGATCTGAGGTTCAAAACCTGCATCACAGCTCAAGAAACCCCATGCCTCTGGCCCACTGTATATTACCAGACCATCTACTTGAGTTATGAGACCTACAAGTCATAGTGAGTTCTGCAGCACATCATCTCCCCTTCCAGGAATTTTTTATGTGCTCACAGCACGAGCCTATTAGTATTATTTTATGTTCATACCAGCTGCCCCAAGTTGTCAAGTAGAAGTTTCACTGTTGGTCAGATCCTGAGACCACACAAGCCCAAAGAAGCCGCCAAAGCCATGTCAGGAAGCATAGAATCTTCTTCAAACTTCATACTGTGGAAGGGAAAAATCTGCTGAAACTGTGACCATGTCGACCAAGCCTACATTTTTCTTTCTCCTGTCTGGTATCATTTTACTGCTATTCTTCCTTGGGTATTGTTGGTGCTGTTACTGGTTTGTTTCACCAGTCTGCCTTAACTATGTATCTAAAACTCAAGCTCTTCTCTTAATATTTAACCGGTCTCCAGGAAAAATACTGAAATCACCTAAACTTGAACTTCCTAATTCAGCTTCTTCTCCTCCCTACTTGGAAATTTGGCTCACAACTAACAGAAGTCTCTGCCCAGCTATTGCCACACCCATGCCCAGTCCTTGTACTGAGCTGGCACAGAGCTCCAGCAATGATTCCTGTCATGGTCATTGTGCTGCCTACAGGTTTTTCAGCCTTCTGAGCACATGAGAAGGTGGCTCTTCCTGCCTTTCTAGAGACCACATGGCTAGTTTTGGTCAGTGAATTAGGGAACACACTACTTTTCCTGACTGTTACTTCTAGCCAGCGCATTTAATTGCACGTCCTCTCAGTTTTTGTGCCAGTGGGAAAACTGGGTCAGGTGTTAGAGAGCCACACCTCTCTCAGTCAACTCACAGTGGACACTGGAAAAAAACAGAAACAAAGAACAAAAACCAAACTCAGAATTTACCTTCCCTCTCAAATACACTTAGCATCTGGTAACTAATGAATGATGGGTGGGCTGAGTGGCCAACATGGATTCTTGGCCAGCACTCTGCGGTAACTCAGTGTGCACGAGGTAATGGTGAAGAATGCTCCATTCTGTCTTTTCCAGGACCTAGTCCCCTATCTGGATATCTACCAAGCCAACATTTGATCCTCTCAGTTTATCCTTCTTCCCTGACTGCCACAAACTTCAGCAACTAACTGCTGCTATATTCTGGGCAATTTCCTCAAGATCTGTCCTTTAGTTCACTGAGGGGCACTGACTGGCCAGGTTTTCCTGCAGGGTACAGCACTTGGATGATGGTTTTGTGATGTGAGGTTTGTTTTGTTTTTCAATAACTTTATTTACTCATTATGCACACCTGTTCAGTCTGCATGTACACCTGCAGGCCAGAAGACCAAGACCAGATCTCATGGTAGATGGTTGTGAGCCACTATGTAGTTGCTGGGACTTGAACTTAGGACCTCTAGAAGAGCAGACAGTGCTCTTAACTTCTGAGCCATCTCGCCAGTCCCCCGATTTCTGTTTTGAACCTGTGGGTGTTTTAAAGAGCCGTTCTTAAAAGCTAAACTTATATTCTTCAAAACTAAGTACTTAACAGACCTTCATTCAAATGATTCTGGTTATTTAGAAGAAGAAACACTTCCACACTATCTCATAAAAGCCGTAGTACATGCCTGCAGAGATGGCTTGTAGTGCTTCAGAGTTTCCACTACATGTGCAGAGAAAATGTGTATGGTTCCCAGTGACACTCAGGGTAACTGGCTTGCACCCACCTGGAACTCCACCAGCTGCTACCCACCCATGTGCCACCCCCACACAGACACTCACAAGCCTCGAAGTGAAAAAGTTTCTAAAAAGCCTTAGTGCCCCTAAGAGAAGTTTGACTAGCGTACTTTGCACATCACTTTATTTATTGAATAAATGAGTATTTGTCAGTGTGTACATAAGCACAAGGAGCGAGTACTAGGTTGAGAGCAAAATATTTGGGTTCTAATATGCAAAGCCACTTACCAGCTATGAGGGCTCAGGCGAGGAGCTGGGCCTGGGCTCAGCTTCCTCAACTGTAGGCTGTGCGGACCTGCGTGACCCCACGCAGGCTTATTGCAAGGTTCAAATGCAGGAACATGTGGAAGTGCCATGAACATAACTGGGAGCATTACAGATGTAACATGTAACACCAATTACACTTCAAGTTGAGGAGTATTCTCACACCCTTGGATTGTACCGATGGAGTCAACACAAAGTGGCAGAGTAGCCAGCTGCTCACTGGTGAGAAAGAGTAAGCCGTTCTTCAGAGCAAAAAGAATTCGGCGAGATTCTGTAGCCTGTCCTGGTAATGAGTCACTTCCCAAATCTCATGATGTCAAAGACCCACCAATAACTCTCTTGAAGAAGCTCAAGAGCCCGATGTTTCTTGTCTATTTACATGTGAAATGGGTTGGATACAGTCACGATGGATGCAGTGCACACACCCAACAGCAGCAAGACCTTTCAAGAACTGAACGCTGACTACAGTCTAGCATGCAAGTATCTATGTACACAAATTAATTTCTTCGCTTAGGAAAAACGAAACAAACAAACAAAGAAGTACAAAACATACCGGTAGATAAATACAAGATCTCAAATGCAACAGAAAACACCCAACAACAACCAAAATATACCGCTTTCCCAGAGAACTCTACAGGGAAGTGACCAAAGAGCACCTGGACAGCGCTCCAGGCAGGCGGCCGTGAGGGGGCTGAAGTGACTCTAGGAGCCGGGTGGCCCGAGCTTTGTCATGGCCAGTTGCAGAGTACAGGCTGCTGCATTGCTAGGTCAGTGGGGAGGCTGTGCATCTAAGTACCAGAACATTTGGCAGTAGCACCCAGAACAGGAAACGCCAACCGTGTGGACAGCAAAGGGTCAAGTCAACCGTGCCTTTCTGTTCCTGTCAAGAGCCAGAGAAGTAGATGATACTCTTATGTATGTGTCTCTGTAACAGTTGGGGAGTTCCATGACAAAATCTGACTAGAGAGCTACAGGTCTAACTACGACTTCCAACTTGGATTGCAGGCCGGCCTTTTCCTTGAGCCTGTCTCCTTGAGCCCCGTGAGTGAATCCTGTGAATTTACCCAGAAAATCACCAGCTCCATTTTCTCCCCTTTATGGATCCCTTCTTCTTCACTCTCCCATTTGCCCTACAGGGTTCCTGGCCTCTCTACCCACTTTGGAGGAAGAAGGGGTCTGCAAGGCTGTTTTGGAAGCTGTCTGGCATGGCTCAGGCCAGGCCCTCACCCCGGGTGCTCTTGTCCTTGAAGCCCTCAGTTGCTAGGAGCAGGCACGCTGAGTGTGGTGCTAAGACACTTAAAAGTTGCTAGTGTGAGACCCGCAATCACCTACAGTTTATGTGGTGAGTTCTAGAAATTAAAAACACTAAAAAAGGCTTGTTAGCCTATAATTACTCAACTCATTCAAATTCATAACATACAAAATGGTTGGTTTGAATTCAGGAACTGCCCCTGGTACTAAGAACTCCGTTTTAAACAAACAGTTACAAAAAAGGAAAATCCTAACACACATACACACACAAAAAAAACCTCAAAACATTTTCCACCAAATACTGATACAAACATGTAACAAAGAGTATAAAAAGTTATTTAAATATATACAAACTCTTTAAAACTCAAATACTGCCTTAATACTTATGGGGAGGGATCCACCCGAAGAGGTGAGGGGACGGGACAGAGAACGTATTGCGACAGCCGAGACAGTACCGTTCACTCTGTTATACTGCAAACTTTTGGTAACAAAAAAAGTCTTGTTTTCAATTCCTATGAGGGTTGGGGTATTTCTCGTGGAAGCTCTGTGGCTATTTTTCAGCTGAACTCATTCTTTTGGATTTGATGAAGGCCATGCCGTGTGTCCTCATGTGTGTGTTTAAGGCAGCTTCCGTTTCAAAAGTCTTGGCGCACACTTTGCACTTCCTGTCTGACGCTGCGCCCTCCGCAGCCTCGTCCTCGGGGCTCGGCTTGTTCTCCTGCTGGCTGTCTTCCCCGGCCCCGTTCTGCTTGGACACGGGCTGAGGCTCCTTCAGCTTGTGCACGATGAAGAGGTGCCTGGACAGGGAGACGTGGGACGTGTAGCAGAGGCCGCACTCCCGGCACTGGTAGGAGGAGCCGTCCGACTTGTGCTGCGGGATGTGTTCGTGGAACTGCAGCAGGTTCTCGGTGGTGAAGCCACACACGGCACACTTGTGAACCTTGAAGACGTTGATTTTCAGTTTCTTCAGTGGCTGGGTGATGGCTCCTCTGGGAGGCCTGAACTCTAAAACCGGTTCTTCCAACTTCCGCTTGGGACTGGGAACCTTTGTTGGGAGGAAACCAAGACCAAAAATTAAAATGATGCAACAGAAGATGGTGGGCTCTATGTCTGACAAATAATGCTGAGTCTGCCGTGGGACGGGGGCTCAATGGTGTGAATTCACACTGTACCATCAAACCAGAAGCATTTCTGTTTCCAGCCACCCCAGGCCTTCAGAAGAAAAAGCGTGGGCATGGAGAAGGTCCACCTGGGAAGTCACTGGGAGGGTCACGATAATGGCATGGTCATGGAGTGCCATTACAACAGGTAGTAAGTGAGTCCGGTTCAGGTAACAGAAGCTGAGTGTGAAAGCCCAGGCGGCAGCAAGGCCTGTGTGCTCAGAGGATGACAGGTCAGACTTAAGACAGGAAGTACGGCACACTTAGGCCAAGGGAGGTCGAGAAGAGCACTTCACGGGAGAGGACGGGGGCAAATGCTTTCACTATGACTAGAGGAGATGGCCCAGCACCTGCTCCTGGCAACTGGGCTCCTGGTCCTCCCTGTCATACCATGTCCCCTCTGGAGCTCCCTTTCCTCCCTAGCTTTCTAAGTCCCAAATGTCTCTGTTCTTCTGTACCCTCTGTATGAGGGCACCGCTCTGGTGGCCTACACCTGCGGCTACCTCTGCATACACTGAACTTCCTGTGGGGAAGACCCATCCTAATGCCACACCCTCCTGACTATCCCATGAGGCGCATGCTCAATGATTAACTGCTAATGTGTGCCCTGAGAAACGGTGTTAGCCTCTTCTGGGTTAACCATGACACCAAAGCCAGCGCTAAAACTGCTCCAACAACAAACAGAGCACTCAGTGCCTTGTGCATGAGGCTCCTCCACACACTGTCAGCTGACTGAGGCTCACTACCCAGACAGAGAAGAACATGGCATGGGCATGGGATCTGATCTCAACTGTTCCAAAGAGAAGGAAGGAGTTCCTTTTCCCACCTGCCACTGTGGCCGCAGCCAGTGAACAGCACCTGGCTTAATACATTTCTTTAACAGAGAGATGACTTTCCTAAGTCAAGGTACAATTTCATGAGTCAGATGAAGAGCTACTTTGGAAAGGCCACTTTTGGGGAGCAGCTGGGAGCAGGGAAGAGCTGCAAGGAGATTGCTGTAGTCCTTGACCTCCACAAAATGTCGATGAGAATGAACAGGGCACACACGCTGGTCTGGGGACCGCAAAGGAACAGAGCTGAGATGTCTGACCTTGGCGTCTTCCTTTACCTCCACGTCGTCCTCCTCCTCCTCCTCCTCCTCCTCATTGGTGGTGTCAGTCAGTTCTTTGACGTCAGGATCCTTGATCCCATGCATCAGCTGTATGTGCTTCTCCAACAGCAGCCGCTTTGTGAAGGTCCGCCGGGAGTCTGGGCAGTGTCTGTGAGCACAAGACAGAGAGGGGAACTATAGCTGCCGAGGGCCACTGCTCACTGCAGGGGGGTGTGGATGGCAGCGCGTGCGAGAGGCTCAGATAGGCAGAACCAACACTGGGGCCTCCAAATGAAGTAAACAGGCTGCTGTGGCTTCCACTCCCTATTGTGAAAAGGTCCTACTCCTAGGCTTTTTAAAATGCTGTTGAAAAAAACAAAACAAAACAAAACAAAAAAACCCTCCTGTGTATGTGCACATGTAACGGGTACAGCCTGGAGCTGGAGTTACAGGTGGCAGAGGGAGAGAGCATGCGCTCTTAGCTGCTGCACCATCTCTCCAGCCCTTGCTCAGCTGACTGTGGTTCAGGTGGAGTATTTGTCTATGTTTGCCTAAGCATTATTTAATTGTAATTCTAGATGGCCTCAATCTTTTAAAAAAAAAAAAAAAAAAAGGAAACTGGGGACTATCGAATCTTCTGAGTTTTCTTTACACCTACTCAGAGCAGCCCTTGGAATTTACATGAGGTGTGCCTCGGGCTGCAGATGGCCCCTTCTGAATGTCAAGACAGAATGTTAGCCTAGAGTCTTCAAAGCACAAATACAACCTGTGCTTGTACCTCGATATGTTTATTCATTCATTAGCGAGGTAAGTTACTGCAGTTTTGTATGCTACAAAAGTGATTTCCTAGAAAGGCTTTAATTCACTATTTTTCTAAAACAGTCCAAAAACATGTTTAAACAGGTTAATGACTGTAGTGACTATAGATATTCTATGTCAGACCTCAGGAACAGCACTGAAACATTCCAGTCTGCTGGTACATGCCTGTAATTCTAAACGTAGGAAGAGGGGGCAGAAGGATTATGAGTTCAAGACCAACTTAGGTAAAGAGTGAGAACCTGTCTTTAAAAAAACCAAACAAACATAAACCCTGCTGCATTGTGAAGGGTGATAGCATCTCCTGTCTTTACAACCACATCTCTGTTACCTTGAAAAGGGATCTGGGGATTATTTTTAATGATTTATTATTTAATTTTATGTGCATTAGTGTGAAGGTGTGAGATCCCTTGGAATTGGTGTTAACACTCCTGAGCTGCTATGTGGATGCTGGGAATTGAACCTGGGTCCTTTGAAGGAGCAGACGGTGCTCTTAACCATGGAGCCATCTCTCCAGCCCCAGATCTGGGGATTTCTTAATGACAGTCCCCACATGCTGATGACTTCACATTAGAGACCATCTGTGAGGTGGTAGCAAGAACCAGCCTTACAGCAAATGCTCAAGCATGAAAGGTGTGTTCTCTTTTCCTCTGAGTGTGTGTGTGTGTGTGTGTGTGTGTGTGTGTGTGTGTTCGTCCTCCTATCTGTGTGTGCACAGTGCTTATGCAAAGCACGGTATGTGTGTAGGGCCGGGACAGCCCTGAGAAGTCAGTTCTCTTCTTAAGTGGGCCATGGGGATTAAACTTGGCATTTTCAGGCCTATGAAGCAAGCACTCTGACTTACTAAAGCATCTTGTTGGCTCCCTCACAAGGTTTTTGGGTATTAGTAAGCCAGCTGGAGCTAAGTGTATAAATGGGTTCCCTTCTTAGATTTCTGCT
This sequence comes from Psammomys obesus, assembly GCF_907164565.1. NCBI lineage: Eukaryota > Metazoa > Chordata > Mammalia > Rodentia > Muridae > Psammomys > Psammomys obesus. Next base: position 26,487,488 of record NW_026596040.1, on the reverse strand, counting down.
AAGTAAAGCATCCCCAAATCAACATGGCCGCACGGTCCACTCATTGGGTGAGGGGAGTCTCATCCACGCTCTAAAAGAAACACGCCCCGCTTGGTGACATAACGAAGTGTGGGCATGTGTGAGGAGTGCCACTCCCCAGCTTTACGTGTGACTACACTGAAGTGGGATACAGGCAAGATGTACAGATAAGAGAGCAGAGCAGAGGAGGAATCGAAAGTAAACGGCACAACCCGAGAGGCTTTCTGGGCCACAATCCCTTCCTGTGGGTCCACAGCAGACACAGCGACTTACGAGCAGGCGTAAACTTTCCTGATGCCTTTGTGCTTGATGCGATTGTGGCGGCACAGACTGTGGGAGGAGCTGAATGACTTGTCACACTGGCGGCAGGGATGCTTCTTCATTTGCTGTGCAGGAGAGAAGAAAGGGCCCCTTAAGACGATGGAGGCAAAAATCACCTGATTTACTTATGTATTTGTTTATTATTTTCCAGAGACAGGGTCTCACTATGTAGCTCTGACTTTCCTGGAACTCACTCTACAGACCAGGCTGGCCTCAAGCTCACAGAAATCCATCCGCCTGCCTCTGCCCCCCAAGCAATGCGATTAAAAGATGTGCGCCCCTATGCCTGGATCAAGGTATTCTGCAGCACTGGTGATACATGCTGAGACACGGGCCTGTTAAGGAATTGCTCTACCACTGAGCTACAGCGGCCCCAAAACAGCGTAAAAACTAGCAAAACTACAATGTTCTTTGAAAAATACAGTTTCAGGGCTGAAGGGATGGCTCAGTGGTTAAGAACTACTGAGCAGTTAAAAGGATCAGGATTCAATTCCCAGCATCCACAGAATGGCTCACAACTGCCTGTAACTCCCGTTCCAGGGGATCTGCCACCCTCTTCCAGCCTCTGTGGCACTGCATGCACAGGATACACAGACATACTGCTCGACAAGACACTCATACACATTTAGATAAAAATCGAAACTGCAGTCGTGGGTCATCCACTTCTCACCCCCATAAATACTTATATTTTTTATCTCTCCCAAATATCCAGGTATTTGTTACAGAATATATTCTCAAGAAAACAACTGATTTTAAAAGTAGACATTATACGAAAACACCAACTATTTCAATAACTACCAAGTAAAAACATCACTTGATTTGTTGTAAATGGGAAAATTTTACCTTTTTCAATGTTAAATCACTGGCTGATTTTAAACATTTAAAATCTTTGCTCTTCAATAACTAAGTAACTATTCATTCTATAAAAGAAATTTTCTAGAAAACCCTAGTTTTGTATGATGCACATGGTTAGCTTGGGGACAAAAAACTTTGAAGGGCATTTCCAGTGGACTGCCTTTTAATATGCATGAGAGAGTGTTTACATAAGAGCTACCATATTTGATAAAAATACTTTTAAGGGCTGGAGAGCTGGAGAGGTTCTGAGCACTGGCTGCTCTTCCAAAGATCCTGAGTTTAATTCCTAGCAGCCACATGGTGGCTCACAACCATCTACCATGAGATCTGCTGCCCTCTTCCAGCATCCAAGCACAAAAATGTATACAAAATAAATAAACCTTAAAAAAAAAAAAAAAAACTTTTAAACTACTGGTAAAAGTAAGTCTTTTCATATTTAAAAGTTTCTGGGCGGGGGGCTATAGCTCAGTGGTCGAGTGTTTGTCCAGTGCATGAGGCCTTAGTTAAACCCCTATACTACACACAAAAAAGCTTCCCACTCTGGCTAGGGACACAGCTGTGCCAGGCAGACATCCCTCCGTGCAGGACCCTTGAAGCAAACTGCAAGTTTAGCTTTAAAAGAAAGTTCTGGGCATGGCACACATCAAGAAGTCCAAAACCAAACAGTACTGTATCACAAGGAAATTAAACTCTCGGGGCTGTCATTCTCCAGAATGGAACCAAATTTGGCTCAGCCTTCATTAAGTCAGGTTAGAGTCAGTTCTCATGTGGGAGACATTACTACTGACAGCACAAACGATGGAAAATACTTTTTAAACTTAATCATCTGGTGTAAGCATCAAACCCATTGAACTGGTGAGAATCTAGCTCTATAGAACCAAAGTAGGGCTGGCACCCTGTCTCTTCGAGGCCCCAGGCAGATACTCAGCTAATAAAGCCCCTCCCCCAATAGTGAACTAATGTCACAATGGTCCCTTCCTTGTAAAGGATTGTGGAAACACTGGGACATTCACTCCGCTTATCTTCAGCACAGTGGGAGACAGGATTGCTTTGTTTATGAAATAAGCTGTGTAGGTCAGGCTGACCCTAAACTCATGGTGATCCTCCTGTTTTAGCCTCCCAAGTGCTAGGGTTTAAAATGTTCATTGTCATGCCCAGATTTTTAAAGAAAGTAAAAAGGTTTCATAAGTGTTCAGAAGAACTGAACCTAAACAAAGATGGAGAGAATTCTCATCTCCATGTTCACACTAAAAGTATCAGTATTTTATGGAAAAAGAGAGAATAAAGTAATAAGCATTTGCCTCTGAGACAAACTCCTGTGTAGTCTGAAAGAGAATGGCCTCCACAGGCCGTTTGGAATAATTGGTTGAATACTTGGTTCACCACTGGTGAAACTGTTTGGTAAGGATTAGAAGACATGGCTATCATTGGGGTGGGCTCTGAGGTTTCAAGTGCCATTCCCAGTGTGCCTTTTTCTGGCCCTTATTATGGATAATGACATGAGCTCTCAGCTGACCCTGCCTCCTGCTATCACGGACTCTAACAACCTGAAATCATAAGCCTAGTTAAATGCTTTCTTTTATAAACTGACTTGGTCATGGAGTTTTGTCACAGTACCAGAAAAGCAACTGAGACATCTCCAAGGGCTTTCCTTTTCCTCATAACTTTCTTGAGCAAGCTCTTGCCATGTAGTCTAAACTGGTCTCAAACACACGGTTCTCCTGCCTCACTTTCCTGAGTTCTGGGATAAGTGTGTACCATAGCGTTGATAACATGGAGCAAACAATTAGTAATCCCTACTGCACTTATGTAGCCAAAGATAAGAGACAACAAATATCCACTGCAGAATAAAGCTTTAAGCACAGAATCCCCAAATAGTTGTTTCAATAACAGTAGTTAAAAAGCCAAAGACCTAACTCCCCTAGATTTCAGATCAACTCAGAGTTCAGACACAAGACTACTTTCTAAAAGACAACTCTGTCAAATAACAGACTCAGGATGGAAGTCCACATGACAGCACAGCTACACAGCACAGGGATAGGGACACTGGATCTTCCTACGTCCCTCATTACACCGGTGCGTTTACATCAAAGACAACACTTAATAAAGAAATGTCGGTGGGGACGCCCTCAGGGGGTAGAAGGTGAGAAACAGTCTTGCTGAGTCCATTTTCACAGAGCCAGCAACCTATGAGGCTAGGAAAACATGTAAAACTGAATTCTACTTCAGGAGGACACACAAGGCTGGGGATGAGGCTCGCTTGGAAGGTTGCTCGCTCAGTGTGCATGAATTGTCCTTGGCACCACATAACTGAGCGTGTGGGAACAGGCCGGTCAAGAGGCAGAGACTCTAGTATTTCCCGAGGCTGCTCCTGTAACAGCCATGCCCCACTAGCACAAGGGATGACCACAACTCCTTTCAGGATTAAATGGAAACGAGGGTTTACAATTTAATGAAAACAAGGCAAGGCCCATGCTCCGCCAATGTTCAAGAAGCCTCCTTGACAGCCAGCAAGAAAGAAATCGCGGCATGGCAACTGACTAAAGGTTGCCCAGTTGTTCCCAAGCCGCACTGACATACACCTTCAGCTCCATCCTCAGAATGCTTTCCAAGAAAAGAACCATGTCACAGCAGCAGCCCCTCACAAGCTACCTTCTAAACCCTGATCCTGTCTCTTTAGGATCTGGTCCAGGTACACAGTAGGTCTTCCCTGCAAACCCGTGGATCCTTAACTTTATCACTGGGAATATTCCAAGTCTCCCAAAGGATGCCTGAATGCTCGGTCAGGACTGAAGCCTGTGTGGGTGGTTCTATACAGTCAGTCAATCCTTGACTTACAATGAATCCTCCAAAAGTAGAAAGTGAATTTAATAGCCCCACAAACCCATCAAAAACCACCGTAAGCCAGAGGCCAGCTATACACGTCCTCCTGTATTAAATTTATACACTAAGCGCAGTAAGAGATGAATAAGATGACAGTTATTCAACAGCTCCTCACAGTTCTGTGAGTATGTCCAAGTCTCAGGGCTCATGGCACTTGTACCTCTGCATTATAGCCTTCCTTTGCCTGATCAAAACTGGCAGCACCCCAGCCATATGCTGACACTGGTATTACTAAAAGGAGGGTTGGTTAAACATCAGCACTACAGTCTGATCATCAAGGCAGTTAGTGGCACTGAGTGACCCATGGTGGGCAGCAGGTGCGAGGACATGCCAGACAAAAGGACCATTCAGTTTCCGGGTGGGGCAGTACAACAGTCCATCATGCTGTCATGAGTTGTTCATATCCAGAATTTTCCTAATGTTTCCATACCGCAGCTGACCACAGGTAACAAGACAGAAAGGGAAACCAAAGAGACAGGAGACAATGGGGCTTCTATAAAGAATCTTAGGATATGTAAAAGACTCTGCTGAATTCCTTCAGGTTTAGATTTTGTGAACCATGTCAAGACAGCATACATGCAAAGTAAAACTTTTCTGATCTATTGCCTCAAAAATTTAAGTTAGGTTTATTGAGGTACAGCTTTACATGGGCATTTTATATTTTGCATAATGCTAAGCATCACAGCTCACACTTCTAATTCCAGCATTTGGGAGACAAGAGAGGGAGTTCAAGACAATACTGGCTCAGTGGTTAAGAATGCTTGCTGCTCTGGCCATGGTCTAGAGTTCAGTTGCCAGCATTCAAATCAGACAGATCACAACTGCCTGCAACTGACAGGATCTGACAGCCTCTTCTGGCCTCAGCAGACACATACATACATATGTCAAAGTTAAAATAAATATTAAAAAAACATGGACACAGTTGAGTTAGGCCATGTCAAGCAAGATACAGAACAGGTATGCTGCTCTCCACATTCCTGTGTGCCCTATTTAGTAGTGCTGTCCAGAACCCAGAACCTCTTTCCATACTTCTCCTTTTGCTTTGTGTACCTGTCACGCTGACGGGCCACCTACAGCATAACAGGCACCCAGCATTATACATGGCTAATTCTCCTGTGTATTTCTTTTCACTGCAGAGAAAAGTGCCACTTATACAGCTAGACCCTACTTCACAGACCCATTTACCAGGTGATGGACAATCAAGATTGCCAGTTTGAAATAAAAAAATGATGAATGGAGCTATTGAAAAATTGGGTTCACTGCAATTGATAGATATAGTATTTACTTGCAGGTGTATCTAACCCTTAATGTTTTGGGTTTTCTTAAAGGCGTGCTTGGGTGTTTTTATCCTCCAAAAGCTCCCTGGGAACAGACACTTCTAACTACACATCACAGGAGCCTTGTTTTTCAGAAATACTCGGTACGCAGGAACTATGCCAATAACCTGTGTCTGTGTGTGTGTACTAGACATGTATCAGTAAGCCCTGCCAAGTAATCACAGGACGACAATCAGGAGCAGGCAGAACTCTGCGAGTTCAAGGATAGCCTGGTCTACATAGTGAGTTACAAGGCAGCCAGAGCTACAAGTGAGACCCTGTCTTGAGGGGAAAAGGGGAAAGGGGGAACAAATGCCCAAGTAGTAAATGCCCCTGCTGTCAGGCCTAGTGGCTAGAGAAAAAGAGAGACCAACTTCCACAAGTTGTCCTCTGACCTCCACTCACACACCATGGCCCACATAAGCACACACACACACGCCACTTCCCAGTCAATGTAAAAATTAAAAACAAATGCTTACTTCAAAATAGCGATTGCTTCTAACCTCATCCAAACAGGGGTCAAGTCTAAAGTTTCGTATCACTTCTTTTCGGAATATATTCATTTTTACTTATATTTTAAAAACACATATTTTTCTTATAATATATACAATATATGTTGAGAGACATTTTACAGAGTAGTCACTGAATAAGTGGACTAGAATTTATCTTCTCTTAACCATTTATATTATTTCAACTTCTTGAAACTTAAAGGTACACATCCCTGTAGTTAACCAATTTCTCCCGAATATCACCTACGAAGCTTAAAAGCTGTGAAAACATCCTTAGATCCCATCAGCACCAACCAACGGGAGCCTGCGCACCATCTCCAGGCCAGACCCCTACTGCCCAGTGCTGCCACAATGGGGGAACTAGGTTTTAGTTTTCTCAATGCTCAGAAAGGCTGACCGCCCAACCCTGCACTCTTTGACTATTTGTGAACTGCCTAATCAAGTCCTTCATGTGGTTTTCTATGGCGTGAGGGAAGGTAGGGGGGAAGGAAGATCTCAGAACAGACTGGAGGCCTGGGCCCCATGCTGAGAGCTGGAGATTACCATGTACGTGACAAGACAGCACGAGGTTTGAAAGTGAGAGCCGCAGGGTGAGCATATGGTAAATGGGTTGTTCTGGCTGCTGGGTGTGAAATCTGAAAAAGTAATCCTGCTAGACTCCAAGAAACAGACATGGGCCCCAGACTTGGGAAGTGCAGGTGGTAAGGGGAAATGGCTGGATTTGGCAGTTCTCAAAGCTGGAGAGCTGCTGGGAGCCTCTGTGGACAGGCTGATGTAGATGGCAGTGGAGGATGAATGAAACACCCATCCATATTCTTTGAATTCCCCACTATAACTAGGGAAGGGTTACAGGAAAGTAGAGTTAAGTACAAGAGAACTCAAGTTACAGTTGGGGATGGGAGAGCAGCTCGGTGGTAGAGGATTTGCCTGATGTTCGAAAGTTATAAAGTTATGTGTTACATACAATGTGTAAGGCCTTTGAAGGTCTATACAGATGTGAAACAGGTAGTTAGTCAAGTATGGGACAGGAGAGAGAGCTATATCAGGGATCCAGACCTGGGATCATTAAGATCTAATTTATTACTGGATAAGAACCTTCTGAAGGCCTGTGTGATGGCTTAGTAAGTAATGGTGCTTGCAGCAAGGCCTAATAATCTGAGTTCAATTTCCAGAACCTGCATGGTGGAAGGAGAGAGCAGACTCCCACAAGTAGTCCTCTGACCTCCACTTGTGCCCACACATGTATACATGCACCCATAAAGTAAATGTGCTCTTAAAAAAGTACCTCCTGAGAGATCATATGAACCACTCATGGCTGATGGGAAGGACAGAGCAGGCTGTCAATAAGGATAGAATCCTGTAGGGATACTGCCTTGGACAAGACATAATCACAAGAAAGCAGAGACAAGAAAACCCCTGGACACCTCCACAGGTCAGCACTAAGGAAATGGGAAGGTCAGGCCGACCTGGAAGGACAGAGCTTACAAGGCGAGAAACTGAGAGTAGTATTGTAAAGAGACACTGTAGTGAACACTTAGAACAGAGTGGCTCACAAGGTAGAGGTACTCCTGGCCAACATCCTGAGAGCAGAATCAGTACAGGGGGGAACCATCAAGGCCTTGGGAGCCGGCATCCTGCACCAACTGGGAACGAGCACAGAAAGCCTACAAGGGTAAGATAAGCCTCACAGGGGACAATAAAAACACCCAGGCCCCATGCCCCAGGCACCAGGCCCCAGGCAGCTCAGCAGACACTGGTATCTGCTGGTCTTCAACATACCTCAACACCTGGCACTCTAACAGCAAGGGACCTTCCAGTGACCAGGCTCACATCAGGATCCCCTGCTCCTGGCCTGACACCCTGCTGACCTGAATAAGCACAACTGAGGCGTGGCCAGCTCTCTTCAATTCCTCTCCAGGAACATCTGCTGCAGAGCCAGCACCCATGCACCGTCCCTCCCTCACTAGCGGTTGAAGATACGGTGACTTCCTGTGCAGTGGGAGATGGGACTCGCAACCGGCTCAGTGCTAACTCCACACCGTCCATGAGAGAGCTCTGCAAAAGGGCTCCGGTGCCATAACTTAGGTTGTTAAATTTATTTACTTTGAGTTGTTTCCTCTTTTTGTATGAATAACAAACAGTGTGTTTGAAGAAGTACACCTGACTATCTGTCCCTCCCTCTGATGTTATATCATGTCCAAGACAGAAACAGAGGGAAAGAACAGCTGAGAAGTTAGGATATTTGTTCTGCCGTTACTGAAAGAGATACCATAGCCTGCTTTATGATTTCGCAAATACTTGGGAGAAGATGAAGATGAAGATGGGAGTGGGTAAGGTTGTGAGATCCTTGAAGGGTCTGCAGAGGGGATGGAGACATGGAAACCACAACCCTGGAACAGAGGGACCAAGTATGTGAACTTAGATTCAAGAGTACTTCCATGGCCATCTCTTAAGTGCATGACAAAATCCAAGTTTCACTTTTGGGTACCCTTCCTTCATACAGGTCCCGAGGCCCATTCAAAACCTTTCCAGACTGACAGCAATCATCCCCCAGCTCTAGAGTCTTCCAGGCCTCTGCAATCGCAGCACTGCCTTCTCTCCTCTAGATACTGCACAGCGAAGAGACAAGCCCATGTGGCGTCTCTGCAGTGTTAAAGAGCAAAGCCTTGGGACTTGCTCTCCCAGTCCCAACCTCCCCATCACACGTTCAGGCACATCACGCCCAAGCACTCCTTGCTGACAACCACTAGCCTTCTTGCGGTCTCTGCCACATTTACACACTCTCACATTCCTCCCACACATCTTCCAAAGATGCTCTGGGAAGTCTTTCTTCTCAGAAGCCTGCCCTGGAGTCTCCAGACCCCCATGAATCCCCAATGAGGTACAGCCCTCACCTCTGCTTACTTGCACTTAGATATGAGTCCAAAACTTCTCTAAGAATTATTAGGGATTTTAATTTTCAGTCCTGTCCTTGCTAACGGCAGGCTGGCATCATACTGTTGACTGTATTCACAGGGCGTCTACAAGCAAACTCCTAGCAGGAATGTGAATTCAAAGAACCCTTCACAGAACACTTACTTCATACTGTCTTGGTTCCTCTGAGATGCCTTCCCTCTACAAAATGGTTTCCGCTTTCATGACTTACACTATTCACTGAGAATACTCTACAATGTGGTAAATGTTTACTGAACAGAAGTGGTGCATACATAAGAAAAATGCTTGCAAGTTAAACATTCCCATGGTATGTGAGCACCCTCTTTACACAGTTCAGAATGCATAGGTACTACAAAGGGAAAGGAAAGACTGAGCATCCCCCATATGAAAACCAACCAATAAAGTCAGTGCAAATACTCCAAAGTGAAAAACGAGATAAAATAAAAATCTCAAATTTGATCCATGCTTCTGGTCATCAACATTTTGGATAAGGGATACTCAGGCTACAGTGTGCACTGATAAACCCAAGTCTAAAATCTAGTATATTCCTAAGAACCAGGTTTTCTATAAAATAAATCAAGCTTTTTGTAAGATAGAGCTGAGATTTACATAAATGGTGCCTTAGTAATTGACTTTTAAATTCACTTGAAATCAGTTGTTAGCATACCTAAGAGAGCAAGTACTACAGTTGTTGCTTCCTTTTAAGGTTGACATCTGGATAAATAAAATTGAATGTTGTGTGGGTGTTAACAGTTTTTCTTGTTGGGTCCTGCTACATAAAGTTAACTCCAGCTACAGACAGCAAATAAACCTGCTGACCCCAGTCACCCTTGCTTACTGGGCAAATGACCAAAGAACACTCTTTCCCCAACACTTAGAGCATGGGCAATAAACCCTTAAACTCACACAGGGAGACATTACTACCTTAGGAACTCATGTGATTTTTCTGTTCCAACTCTATTATTTCCAAGAATAGAGAGTGTGTTTGATATACACAGCATAAATTACCCACACATGGAAGCTTTGAGAAATATAATTAGAGTATTAAAATTAATCCCATTGCCTAGGTTTCAGTAAGCTGAAACTTAGCAGTTCTGGAGAAACATCTGAATGTGAATTCAGACTGCAGGTCAGCCAAGTTCCCTGGGCATACCAGGCTTTCCAGGCTAGAATGTTCCCACTGTGGCTGCTCAGTTCTGCACTCGGTCTGAGAGCAGCAGTGAGACATAAATGGCAGGACTGTGCTTCCACAGATTGTTAAAAGGTGAAATGTGCTTTCCTGGTCCTTGACTTAGACCATTAGCTCACATTCAATAGAAAATACCTTGCAGAACCAAACCTATTTAACAAAGTGGCTAATCAAGCTAGGAAATGCAGAAATGAGGATGTTCTATGGAGAGACTTGTCTTTCAATCTGACTGTCAGACTGTTGAACAATGGAGCCATCCACCATGGGGATTTCCCCAGAAATCTCCTGATGGAAGAGGAAAAAGGCACCAACCAGAGAGGGAATTTGTCTCCCAAAGAAAAAATACACAGTTCTAACAATTTGTCAGATCACTTTATAAAAGAATACGGGAGCCCAGATAATGACGGGTCACTTGTGGGTGGAACCACACCCTGACCAGCACCGTTTAGAAGTTCCTATCATTGGCCCTCGATTTACACTCTGATCCCACTTCAGGCATCCAAAGACAGACTCGGGGAATTCGCTGGATCTTCTTGTCCCTCTTACCAATGTGCCTACATTGAATAAGTCATTTTCTACTTCCCATTTTTGATTTAGCTCTTTCAATTGCCTTATTGGGGACAGGTGACAGCCCTCACCTGGGGCACAAGCTGTGACCTCCAAGTTAGAAAAAAGTAACAAGTTGTGACCTCCAACACAAGGAGAATCCTTTCATTATTTCATGTAACCCATTCTAGAGAGATTCCCAGGCTAAGCGTATCTTTGAAAGTGATCTCGAGGTTATGAAAGTGGTAGTTTTGTAACGGACCAGCAAAGAACCCATTTCCTCTCATATCCACTGCACAAACACACACACACACACACACACACTAAATACATGTAAAACTGCAATGCAGAATGGTTATAAATGTGCAATAATGAAAGGCCAAATCCAAGGCAGAAAGAACAGAAGCATGCCGGCCCGCAGCACCCAAGCTCAAGGCAACACCAGACACTTGTGCTGAGAAGGACTCTCTTCCAGGGAAGCCCAGGCCGGAGCGACAAAACTACCACTGCCTACACAGGCTCCCTGTATCTTCCCCTGCCGATGGTGGCTGCATACAGAAGGGCTCCGGTTCTCCTTACAAAGAGTCTAAACAGATCCCTTCTCTGCCCCATCAGAGATCCTCCTGCCACCAGCTTGAGTACATCTTCTTCACAAACCCTTGTCAGGAGGCCCTCCCACAGTATGCAGGACTTTCTCACAAGGCTCCTTCAGGTGAACACTGAGAGAAGGGATGGGGCTGGGGCACAGACAGGGCCCAGGCATGCACTATGTGCCTTCTGAACTCTCAACAGTCATCAATACCACATGACTGTGAAGTCTTGCTCTGTATTCCCAATCATCTCAGCCTTATTTCCCGTCTACACAGGGCTGGTCCTAACTCTGCACTGTCCTCTGTTTTTAACTTGTCTGCCTACAGATGGGGAACATGTGTTCTAGTCTCAGAGGATCTGTCTTCAAAGAGGAACCACTGGGAAAAAAATTAGAAAAACTGCCTGCCTGTCTTTCCTCCCTTAAAGTCAGAGTCTCTTGTAGCCCAACCAAGCCTTAAACTCACAATGTGGCTACATGACCCTAAACCTCTGCTCCTACAGCCTCCAACTCCACCAAGGCCAGCTTACACGGTGCTAGACTGAGCTGCCTCTGCTACACACTCTGCATCTCCCACTTGCTTTCTAAAACAATTTTTCATACAGTATTTTTTGTTCTCTATAATTAAAAACTATCTAAATAGACTTTTTAAATGTCGAAAGACCTATGTAGACTTCATCGTCAAGTCAAGAGAGAAATGAGTTATTATTTACAAGATAATCAGTTTTAAAAATCAGACCATTTGTAAGATACCTGTTAATAACTTTAAGAAGCAAGCAGGCAACTCAAATTAAACGTCTCCAAAGTGACAGGCTACTCCTATAGGCTGTCCTGCCAGCCTCCATCATGCAGTGTTTTCCCAGCTATCTAAATGAACTATTTTATGAAGTACTACTGCTAGGTACAATCAGCTGTCACGGTAGGTGTAAAGAAACAGAACCCCTCGATGTAGTCCTGGCCACTGTCACACGCCCTGTGTGACAACTATCTGTGGGGTCTGCGGAGCAGCTCCTGCAGATTCCTGTTAAAACGGTTGAGACTCCACAGGGTTCCTTTTTTCTCCCTGAGACACCTGGGGATACATGCCAGGCCACGCTGAACCTTCCTCAATGCCTGAGCCTCTGCTTCCAAGTATGTCTTCATCCTCTCCTGACAAGGTGGTCACTGTAACCTTCCATGGCCTTTACACAGGGGCTCCATGCCCCTGGGTCTAAATGCTGTCCTGTTTATAAAATGGAGCTGTGGGAATCTATGACCTCACAGAGACCAATGAGTGCCACTAAAACAAAAAACAAAACAAAAATTCCATATTAAGTCCAACCTGGCCCAAAGTGGTCTATCATTTCCTCTACCATCTCTACAGCACATCAGATTCCCAATCTAGTGTCCATCTACAGGCAGAAATGTGTGTTAAATGCTACAGAGTTAAAATTGGTCTGCCAATTGGATTTAAGAACATTTTCCTTAAGAAATGACAAATGATGGCTGCATTCTTACACAAATTCATGTGAGCCTCCTGGACTGTGGGACAGCCCCAATCCTGGGACACAACAGAGCAGACAACCATCTCCAGCACTGATCGTATCAGCAAACTTAATACCCTTCTAGACACAAAGACTAGCCTCTCATCATCCACACTTTGTGGAGCCTGCTGCCAGATTCTACTGTTCCAAGGATCTCAGGGACAGAGAGGGTACCTGGGCACAGACAAGGATGTGAAGTTTGGGTGTCAGGGGAAGTACTGGTATGTGTGGCTGGCAGGTAAGAAGTCAAAGCCTTGCTATCGAATAAGCTCAGCATGGGGCATAGTATATAGACAGCAAAACCCAAGCTCAAGCAAGCCACCAAGGAGATGGAGACTCTGGCTATGTATGATGGAAGCAGGGCCGAAAACAGGCAGCTGTCTGTGCCAGGGAGCTGAACTCAGTGCCTGGCTGTGGGTGGTGTTTTTAATAAGAATTGTCCTTACGCCAGCAAGTCCTGCCTGGTATGTTGACCCAGAGCAGACTATGGCAGGACGCCTGTCTGGGCACCAGAATCCAGACATCCTCCACCTCCGGAACACCCTAGAAATAAACAGGAAAGCCTTTTCCTCCATCAGCCCTGCGGGCGACGCAGCAGGCGAGTCTGGATGTCTGTAAACATCTTACTCACAGAGTTGAGAGCTCCCAGTTCTAAGCAGTTACTGCTTTCATGCCACAAAAGGTGCAGACTCTCTGGAGTGCCTGTGCGCTTTGTACTTCGTGTGCAAAGATGCTGCCTGATACCTAAAGCTGAGTGCTCTTAGGGGGGTCTGATTCTGCTGAATCCACACTGCTCCACTCAGGCCTTTTCATCCAGTTCTTCCGGTCAAAACAGTCTGCCCAGCAGGAAGATAAAATTAAAGGTGCAAATCCATGGTTACCAATCAGATGACAGATGGCCACAGTAACAGACTTTGGCCAAACTGAGTCTAAATCAGCTTCACCAGCTTAGCACACTGGAGAGACTATCAACTGGACATCTGGATTGCTCCCTTCCCCATCTACTGAGCTCTGAGCTCTTACTTAATCCACAGGTGCTCCCTGCCCTTGAGGACTTTGTGATCTACAATGAGAATGCAAGCATAATGAGGGAGGTCACCCCAGGCCCCCAGGTCTATAGCAGGTACACACAGTAAAATGGGGAGCTTGCTGCTGGCCACAGTGAGCTTAGAGCAAGCTCCTGGGTGAAGGAAGTAGAGCAAGACAACAGCATGTGTCAGAAGGCTGTAGGTAAGGCTGTGTCACTGATACACAGAAGGCAATGCCTCACACGTGCAGACACACCAGGGCCTACCGAATCACTCTGGCAGCTCTGTCAAGTGCCCAGAGAGCACTCTAGGATCTGCAGAGGGCATTTACAATGGGCTCTTTGGCTGTGGCTCCCAAACAAGCGGTTCTGCCACTCTGCTCCAATCAAGCACAGCACTCAAACTGGCCACTGAACAAATCTGGAAACTTTTTTATTGCCACGATTCCTAAACAAAAGTATAGCCAGCATTAGCAGGGCAGCCATTTGTAAGCATTTCACTGTGTAGGCTCTTGGCAGTCATCTTGAGGCCATTTCGAACTCACAGATGAGGTGTGTCAAGCACACGACTACTGCATCACATTGCCTAGGGGCCTAAAACATCCTTAGATTTTGATAGGAAAAAGAAGAATCTGTCCCAGAACCAATTCCCATGGATACAGAGGGGCCGCTATACTGGGTTCCGATCACAGGGACCTGGTTCTTTTGGGGATCCTACTGGGACCCTACTGGGATCCTACTCCAGCTCTGGGCATCCCAGCCCCTAAGGCTTAAAACACAGAGTACTGACTTGATGACTAGGGCTCATCATGTCCGCTTTATGGCTTTCTCTTGTAACTTGACTGCATATCCTTGGATTTGGGGCTTCTGTAGACAATAACCCATACAATGCACTTTGATGTAAACCCTCACAGGTCATTAAAAAAACAGACTAAATCTGCTATGAGAGCTGTGTTCTTCCCTTCAGAAAACACAAATAAACTTAGATCTACCTCCATTCAACCTTGTTTGCAAGGAACTCACATGAGTTTACAGAATATGCCTCTCTCATGGCTCCAGTAGACACCTATCTGGATGCAGCTCATTCTATCCATAAATCCTGTCTGATACACAGCTCTGCTGGCTATAAGCAAGAAGTACAGTGAGAGCCACATGCTTATCTGTGTCACATTTTCAAACAACTTCATCTTTCTTGAGAGATTTAGTTCACATTATTTTTCCATGCCTCAGAACTGGTCATTTGCTTGTCATTTAATTTTCTTTCAATTTAGTGCTCTCAATCTCCTCACTTCTCTTAGATGAGGGTAATTCAACAGCTGCACTCTTTTGAAGGGGGTGGGAGCTCTGGTGATTGAACCCTGGGCCCTGTGCAAGGCAGGCAATTGTTCCACCACTGAGCTACACCCTCAGCTCTCAGAGCCCTTTTCTGTAGACTTCACTTTATTTACAATCAGTACAATAATATACAAGCTTTCCAGATTCTGGTTGATAATCCTAAAGTAACTCAAGGCCTTGTGTTCCCTCTCCAGTGCTAGAGAAAAATTATACTTATTATTTGATCCTGAAATTGAAGTCGTGCTCCCAAAGCGCCTTCCTGCTGGGCCAGCCTTCCCAGTCTGCAGATGAAGAGCTGATTCCCCCTGCAAAGCTTCTCTCTCCACTGTCTACTGACCCAATTTCCTATGGCAGAGTTCTTGGGAAAGATGAGGCAGGCAAGCAAGAGGGAAGAGGTAAGAAGTATCACAATGCCCAATGAGAAGCTCCCACCCAGGTCCTGCCTGGTGCCCCAGCCCTAACCCCAATACCTATAACCACACCATCAGAAAGAACAAGGATCCTGGTGATGATGACAGTAATGGTGACAATGCCAGAGGGTCCCTGCTGTCAGGGAACTCCTGCTACTAGGCTGGAGCTGCCTGGTGGATTTCTCTATGGTTCTAAAATTTTCTGTAGAATGAGCTGCTTTCTCAAGAAACTACTCAAAAGCATTCCCAGGATAACAGCCCACCCCAAATCCAAACACTTCTGGACAATTGCTAAGAAGGTTCTAAAACACAGTGTAGTCCTCAGATTTCCTAGATAACAGACACCCTTGCTATGCTTTTAACCACAACTGAAAACAACCCCAGCAAAGAACAGTAGGGCATCACTCCTAAAGCTCCCTGACACCTGACACTGGACTTAACCTGCCAGTACCTCCTGTAAATGACTAGAAAAAGCTGGAGTAGACACCTGACAACCGGGAACAGAAACAAATGGTGGCAAGAGGTGGAGAATGTAAACAGGTGCAGCCACTACCCATGTCCATGGAGGCTCCTCAGAAAAGTAAGAACACAACTACACTGTACGACCTGGCTATTCCATTCTCGGTCATACACCCAAAGGCTATCAAGTCCCATACAGGGACACCAACACATCCATGTTTACTCCTGGTATTATTGGCAACAGCTAAGAAATGAAAACACACATTACTCATCTGTTGGTGTCCACCAACAGATGTGTAATTAAGAAAATGTGGTACATATATACATGCAATTTTTCTCATCTGTAAAGAAAAAAGTGAAATTAGTTTGTAGCCAGACTAACAGGAAATTGTTCTGTTAAGAAAAAGGAGCCAAACTTGGAAAGTGTTCTCATAGGTGATCCCAGACTTCAGTCCATGAATAAGGGTGTGCAGGTCATAAAACTAGAGAACAGAGGTAAGTAACTAGTAAGTGACATGATGGCTGAGGAGAGGCAATTGTGGATACGGTATCACAAAGGGGCAGGAGGGCAAGGAAGAAGAGAGGGGAGAAAGGATGAATACCAACATGAAATGACGGAACAAACTCCTGCTTTTGTAACTTCACTTTAAAAGCTTAAAAAGAGGGGAGAAGGGTTAAAAACCAGATCAAACAGGTGTCTTTGCTGACAGCTACTCAACATCAGTAGAGATATATGACTTATTTATAACTTATAATCCACCAGCAGGATTTAACCTGCCCATCAGCCACTGTCAGCGCGGTGCAGTGGCACTGGAGCAGCAGCTAGGAAGCCACCTCAGACCCACCTCTGCTGCAGGATCAGGGTGTTCTGAGCTGTCCCCCAGCCTTGCTCCTCCTCTGCAAAAACAGCCTAGTGTCAAGTCCCAATGAGAGGAACTGTTGCCACATAGTCCTTGATGAGTTGTTGGCTCTTGTCACTGTAACTACTCCCCCGCTTCAAGTCAGTCACAAGTTATCAAAACCAATAGCTAGGGGTATTTTGTGTTCTTTAAATTAAAAGCTGTCAATACATCCTTCCAAGGCATTTATATCCTATATTAAAGAGAGGGCTTCTATGAACTATCCCAATAAAATGCACCAATATAAATGATGACAGTTCTTACAAACATTATGTTAACCATAAAATTACACATAACTGTAAAATATTCTAGATAAAATTATAATAAAATATACTGATAACATATCAAGGTCTGGACAAGAGTGAATTTTCATAAAACCAACATTACATAGGATTCATATTTCTAACATACAGTACTAATGTACAAAACAACTTACGTGTTTTTAATCACCAATTGAAATCTGAGGGGAAACAAAGCCCATCAAGGAGTTGCTGTTCCAGGGCGAGGCAGGGACAGAGCTGAGCCTCAGCACCTTTCCTGCTGAGCGGAGGATGAACTCAGGCAATGCAAGCCAGATGATATTTTTCTGTTCATAGCCAACCCAGTTAAAAAGGCAGCAGACAAATGAAGATATGATTTTTGATTTTTTTATTTTTCAAGATAAGTTTTTTCTATATAGCCTTTGCTGTCCTGGACTTGCTTTGTAAAACCAGGCTAGCCTTGAACTCAGAAATAGACCTGCCTCTGACTCCCTGAGTGCTGGGATTAAAGGCGTGCACCACAGTACCCAGCGAGAGATATAATATTTAATCTACAGATTTAATAAAGCTTGAGAGAGGCAACTGTGCTCTGACACTTTTACAAACAGTGGGATCCAGGTTGGATAGATGACTTTAAAAATACACACTCACATATGGGCACCACATAAACAGACACACACACACAAGTGCAAGGGTGAAGCTTGCAAAGAAATACAGTCTGGGCATGGCTGTTGCAAGCTGGAAAACAGACACATCATCACTTTAAAAAGGCACAAGAGAGCACATGCCAATCAGCTTTGCTCGGGCCCCAGCACTCCGCCTACTATTCTCCCACTGTCCTCTCTCTTTCAGCTACATCTGAAAGCCTGTTCCACAAGACTGGAAAGCCATAGGTACTGCAAATCACCCATAGCCAGCACAGAAAAAGCAGAAGGTGACATCTGTAGCATTTGGCAAGATGGCTTTCTTAAAGGCACTTGCTACCAACACTGATGCTCCAAGTTCAGCTCCTGGGCCCCACATGGAAGAAAGAGAAAACAGTTCCTCTGACTTCTATACATGCACAGTAGAACATGGATGCCTATATACACATATATGTATGCACACAAATAGAATCTGATGGCAGTATCTTTAGTTTGCCCTAAATGGTGGCTTATACCTTTAGAGAAACAACATTAAAACATCCTACATTAGGCATGAGACTGCCTCAGACTTGAGCCTAATGTCCTACTTCCGTGGGCTTGGGTCTCCCAATTCACCATTAGGAGGAAATACAACTGTGCTTAGGATCAACTGTCCCCGAATATAATTCAGCAAAGGTGTCCAGTGTTATAAAAGTCACATGAGCAAGTGCCATGGAATAAGGGATGCTGCATGGGAGCTGTAGATATTTTAATCCCTGGCTGTCCTCTGGAGTCACCTGGAAGCTTTAAACTCGGCCACATGTGCTCCACTTCCATAGGGCCCTGTTGTCCACTTGGGGATCCCTGGGCCAGGCTCGATGCTCTTCTTGCAGCTCTCCTGACACAATGGCTTCAGCCTAGTTGTTTCCACCCCTGGGTTAGATCAACTATGAAAAGAAATGCTTTTTATTGAGATCTTGGTTGTTGAATGTATCATATCAGAATGAGGGATGGGAATGTCGCCAACATCCTCACTAACACGAATGCTATTGAGATAGTAGGGCTTAGACAGCCCGACATTTTGTTTTGCTTTCTTGAGTTTTTTGTTTTTTGTTTCTTGTTTTGCTTTCAGATCCTCACTATGGAACCTGGGGTGGCTTAAAACTCACTGTTCAGGGGACTGGAGAGATGGCTCAGAGGTTAAGAGCACTGGTTGTTCTTTCAAAGGTTCTGAGTTCAATTCCCAGCAACCACATGGTGGCTCATAACCATCTATAATGAGATCTGGTGCCCTCTTCTGGCACCAGATGCATGTAGGCACACATGCAGGCAGAATACTGTATAAATAATAAATAAATATATTTATAAAAAAAAAAAAAAACCTCACTGTTCAGACCAGGCTTGCCTCCAACTTGCACTTTCTTCTGCTTCTGCCTCCAAGTGCTGAACTACAGGGTGGGCCTCAAGCCCCACTTTAAATCCCAAGTAATAATGACAACTCCTTTCCTTCAAGTGATATAGTTAAGAATTTCTGCCAATTCTGTCTACTCTTCGTTAGCTGTAATCCCTACTTCCCTTACCACAGTGTGTATGTTGTACTCCTCATTCGACTAAACCTGTTTATTAAAAACTCCTTCCAGGGCTGAATGAAGCGCTGTGCTCCAAGTGTGAGGACCTGAGCTCAGATTCCTAGAACTCACGTGAAGCCAGGCATCATAGCACACATCTGCAATCTCAGTGCTCCTCGGGCAGGATAATCCTGGGAAGCTCACAAACCAGACAGCCAGTAAATGCAGCAGCAAACACGAGATCCTGCCTGAAGGACGGCTGAACATGGGGACCAACAGCACCAACGCTGGAGGTTTTGCCCGACCTCTACACAGGCACATGAATTTACAACATTCGCATAACAAAGATTAAAGAATGATGTGTGGCCAGCTGGTGGTCGCGCACACCTTTGGTCTCAGTGCTCGGCAGGCAGAGGCAGGCCATCTCTGTGAGTTTCAGGACATCACAGAGAAACCATGTCTCAACTCCCCACCCCTAAAGTATGGGTACAGTCACTAGACAAGTTCAAGTTGTAGGACATCATACTAAATAAACAATCTCTCTCCCTCCCTCTTCAAACCCCTCCCCCCCCTCACATACACACCCCTTCTAAGAGCTGGACATACTGTCCAAGGTTTCTAATTCTGAGAACATACAACAAACAGCTCAACAAATCACTGCCTCACGCAAGATAACTGAGCTCCTGCTGTTTCTCTTTCCGTGCACAGTTTTCCCAATTACAGTTTCCAGTGCTCAGTAAGGATCAAAATACACATGAGTCTCTTACAACTTGTTACTGTAGCTAGAGAGATGGCTCAGTGAAGAGTACAGTTGTGCTTACAGAGGACCTTGGTTTGGTGGTGTGGCTCACAACTGTATGTAACACTAGTTCCAAGGGATTTGACACCCTTTCCTGGCCTCTGTGGGAACTGCACACAAGTGCTATCCAGACACACATCCAAACACATAAGAATCATTTTTTTTTTTTTAAGAAAATAAAACATGTTGCTGCCATTCTTTGTGAAATGGCAGGCTGCAGGGCTGGGAAGGAGGCACACACTGTGACAGAGAGGATGTCCCTGGAATAAGACTGGCCAGAAGACATAAGAGCTAAACAGTGTTCCTGGAAGCCATAACATCTAGAACAACTGGGGGGAGGGGTATAACAACAGTGGATTCTAACTCACTGGAAAATAATTAGTCATAAGACCATACAACTCCTGATTTAAAACTGAGTTTGTTCTTACTAGAGAGTCTCCATGAGTAAATGTAGAATAAATGACAGAGGACTGCCCCCACACACACACAGAGCAAACCTTGCAATGGCCACTGCTGCCAACAGGAATAAGGTAAACGATCAGAGCAAAAGGTAATAAATGATGGGAAACAGAATATTATGAGACTCTCAGAGTATCTCCCCACAAAGCATTTATTAATTACAACGAGAAACTAACAATTTGCAGTGAAGAAACTTGACAGTCACCACAATAACCAGCGACTTATGGCTGAAAAACCCAGAGTGTCACACAGCCACCAGGTGCCGCCCGGTAGGACGCACTGAGGGCAGCATCACTTCTGTTAACATCCCTTTCCAAGCCGTTATAGGATATCATATTAAACAACCAACCGCCATGAGGACAACACAAACGGACACAGATGGAGTACAGCTGGAAGACCAAGCAAGTGAACACAAACTGAAAACCTAGGCTAGGTATAAGATGAGAAAGGGGATGTTTGCGGAACAACTAGAATGATATTTATCACTGTTGAAGTATGTCCAAGTTTCTGTCATATTCTCTAATCACAAAATGTTAACAGTGGCCAAGCCAGATAACGGACAAATGGAAGTTCTACCCAATTTTTGCCAAGTCTAAAATCACTTCAAAATGAAAATTTTTAAATGTTATAAATATATAAAGTATATGAAGCACAGCTTAGGGTTGGAAATGTACAAAGGCTTGGTTCAGTCCCAGCATTACATTAACCAAACATGGTGGCACATGCCCGTGATCCCAGCACTCCTGAAGCTAGGGCAGAAGGATCAGGAACTCAAGGTCATCCTTGGCTACCTGTCGAGCTCAATACCAGCTGACCAGAAATAGTAAAGGATGGAGAGAACCATTTATCATGAAAAGATTCTTTTGTGTAAACTTCAATTTTTAAAACTCTAAAGCTGGTGTATTGGTGCATACCTATTAATCGCAGGACATAGAGCTGGTAAGGGGCAGAGTTTCTAGGGTTGGCAGGACAGCTCAAAGGATAAGGGTACCTGCCCTTAAGTCTCATTACCAGAGTTCAATACCTGGAACCCATGTGATAGAAAGAGAAAACCAACTCCTCCAAGCTGTCTTCTGACCTCCCTGTGTATGCCACAGCATGCACACATATACATACAAAATAAATAAAATAGAATTAAAAAATTTTTTTTAGTCTGGGGTTCAGAGAAATAGCAGCTATAGAACCGCACCATTCAAGACACATACTGTTATGCCATTAATTTCAAAGAAGCCTGTGTGGTGACCACTACTGCTTCTATTCTCCAGGCAGTGTAAATGGAGCCAGGTGGTCACTGTTTTACAAAGCGACACTGCTGTTGGGTGTACCGCAGCATCAAAGTCCAAGTCTGCTATGTTCCTCCCAAGTTAGAGAGAACAGAACCAAGGTCACATGGCAGAACCCTACAGCTCTTACCTTCATCTGGGCAGATCCGAGGTTCACAACCCCTCTACTTCAAAATCTTTGTATCAACAAGTCAGTGGGGGATTTAACCAATCAATGAGAAAATGACTATTATCAGAGATTATACTTAAAGATTTGAATAAACATAGATAATTTACTTTTTGTATTACATAGCATTGCAAATTATAAGTACAGAATGTTCTTATAATTGCAGAATGGCTGATCTGTAAGAATGGCCTCAGACATGCTCTCATTTAGTAAATATTAATTTGAGGTCCCTAGAAGGACCCCACACAGCAACCAAAAGAGAATATTAGAAGACTTATAATCCACCTGAAAATGAGGTAGGACTCATAGCATGGAGATCTTTAGGTAAATGACACTGACCAGTTAATTTAACGGCAGAGTACAGAGACCCTAAAGATCAAAGCCTTCTACGGTTCGAAAACTATTTAGATTCACAAACCTGTACTTCAACTCGGTGCCTGCTTGTGACTAACACAAAAGTTCCTTTCCTTGCATTGAACACTTGCTGATCCTAAGAGAACTATTTCAGTTAGTGACTTCAGAGATACTCTGCGATGTACTGACAAATAACTGAGTAAAAACCAAACCAAACAGGACTCAGTCTCAAGCGCTCATGACCAGGGACCAGCAAGATAGCTCAGCAAGTTAAGGGTGCTTGCCATGCAAGCCTGAAGACCTATCTGACATGGACCCTCAGAACTTGTATAAATGAGGAAGGAGAGTAGCGACTCCGTAAGTCCTCCTCTGACCCGCACAGGCTTGCCCTCCACACACACATGATAACAAAATTTAGAAAGAAGTCCTCATCACCAAAGAGCATGTTAAATCCAGCCACACTGAATAATGATATAAACCTTAGCAAATGATCCATCTTTCTACTGGTTGTCCATCTGAGGAATTCCTGTGACCATCTTCTTCTTAACTAGTTTTCCTTTTAAAATACTTTACAGATTTTTAAAACAGCTAAAGTTATAATTCAGCAAGTTTTTAATTACACTTTGAATATATACTATCTGGGGCACCAAAGTGGCTCAGTGGGTAAAGAGGTTTGTCACGCAAGCCTGACTACCCGACTTGTATCCCCAGAGCCCAAGTGCACTAGTGTTGTTTGTTGTCAGTGTAAATGCATCTAGAATCACCAACGAGATGGACCGCTGGGCATGCCTGGGCAGAATCATCTTCATTACGTCTTAAGGTGGAAAGACTGCCCACTGTGGGTGGCACCATTCCCTCTCCAGGATCCTGGACTGTACAGATGAAGACAGGAAGCTGAACAGAAGTGAGCACTTAGCACCCTCTGCTTAAGTATGGTACGATGTGTCCAGCTGCTTCGGCTCCTGCTGGTTGCCCCGACTAACTTGCCATGAGGGGGTGAGGATATACCGCTATTCCCTTACATTGCCTCTGTCAGACTATACCACAGAGACAGAAAAGTACAACACCACGGAAAGGTAAAAGAGGACTCACTCACTAGGTTGTCCTCTGATATTCATATACAAGCCAGGGAATGTGGGCGCCCAGATACACCCCCAGATACACACAAATGTGCGCGCGCACACTGACACGGGAAACAATGGATTATTCTGACATAAAAATCTTAATTTATACCAACTGAGCATACCCCTAACTTAGACCTTTTCCCAAAACCATGTTAAAATAACTATTCTATCAGCAAAAACACCCACACAGTGACTGCACCGTGGCCAGCACAGCTGCCCAGGTTCCTGAAAATATCCCACATACGCACTTATTTATTTACTTTCCAGTCTAACACCAGTGTTGGAGTTGAGCATCCCTCACAGTAGCTGATACTTTCAACACACAGCTATGTTTCATCACATAAGTCAGCAAACTTGGATGTCTCTGGCCTGATGGGAGTAGCAAGTGTACTCTTCCTGAAGCCTTTCCAACCTGTCCCTTTCCATTAAGACCAGAGTATTCCAAAGCCTCATTCCCCTTAGCCTAAAAGGATTGCAGGCTGAGTGCTTGTCACCTCACACAAAGCTCCTTTGAGGTCCCTATAGTCCCTATAATCCAGGACACTTGGAGGTCACAACAGCGTGCACAACTCAAACAAAAAGCTAAGTCTAAGAGGGTAAGATGCCTTCCAAATTACCAAATTAGAACCCACTCATACTCATTAATACAAGAAATATTCTCCGCCTACTATGAAGTGGATACCAGCGTGCTCACAGATTCAACATAAGAGAGGAGAACATTTAGTGGGAGAAAGAAGTAAGGATTGCCACAGAAACATTTAAAAAGAATCCTTTGGTATTAGGGGACCAAGAAGGAGTTTCTAAGCTGAGACCTAAAGGGTAAGAGGTTAGCCACCAGAATAGTGCGATCTCTACTGGATTATCACCAGAAAAGCCCCAGACACAAACCAACAGTTTTGGGGACACTGAAGGACATCCTTTCCCCAGGATGCAGGTTACAAAGACACAACAACAAGGCTGTTGAAGGAATAGACCCAGGAAGGCACTGTGCAAAGACGGCTCTCTCAAGAGTGATGAACACACTGTCTTACGAAAGGATGAGGCACGGTCAGATCTGTACCTTAGAAAATGTGGTCAGTGGGAAAAAAGGAATGAAAGAAGATGTTCTCTGCTGCCAGTGAGAATACTATATAAGGACTTATAGCTGCCTAGATGAACCCAGATACATCCCAAGAAACTTTTATTCTATCTGAAGAGATAATGTCCCGAGCCAAATCCAAGAAAAATACTGCATTACTTTAGGATCCCTATGATGGGTGAAGAATTTAAAACATTTGGGTGGTGAAAAGCAACACATTAGCTTTTTGTATAAATAAATAAGACTGATTGGTAAATGTGACTAATACTCCATTTAATAACTTTCTCAAGGTCTAAACAGTTCCTACACATCTTTAAATAGTTTCTCAAGGACAAGGCAGGACAAAGGTTAAAGCAGGAAGATGATATTTTTTCTTTAAAAATATTATGCCTTTGGACCCACAAAACAACTTTAGAATCATCAAAAAGTGAGAAAAGCTATATTCCTCATGGTGTGATATAAGAATAATAAAGTACCTAGGACATATTCTCATCTAAACATTTCAACTTGAGGCTTGGGAGATGGTTCAGTGGTAAAGCACTTGGCAGAAAAGCTCTGTGTCCTGAGCCTGATGCCCAGACCTGTGTAGAGCTCTCCAGGTAGTGTCCACAGCAGCACTCCTATGGTGAGCGAGACACAGGCACAGACAGGGCAGCTCTGGAAACTCGTAGGCCAGCCTGGTGTGCAGTGAGCAACACACCCTGTCTCCAACAGGGTGGAAGGAGAGGACCACCACCCAAGGTTGTGAAGGTTGTCCTTTGACCTCTACATCACAGTCATCACACATTCATACACGGAACACACACACACACACTTCAAAATCCAGTAACGTCAGAGAGAACTTATCAGTCAAATAACTTCATTTTCACAATAATCCAAAAGCACACTCAAAATTAAAACTGAGAGAATCCTGCTATAGACTTAAACAACAACTAAATGTAATATGGATTCTTTCAGGATCTCAACCAATCAGAAAATGTGAAAACAGCCTAATATGGTATCCAAATACAATAATAGGTAATAAGGAAAATAGTTCTGCTCATTTTATTAAGTCTAATAGTAAGTGAGGTATTTTTTTACATTTGTTTGTTCGATGTGTGTGCACGTGTCCAATCAAAATGCAGCTTGCAGGAGTCTGCTCTCTCCTTCCACTGTGGGTCCTAGAGGTTGAACTCAGGTCACTAGTCTTAGAAGCAAGTGCTTTCACCTGACAAGCCATCTCACTGACCCTTTTAGGTGGTTTTAAAAAAAATTGTATCAATTAGAAACATATATTTATTATTTTAAAAAGAGTAAGCAAGAAGGGCTGAAGAGATGGCCCAGTGGTTAGAGCACTGGCTGTTCTCACAGGACCTAGGTTCAGTTCGCAGCACCCACAGCAGCACCCACAGCCTACAACTGTCTGTAAGTAAATTCCAGGGGATCTGGTTCCCTCTCAAGTCCTGTGAGCACTGCACGCGCATGGTGCACACATCATGCAGCCCCTCACACATGAGGTGAAAATAAATAAATGATGGGAGGGTGAGCGCGGCCACCTGCTGCCTGACTTGTCAGTTGCAGAGCGTCGTGAGGGATGGCGCTCACCCTGTGCCACCATCTCAAGGACGGGCAGGTGAGTTGCAAAGCCACCAGCAGCACTCCACATACTACTGTTCCCCTCCGCTCTCTTCCCTGCTGGCCACAGAGCTGAACGGAACACTCGGATGCCTGCCTGAGCCGCAGCACCCTCAGCACCCTCAGCACCCTCAGCACCCTCAGCACCCTCAGCACCCTCAGCCAGCAACACACATGACGCACAAATCGTCCTGCTGCTGAGTGCGCAGAGGGAGGCAGTGGCATTGGGAGGGTTTGCGATTGTCCATTTCTCTGCAGAAAAAGCAAGTGAGGCACACGGACGTGGAGGCCCCGCTGACCCTAACCACTGACAGAGCTACAAGCCTGAATGTCAGGGAGTCACCAGCACAGGCGCTCCCTCCTGGCGCCGGAGCATGGATGTCACCCTCACTGACCTTCCCATGCTCCTTCCTCATGTGAGAGAGATACACATCCCTCTGTGTGAACAGACGGTCACACTCCCAACACGTCCACCCGAGACTGGCCATCTTCTTAGATTCAGTGGATTTCTTTGCAGGAGACGGAGACTTCTTTTCCAATTTCTCTTTCCCGTTCATGGACTTGGCATCCTCTCTGCTGTGGTTTGCTGAATTCTGAGTTGCAGGCTTAACGCCCAAAGGCAAGTTTATACCCAAGTTTGGAGGCCCTTCAATACTTTTCAATGTTCCATGCATAGACTGCATTGTAAAAAGAAAAGAAATGCCTATCACAAATCACACCGTTTCAACAGAATTGGACAATCATTCAGAGAATATTTCCTAAACTAAAAACACACATTTTAAAAAACATAAAGGAGAAAGCAGACATGGTTGTGACAACTGTAACCCCAGCACCCAGACACAGAGGCAGAAAGGTCCCTACGCAGCAAGTCCGGGCCAACCTGGGTTACACAATTAGAGTCTTGTCACCAAAAAAAAAAAAAAAAGTAAATAAATCAAGATGAATTAAAAACAATGGAGCCCAAGCATGGTGGTACACACCTTTAAACTCAGCACTCAGGAGGTAGGAGGAGGCAGATGTCTGCAAACCTGACGCCAGCCTAGTCTATGTAGCAAGATCTACGCAAGCCAGAGTAATATAGTTAAGACCCTACCTCAAAAACAAAACAAACAAAAACAGAGAGGGATAAAGAAGCATTAACCTTTTTACTTGTGGGGTCTCACTTGTCATGGCACATGTATGGAGGTCAGAGGACAACTGTAGGAGCTGGTTCTCTCCTTCCACCATGCAGGTCCTGGGGACGAGACTCAGGCCATCAGGAAGGCAGCAGGCGCCTTCACCCACTCGGTGATCTTACCAGCCCATAAAGAAGCATAAGAAATGACTCTGAGGACTGCTCTAAGCAGCGAGAGTGAGATGGCCCAGTGGGTAAAGGCACTGATGATCTGCGTTTGATCTCCAGACCAAATACTCAACTCCTAACAGATCCCCGACCTTGACATCTGCACAGTGGCAATGCACATCCACTCGTATAAACACAGCACATGCACACGAAATAAATGAATGATATAAAATACAAGTAGGCTGAAGTGCAGAAGGGTAGCCAAGGCCCATGACCCAACAAGTCATGCTGCTTTCCACATTCTTGGAATACCTGTACCCTTTCAGGACAAGTACAAGCCCGGGCTTTGGGATCCCTTTTACTAGGAGTACATAGCCTCTGTGAGTGTACCCAGTAGGTACTTAAAAAGCCTTTTAAAATCGTGTGGCTGCTTATTATCATTAATACAACAGTCAACAAACAGCCATCCTAAACCTCCTAACGGATTTTAAATGTGGGAGGGATATATTCAGTATAATTTGACTCTCTCTTGCCTCTCTCGGTCCTAAGCACTGAGTATGGAGCTGCATGCATTCTAGGTAAGCGCTCCACACTGAGATATGTGCCATTCTACTTTTTACTTTGAGACACTGTCATCAAGTTGCGCAGACTGTCCTTGTACTCACACTTGAACTTACAACCCAGCTGAGGTTACGGGCCAGTATTACCAGGCCCAACTGATTCAGTTGATTCTAAAGACTAGCTCACTCTGCTTTTGTTGTCTGTGTACTAAAGGCAGCAAGTCTGTGCTACAAGACACAGCTTGTCAATGAGTGGGGCCTTCTCTCCTGATAAGCAGCTGACTGGTGGCTTGCCCCCAAGTCCTGCCCCTACAGGAGTACATACACAGGCTCTCTGATATACCAAGGTCATACAGACTGGCTCTGTGGAATCATTCTATCTCCCTCAGGAGATAACTTCTGAAGAAAGGACTTGGCTAAACAGCACAGCATTAGTGCCTTCTTCCACACTGTTCTTCCCACGAAGAAAGGGAATGGCTGTATGGTGTTCTCACCAGGGAGGACACAGGTCTCCATGCACACAGAGTCAACTGGCCCACCCAAAGGGTTGAGGGCAATGCTGACCAGGCCCTCCGACCAGGCCCTCCGCACAAGGGAAAGCAGGACACACCATTTCCTTATAGTCACATCTGCTTCTCTCCTTTTACACGGCAGACTTCTGTGTGTACAAAAAGACAGCTGGTTTGTGCCTCGGTACACAACTTACCTGCTTACACTTTGCGAGTGCAGTCATGCATGCATGTGTGCAAGCACAGGTTTACGTGTGGAGACCAGAGGTCAACCCCGGGCATCACCCCTCCATTTTAACAATTACACTCTCTCTCTCGCTCCTCAAGCCTTAAACTTTCCATAAGCTTCTAGGCAGATGGAAGAGAAGGCAGGGACATAAAATAATCCTGGGGATGGAAACCATGGAAAAGAAGTGGGGGTTTTGCCAAGACAACAAGAGCACCGGGAAATGCACTAAAACCCAGGTTTCCCAGTTATATATAAATTAAGCAAAAGTAAGACAAAAATCAAATGCCTTTTAAAGAAATACAAACATGCCTAGCATGTGCAAGGCCCTGCATCTGATCCCCAGAATCATTAAAAAAAAAAAAAAAACAAAAAAAAAAACAGTAATACAACTTAATTCTTTCAGACCAATTTTCCCTTAGCTCTTGAAAGAGCAGCTAACTTAGCTAACTCGCCTGAATGTGAATGCCAATATGAAAAGTAAAGAAACATGTATTCTGGGATATGATATCAAGGAGGTAATAAAGAGCCAAGAGAAAGAGAGAGAGAATGAGGGGGGAAGAGAGGGAAAGAAATAGAGAGCCACGCTCCCTAACATCCCCATTCCAGTTCTCCTTCATGACTGCATCATGGAACATCCCAGGTACCAGGCAACGTTAATATGGAACAAGCAATAGATGCATCACTTTAAATATAAAGATGCCTCTAAAACATTGTGTTTATTCTTACCTACCAAGCATAATGTAACAGGCGCTTAGGACAATTGGATGTACTTAAAATGAAAACAGGCTAGTGAGGGTTCAAATGACTGAGAACAACCCTGTCCTCCTATGGCCACATGATTATACCCCCTTCCTCATCTCATTCATCCCCATTCCCTACTTCAAGAAGAAAACACACACACGCGCGCACACACACACACACACACACACACACACACACACACACACCCCTTCCTGGTGCCCCAATTAAGTTCCAGAAACCAAATCTCAGAAGCCTTATAAGAGAAACATCCTCATCCCCGCCTGCCTCCCATTCACAGGGGAGAAGTAAGAACCTCGAACCGACTGAGTGTGACACCAGACTTCAATCTCATCACTTAGGAGGCAGAAGCAGGAAGGTTTCTGGGAAATCAAAGCCATCATGGCTTATACAGTAAATTCTTGGCAAACCAGGTGTTCTATTAAGACCCTGTCTCATATATAATCACAGCCTTTGAAGCTAAAAATGGAGCTCGGTGCCTCAAGAGATTGGAGAAAAGAGAACCCAAACAAGAACCTTAGACTGTATACCCACACCAGATTCAACAACCAATGTACCCTAAATATTTTACCATCAACTCAGTCAGTGGTTGAGAACACTTACTAGTCTCCAGCAGAGAACCTGGGTTTGGTTGCCAGCACCCACATGATGGCTCACAACCATCTGTAACTCCAGTTTCAGGGGAACTTTTGACCTCTTTTGACCTCAGAGGGCACCAGGAAAGCATACAGTGCACATACATCCACATGGACAAAAAAAAAAAAAGGGTGTAACTATATAGCCCTGGCTAGCTTCTGTAACTTGCCATATAGATCAGACTGGCCTTGAACTCACAGGGATCCTCCTGCCTCTGCCTCCAAATGAAAGTATGTTCCATCATACCCAAATTTCATACTATTTTTATAGGGTAAATGAAAGACTAAAGGGTATCAAATACAATGCAACCTTAAGTGCTTATATAATTTCAATAGGGAAAGCTCAAATTTTCTTATATAAAAATATATAAGTTAGCCTAATTCATCAAAACTCCTATTTCTTAATCCAATAACAGAGTTCTCAAAACAGAAAACTCCAGAAGCTGAAGAGATCGCTCAACAGCTAAGGGCACATACTGCACTTGTAGAAGACCTGAGTTCAATTCCCAGCACCCATGCCACACAGTTTACAACCAGCTCCAGGAGAATCTGACCTCTGGTCTCCAATGGCATTTGCATTCACATGCATATACCCACAGAAAAACACGCACACATAGTTAAAATAAAAATAAATCTTTTTTTTTTAAATAAAACTTTACAATCATCACTTTCATGTACATACAAAGAGCTCTAATAACTTTATTATTCTTTTAAACCAGAGCATGCACACCTGCTCCTCTTCAGCAGTCTTTGGGAGACAGAGCAAGACTCCTGAATAAAGAACATGAGGACAGCAAGTGGCATGGGCCGGCGTCCATCTCTTTCCCTAGATAGCAGCATGCTCTACAGAACTCTGCAGCGCAGCCAGGGCCTACAACCATGCATGTATCTGCGGTTCACTTAGACAGGAGGAGAGACGCGCACACACACCTTGATATGGTCCATCATAAGTTGCTTCTGTGCATATAAAAGAGAACAGTCTGGACACTTGAAAACAGACACCTTCTGGTTTTCAATGTGCTGGTCAAAGTGGCGATACAGCAAGGTTTGCAGGGTGAACACAGTGTCGCACATGGAACACTTATAGATTATTCTAGAACAGAAGAAGCGCAGCGAAATACAGTCAGTCAGCCTTATCTCGAGTCAAAGCTACTACTTAGCATCTAAGAACTCAGGAGGTAGAAGCCACTGAGAGGACACAAACGAGGACATTTCAGCTGTGATACAGTTTTCAGGACAACACATCACTAGAGCACAGAGAAGTCTTCAATTCTGACTAAGACACATTCAGCAATATTTGTTTAGAAATCTCAATCGGCGACCATTTTCTGCCTCACAAGGCTACAAATGGGCATGCTTGCAAAAAACCTTCCAGTACATTAACACACAGCAAAAAACATCAAAATTTCTCTCTCTCTCCCTCTCTCCCTTCTTTTGAAAAAGGCAATACAAGTGAACGGCAGCATCCTAACCAGAAAAAGAAATGTGGGGTGATTTTTTTGGTGAGGTCAAACACAGCAACACAGCTCAATGATGGTGCCCTAACTAGAAAAAGAATTTGATTAATGAACTAAAGGCATCCAAACTCTAATACCTAGACAACCTCTTCTGAGTTTACACTTAAAATTAGCAATTTTATGCTTCAATATAAATTTTTCCATTCCAGTTTTAACACAGAAAGCTGTACGCCAGTACATAATGACAGAGATGAAAGACAAAAAACACTATGGGAAAACCCAATGACTTCTAAAAGTGGTTTCCAGTCCCATACACTAGACAGAAAGTCCATATATACTACATTACCCCAACCTATCTCCTTAAATTAATATTCAGCAGATTGGAATCTTCTAAACAAATCTCTTCTACCCAGTTAGCTCTCTCCTGAAGCTCAAAGCTCAGGTGTGTTATTTAGTAGGACTGGGGGGTTGGGGGGGGGCGCAACTCTCCCTAGTGTGCAGCTGGGACACAGCATCCCTTCTTAACTGTCCTGGTCCTTAGGGAGGGCCTGTGGAACCTGGCTCCTTTGAAACACTGTGGAACACGCACAAGTCTGAGAAAAGGAGAACTGGCTGAAGAGAAAGGCCAGAGGGAAAAGTACAAGTTTAACTTAAAAACTGTACAGCAGAGCTAGAGAGTAGTTCTTGAATGTGTTCTTATGATAGCTTCTCACACAGCTTCATATTCCACTGGGCAATGCTCTCACAAAAACTGTAACTGAAGCCGGGCACAGTGGTACACACCTTTAATCCCAGCACTCAGGGAGGCAGAGGCAGGCAGATCTCTGAATTTGGGGCCAGTCTGGTCGACAAAGAGAGTCCAGGACAGCCAGGGCTACACAAAGAAACCCTGTCTGAAAAACTAAAACAAACAAACAAAAACTGGAACTTGGCTCAGCATGGTGGTCAGCATGCCTGTAACCCCAGCACTTAAAAGGATGAGGCAAAAGAGGTGCTGTGAGTACAAGGCTAACCCAGTACACAGCAAACATTACCTTGGTCGTGACTAAACAGCAAGAGTCTATAAGAATAATAATAATAAATTTATTTTGAAATTACAGTTTTAACTCTCTTTTCTCACAGAAGACTTTAAAATGTACCAGAGGGCCACATGTTTTTCTAAGGTCTTGCCAAAATATTCATTTTCCAGTTTATTCCTGGCAGGCTTTCCCAACAGAGTCCAGTGCTGGTCCCCTCTGGCACTTCACCACCACAGTAAAGTATCCAAAAATGCTCATGTCCTACTGTTTCAAATTGCTTCAAACAGCCTCAATAGCCAATGAAACAAACCATCACAAAGAGCAGCCACAGAAGGACATTTTTAAAAGAAACTGCTTATAAAGATTTTAGGAAAACTAAAACAAGGTAGTATTTATATGTACACATTTCTTCATTATTAGTGATTTATTTACTGTGTGTGTATGTGTATGCCATGTCTATGTGGGTGTCCCTGGAGGTCAAAAGAGGGTGTTAGATCTCTGGGAGTTGGAATTACATGCAGCTGAGAGCCCCAAGACATGAGTGCTGGGAACTGAACTTGGAACCTCTGGAAAAGCAGGTAGCATTCTTAACTGTAGAGCCATCTCTCTAGCCCCATGATCACATTTCTTAAAGGGTAGAGAAAAGAATTAGAAAGCATAAGATTATCATCATTCCTAGGGATAATAGTATATGTGCTTACACTCTACTGCTCTGCTTATCTTTATTTTATGAGCTTCCTGTAATAAAAATACAACACTTGGACAAAAAAAAAAAAAGAAAAGAAAAGATTGGGATGTAGATATGGCTCAGCACTTCTGAGTACGGAATGCACTTGCAGAGGATTCAAGTTTAGTCCCAGCATGGTTCCACGTCAGGCAGTTCGCAACTGCCTGTAACTCCAGCTCTCGGAGATGTTCCTGCAGTCATGTGCATGAACACACACACACTCTCTCACAGAATTAAATATAAAAACTAAATCTTTAACAAAGAATAGCTTAATAACAGCATCTGTACGAAAATACCATGAGACTTGGTTGTTTGCATACCCACTTTATAAATTAATTTTTAAAATAATACATGAAATAAACAAGTATGGGGAAAAATTTCTTTAAGAACAGAGATTTATTAGTTGGACAGACTATTCACTTAGAATTCTACTTCTCATTATTTCGTAAAACCAGGTATGAGGTCTTGAGAGATGACTCAGTTGTTAAGAGCTTGTACTCTTCTTCCAAAGGACTAGCGTTTAGTTCCCAGCACTCACACCAGGTAACTCACAACTTCCTATAACTCCAGCTCCATGAGGATTCAAAACCTCTGGTCACTGTATGCATCCACACACATGTGCACACATGAACATACACACACATATATTTACATAATTAAAAAGAAATCTTTTTAAAAAAACACGTATGTTCTCATTTTCTTCTGGGGAAAAATATAAAAACCAGATGACAGAGTTACTTAGCATCTTTTTGAGGAAACTGAGGAACAAGTTGTTGGTATGTTATCAAAAAACCTCCCCATGCAACACTAATGAACCAGGGTACCGGTGTGCTTCTGTATTCCCAGCAGAGGCAGAAAGGTGGTGAGTTCCAGGCTATCCTGGCGACACAGCAAGATGTCAACCCAATAAGCAAAAACAAACAGAAAGCACTAGGAAGAGGCAGCCCTAATTGGAGAAATATGGCAGAAACCAATCAGGCTCAAGGAAGGCTGGCAGGAGCACGGCTGGCAGGAGCACCATCGGGAGATGTGGCTACTGGCCGAGCATCCATTGAGGCCCACAATGTGCAGCCTCATTCTCCAAGATTCTCCCAATGATGAGAGCCAGGTCCTGGGTGACAGGGAAGGGCATCCCAGAACGGACGGTTGCTTGCTTCAAGGTGTGGGAAGGTAGTGTTGAATTCAACTGTTCTGGAGGGAGGGCAGGGACAGGACAGTTAAACCCAAAAGGCACACCCTGGCGAGGATCCGGGAAAGACAGGAAAAGCTGACAAGCTCGAAAGGTCTGAAGGCAATCTGTGGACCAGCTGGCAGGGTAAGCACACAGACATCCTGAACGAGAGCTATGTGCTGATGACGTCTATGAGTGTGCTTTTTTTAAAAGGAAAAGAGTACACTGAAGTAACAGGTCATAATGTCCTGTTACTCCCAAGGATGAGAGGGAGAGTGGGACATGAGAATGATGGGCTGTACCAGATCATGTAAAAAAGGCAGCAACCAGGGACTCCGGGGGAGGGGCACCCACGAGTTCTCAGTACATACTGCCAGCATTTTTGTGGGGCAAGAATCATTAAAACTAAAAACTAGAAACAGCAAATAACAAAAGCACCAAGAACTCACAAGTACGGTATTAAGGGACAAATCATGAACATGGAGCAAACTTCCTGACAACAGTGGAAAGCCTGAGGGAAAAAAAAACCAGTCTGTTTCTCTGTTGCAAGAGAAAAGGGAAGGTTTTCCAAACAGGGGGTGGGAGGGACAATCCCTAATGCAAAGGCAGAGACCAGCAAGCTGGTGGGCCTCAGGCCCAGTGCCCTGTGTACATTGGGGTAGAGGGTGATGCAGAGCTGGGAAAGGCTGGAAGAGCACTTGTAAAATCATGTGTATAGCACGAGGGGCTGGAAAACCAGGCCATTGGGGGTGGGGGCAGAAACCAAAGCACATTGCATCTCCAGGTCTCCAGACACTGCTGTACATGTGTGCAACACAAAAATAAGGTGGGGGCTCTGAGCTCTGGAGCCGACACAGTGAGCAACTGATTAAATCCCAGCAGGGGGAAGCACCGCTCTCCACAATGTGACTGGTTCTCATACCCCTGGCGAGGTGAACTGACTATCTCCAGGTCCCATGTCAGAGACACGAGGTTATCTGTTTGATTATTAACTAATTCATTCATTCATTAATCCCAGTGCCAAGGCTTCTTTCCCGAGACCTAGACGGTTCCCTATCATGCTAATAATGTAGTACTGTAGGCTTTGTTTCTCAGGAGCTTGTTCCAAATCGGTCTCGTACACAGCTCTTACCTTGGGAACTGTAATCTCTGCTTGACACATGCTCAAAATGACATAAATTATCCAGCAATTATTAAAGAAGTTTCAAAGTGTCCTTTTAGACAGCAGAGAAAATATGCCCACCCACATCCTGGAAAACAAGAAACAAAGCACTTACAGTAGTGTCTGGGACACAATAAACATGTTACAGCCTGCCTGGTACTTTGCAAATTGAGCTGCTCAAACTGTAGGATTTCGGGAATATGTTCAGTCATGAATATACTTGGTACAGAAAATGGAAATGAGATGGATACTAATTGATGAAACTGACAGAAGTCATTTTGGTAACTGTGAACCACTTGCATAACATGACCATCCAAACCCTGCTGTGAGGGGTCAGCACCAGAAGGTCCTCTGACTTGAGCACCACTGCCTTGGTTTTAGTTAATTCCAAAAATGACCATTTAATGGCCATAGGAGAGGTTTTTATAATAGCTTGAATGGGCGAGGTGGCAAGAACACTACCTCAGCCCAGTACCACAGGCCTGAAGAACCCCTGGGAGGTAAAGCAGCGCCCACCAGAGAGCCAGACTTCGGGCAGGCCTGGACTCGGGCAGAGCTGAGGACGGAGG
This sequence comes from Psammomys obesus, assembly GCF_907164565.1. Lineage (NCBI taxonomy): Eukaryota > Metazoa > Chordata > Mammalia > Rodentia > Muridae > Psammomys > Psammomys obesus. Next base: position 26,451,268 of record NW_026596040.1, on the reverse strand, counting down.
ACAGGGCGAGTACCAAGCTAATGCTGCAGACATAAAGCTGCACTCATTTAGGGCTTCTGTCTTCCATTTCATCAGTATGCTATTTTTATTTTACAATTTAAAACACAGTCATTTAGGCCTGAGTTTAGGTACTCGTTTGTTAAAGAAAACTGATAGTAAAAAAAAAATTAATTAATTAAAGAATATATAAAACTAAAGCTGGGAGTGGTGTCTCATGCCTAGAATCCCAGCTAGGGGCTGAGGTCAGAGGATGATGAACTGGAGGTCAGCCTGGGCTACACAGTGCAATCCTATCTCAAAAGAAAAAGAGCAATATTTTCCTTTGCAACTAACTTCCTTCTTATTTAGATGGGATCCGTCCTAAGACCGCCAGTGGGGTCTGGATACCATAGAAACACTGCACGCTCTCATTTCCCATCTCCACATATATGCTTACCTGTCACTTCTCCTTGTTGGGCTGTGACAGCTAATTAGCAGTGACTTCACTCTTCTTCACTGTCTCTCAGGGAGAACATGTGCTCTCATCACAGACTTTAGCATATGACTGTTTCCTGCTTCTTTACTGAGGTCTAGGTCTCTAACAGTTTACGGCTTCTCTTAGGCAGCACCGGGACCACCACCCTCACCAAGCTGGCTTCTAAGCAGCTAATGGGCGGGCAGCATATACAGCATAGAAACAATGCACAGAGAGACGTTCATGCCATGAGACCCTGTGATACTATCTACAGTAGTGTATAATTTAGAACCTACTTCTGAAAATTTCCACTTAATAATTTCAGTCCGTAGCTGATCTTGGTTAACAGAAATTAAAATTATGGATAAAAGCCAGGGGACTACTCCACCCTGTAAAATCTTCCATTAAGTAAAGCTATGAAAATTCTAGACCTACTGTGCTCAAACTTGAATACTGTTCTACCTTACTTCAGAACTCTAGTATCCTGTTTCCAGTTTATAACTACTTTCCAGAGAGAATAGCTGATTTATTTGAAGGAAGAATCGATAGCTATATTCATCATCATGAGGAAAAGGCTGTGGTAGTGTGTACAAGTTTCCCCGTCGTGAGCAGTGGAAACACACTCACTAACCTCACTAATCCCTGTCTGCATGAAGACGTCCAGTGGAATGTCAATCTCCTAATTTGTAACTTGCCTTCCTTACACAAAACATCCGGGAGAAAGACTTACTTGAATAAACAGATTTTAACCCTGTTTTAGTAAATAGTCATTTGTATGTAACCGTATTTCCCCAAATTAAAATAAAAGCTGGACATTATCTGTGTGCGTATGCACACACACACAGAAAGAAGTGCAGGTATCCTACTGCATATCTACACCTCTTTGCGAATCTTTGATGATGCAGTTACACACAAAAACGCACCAAACACTGGACCAGTTCATCTAACCTCTCACAGTCATCACAGTTCACAGCCATAACGAACCCAGAAATGAAATCAACACCAAGCACACAGTGTGCACACAGTCTTCACGATGAGGGAGTGAGCCAATACAGAAACAATACCTACTGAGTTCTTCCACACCCATACAGGCACCCCGGGCTAATCTCAACCACTTCACCTCATTCTAACCCCCCAGACACCGGGGGCACAAGCATCACCAGCACTTACAGGAGACCCTGAGACAGCTAATAGGCCCAGGCCTCACAAGTGGCAGCCAGAGAGCACTGACCTGCCCCGGCCTCCTCCCCTCCCCTCTGCTCTGCTCAATGGCCCCTGCAGGACACAGGCAGGGAGACCTTGTTCAGCAGCCCTAAAGCAAAACCAACATTAAGTAAAATTAAATTTACTTCCACATCAACAGCTTGTCCTGGCTACAGAGTTAGACTCAGTAACTGGCGTCTCCGGCTGACTGCACATTAGGAGTGTCACTGGGAAAGGTGGATTCTACAATCAACAAACTACAGAAACACTGAAGATGACATAGTTTGGGTTTTGTTTTTATATTTTATATTTTTCCTGAAAGTTACTTGCTAAAAATCATCTTAAGAATAAAATGGAAGAGTTTGCATTTATTGAGCAGAAATTGATGCTAAAAGCATGAGTGACATTTTGGGACAAAGACTTTACCTGGAAAAAGTAAAATGATTTGGTGAGCTACGAGCAGAACTTCATACATCAAAATTAACACAGCTGACAAATGTTCAGATTTTAAATTTTACTTGCTACAATGACAACCTCCTCTAAATGACTACCAGAGTAGCAGAGTAAAACTCAGCCATGGGGTAACTTACTTTGGTTCTCCTATCTTGATGCCAGGATGCTGCGTGTAGGCGTGGGAATGTGTACTTGGGGCAGACTTAAACGCCATTGGACAGATAGGGCACTTGTAGAAGACTTCACAGTGAGAGCCTTGAATGTGAGACTTCAGTGCGGCCACATCAGAGTACACAACATTGCAATGTACACATCTGTTAGAGAAACAACACTGTCATTAGCACAGACCACCAAACACCGTGAGTGACATCACTGTGTGAACAGGGTGAAATGAACATATCTCACAGCCCACAGAGATTTCTCGTGGCTTTGTCTTTTTTGCTTGCAACAGAGTAAAGATAATTTTTGTGTGTTTAAAAGGGTAGATCATGAAGAAAATTGATGTACAAATAAATGATCAGTGTTTGGAGCATCTTTAATGTTTTAAAGAAGAGTGTATATAGTGAGGTCAATGGACCATGAGGGCCAGATCAGGACCAAGGTACTCAGCAAGACCCTGGGGATCCTGGATTGGGGGAGGACGTTTGTGTGCCGGAATGACACTAGGGGGCCTGATGTTCCCACCTGTCCTGCTGCCATACAATGGAAGAGGCCTTCCGATCTGCACCCACACAGACTCAACAGAGGGACAGAGAGGGCCTGGTCTCCTGGTGCACACTGGTACGGTCAATGTATCTGCTATTGGTACTGCAGGGAGATCCAGAGGGTACTAAAAGTCAGCCACTTGCTTTTGTTTGCTGGAAAACAAATCTGACTGTGCTTGTATTTGGTCTTTAAATTCCATCAAAATCAGCACTTCTGAAACAACTGGCTCCAAGCTTCTGAATTTCTATGTATACAATTAGCTCACATTCCCTGCTGAAGTCTAATCCCATAGAAACAAACCTCAAAACTAGGGACACCCGGCCAACCACCCTGCTCATCTCCTTTACTCAAGGACTCTCAGCAATATTTGTCACAGCTCCACTTGATGATGGAGTCTTGATTCACATTAAAAAAAAAAAAAAAAAAAACATTTAAGAATGTTCACCATGGCTCTTGGGGACCGTCTGAGATAACATGCCTTTCATGTGCCTGGACACACATGCTTCTAAGCTTAGAGGCACACATGGACTCATGGAGACGGCTCCTGCAAGCCACACAGAGGAGTGCGCTCCACAGAGCATACCACAGGAGGCTTTGTAGGCTCTTAGAAAATCACGGGGTTTTCTCAGTTTCATTGGGGTTTTTTTGGAATTTTTTTTTTTAAGTTGGCTGGTTGGTTTGTTTTTTGAGACAGGATTTCTCTCTATAGCCCTGGCTATCCTGGAACTTGCTTAGTAGACCAGACTGGCCTCAAACTCAGAGATCCTGCCTCTGCTCCCAAGTGCTGGGATAACAGGCATGCATCACTACTGCCCAGTACTTTCATTGTCTTAAGTGTTCAGTAATAAAAACTAAAACACTGCACAGAGGAGGAGAAAAAAGCTTCCTGGTCCTACTCACAGGAGCACGTATCTCAGTGCAGGGGTCAAAGAAGCATACTGAGATGCTTCGGGTCACCTTATTGCATTGTGTTTTTAACAGGTTCAGTGCTCCTGTCTGCTGATACTTGTTTATAAAGTGTGAAGAACTGTATAGATCATTTTCAGTCCCCACTTCACCCAGAAGCTAGTGATGACATGGATCGGGATACTGCAAGACCCTGACCTCTGGCCTTAGGGAGGGTGCCCGCTGCTGACACCAAGCACATCCGTGCAGGTACAACACAGACAGAGGAGCTAGAATCTGAGACTGAGGCCTGATGTTTCCACCTGTTCCACGGCCAGCGCCCAGATGCTGCCCAAGGCTTGACCACGTCACAGACGCACGCATCCTCCCAAATAGAAGACTGGGTTGTAGTTAAAGCAAAAGACCAAGATGAAAAGGAGCAAAGAAGTGTGCCGCTGCTCCAGGTGTTCCAGAGCCACCTGTGCCCAAGAAAAGCTTCCAACGAAGAAAGATATGGTTTTGAGTTGGCAGCAGAAGTGACAGGGACTTGGTCTAAAAAGGTACCATAGAGGCCAAGGGAAAGCAGAGAGAAGAGAAAGGACAGGAGAGGTCCAGGGCAACAGAGGCCAACAAGTAAAGCAAGCACATGGAACATGGGACGTCAAAGACCCCTGATGGTCCCTCAGCATCAGCCTCTCAAGTTCTGGGGTGGCAGACAGGTACTGCCATGCCTAGCTCTTTTTATAATTACTTTTTAATTAAAAAATGTTTACAGTATAAAAACCAACAATCTTCCTAATGTATGTATCTGAAGGCAGAGAAAAAAAAAAACAGAAAAATACCTGACTTTTATTCATAATTGACATTTACAAGTTAAGCAGGATCCAGGAATGGCTGGTCAGTATTTAAAGGACACAATAGGATCAGAAAGACTAAGCATCTGCCCCAGAAGGAGCAGGGCCAGGACAGGAGCCTCGAGAAAATCTCTGGCTATAGAAAGAATATACCAAAAAAATTAAAATAAAGAATACAGAGATGGGGGAGGTTAAAAGGAAACAAAGCTGGACTTCCAAGCCCAGTCAAGAATCATCAACTGCCCCATTATTTAAAACAGCAGGAGGACTGGGCATGGTAGCACTGTTTTTTAGTCCTAGGCAGAACTCTCTTCCATGACAGATTGGGCTACAGTATAAAGCACTGCGGGGGAGGGGCACAGAAAAATACTTTCAAGTTTTTATATTTTTTCTAAAGAAGTCAACATAAGCGGGATGGTAGTGGCACACACTTTTAATCCCAGCACTTGGGAGGCAGAAGCAGGCAGATCTCTGAGTTCAGGGCCAGCCTGGTCTACAGTTTCAGGATAGCCAGGCCTACACAGAGAAACCCTGTCTCAAAAACATGAGAGGTGTGGGGAGAAGAAGGAAAAGGAGGAGGAGGAGGAGGAGGAGGAGGAGGAGGAGGAGGAGGAGGAGGAGTCGTCAATATGAACTAAACTTCACAATAATAAACCCGGCAGGTGGGGACAGGTCGGCTTATCGGTAATCCAGATCTGGAGAGTCAGGTGCAGGAGTGAGGCCAGCAGAGTCTACACAGTTCCAAAACAGCCAGAGCTTCACATAGTGGGACCCTGAATCAAAATCAAATACACCAAACCCACAAACATGATGTTTTCACAGTTTGAATACCCTCCAGTCTACTAGGAAAAATCTATAGTTAATAAAAACTTGATAAATCTCAAAATGTAAAATTGACAGCACCCAATTTAAGAAAGTCTGCCTAGGGCAAATGATGGGCGGAGCAAATGATGGGCAGGCTTTCAGGCTGCATGTGAGATTTCTGTATTAGGAAAGATACCAGGAACAACTCAGCTCAGAAGGCTGTCCTCTGTTCATTTCAACCTATCCTTGTTTTCACTAAGGAAGGAAATCTGTGGGAACACAGCGCTCAGTAGAGAACAGCAGCAAGAGTGCAGCCTCACAGCTGCTTCCCTGGCTGTCTACAGAATCCACTCACAATTTCCAGGCATGTGGTGGGAGCCAAAGTACCAATCTGTGTGGGTCTGTGGACCGTCCTGTTTAACTGTAACCCCCCCCCCCAAGTTACAGGGCACCACAGAGCAGAGAGGACATATGAATTTCATACAAGTTGTGACAAGCAAATCTTGCACAAAGAAAAAAACCCTGATTTCTTGTTGTCTAAACTAAAGGTTTCCTAGCCAGGTTAGACCTCAATCCATAAAGCACTTGTGCACCACAAACATGAAGGCATAAGATTAAAAACAGCAATGTGTCTCCTATTTTAGAGTTAGAAAACTAGGGGGTGGGGGAATTGGAGAGAGATGGCTCAGCAGTTAAGAGTACTGGCTGTTCTTCAAGAAGACCTGCATTCAACTGCGAGCACCCACATGGCAGCTCACAACCATCTGTAGTTTCAAGGAGGTCCTCTTCTGACCTCCTCAGGCAGATCACATACACGGTGAACAGACATGCACACAGGCAAAATACTTACACCCTTAAATAAATCTTAAGAGGAGGAGGATGAAAAAGAAAGAAAATTGGGCAGAACCACCCAGGAATTAGTGATCCCAGAACATAAACCAAACCAAAATAAAAGCAAACCACACCAAAGCTATCTCATCTTTATAAATCTTGTGATGGAATTAGGACTAAGCAAAACCACTGCACGTGAACAGTCTAGCCAAACAGTAAGGGGTGCCACAGTGACACCTCTGCCAGAACAAAGACATTATGTCACCCAAGACACAGTCCCATGAAGGATTTTCATCAGGGCCATGAAAGTGGGATGGAAGTGTATTTAAGAAGGTAACAAAGTCTGAGAACAAAGTACATCATCATCTAACAACAGATAAAGTAACTTAAAGTTGCCAGATGTCAAAAAAATACACATCTGGAAATCAATATCAAGGCCAGTGAAAAGATGAAGAGCCTGGAACTGAGGTGGAGGAGACAGAAGGGCCAGACTTTCAGAGGGGAAACTCCAAAGACTGGTGTCAGAAGTGCTCGTTCACCCTCCTCTGTGGTTACAGCAATCCATCACGTCTGTACTGACTGGCCGGGGCATAGAAGGAGGGAGGTGCAGCAATGCACAGCATTCCTGCAGAGGATAAATATGGGGAGTGCACCAGCATGTATGGGGCTGGGGGATGAGTCGGTAATGGCCAACCCCCATAACATGCACACTGTCCTGGAAGGATCGATCACCCATTTATCCTCATCTGTAGGGATTGGCAAGGCCAACACGACATTAAAGGATTCGTACAGACCAACTTAGTGCAAATGAGCTGGGTTCCCAGAGGACCTGTGAGCTGCAGTATCACCAGATAGCCCACAGTTAACTATGCATGTGCACAGGCCTGTCAAATCGCAGTGCAGTTATCAGTGAACAAGCTGTACTTGCACAGAAGTGAACGACATACTGACCGAAAACCAACTCTCCGCGTGTAGTGCAGACAGTTCTTGGTGACGTGGGTCTGGAAGTGCACCGACCTGCAGATGGCCCCGCACTCGGGGCAGGTGTAGGGAGATTTGTGCTGATGGATTCTCTGGTGTGAAGCATAGCTGCACTGGTTAGGAAGCAGCATCTGGCAGACAGTGCAAGTCTTCTAAACAAACCAAAGGGGGAAACACGATTGGTCCTGCTAAGCATGGCTAATATGCAAATCACCTTAGTTAAGCTGTACAGTTAGTTATGCGTCTCATTTCAACACTGCTATAAATGACTCTAAAGCCCAAGGGGAACGCAAACCTGAAGATTACTCATTTAACGGAAAATTTTCACCCTGTAAAACAAAAATTATTAGAATTACGGAGGCAGGCTCGTGCCCAAGTGTGAGCTAAAGAAAACAGCAGCTTTAAAAGCTTCCAGTTCTGCTTTTGTCACATTTTTTGTCCCAGAGAAAAGGTTTGGACGAGATCCTCCTGCAAACTGTGCTGGCATACACACTCAACTGCACGCTTCTGAGCTCACAGGCCCAAGAGGAGCTGTACTTCCCAGTCCACAACTTGCCTCAGGAAACAGAAATCAGCCCAGGTTAATCCAGTCTCTTCTTTTTCTTCCCCAGTCATCTCAATTATTTAAATCTTAAATTCAAGAACACAAAAGGAATGGTTTAGGAACTGGTTTTCTTCTTGTACTTAAGTTGGCCCTTAAATTGATAAACTGGCCATAATATGATTTATAATTGAAATCAAACCACTCAAGCTCAGATACATAGGTTGGGACATTAAAATGAAATTTGCAGAGCACAAGGAGTTTTAGAAAGCTTAAAATCTAACCATATTAACATAAAAACTGAAATCATTTTTGAAGAAAATATTTCATTATCAAAAAAACCCTAAATACCCTTTCATCCCCTTAAATATAAGTACTAAATACATCATTAAAACACACATATAAATACTCAGTCAATACAAACTGACCTACCATCCTGAAAGCAAGTCCAAGAGAGCAGAAGGTAAAATGCACACACTCTCAGACATTTGTGCAAAAACAAGTACCACTTACATTTGAAAATAAACCATCCGTATTAAAGGCAAAGAGAGCCTCACAGGCTTTCATATTGACAGCAGTTTAAAGAAGATTTTTAAATTCTTCATAGATATTTTGAATTAAGCCCAAAACTTTAAGTTTAAGCTTTAAAATTAAGAGAAAAAAAAAAAGAAAACTCACTTAAAATTATTTCTTGTTTTTTCTCCTTAAAGGACTAAAATACAAGTTTTATCCCATAAAATGTTTATTATAATCACAAAATAAGAGCATTACAGGCAGCATTGATGAGGTTAATATCATTAGAAGACGCCCCTCCTGGTAACACATTCTTCAAAGGTTAAAACATGCCACAACAGAGTCAATAATTACAAGATCCCGGTATTGTTACACAGTCGTCACAATCAATCGCTTCTTTGAACTACAGTCTTCTATCTTCCTTCACAAGCCATTATCCCAGGTGAGAATTATGACATCTGAATTCCCTCAGGCATCCTAGGAGGCGCACTCACTTGGGAATAAAACTCATGCTTTCATTTCTAAAAGAAGTCAAAAAACATTATACATACTTGTCTACACATATACATATGCACATTGCCATATGTATCTATACATACATTCATGTATGTATATAGATATACATAAAGGTATACAGTATATACACACATCTGCATGTATGTATATTGATATAAATATATATAGGTATGGGATATATACACATATGCATGTATATTAGATAGCTATAAATATAGATATAGGTATGGAGTATACACACATACATGCATGCATGTATACTGATATAAAGATAGATATATGTATAGAGTATATACATGCATATTCATGTATGTATATAATGTAAATATAGATATGGATTGGCTCTCTTTTGCTATGAGCCAAGTAGTGAATTAAGTCCTTTAAATACATTAGAAACTTTATACAGATTTAGAGACATTCTATCATTTATTTCTCATAAAGTCAATAATACCTTCATTTTACAGAAGAGAAAATAAGACTTAATGAAATGTGCCGTGGGCCCCCCAGCTACCATGTGCAAGAACCATGATCAACCAGGCTGTAGTTGAGGATAGTGTACACTGGAATGGGGTCCCGAGAACTCAACAACCAAAAAAATTATAGTTGAAAAACTTGAACAAATAAATTTGAATGCTAAAGATGACCGTTTATGTTAAGATGAAAAATGAGCTTCTCTTTCTCCATAGCTTCTCCCCTATCTAAAGCAATATGATTATACTACTTTTATAATAGTACAAAGCCAAAAGAAAATCTGAAAGAACAAGGGGCATGTGTTACATAAAGGCTAAAAGCAAAACAAAAACCTTAAATTACCATCCATCAAGGTATAATCACAAATGGTTACTCTTTAAAATAATATAAAACGCACAACTTACTATGCTCATCACCATCACTGACATCACCATCATCACAACTGCCTCTTGCACAGCCATGCACAGCCAGCAGCTGAGGCTCCCCACCCAGCCCCAGAAGAAAGGACAGGACTCCAGCCTCAAATCTCGCACATTCACCCTGCAGCTCTTGAGATGGGAGGGCATGCTCACCGATCAGTGGGTGGGCAGGGATCTTACCTTGGGTTCACACAGGTGCACACACATCTGCCTACAAACCCAAAACCTACTCCTGTGTTTCTCTCTTGGTTACCACTGCATGCCTTGCCCTCATTCCATTTTGGGAGAAAGAACTCTCTTCCTTGATGTTTGCACAGTACCCGTGTTTCTGAACTCACAGGACACTGCTTGCTTTACTATGTGGCCTCAGACTGCATAACTGTCCTTGTCGCAGACAGCAGAGGTGGGCTTCCACAGCACCGAGGGGGAGATTCCACTAGCTCTTCCGGGGTGCTCTGAATTCATGACAAAACACATAATATCTGGGCTTAGGGGATGATGCACTGAGCACAAGAGAACTTATGGGTAATTTATGGTGTAACAGAATCTAACTTTCCCTTCCTTTTTAAGTCAAAGGAATTTTTCCTAATTGGCACAAACTAAGGCTACTCAGCAGGAGAAGCAGCAGTTTAGCCCAGCAGTGTGTGGACCGGAAGAGAAGCAAGAAATGAGGACGTACATGCACCTGGTTTGTGTCTCTGAACTACGCTTCGTGCCGTCAGAACGTGTGTAGGGTCAATGCTTAGGTGGGGCAGCTACTTTCTTCCCTGGGGCAGCTGCGTTTTCTCAGGGAATTACTTTTTAATTAATTTTACTTGTCAATAGTGAAACAGCACTACAAAACTAGGAAAAGAAAGCTGAAAAGGCCACAGTCCCTCCTGAGCCTGGTGGGCCAGTGGCCAGTGGCCTGAAATTGACAGCTGCCATAATAACACAGGAGGGAGGAGGGGCGGGGCCTGGTGTGCTGTTCAGAAGACTGGGACTCAGCACTATCTTTGTTATCATAAGTGAGGATTTATCTGACAAGGAAAACAATTCTTTGTAATTTGCTCTTTTAGGGGAAAACACAGCCTGAGAAAAGAGGGGAAGGGTGTGAGCAAGGCTGGAGAACACCACTACACAAAGCATCCACACACAGGTACACTCCAATGGACCAACAGCCTGCAAAAGCCCAGGTACAGAAGCCAGAACACTGCAGCTCAGGAGGACCAGGTGCAAAGTCAATTACAGCTGCCCTTTAACACAGTTCCACACACTGCTTCTACAGAAAGATGATGGTTCTGATGGTCACAGTAAAGCAGAGTAGTTTCTTTCCTGGCTTTCACATTTTCACAATTAGCACAGAAGGAAAACACTTTACTTCAGAGGTCACTTAAATGGGAATGACACAAAACATGTATCACCCATACTGACTACATGTATCCTTTGTTCCCAGAGCTAGTTAGCAGATGTTTCCAAACCACCCACCACAATTGGCATCCTAGCAAGAGCTGGCTAAAAGAGGTAATTCACAGATGTATGGCAGACACACATAGACTTAGAGAATACAGGTTCCTTGAGAGCTGGCAACACTACCATATAAACTGCAGCAAGACAAAAAATTAGCAGTTTGGGGAGCCAGTGGCCCACACCTGTAATACCTGCATTTGGGCAAGAGGATCATTGGTTCAAGATCAGCCTGGGTTAACTCCAAGAGCTGATCTAAAACAGTAAAGCCCAAAGGCTGTGAGTACAACTCAGCAGTGAAGCACTTGCCTCACTTATTCTCCAACACAGGGGTGGAAAGGAAGAGTGGAGGCGAGGAAACAGTCTTCTGATAATGATGGGGTGGGATACTCTATGACCTCTAGAAGAAAGTGCTTGAGAACCGTTTATCTAGAATGAGAATAAGCAGAGACTGCCCAAAAGAATTTACTCGTAACATGCCAGGTTTAAAGGCCCAGAAAGGGAACTGAAGAGATGGTTCAGCAGTTAGGAGCATGCACTGCTCATCCTGAGAGCCAGAGCCTATCACCCTTCTGGGGCAGCCCACATCTGACTGTACCTCCAGCTCCAGGGGGTCTGGCCTACTACACCTGCACGCATGCATACATACATACATACATACATGCACACACACGAGTTAAAAATAAAATTACCTTTTCATATTATTCATTTGTGCACCATAAGTATAGATATAGGAATATTATTCATTTGTGCACCATATGTATAGGTATAGGTATATTATTCATTTGTGTACCATAGGTATAGGTATAGGAATACGGGCCTGCACGTGCCACAACATCATGTGGAGATCAGAAAACAACTTGAGAGTTTGGTTCTCTCCTTCCAGTATGTAGGTTCCAGGAATCAAACTCAAGTCCAAAAGCTTGGTGTGGCAGCTACATTTACTGCTGAGCCATCTCATCAGCTCCAAAAAATAAAATAAGTTTTAAACTTCTCAGAGGGGCTGGAGAGGTGGCTCAAGAGTTTAAAAAGCACTGGCTGCTCTTGTAGAGGATCCAGCACCAACTTACAACCATTAGTAAATCCAGTTCCAGGAGTCCTATGCACTCTTGTGACCTCTGTGGACACCTGGACACCAAGCATGCAGGTGATGCACAGACATCATACACAGAAAATAATTTTAAATATTTAAAAGAGTTGTAATGCCCATGAAGTTCTTGAAACTGGAGCAATCAACCTCTAAAAGTGAGGACCAAGCAGATAGTCTTTCTGTCTCTGCTGCACTCCTGATGCCAAGGCACACACAAGCCCAAGGTTCTACTATCGGATGCCTCAGGTCCCCAACTGTAAAAGTCTTATGCTTCTATGTCCAAGGGAAGCAACAAAATTAAGGCAAGACAATAAGCTGGCAATAAAGGACACTTGCCCAAGTCCAGCTCTGTCACTAGTTGGACATTTGTTTTTCCAACTGCAAAATGAATGAGTATACCAAAGAGCCTGTTATGGTCTCTGGAACCTATAGAAAGAAACATGCTTTAACAACTAAGTTTCTTTAAAAACAGATACACACATGTGTGCATTTGTGAAGGTCAGAGGTTACTACTTCCCCACCTTCTTTTAAGATAGGGACTTTCACTGGGACGTGAGCTCACTAATATGGCTGAACTGAGTGGTCAGCAAACCCCAGGGTCCTCTTGCCTGAACCTCCCCAGCACTGGGACTAGGCTGCTGTATCAAGCAGCCTGCACTTGGCTAACTGTCGTCATTGTCGTACTTTACTAAGAGTTCTGAAGTGTGGCACTCCAGTGCACCCTAGCATTAACTTTTAAACCTGCAGACCTCAGCACTTGAACACTTCACCAGCAGGACTGCTTCTCTGGCCTCTCTATACACTGCCTTGCTCATGGTGCCTGAAGCTGGTGTTACACATCAGCATGAAAAGGAGCCCCAAACTGCAGCCTGTGTGTGTTCATGAGGACATAAGTGAGGTAGGGGCATTGAAAGGATGTGAGTCTGTGAGTGTGCATGTGAGCACAAACGTGTATCTTGCTTGTGCGCATGAGTGCTTGAGTGAACACGTGTCATCTGCCCAGAGTTCTATTTTCATTGCACGCCTAGTTCCACACTGCAAGGAAGAGACATGATCCTCTCCCTCAGTTGCAGAGCTGGGACTCCTCAGACACAGACATGAAGAGCATGCATATGCCCTGTACAGCAAGCCAGCTCTTTCCAGAGCCTACCAGGCATGGTTGAGCACAGTGCCAGCTCCTGACAAAGGAGGGTTCTGCTGCTCTGAGGTGACTGTAGGTTTCCTACAGATCACTATAAAACATGGGAAGGACAGCAGATACTGGCAGAGACAAGCTCAGCAAATGTCAGCAAAATGACATGGGCACAGGCTCCAAAGACTGAATGCTGTAAGTGGTTGTAAGCAGAGGGAGCCATTGCCAAGCCAGCCACAGCAGAATTCTCAGGAAGAAATCCTTGCTGGGTTCAAAGAAGCACAGGGAAACAGAAGGCTTGTTCTAAAAATACATGAGACAAAAATGAGAGGAGAGGAGAAGAAGAAAGATGGGAAACCTGCAGGCAGGGGTACAGCACCATGGGAGAGACTGCCTAACGCAAGGGCAGCTCTAGTCCATCCCAGCACTGGAAAGAATGAGAATGGGTGAGTCAGGGCTGAGCTACACAAAATAGCTGAGTGCTCAGGAGAAAGGGTGAGGGCCAATCACAGGCCAGGAGAGGGAAGAAAAGAATGTCTCTCCTCAGGAAGATGGGGCTGAGAGCAAAGAACCTGACACTGGGTGAAGAATGGCCAGTCAAAGAGAAACCCCCAAAAAGATACATGATGTGAAAGAAGGGGAGTTTTCTGTGGAACAATATGGGAGGAGAATGATGGAGGGGACAAATAAAAACCTAACAAAATGATGGACATGAAAAGGCCACGATGAATTTCTTCCTATGCTAATCAAAAAATAATTTAAAAAAAAAAAAAAAAAAGAGCTCCAAGGGGATCCCAATCTCACCCATAGGCGCTGTTGGAAAGTCTCTGGTGGAAGAGAAGGTGAACAGTTCCAGACCTCACCTTAAAGCCAGGCTAAGAGCCGGGAACACCGTTAATCCCCGCACTCAGCAGGTGGATCCCTGTGAGTTAAAGGCCAGCCTCTTCCAATACCAAGTGGCAGGACAGTCAGAGCTATATAATAGAGGGACCCTATCTCAAACAAAAACAAAAAGAAGACAAAGTGTAGGTGCGCTGGTGCACCCCTGCAATCCCAGCACCGGGAAGCAAAGGATCCTGAGTTCAAGGCCAGCCTGGACTACAGAGCAAGATCTTGTCTCAAAACAAAGAAAAGGAAAGTGGAACAACTTCCAATTTCAAGTGGCCTTTCCTGTCCTCCCACTGGGGACAGCTGATACCAGTGTTAGACAGAAAATACCCATGGGAAGACTCAGAAAAGAGGACAAGAAGCCAGCCTGGCCAGAGACCGAAGGTAAAAACAGGACAGATACATACACAATTGTTTTTATCTCATGCAGCCCAGATTAGAGCTGAGGAAGCTGTGATGCAGAAATGAAGACAGACAACCCCATCCCCACCCCAAAGCCTGCTGGTTGGTGTCCAAAGAACAGGAACACGGCAGCAGGGGCAGGACAGAAACTTAGCTGAGTACCAAACCCCCAGAAAATACTGTGGCTACCAGTCCATGCCAAACTCCCACCTCCTGAAACTGTAATGAGTCCCAAAGGCCCTGCCCCAGATAGAGTCAAGAGTCAGAGAGACAAGGGGGACAGGAAAATGAGCCCCTTCACCAGCCCAATGAGAATGGAAAATGCCCCAGAAAATCTCCAAGCCCAAATGGTTTTACTGGAAAAGACACCAAACATGTAAAGAGACCCCAAATCCAATTCTACTCACGCTCACAAGAAGAAACACTTCTCAATTCACTCTACAATGCTAGAAGCAAACTACCCCAAGCCAGAGGACAGGAGAAAAACAAACCTACATGAATACAGACACAAGAGGGCCACAAAGTAGTATTCACAGTACAGCCAAAGAGCCACGCATCCAGACCAGGTAACCCAGTCCCTAGGGTATGACAAGTCCCATTCCTGGAAAATCAGTAGCTGAACCCCTAAACTCTGCAACCAGCAAACTGAAGAGAATCACAGGATATACAATAAATAAGCAGTATTAATTCCTCTATATACCACCAATGGATTTGTACACACCAAAATTATAATTGTTTTAAAATAATCAATTTCAGGTGGGGAGGTACTTCAGCTGTGTTTCATCTCCAGTACCACAAACAACTGACCGATCATTCCATCAAGCAACCAAAATCTATCAAAACATGAGCAGAACTTACAAGCTGGAAACCACAAAGCAATTATAGACCTAAATGTGAGGCGAGGCTAGGTTTGAGGACTAAAAGACTCAGCACAGAAAGTTGTTGATTCTCCCTTCAAACTACTTCACACCTTTACCGCAGTTTCTATCACAGGGCAGCATGATTTCCTTGGGGATGGGTGAGGTTATTCCTATGGTGAGGCAAGCAAGTAGAACCAAGGAAGCAACCCTGAGGAAAAATCTCCTCCACTATTGAGGACACTATGAAGCACGAGCTTCAAGCATGGGTATATGGAGAGAGGGACAGGCACACAGACTGCCCCACAACTCTGCAATGACACCTGACAAAGGTGTACACCATCCCTAGACTAAAAGACAGCCTTTTCAGCAAGAGATGCTACAGAGAGGGGACATGCATGGGATAAAAAATAAATAGCCCAGTGGAGCTCCTACAAAAGTTCAAAGTGGGTCACAGGCACAAATGTGAAACACAAAAATAAAACACTTTGGGGTGCTTGGCATGTGATATAGAGAGATGGATGGATGGATGGATGGATGGATGGATAGATAGATAGATTTTTGTTGTTTGTTTGTTTGAGACAGTGTTTCTCTTTGTAGCCTTGGCTGGCCTGGACTCACTCTGTAGACCTGGCTGGCCTGGAACTCACAGAGATCCGCCTGCCTCTGCCTCCAGAGTGCTGGGATTACAGGCGTGTGCCACTGCGCCGGTTCATGTTTTTAATCCTCACATTAAGGAGGCAGAGGAAGGTGGATCTCTGTGAATTCGAGATGATCTACATGGCAAGTTCCAGGACAGGCATGGCTACATATGAAGACTCTACCTCGAAAAGTAAAAACAAAAACAAAAATAAAAGGTGGAGTGGCCTGGATATACAGCTCAGGTTAGGAGCACTCATTGCTCTTGCAGAGGTTCTGGGTTCAAGGCACGCATGGTGTACACACATGCATACGTACACAAAGTACTCCTACACATAAAAGAAATAAATGTTAAAAAATTAAACAGTAAGGTGGCGAGCAATAATGGAAAACACCAGATGTCAACCCTGACAGCACACACATATTATTTAAAATAATTTTAATGTGTATGAGTGTTCAGCCTGTGTGTGTATGAGCACCACATGCATGCAGTACTCAGAGGTCAGAAGAGGGCATCAGATACCCTGGAACTAGAGTTGTAGACAGTTGTGAGCCACAAAACAAGGGCAGCAAGTGTTCTTAACTGCTCCAGACCAGCATTTTTTTGGGAGGGGGACCCAGAACTACGGTACAACCATATGTTTTCACTACTACACAGTAATAAAACAGAGCATGCTACAGAGAGTCCTAAGCTAGCTATGACTGGCTCAGAATCTGCTGATGTAGGGAAGTAACACACTTCAGTAGAGGCACACTTGGGGTCCTCGATCCTGATCTTCCCTATGCAGGCTGCAACACCTTCAGTGCAGGGCAGTCAGACACCACGGAGCCACACAATCCCAAAGGCAAACAACTAACACTTTGGTATGCTGTTTGAAAGCTAGGATATTTGGGATTTTCTTGGGGTTTTTCCTTTTCTTTTTTAATAATTTAATTTTATGTGCAGTGGTGTGAGGATGTCAGACCCTCTAGAAACCAGAGTCACAGAGAGCTGTGAGCTGCTATGGAATTGAACCCAGGTCTTCTGGAAAAGCACCAATGCTCTGAACTTACATGAAGCCATCTCTCCAGGCCCAATCTTGGGCATTTTTCATACTGCCAACTTATGATGGGTTTACTGGGAACATGACATCATCCATCTTAAGTCAGAGAGCATCTTTACTGATTCAGGCATTTAGATGTATTTCCAGGGAACTATACTGCATGAAAAAGCCAATCCAGTTACATACTGCACAGTTTCCTTATTTTAACATTCGTGAATTGGCAAAATTATAGAAATACAAACAGGCAGCAGTTGCGCAGAGCTTAAGACACAGCAGGGTGACATGGAGGCTGTCCTCATGGGGGTGGAATTACTGTGCTGCCCGACCACACTGATACATCAATGTCTTGGGTGTGATGTTAGTTGACATTTCTGTGGGCTCTTACCAATGGGGGTACTGAATGAGGGATCTAATATGGATCTTCAAGTTTCTCAAAATAAGAAAAGAAGTAAGATCCTGCTACCAGTAGTAGCTCTTCTCCAGGCCCAGCTAAAACAAACTGAAAGGTAGCAGCAGAAGTGTAGGGCACTTGCTGGTCTAGGGCCGTAGGAACACTTTCAAACCTTCAGAATCTACCAGCAGAGTCACTCCAGGAATCTACTTTGGATGACTTTAAGATTAACACAGAGACAAGTGGACCTGACATGGGGGGGCGCATCTCAGGGAAACCAAGAGCTGAAAACACAGGCAGACTTTGATGGTACTGGAAACCTGCTTCAGAGAGCATGCTGAGGCATGTGACAAGGGAGCTTTTACAGCTCTGAAGTAACCCTGTTTCTTAACTCACCAATGAGTAACCAAAAAGGTGGAAGTTAATGGGAAAATGGAAAATAAAAGTGGGTTTTGAATCCATGGACAGCAGAAAATGAGAAACAGGCCTAACAAAGCCTTTGGTACCTGGTTCAACCTTTTTTTTTTTTTTTTTGAGACAGAGTTTCTCTGTACTAGCTCTGGTTGTCCTTGAACTCATTCTATACACCAGGCTGGCCTGCTTCTGTCTCCCTAATGCTGGGATTAGAGGCATGTGCCACCACTGTCCAGCCAGGCAACCTATAAATTTTCCAAGAAAAAAAAAAATTTTTTAATGTCATTCTCAGAGAGGACACGACACAGGTAATGAAACTGGCTAAAATTCATGTGGTTGACAACCTCAGAAATGGACAAAAAACTATGAACCCACCTCAAATACTGCTCATGAGGTCTTCCAGACCATGACTGCAACAAGAGACGGGAATGAGTACCAGGAGGACAGTGTAACACAGGGCACTGCTAAGACACCAGTCCTAAAGAGCTGGCTGCACAGCTAGCAAAAGCTTGCCGAATCAACAGCTCTTAGCTGGGAGTGACTTATGCATACGTGGAGAAAGGGTGGATAGTGTATGTTTTACTTAATGTACTTCTGCCATGATTCATCCCTTTGGATTCCAGATGATGTAGGTGACCTGCAGGTTTTACTTGTCCCAGCAAAATACCCCCCCCCCCCAAAAAAAAAGGTGATGACCAAGTGACCGGAGACACTCATCTTTTTCCCCAGGGGAACACCTCACTGCTGTTTTACCTGAGACCAAATGTCAATCCTGAAACTCTTTACCTGAGAACAAAAGCTGGGCAGCACAAGGTACTTACTCTATCCATGTCCTTCCAAATCCCAAAGAAATGACACAGCTGAAGACAGCTCTAAAGAGCCCACAACCATGAAAGGGCAGTCTGGGCCCTGCAGGAGCCAGGCCACCACCCACGGGCACCCAACAGCACAAACAACTCAGGAAATGGCTTCAGGGTTTCACTTTTCAGGATGAAAAGAAGTCCCTCTTAGGGAAACTGGTGACAAGGTAAGGGGTACACGCATGAACCCAGCTATCACCACTAGGACATGCTCCAAGGGCCAGAGCTGGTATGGCAACTCATCCTCTCCCTGGATACATGAAACACCCAAACCTGCAAAATGTAGTCAAAACTCACTGCCTCCACTTCAATTAGACAGAAAATAGAGGAAAAACAAAACAATAGAACAAGTGTTATTATCTTTCATTCCCCAGACTCAAAACCTTACACATGGTGTGAGTCAGTAGTTGACCTTTAAAATCTAGAGATAGTACTTGACCACAACACAGGACTCCTAGATGACAAAATACCAAGGGAAACAAAGGGAGGACCACCTACCACTGGATCTTCATGACAACGAGCCTGAGACCCTCAGACAGGAGCTCCACCTGGGACCCTCCCTTCTGAACCATATAAATTATTTCACTCAGCATGTTAGGAATGCTTGTTATGCACACTATGTATTAGCCAAAAGTTGCTTCATGGAGAAAGTAAAAGAGAGATAATGAATTGATGCAAATCATAAAATGTATTTCACCAACAGCAACTGGTACTTCACCTCAAAAAGCCGCAGACACAAAGGTTTCCTAAGCCAGATGGTTTCCAATTTGTAGTTAAAATCACTGCCATGCCCATTACTGAACTCACTTTTGAACCAAAGTCCCTAAGTAGTCATGCCTTCAAGTGGGTACCTGGTGAATGTTTGAGTCATTTCAGTGCTATCAATACCAGTAACTGTCAAAATTCCAAAACTAAGGAGCTCAGATACTGCCCCAATGTAATCCAAACTAAACATTTAATTTTATGGGATGACACTCTAAGTTTACAGCTAAATTTCAGACTTACAATATATATTTCAATGCCTGAACAATTACCTAACATAATACCACCAGAGCGTACACTTTCTATATGGCAAAAGAATCACCTTTGTATTCCAACACTACACCTATACTGTGAAAACAATCTTTCCCCTTTCCTGTGCTTGCTCGCTTGCATACACACACACACACACACCCCTCCACATAACTGTGCTGCCACCCCAAATTCAAGGCACCCGATGAGCACTCATGGCTACAGACTCATCACTGAAACACCAAAATTTAAATGATACTCTACTTGTCCACTTGTATCTGCTGCATGCTGGAAATGTGTCGCCAGGGACGTCTCATCCTGGAAGACTTCATTACACTCCAAACACTTGAGACTGTGTCTACAGAGCTTGGAGGGGTCTTCATCTAGGGGCATAGCTGGGCTGATGGGTGTGCTGGGAGGAGCTGAAATAACCGCCCCGGTTACGCCTGGCTGGACTTTGGTCACAGTGTGTGTGGCAGCCCCCAAGGAGCTCTGCAGAAGGGAAGAGGTGGTATTGCTGGACGGAGAGGCTATCATCTGGTCTGCTGGGACTGGCTTTAGAATTAGGTGGGAGCACTGCATGACCACACCCTTCTCCTTATGCCCTCGGGCATGGGAAAGGAGGCTGCACTTGTTGTAAAAAACCAGGTTCTTTGTACAATGGTTGCAGGTGACTTCGATGCGCACACTGCGCCTGTCATAGTGCTGGGTCAGGCTCTTTTCCAGGGCAAAGGAGTCCCCACACTCCAAGCACTTATACCCACGCATTGGTAACGTGATCCCTGCATTGGCAGGAGGACTGAGGTTTGGGATGTAAACAGGGACTGGATTGACACTGCTCAGCACCTTGTTGAAAGCTTCCACCACAGAACTCTGCAAGGATGACACCACCTGGACTCGAGACACCTTTTTGGGTGGCTGCGAGGCCGCTGCATTGATTATTGCCTGCTTTATTTGCTGCTGAGGTTTGGTTAGCACTTGGCGGAGTTCAGAGGTGGCCTGGGCACCCTGAGGCAGAAGGTTAAGGTTGGCAAGGTGCACAGTCTTTGGCACGAGTTTGGCATTGGCCAGGCTGGATGCCGGCACCACAACGGTTTGCTGCTGGATGGCATTGGCGGCTTTGATAATGGCACTGCTGGCACTCTGAACAGAGGCAGCAGATATGACCGTGGCTTTCACCGTCGTGTTGTTAGCAAGCTTCAGATTGATGACTTGAGACCCTGCCGTCTTGACAGCAGACACAGGAAGAAAAGCAGTGGCCACAGGCTTGATGGTAACCTGTTTGGGCGTCAGCTCTGCAGGGGACACTGCACTGGTCACCATGGCCGTCTGCAGAGGTGCCCTGGGGGGGGAGGAAAGGACAGCGGCTGATGCTGAAGATGAGAGGAGTGATGTCACAGATGCCATCACAGTTGCTGCCTGTTCAGAAGGCTTCTTCCCAGAGTCCAGATCCACTTCTGGCAACACTCTTGTCACTGTTCTCTTGATCTCCCCAGAAGACGTCTTGATGGTCTTGATGCGGACTTTGGGGATCGCTGGGGTAGACCCCACAGGAGAGGATGGAGAGCCTTTGCTGCTGTTCTCACTGGATACGCTCCTGGGGCTATCTGGTGGCTTCAGGGAGGCTTTCTTGGTGCCATCGATGAGATTCTGGGACTCGGGAGACTTGTCAGCAACTTTGGGACTGTCGTTCACTTCTTTTGGTAACGGAGAAGCTTCCCTGGAATTGGTCACAGGCTCTTTGCAGGAGTCTGAAGCGGCCTTTTTAGCACTCAGAGCTGCAATGGCAGCTATGCATGATGAGAGCTTGGAGGACGACTTTGTTTTGGAAGATGTGACAGCAGCGATGCTGGTGTCATTCTTCTCAGAACTCAGCTTTCCATCATGGGCCCTGTTTTCAAGCATCTTCTCAGAGTTCTCCTTCAACTTATCCTCGACTTTTCTGACCTTAAAAGGCTCATAAACACTCAGGGTTATGGAATTGGTTTCTGTTTCTCTCTTGACTTTGTTTTTATCCGCTTGGCCTGATGTAGAGATCCCAGTCTTGCTGGGGTTTTCTCCTCCGGGTGCCTTCAGTTTTTCATAGTCCTGTTGGGGCACATTTGATCTGAGACTGGCCCGTGCGTCTTCCTTATCTGGTGGGTCATCCACCTCTATTTTCTCATCATCATCAAACTCTTCAGCACTGGAGATAGGGCTGAACTGGCTGAATGCCGGGTCTTTAAGAGTCACCTCTGAGGTAGGTGTGTCTCCTTTTAAGGACTTTGTGCCATCCTTGCCATAGCTGTCAAGAGAGGATGCTGTGAGAAAGCCGTTGTGCAAGCCATTGCCTGTGGGATTATGGCCGTCTTTTTCCACTCCCTCAGAGGAGTCTATGTTGCGAACGTTCTTTACAATCACACTAACGCCAACATCTGAGGATGACGGAGTATGAGAGTCGTCATCTCCGTGCGCATTCTGCTTAATGTGGCTTTCGTGGTCATCGTGTCCAGACTCAATTGCTGCTTTGGGATCGACCATATCTGGTATGTCAAATGCTGCCAAGAGGTCATCAAAGTCTGGGGTCTTCATATCCCCCATGGTCATGAATTTGATCAGATGTTCTGTTAAAGGAAAGGAAAAGAATTTCATCAGCAATGAACACTGGTAATGAAGTCAACCTTACTGCAGAGTTCACACTAGCACATCGATGATCACTAAGAAAGTGTGCAAGGCAGCAACTCGACTTTGTGTAACTATAGAAATCTGAGTAGTCATAGTGACAGCCATGTGTAGACTAGCACCATTACAGCTTCAATGGGCTCTGTTCCAAAGTGTGGTACAGGATCAGCAGCAGAGGTCAGCAGAGTGGTCCTGATGTAGCACAGAAAAACCCAGTTCAGTGTAACACCTGAAAAAGCTACTTACCACTACAGTCATCACTCTTTTTTCAGAAAAAGCTACTTCTCCTAGTATTTACATCTTGACAATTTACTCCATTAACACGAGTTGGGGTGCTACACTAACACAAGATTACAATAAAAACAACCACAAGCTTCAAAAATCATCCACAGAAGAAAGAAATGGCTACACATATGGCGTCCATTAAATTCATGTGCGATTTTTTTCTTTTTAATCCCTAGGGAAGTAATTCCATCATTTTTAACTCTAGCTTTCCCTGCTGTGTTAAACAAGAATCAGCCAAGTATGGTGGTGCACACCTCTAAACTGCTTAGGAGGCAGAGGCAGGCGGATCTCTGAGTTTGAGGCCAGCCTGGTCTACAGAGTGAGTTCCAGGGCAGCCATGGTTATACAGAGAAACCCTGCCTCAAGAAAGAAAGAGAAGAAGGAAAGGGAGAAGAAAGGAAAGAAGAATTTTAGAAAATAAGATAAGTAAAACCATTACCAGAAATGAGAGTTATACAAATAATGCATGTTGGAGTCCTTCTTTAAGAAACCCCTCAACCCACTGGCAAAGAATAAAGACAGTGGAGAAGGGGGGGCGGGGGTATCCCATCTCTGAACCTGGATGGTTCCCCCTTGGGGATGCTACTTTCTGGTACATCCACTGTCTGTATACTTGTCTCTTGTCACCTACCATCACAAGAACAGGCAATGTGTCATCTGTCACCTTTGCATCATAAACGCTAAAGAACAAGGCTAAGATCTGGGCTCAGCTCCTCCACACTAGCTCTATTCCCCCAGGAAGTAAGGAGGTAACAGATTCTTTGGACTTGGTCCTTTCTTCAGCAGTGAAGGCAAGCACCAAGAGGAGAAGGAAAAACAGAAAGGAGAAGGGGGAAGCAGGAAGAAGAGCGGAGCTGAAAGAGAGCAATGTTGAAGCTGGCTTAGGAAGCTTGCAATGGCAAGAGGACCTGGACAGCCCAGGACTCTCCGCTCTTCAGGATTCACTACGTTGTTCCTCTTTTAAATTTGCTCTACTGGTCTCTGAGACGCTGACTTTCACATTTTATTCAACTCTTTAATATTTTTCTTACAATCTGTAAAGGTCAAGCACTCCTGATGAGAGCAACAATCTTCAGACCTAGGTAAAATGCACCACAGGTGAGAGTGGACATGCAGGAAACCCATACAGGCTTCAGATGCACCACGGCTTAAAAACTCAACAGAGTACCACTCTGACAGCAGATCTAAATGCCACTGAGACACTGGGAAATCGTCCATCCAGGACAAGACAAGCACAAGCTCACTGGGTGCAGAAGCATAAATCATCGCAGTTATACACACAGCTGGGAAAGCTGCAGGACTTTTCTCCCGGTACTCTCCTTACCTGGAGGCAAACTGTGCTCACTGTATTTTCTACTGCTGCACCAGACAAGGAATGACACAGGTCCCCAACCCCAACATAAAAGGCTGCACTCAAGAAACAAAACACAAACGCTCCAAAAGTAACATTAAAATGTCTCTGAGAAGTCATCCACGGGAGTAAAGACTGGTTGTGGTTTTCTTTTTAAAAATGGCACTGAGCATTCAAACTGCAAAATGGAGGGAATGAGAAACAATCTGCCAGCCACATATAAACAGCCACATAAAAGACTCCACCCACTTCAGAACAGCACCTGACCATCACCGCCTCTACCCCAAGCATCTCACTGCTGCTGTGAACTGAATGCCCGCAACAAAGCTGCACTACTGAAGCCGCCCTGTGGCTAGCTCTACTAACTAGGTGGGGTTCCATGTTTTACATCTCCATTTTTTGAATGTTCAGTATGTAGAATTGGGCTGGGGTCCAGTTCAGTGGTAGCATGCTATGCTTCATTCCAGAATCAAGAACCAGCCCTTTCACCCAGCACCATCGCAGTTGTTTAAAAAGATCCAAAAGCTGGGACCCAACTTAGTCACCCCTACTGGTAGCTGGGCCCTAAGAACTCTAGGCTTTCTTCACAGAAACATGAGATTTTTGTCTTACCCTCTCTTGATGATGTAATCAAAAGACGTCATATTTACACGCTGCCCATCAGAGGGTGATCAGTCCAGAAACAACAGCAAGAGATAATTTAAATACTCACTGGGTGAAAGGCCAAGGACAGAAAACCGTAAAGAATGATGAAAGGTCACCACAAAAAACCTGTGCAGCTGGCAGGTGCTCACACCGCTGCTGGCAGGTCTCCTTATGAGTGTTTATAAGAATCAAATGTCAACCATTGCCTTCTCCTGTTATTCATCCAGGGACCTGCCTCACAAACTCCAAGAGAGGAGACCCTCTCGTCATCCACAGCTTGCTGCCTTCACCTTCCCCATGCCTTCCTGCATGCTAGCTAAGTTCTGACAGCCTCAGAAAGACTGCCACAGCCTGCAACACACATCCCTGGGGGGCTGGGAAGGTTCTATCCTACAGGAACCTAGCTGCGCCCAGCTCCCTGGCCCCTACTCTACCTACATATGGTTCACCCTCTTTTCTTGGGAACAGCAAGGAAACCCAAGGAGAAACAGTGGGGCATTTTTCCAAGTTAAAGGCTAATTAGCAATGGTTCACCTTCGGGAAGCCTGACTCTAAGCTAAAAAGGCAAAATAGGTACAATGGCCAGTACATCCCCACCTGAAACCCGAGATCCCTGTGGCTGGCACACTCACTTCTCTGGATTGTAAAGTTAATGTAATCAGCACCACTCTGTAACCTCACACCTCTTTTTTGGTTTATAGAAATGTTTTTCATACCCACAATCACTATTACCCTGACCCTTCCTACAGTCTGGACAGCAAGAACAAATGACCTGTGCAGAGGGGAAAGTGTTTGTTACTCTGAACACAAAGAAGATGTCTGTATCTCAGATTCTGTCATTTTCCACCCTGATTCCTACGCATTACCACCTTAGAAATAAGTCATATTACTTAAAATCATTTAAAACATAAATCTCAGCCTTTTTAACTGTTACATTTATTTGCACGTGTGGGTACGCATGTGCATACGTGTGTGCCGATATCTACATGTGTACACACGCAGACATGTGAGTGTTTGTGCCATGGTATTTATGGATGTCAAAAGACAACTTTTGGGAGTCATTTCTCCTTCCACCATGCATCTTGAGAATCAAACTCAGATACTCAGAATGCCCTCTCAACTGCCCTTGCTCTTCTTTTAAAAGTTAAGGGGGGTGAGGGTGGGGGAAGAGATGGCCCAGTAGTTAAAGAGTGCTGGCTGTTCTTCCTAAAGACCCAGGTTCAATTCCCAGCACCCACATGCCAGGTTAAAACTCTGTAACTTTGGTTTTTGGGGTTCCAACACCCTCACACATACATACATACAGGCCAAACACCTAAATGCACATTTAAAAACAATTAGTTTAAAAAGGTAACATAGGAGCTGAAGAAATGGCTTGGTTAGGAGCACTTGCTCTACTTGCAGAGAAAACCAAGATTTTGGTTCCTAGCACCCACATGGCGGCTCAGTTCCAGGGTCTCCTACATCCCCTTCTGACCTCCATAGACACCAGGCATATACATGGTATACAAATACACACAGGTGAAACACTCATAGACATAAAACTTAAAATCTAAAAAAAAAGTTACCATAAAGCTGTCTCATTTTAGCTTCCGTTGCTCTCAACAGTTTGATTTCTCAAACACAATCAGTTTATCATAACAGTACTCTGCATTCCATGTCTACCTTATAAAATACATCTTCCTTAGAAAGACCCACAATCAGGGCTGGAGAGATGGCTCAGAGGTTAAGAGTACTGCTTGCTCTTCTAGAGGTCCTGAGCTCAATTCCCTACAACTACGTGGTGGCTCTGAAAGATGTATAATGAGATACCGTGCCCACTTCTGGAGTTCTGGTGTAAGTGCAGGCAGAAACATTGGATACGTAATAAAATAAATAAATCTCACAAAAAATAAGAAAAATAAAAAACACATAAATTTAAAAAGACCAATGTTATCACACTGGATGTAATAGTGTACGCACACCTTTAACCTCAGCACTCCAGAGGCAGAGGCAGATGGATACCTGTT
This sequence comes from Psammomys obesus, assembly GCF_907164565.1. Taxonomy (NCBI): domain Eukaryota; kingdom Metazoa; phylum Chordata; class Mammalia; order Rodentia; family Muridae; genus Psammomys; species Psammomys obesus. The sequence goes on along the minus strand of NW_026596040.1, from coordinate 26,424,514 downwards.
GGTTTGAAGCCAGCCTGTTCTACAAAATGAGTTCTAAAGACAACCAAGGTCACATAGTAAAACCCTGTCTCAAAAAAATAAAAATAAAGAACAAACAAACAAACAAAAAAAAGCTGATATAAATACCCACAGTTTACTAATAGCAGGGTACTTAATGTACATTGCCAAGGGAAAAATGGTAGGCAAGGTTACACTTCAAAAAAATCAAAAGGAAGGAAGTTAGAGTCTGCCCAGTTTCCACTCTTCTTCCTCCTATGACAGAGACAGACAACATGCTTCGTTTCCTGCTCAAGTCTTAGATTACAGGAAAATCTTCCATCTTTGTTGGTACAAGCTAAGAGTTACCAAGAAAAAAAGAGAAACTTCAAAAACCTATTTACTCCTTAGTCATAGTTCTTATACTTTACAATAAAAAGCTGCTCAATAAAAATAAAAATAAAAACTGTTCTATCTGCATAAAAGTGGCTTCGCAATTTCCAACCAGAAGAGGTGTTCATCGGCGTGGTAGCGCATGCTTACAACCCTGCCACTCAGGAAGTAAAAGCAGGAGAAATAGACAAGGCCAGCGCAAATACACAGTGAGGTGAGGCCAGCCCAGCACAAAAGACCCAGGCTCAAATCAACAACAACAAAAGTGATTTACTCAATCCCTTAGTCTCAGAATTTGGGAGGCAGAAACAAGTGGATCTCTGAGAGTTCAAGGCTGCAAGGGTTAGAGTGAGACCCTATCTCAAAAAATCAATAAATCAAAGAAAGGAAGGAAAGGAAAAAGGAGGGAAGGGACCCAAAGTTAAAAGGCTCAGAATATTCTACCTCTAAATCGAAATTCCACTAGTTCCATGAGGAAAGATGCAGGCCTAAGTCCAGCCACATGAAAGGAGCTCCAGAAACGACACAATGCATAAAGGTATCTGCTGTGAGCCTGACCACTTGAGTTCTGTCCTTAGACCCAATGTGGCAGAAAAAGAGAACCAGCACCTGCAGGCTGTCCTCTGACCTCCACATTTGACCATGGCAAGTGTATGCCCCTAAGAGTTAGCCTGCCCAGTAAAGACACATCAGATTACCCACATAGTGAAAAGAATGACATCCTGGTTAATGAAAATCAGTGACTGCTATAAACCGTAACAGTGGTGTGTTTTAAGAAAGATAAACTAACAAACTGAGGGTCCATGGGGTTCTGCAAACTCCCCATGAAACAGCTGTGATCACACAGGACGTGACTCTCTCTTCACTGTTTGTTAGCACTGTGTGGTTGTGATGTCTCTTTAGTCCACCGCACTTTCAAAGCAACTAAATTAGGCTAACACACCTAACACAAGGCTTTAGCATGCTCTCTCTTCAGAGGTAAAATGTTCTTACCAGCACATGCTTATATTATAACTAAACAGTATATCTGCATTCTCTATGCCTGTCCCTTCTCCCCCTCCACTATGAGGAAAACTTTAGCTCTCCCTCCACCAAGTTCCTTTCACTCGAAGATTTTCAGAGATAACTACATGACATGTCTTCAACCAAAAGAAGAAAGAAATTAAACCTTTTATGCCAACCAACCTCTTCCTTCTATTTGACTTTACTCCCAACGGTTTATCTGAGGCAAAGTATCTTCTCACTCTAATTCCATCCCCAATACCAGGTTAGTTGCAGTCTGCGTCTCCCACCCCTGACAAGGCACACTGCTTTGGAAACAAGTCAGCTGTACCAGCTGCCCAGATGGCGTGCTTTCTTCCTTAGCGACAGTACTCCTTATTTAAACCTAACAGACATAATCTTCAAATTGCTTCTGGAAACACAGACAAGAGGCTGCTCACATAATCACAACCTCGGGAAACACAGGCATTTACCCATCCCAAGCCCTTCCCTGCAGTTATTCTAGCTATACTTTTCCCTCAAGGCTCCACAAACAAGCCCTTCCCTACCCTTCAGGAACAGCAAAGAAAATGCCTTCCACAGAAGCAAAGGCCCATACAAACCTTAGCCCACCCCCAGATGTCACCAAGCTGGGCCCACTTGCCCTCCTGCCCTCTCTAAGGGGTTCTCCCCTCCTCCACTGGTGCCGAAGCCAAAGGGAAGCGCCTGTGTTTTTTTTCCAGCTGCTGGGTGAAGCTCCAGAGAAAGGAAGGCCACGTGGGCCAAATCCCTTTCTGTCTTCCTTATTAACTCATCCTGCCACGGAATAAAGGCTGTTTCTAATCTTTCCCTTTTCCGGACTCCACCCCCAGTCTTTCTACTGATAACTCAAGTAGTCACCAGGCAAGAACTCTCCCCAGGCACTTCCTGCCTCTAGTCAAATGTCAAAGGGCATCTGTCCCTTCATGCTTAGTCTTGCTGGTCAGTACTCCAGTGAACCTTGTCCCTTCTCTATCACCAGGCCAGGAGAAAAGAGAGCTCCAAGCCTTACCTGACAACTCAGGGCTTGTCCCCTTGTCCCCTGTATCCTTGTCATGCTTCCTCAGTGGCTCAACATCAACAAAGGTAAATCCCACAACTCCCCCACCCTTGGCAAGCCACGCTCCAGGAAAACCCAATATTAAAAAAAAAAAAAAAAATGAGGAAGAGAATGACAAAACTGTTTTGTATCACAGACAAAGTAACAGGCTTCTATACATCTGTCAGAACCCAAATAACTGTATAGTATACAACAGTGTATACCCTGCAAATAAAAAAATAAAATCAAGAATAATAGAAGCCAGGCATGGTGGCCCACTCCTTTAATCCCAGCACTAGGGAGGCAAAGGCAAGTAGATCTCTGTGAGTTGAAAGCCAGCTGAGTTCCAGGACAGCTAGAGCTACACAGAGAAACACTGTCGTGTCTCCCCCCCCCCAAAAAAAAAGGAATGAATAGGAGGAAGATGATCACAGGTGAATAGCATGATCACAGTACAGTGACCTAAGTCACCTGGAAAACCAAATCCTAACTATACACTGAGGCTAAACAGAGCCAGCACAGATGCTGTCCTCTGGTTGGTGGAAAAACTAGTGAAATCTAAATAAAGGCTGGAGTATAGCTATCAGGACTAAACAATGACATTCTTCTGCTGTTACTAAGTATATCATAATTAATACAAGACACTGCAGGGAAAAGTGAGTCAAAGGTACAACAAAATCGCTGTTTTTACAACTTTTCTGTAAGTAAAAATTATTTAAACATTAAGTATTAAAAACAAAAGCCCAACTTGCAAGGATCTGAAGCAGGACTGCAACCTCAAGGCCAGCCTGGACTACAAGGAAAGCAAAGGCCCTGTCTCACACAGAACACTCTAAGCTGTGTGATCTGGCTGCATTACACACTACAGCAGCTGGTGACTAGGGGGCTCCCCTAACTCTTCCCCGAACACACCTGTCAGGGAAGATTTACTTCCACACAGTGTGTTTCCGTCCACAGTCTTGGAAGCCATTCATTACGGGTCCTTGTGAAACAACATCATGGTGGCAGAAGCACGTGGAAGAGGCTAATTGCCCCGTGATATCTAGGAAGCAGAGAGAAAATGCCTGCAGTAGTGGACCTCTTGCCTTCCTCCTCCCACTTCACCTCTGACTCCCACCTCAGGCTGCTGCTGCCCACGTTCAGGATGACTGTGTCCTTGATTAGTCCTCTTTGCAAAGTCCCCGAAAGACGCACCTAGAGGAGCTTAGGTACTTCTCACCCAGCCACACTGACCACCAAAACAGCACAATCCACCTCTTGACAGGTACAATCAAAGTGTACATCACTGAACACAGGTTATACAGTCCCAATCTATAAATGCAAAATCTGAACGCTCTCAACTCCACAGCATTTTGAGCGCCATACAGATACCAAAAGTTCTTTTGGGTTTCCAAAATGTGAGGGTTGTTTAGGTTTTTATTTGTTTGTTTTTTTTCTCAAGACAGGGTTTGTCTGTGTAGCCCTGGCTGTCCTAGAGCTCACTCTGTAGACCAGGCTGGCCTTTAAACTGCAGAGCTCTGCCTGCCTCTTCCTTCCAATGCTGGGATAAAAGGTGTGCAGGCGGTAGTGGTGGTGCTGCTGCTGCCATTGCCGAAGCCACCACCACCACTACTCAGCAGGATTTGGGATTTTACGATCAGAAATGTAACAGTTTAGATTGTGAGTGTTGAAGGATTCACTCCCAGCTGGAGGCAATGTTCAGAGTAGATGGAAGCCTCAGGAGATGGGACTTGCTGGAGAACTGGGTCATCCAGGTATGTCCCTGAGGACACCGACAGCCTATTTCTCTGCTTCCTGGTCACAATGGGGTTAGTGGCTTTGCCCCAATGCCTCCCGTCTTGAAGTTCCACATCATCATAAGGCCCAAAGTAATAAGCCATGCACAGGAAAACCTCTTAAACTATGAGCCAAAATAAGCTTTGTTCCTACTAAATCTGCTCAGGTTTTTTCACCTGAGCAGATTTCACCACAGTGTCAAACTGACTAACCTAGGTGTTCAAAACAGCAAAGTTCATTTAAGCATTACAGAGCCCAAGGGGTTCCAGACTCTGAAACACTTCTGATGACAAATACTTGAAATAGGGATATCAAATTTCCAGCACATAGCAACCGCATACAAATGTCTCACAGTTAGAAAAGGGCTGGGCGGTCTGGAGAGATGGCTCAGTGGTTTAGAGCACTCATTACTCTTCCCAAGGACCTGAGTTCAATTCCCAGCACCCACAAAGCAGCTCACAGCTGTCTCTTCTGGTGTGCAGAAGTACATGCAGACAAAGTACCCATATACATAAAATTTTAAAAAGGAAAAGAAAGAAAAGGGCTGAGAGTCCAGCAGTGCCTGGAATGGAGGTGGGGGAAGCCTTGCGAGTGTACTCGCCAGTGGCACTGAAACACACTTAAACAAACAGGTAAAGTGTGTGTGCATGTGCTCCCATTCTTTGTCCCTCTGTCCTTGTTATTACTGCCCTTGTTCTTTCTGGCTACTTGCAGCCTTTCCATAGAATTCCACCTTCCAGTGAAGCTTTCCTCTTAGAGCCTCACACCACTGCCAGGACTTGCTTAGTTTTTTCTAACTTCCTGGAAACTTGCTATTCTCCCACTCCAGGGTCATTCAGTCTCTTGGCCACCTAACCTTATACCGAGGCAACCTCAGCAACAGTGCTCACACAGGTGCTCACACCTTCCTGTGGTCAGCCATAGTTCTACCTAAGAGCCCTCCTGCCAACTACCATTTTGACACTACACCAAGCTCTCTCGCTTCCATCAGCTCTCGTGCACCCACCTGTTCTTCCTTCAAGCCCTGCTTGTGTTTTGCCAGTGACATTTACCTTCTTTAGAAAAACAGTGAACCCACCAGCTGGCTTTCGGGGTCAAGCATGCATGGCTTGAATCAGAAGGATGCTTTGAGGTTTTCACAAAGATACCAAGATCTACAAGAGCAATGCTCAATTTTCCTGAGTTCATCAGTTTTCATTCACTGCCTCTATTATGCTCCTGAATGTCATGAATCTCCCTGAGAAGCATGCCAAGAGCTCCCTGATTTGGGTTGCACTCTCAGCCATCTATCCAGACCCAGAAGCACAAATGCCAAAATGACTTCCAAAAAGGCTATAAAAATGGTCGATGCTGCCAGCGTGCATCAGTTATTTTCAGTGCATCTTGAACCCCAACTCCCAAATACTGATTAGCTAATGCCAAAGGCCACAAAGGATATGTTCTATTTCAATCCCCATTATCATTACTTGTTTAAACCTGGGCTGCTGAGATGGTTCAATCAACAAAGGCATTCATTCGACCTGCAAGCCTGAGGTCCTGAGTTCAATACCCAGATCTCACATGGTGAAAAAGAGAAAAGCAAATCCTGTAAATTGTCCTCAGACCTCCACACCCAGTGTGCCCAACATAAACACACACCAAAAATAAATAAATAGATAGATAGATAGATAGATAGATAGATAGATAAATGCATACATACATACAAATAAATAAATAAATAAGATTCTTTTAAGAGTTAAAGGTTTACTCCTAGCACTGGCTTACTAGCTATAAGAGGATTATTTGCTCAGGGAATAAGCATGATGAGTTTCCTGTCTGCTTCGTTTCTGTGGTTCAATAAAGCTTCCAGTCTATATCCCGTCACTCATCAGATCAGTGCAGTCCCAAGTGTCTAAGGGCAAACCTTCGGACAGAGAATGAACACGAAATGTCCTAGCTACCGACACACAGCAGGCAGGTGCCTGGGCCCAGCACCCCTTCCTGTAAGATCCCACTCCAATATCTCCTTACCCCTTGACTTGCCAACCAAAATTTTTCACTTAAAAAATAAGAATTTTTTTTTTTTAAAGCTTTTGGGTAGCTGGGCATGGAAGCCCACAATGTCATCCTGAACTAAGGAGGCTGAGGCAAAATTAAAGTCTGAGGCTAACCTGGGCCATAGAACAAGGTTCTGTCCCTAAACAAGTAAGTAAATAAACACAAGGGGACTAAAAAGGTGGCTCAGAGGTTTAGAGCAGGCCACTCTTACACATGCCAGCTAACAACTGTCTGTAACTCCAGTTTCAGAGGATCCAACTTTTGACTTCCACAGGCACCAGGGACAGACAAAGCACATATAAACACATGTAAGCGAACATCCATACATATAAAGTAAAAATAAGCAACAGGGATAACAATACACATTGCAACATAGAGACAGATTAATGGTCTTTGAAGGAACCTGTGATGATCAAACATATACAATAAAGACGGTAAACATAAACCTCAAACAATAAAGACCAGTGGTCAGAGAATTTCAAGGAGGCTGCTACTCTCTTCCTTCATCCCACAACCACAGAAAGACCGAAGCCTGCAGTCAGGACAACATTCTAGACCATGATGTGATGCCCAGTCAGAGATCTGGCTTTGAGCAAAGAATGAAAGTGGCTCCAGGGACATCACCCTCATATAGGGAGACTGGAACTGAGACCAAGAGGAGCATCATGGGAGCCACAGCAGAAATCAGAAAGAAAGGCTGCAACACAAAGAATCAGGCTGCCAAGTCAGACCAGAAAAGTGGAAAAAGATGTTCAGACAGTGGGCACAGCAGAGATCCAGTCTCTGCAGCCCCTAAGCCATGATCGAATCACAAAGTTACAATGGCACAGCCCTTTAGAATACACAAATAGCACAAAAGCTGCAGCAGCAGGCACACAGAGGACACAGACATACATGTAGGCAAAATACTCGAACACATTTTTAACAAGTACTTAAACCCACCACCACCTCCCAAACACAAAAAAACTACATGGGGAACATAAAAGGCAACAACTTGGACCACAATGAATGACAAGGCTACAGTGGATTACAGCCCCAAGTATGCAGTAAGGAGCCATTGAGTCACATGAAGTAAGTGACTGAGGAAGTAAAATGAGAAAAGTAAATGAAGACAAGATGGCTTAGCAGGTCAAAAGGCATGCTGTACAAGCCAGACCAGTTGATTTGCACTCAACACCTTGAGACACGGGGGAAGAAAAGAGCTGACTAGTAGAAGTGTTCTCTGTAGTTCTCTGACCTCCATGCCATGCATGTGTGCTACCACCTGCCCATTCCTAGCCCACATGCTCATTAACAGTAGTGATTTTTTAAAGTGAACTCATCTCACACACAGAATTACAGCCTGTGAAAGAAACCTAGGTTCCATACCCCACACTACCAAAAAATAAAACCAAAACAGTAGGCATGGTAGTGCATGCCTTTAATACTGGCATTTAGAAGGAAGAGGCAGGTGGACCACTATGAGTTCAAGGCCAGCTTCATTTACATAGCAAGTTCCAGGACAGGCAGTGAGACCTTGCTCAAAGACAAAACCAAACAAAAACTACCAAGAAATAAATAACATGTTTACAGTGTACCCTTCTGATGTAAGAATGGCACATTATCTCCCGGAGTGCAGTGTCTAGCCTGAGCATCAGACAACTGCCAACAGAGGCATTCACAAAATCCCTGACCATTCCGAAAAATTGACAGTGTCATCAAAATCAGGCAAGCTGGAGAAATAGCCAGGAGTCTACAGAGACTCAAGATTGGGCAGCTCCAGGAACAAAAAGAGCATAAGGTTAAAAACAAAGGAAATCCACAGAAAACATGGGTTTTGGCTAACTCTTAAGCAATATGCATGTTTATAAATAGTTAGGACAGGGAGCATGAAAAAGCAAAAAAGTCTAGGTCAAGCAAAGTTAAAACCACAACATTCTTTCCCAAGAAAGATGGCCAAAGGGCCATGGAAATAAGCAACCCCATATCTAGCTGTACTATACCTGTTCATAATGCAGAGGAGGGAGACATGTAGACTAAGAGTTCACAGCAGCCTTGACTAAACATATAATGAGTTCAAGGTCAGGGGGCACAGCATGAGACCCTGTCTCAAAAGACTAAAGGAAGCCAGGTATGGTGGCATAGGCCTTTAATCCCAGAACTCCAGAAGGCAGAAGCAGGTTGATCTTTGTAAATTTGAGGTCACCTAGATATACATAACAAGTGCCAGGACAGCCAGGACTACACAGAGAGTTCCTTCCTTAAAAAGAAGCAGAGGAGAGAGAGAGCCAGCCAAAGGAGTGGAGCTGGAGAGATGGCTCAGTGGTTATGAACACTGGCTGCTCTTTCAGGGGACCTAGTTTAGTTCCCTATATGGTAGCTCACAACTGTCTGTATGTAGCTTCAGTCCCAGGGGATCAGATGTTCCCTTCTAGTCTCCATAGGTACCAAGTACACATGGTATAGAGAGACATAAATGCAGGTAAAATGCCCATACACAAAATAATACACACACACACACAAACACAATTTAAAACTAAGGGAAGAAGTGGGAAGGAGAAGGGAAAGGAAAATGGAGAGAGAGGAAGAAGATAGAGAAAAAATGGTTTCTAAACTGTTTAAATAACAGCTGACAAGTTTTACATCTCCTCCTACAGATACGCTCCCTCAAAGTCAGAGAGGAATGAGCTTACGTGTTCCTTCTTATCCCTGAAACCCTACAAAAATAACATTAAAAGTATTTTTTAAGACTTGGCAAGATGGCTCAGTGATTAAGAGATGCTCTTCCAGAGGACCTGGTTCAATTCCCAGCACCCATATGGCAGCTCACCTCTGTCTGTAGCTCTAGTTCCAGGGGATCAGATGCCCTCTTCTGGCCTCCAAAGGTACATGAACATGATACACAGACATAAATGCATATAAAATACTTATATGAAAAGAATTTTTTTTTTAATTTAAGATATAAACAAAGCTGGGTGTGATGGTACACACCTTTAATCCCAATGCTCAGGGGATTAGCAAGTGGATCTCATGAGTTCAAGGTCATCCTGGTCTATATAGCAAATTCTAGACCAGCCAGAGTTTACATGAGAACCTGCTTCAAAAAAACAAGATAAAATAAAGATATAAACAAGCCAGTGTGATAGTTCATGCCTTTCATCCCAGCACTCAGGAGGCAGGGGATAGGGGATAGCGCTGTGTATCTCTGTGAGTTTGAGGGCAGCCTGGTCTACAAAGAGAGTTCCAAGACAAGCCAGTTACAGAGAAACCCCATCTCCAGGGGAATATATATATTATACAATTTATATTATTATATTATATTGTTGTTATAGTATGTTATATATATATATAATATATATAAAGTATGGGGCTGAGGATGTAGCTCAAGGTACAGTACTTACCTAATATGGATGAGGTTTTATACCCATCACCACAAGAAATAAAAACAACAAATAATTTTCTTAATAATAGTTATTTAGGAGCAGGACCTTAAGAGAAGCAGCAGCAGTAAAAAGCACTGATTTTGCAAGCCTGACATGGTGGTTGGTAGTCAGGCAGAGGCAGATGGATCTCTGAGTTCAAGGCCACCCTGGTCTACAGAGTGAGTTCCAGGAAATCGAGAGCTACACAAAGCACAGGTTTTCTTCATGAGGCAATCATTAAAATATCCTAATGTCCTAACATTGACATAGTGATGAAGAATGTGCTGAAAAACCACTGAACACAGCTTTAAATGAGCTATTGAATAGAGTGTGATTAAGTCTCTAAGTTGTGAAGGACATGGCAATAAAAATGAAGTCATGAGCAAGTGAGGCATGGGAGAAGTCTGGGAAGAGGTCAGGACACAGGGTTAGAAGCTTCATACCAGCCAGAGCTCAAAAAGGTAAAAGATGCTGAGTCCCTTGATCTTACAGATACAGACTCCAAGGCCTCAGTGAGCGCACAGGGGGCGGGGGGGGGAAGCATGGAAGGAGAGATTGAGCGAGACCGAGCTGGATGAAAGTAAATGGACTACGCAGCCCATTCCTGCACCCAAGCAGACAGAAAAAAGGAGGCCCTCCTCATGTCACCAATGCCAAGGAGGCTCTACAAGACAATGAGACAAAAAAATAACCAGTCACCAGTCATCCATTTTCTCTACAAAAGCCAAAGCCATGGCAGGAACCTTAAGTGTCCTAGATCCTAGAAAACACAGCTCTGGTGAAGAGACACTCCGTTCCCCAGGTAAGAGAGGAACCACAGAGAAGCATGCCCACGTAACCAAGCAAGCAAGCATGCCTGTGTGCACACTCACACACGCACACACACCACCCTAGGACAGGCCCCACTTGTAGGTGTAGCTCCCAACAGATTTTTCTGAGCCCAGTCCCTGAAACTGATCAACAGGAGGAAGCCTCTACTGAAAATTAGACGGAAATAAATGAAAAGCAAAAGGTAAGAAAAAGAAAAGGACAGATGCTCCAAAATGTTGATCAATATTGTACACACAATAGTATGGGTGGAGAAAAAAGGAGGCTATGAAGGAAAATTTGAAAACAACTATTCATGACTGAAGATAAAATGGGGGAGGGCTCAGAGAAACAAGGGATCTCTCTCAAAGGGTAGAACAGTCTAGTGGTTTGAATGAAATGTCCCCCACAAGCTCTGGCATCTGAATTCTTGAAACCCCAGCTAGTGGCACTGTTTGGGAAGGCTTAGGCGATGTGGCCCAGTTTTAAGAAAAGCAACCTTGGGGGCAAGCTTTGAATGTTTAAAGGATTCTCCTCATTCTCAGCTCACTCTCTCTGCTTCCTGTTTGTGTCTAAGAAGAGCTGAGTCCTTAGCTCTCAGCTGCCAGCCCCAGCCTGCCTGCTACAACACTCCCCCACTGTGATGGTGATGGACTTCATCTTTCTGGGGCCACAGGCCCAAAACAAACCCTTCCTTTCATAAGCTGCCTTGATCACGATGTTTTACAACAGCAGTAGAAAAGTAACACAAACAGTAAGACTGAAAAAGGCATGAAAATCAAGTTAAATTCAGCTAACCTCACTGAGAGTATCCCAGGGAATAAAAAGTACAAAAAGGGGGTTATTGCAGAAATTAAAGAAACTTTGAAGCCAAAGGAACCAACCCAAAGGGGTGGGTCACCATGGGGCCACCACAGAAAATGCAGGGGGGCTGGCAACATGAGCACCTCAAATACACAGTCATATAAACAGAGTATGTCCTGTCATTCATCTGGGCGTCTTTCATTCTTTATCTGCCCGATGTGGCAGCCCTGAAAACAAATACAGCACATACACAACTTTATGGATCCCAGACTTGTCCCCACACAATGTAAGGGGCACTCAGGTGTTATCAAGTTGTCTCCACAATCAAGCCACATAGAAACTTTGCCCAAAGGGACCCCCCATCCTACCCCTGCTCTGGATAATCTCAAACTCAAAGACAGAGGGTGTTTTTCAGTCTCCTGGGAAATTTTACTTTTTATTTGTCCAATTTTGTTTTCTTTGAGGTTTTGTTTTGAAGGGGGAGTTGACTTGGTTTTGGAACAAGGGTCTCATTACATAGCCCCGGCTTACCTGGAGCTCACTATGTAGACCAGGATAGTCTGGACTCAAGCAAGGACCCATGCTTGCGCCTGTGCCTTTCCAGTGCTGTAATTAACGATGTGGCCAGCATGCCCAGCTGTTTTGGTTTTAGAAGTTAGTTCATCAAACGGGTGTGGGGTTGGGGTTGGCTATGTATACAGGTCACAGCCTGTCCTGGACTACCAGTGGAAAGAATTAGGCCTCAAGGACCACAAGCGGTGACACACCCCTATGGTCCGAAGACTCCAAAGGCAGAATACAGTTAAGTTCCAGGGTGGCCCAGTCTACATAGCAAGTTTCAGACCACGCAGGAAGAGCTACAGAATAAAATCTGTCTGGAAAGAAAGACAGTAAGTTTTTGAGGGTTGTTTTCTTTTTTTTAAAGCGAGGAAAAGAAAAAAGAGAGGAAGAAAGAAGACCGGCCTCCTCAGCATGTTGGGAGTCCCACCTAGGTGAGCTTGTGAACTCGACTCTATGAGGAAGGCAGTTGGAAGTGGAGCACAAGGCGTGGAAACACAAGCAGGCTGTCCCGGATGGAGACTCCAGCTAGCCAGGTTCCTGAAGGCTTGTTCTGCTCAAAGCCCACCATTCCAACCCCATGGTCCACTACCCCACTGCTGGTCTAGCTCACGGATGCTACCCAAGCCATTGGTGATTAGGCATTGGAGGGCAGGAAGCTGCCTGGGAAGGAGACTTTAGTCCCTAGGTGGACACCAGGCCCAGCCAAACAGAGCCTGATTTAAACCTTTTAAATATTTAGGCATATGGTATCCCTTTTAAATATTTAAAGATACATTTTAAATATTTAATTAGCAGCATTTAAATATTTAGCCATCTGGTCTCCATTTGTGCTCTTGCCCCAGGTGGCAAGAAGACCAAGCTAGCAGGGAGACTATTGTTCTCACTGTCCTGTGATTCTTACTTAATGCAGCAGGCAGGGCTGACACACACCGCCAGTGAGACAGCGCTGTGTTAGGACCCAGGTCTTTCTCTTCAGTCCAGCTTATCACAAGAAATCAAAATCAAGTTCAAGTCCAAACAGAAGTACACAACAAGTCAATAACAAAAGAAGAGACAAAAAGTTCAAACTACCTATGGAGGTTATGAGTGAAATGTTTTATTCATTTTTTAATATCCATACATGTATTAGTCCTACCCAAAAAATGTGTTGAAAAGGAAACCTAACAAGCTTAACTTCGTATGCAAAAACCACCATGTGGAACTCTTGTTTTGTTCCTAGCACAAATGCAAATCCAACCTGTGAATAATTCCTCCCTATAATCCTCTAAGCACCTGAGTCTTGTGGCAAAGCTCTCACAAGGAAATAAAACAAATTCTGTTATTTGTCAGACAATGTTAAGTACTCACATCTCAGAAACAGAGATTTTAGGTTGCAAAATCAAATTTCATCAAATATGTGGAAAAGATTATTGGATATATTTTCCCTTCCAACCTCAATACATCTAAAATCCATTTACCCAGAGAGGTTTTTGTTTTTGTTTTTTTTTTTTGTGGGGGGGGGGGGGGGAGAGAAGGGGGAGAATAAAGAGACGGGGAGGGAGAAAAAGCTTTAAAGATCTAAGTGTTAAATTTAGATTATTTATAACCCAGAAAACTGCATAGTTGAGAATCAATTATTAGTTCAGATTCAGGAATGCTCTGGTGTCAAACTTACTAAATCTAAAGCCCACATAATAAAACGTGAATAAGAATCCACTTTTAAGACCAAGCCCAAATGGAAGGGAAAACCCAAACTAGAGAGTTTAGTGTATCTGCTCAGCCCTGAGGGGGTAAACAGAAAGGCAAGAGAAAGGGCTTACAACCTAAGAATGGCTCCCAGAACAAAGGCCAGTCTGCATCCTCTCATGGCTGCACCTGGCCAGGCTGGCAGCCAAGGGTCAACGGCCGCAAAGCGCTGGGGTCTCTTCCCTCACAAATTCTGCTTCTCCATCATCTGCTTCATGGGTCAGCCTCCTCCCCCTGTCCAGAGCCTGTGACATCACCCTTTCCACCAGACTAACTGTAACCTGCTCCAGGTACTTTCAACTTTCAGGTGATTTGAATACTGATATAAAGCAGGCATTACTGTCGTTTTATTTATTAAATACCTTTAAAAGAACTTTAGGTGGTTTGGAGTGAAATCAGTGAGGAACAAAAGAAAGGCAAGGAGAGTGGTACAGAAAGCTACCTATTGAGATCAAAGGGTGGGTGGACGGGTGGATAAGGTGTACACCAGAATACTATTTCCCTTCCACCTGCTCATATAAGCAGTGCTCTGGCTGGCTGGGTTACAGGAAACCCCACAGAGGCTGGTGGAAAAGGAGAGGGAGACTGGTGGTCTGTTTAGCCCAGTGTTTGTTACTATGCCAAAAAAAAAAGTTTATTGTGAGTAACGTATCATATTATTGAACTACATTCTTATGAATGGTTAAATATCATGAGTATTACATTATATATGTTTGACTACAATAAATTGAAGGGGGAAAAACCTGAGCTGGGCAGTGGTGGCACATGCCTTTAATCCCAGAACTCAGGAGGCAGAGGCAGGTGGATCTCTGAGTTACCTGATCTACAGAGTTAATTCCAGGACAGCCAGCACTACACTGAGAAACTACATCTCAAAAAAACAAAACACAAAACAAACAAACAAAAAATCTCAGCAATAAAGGATTTATCAACTTGCTCAAGGCCCTGAGTTCACTTCCTCAGCATTGCAGATACTTTTAGAAACAAAGAACACTAAGGGAGGCCAGATAGATCGGCACACCCCTTTCGTACTCAGGAGGCAAAGACAGGCATACACTAAGTTTGAGGCAAAGCTGGTCTACACAGTAAGTTCCAGGCCAGCCAGAGCTACACAGTAAGACCTCTCAAAATATGAATGAATGAATGAATGAATGAATGAATGAATGAATGAATGAATGAACGAGCGAACGAGCGAGCAAACAGAAACTACGCAGGGCTAGAGGTACAGCTCAGTGACAGCTCATTTACCTAAAACATGGAAGGAGTGGGGTCCATCCTCAACATCACAAAAACCAAAACAGGGCTCTGCCTAGAGGGACCTTGTTTTGCCTTCTGGTAATACAAACTTGCAACTTAGCATTGAGAAGGCTGAGGCAGGCAGACTGAAAATTATTCAAAACCAGGGCTGAAGAAATGGCTCAGGTTCAGAGTACTAGCTGTTCATCCAAAACACCAGGTTCAATTCCCAGTGCCCACATGACAGCTCACCGCTGTTTGTCACTCCAGTTCCAGGAGATCTGATACTCTCACACAGACAAACAGGCAGGTAAAACACAACGCAAATAAAATAAAAATAACTAAGGCGGTCACTTTAAAAAAGAAAGTTCAAAGCCAGCTATATGACACATTAAACCCTACACAAAAAACAAAAACAACAACAAAATGCCACCACTCACAGATAAAACAAAAGAGGGGAGATGGCACTTTCCTCTGAATTAAAACTCAAGACTTCAGGGCTGGGGGTGCAGACCCAGTGAAGTGCTCACCTGGAAAGCGTGAGGACCCCTAGTTTTGATTCCCTAGCAACACAAAGAAAAGATGTCAGAAATGCATGCTGACATCTGGTCCCAGCCAGCTTACACCCACCAGGCACCTGCTAGTTCCCAAAATGTCTTCCATAAACAGGCACTAAGGAGCCAAGGTCCATTTGGGCTCAAGTGGCTCAATAACATTTAAACTGAACTCTACCACCAGATATCCTCAAAAAAAAAAAAAAAAAAAATTAAGATTTATTTTCGTTTATGTGTGTGGGCCTGAGTATGTTTGTGTACTGCATGCATTCAGGCTGTTGGTATTTATATAAAAATGAGATGCATACAACAGATCTTATGAAAGAGTTTATTCCGGGGAAGAGAAGCAGAAGTTAGGGCCTCAGTGGGCCATGAGGGCAGAGACAGAGAGACAGAAAGACAGAGATGGGGGAAGGAGGTGCCCGACACAGAAAGAGGAGCAAGAAAGGAGAGGAGAGTGAGAGAAGGAAGAGGCAGGCGTCCATTATCTAGGGACCCTGGCAGTGGCAACCAATGATGACATCACAGGCAGCTACACACTGGAGTGGGTGAGTCCATACCGACTTGTGAACTACCAGAGGCACTCTGAGAGGCCAAAAGAGGACACTGGCTCCCCTGTAACATGAGTTAAAGGCAGCTGTGACCCTGATACAGATTCTGGGAACTGAACCTTTACAACAGCAAGTGCTTTTCACGGCTGACCCATCTCCGGGCCCTGCACTTTCTGCCTTCCTAAGGTCTTCCCTTAATGTTTTCCCAACTCCCTTTTGGATCTTCAAATGCACCAATGTGCTGAATGATTGGCATGAAAAAGTGGGATTGAGATGTTTAGTACATCTAACTGACCTCTGCACCTTTCCACTCTTACGGACATCTCAGGGTAAGCTTTGAAGATGCGCTGGCTAGTTTTATGTCAACTTGACACCCACTAGAGTCACTGGAGAAGAGGAAACCTCAATTAAGAAAATGTCTGTAGACTGGAGAGAAGTCACAGAAGTTAAGAGCACTGTCTGCTCTCCCAGAGGTCCTGAGTTCAATTCCCAGCAACCACATGGTGGCTCACAACTATCTACACTGTGATCTGATGCCCTCTTTTGGCATGCAGTTTTACATATGCAGACCACTCATATCTATTTTATATGTATATTATATATATAATAAAATAAATATTAAATCCCACAAAAAAAAAGAAAAGAAAATGCCTCCATAAGATCAGGCTGTAGGCAAGCCTATAGGGCATTTCATTTGTGATTGACGGATGAGGGCCCAGCCCATCTGGGGTAGTGCTATCCCCAGGTCCTAGGTTCTATAAAAAAGCAGGGTAAGCAAGCCATGAGGAGCACTGGTAAGCAGCACCCCTCTGCTTCAGCTCCTGCCCTGTTTGAGTTCCTGTCCTGACTTCCTTCCCTGATAAACAGTGATATGGAGTCCTAAGCCAAATAAAAACCATTCCCCACCAACTTGGTCCTGGTGTTTCATCATAGCAACAGGAAGCTAACAAGGATGGGGGAAATACCACCTTCCAGAAACAGATTTGCTATGAGGCCAGCAATACCTTCTGTGACTGGCATCCTGTGGATAAGTCAAGGTGAGCAAGACAGTATCAGTCAAACCCTACAGCCATTTACAGAGAGACAACCAACAGAAGATTCTGCCAAAGGCCTCATGCCATCCAGACAGAGGCAGAAGGAAGGCTCAAGCAATTTCCTTGACCTTTCCTGCATATGCCCTTTTCTCTGACCCTGAGTTTTGTTAACACTTAAAAGGTCACAAGCTCCTTGGATTCGAGGGGTTAAAACCCCCAACTAAGGAATATAACTGAATTAGAAAAAAACAAAATACAGCTAGTAGGCCAGCTCTGTTTACAGAAATTCCAAGGAATGTCTGAAATCTACAGGGAGTTAGTGTCTAATGAAAAAGTAAGAGGGAGATCAAGGGCCAGGTGCAGTGAGTGATGCAGGCCTGTAATCCCAGCACTCAGGGAGGCAGAGGCAGGTGGATGAGGTCTACAAAGGGAGACTAGGAAAGCCAAGGCTACACAGAGAAATCCTGCCTCAAAAAACCATGGATGGATGGATAGATAGATAGATAGATAGATAGATAAACAAAGAGATCAAACAGGGCTGCAGCAGTAAGAACGGTACACATTATTCTACTACTTAAACTCCTGGGCAGAAGGCATTCTTTTCATTTTCAACGGCAAGATGAAAATCACTTGTATATATTTCTCTGCACAAGGGCTAGGCATGTATGATGGCGAATACCTCTAGTCCTAGTACTCAGGAAGCCACGAGGGCAAAGCTAGCCTGGTCTACAATGTGAGTTTCAGGCTAGCCGGCAAAACTCCACCTCAAAGAAGAAAACAAAATGCACAAGAAGGAAACCATAGGGCTGAGAGGCCAGAACAGGAAAGTAGTGCAGAAAGCAAGCTCTGGGGACAGAAACTGCAGAACACTCCCTTCCTCCGTGCTTTAAGTCTAAGCCTAAAAAGGGGTTCCTCTATCCCACTCCCAAAGACTGCAAACAAAGGCCAGAAAAAAGCCACAATCAACCCAAAGAACATTTTCTTGGTGATCCTGAAGGAACAGAAAATTCTGGAATCACCCAAGAGATCTATGGTTAGGTAAAAGTAGGAGCCATTCTCCCCATGGAATCACAGCTCTCTGGCATATGCTACCAACGGCCCAAGGCAAACCCTTTGGAGATGATACACAAAATATCAAGGCAACCTTATGTAGCAAGTTAGGTCTTCAAGCAACATTAATCTATTAAGTAATAAGCACTTGGGCCCCAAACTGGATACAGCTTCCCAATTCCTTCAATTCTAAAAGCTAATCATTAACTTAATAATAGGAAAACAGTCACTAGTGTCTAAAGCAGATCACAGAAACTTCTAATTATTCCTTCTCGCCCTTTGAAGTACAAATCAGAACCGCTGGGCTGATAAGCTGGGGTGGCCTTGCAATGCCATGTGCCACTACAGAAACCACAGGCCACACACGTCACCATCTCACCTGCCTGTGGCCGGACCCAAATCCTGCATCTTCATTCCACTGCGGCTAGGGAGATCCTGCACCCTTCCCCAGTTTGGGACCACCTCACCGATGGAACACAGCTGTCTGTGAGCCACTCTCACTTCAGTAGCCATGCAGCAGCACCACAGAGAGCATGACTTACCCATTCATTCAAACGTACCGAGCTTTCTGAATGTAAATGTATGATATGCCCTTTGCCAATACTGTAAAACCCAGCATAAGGCCCAGGGGATGCCAACTCCTGTGAGAGAAGCTCTGGTAACATCTGGGATAGAGAACTCTGAACCCATACTTGGACATACATATGCATACTCTGAGTAATGCTGAACATCACAAGATTTTATGTTATGTTGTTGCTCTGTGTGAGACAGGATCTCTCTCCATTTCAGTGGCTAGCTTCAAATGCAGTCCTCCTAGCTCAGCCTCCTGAGTACTAGAATTACACCACAGGCACAGTTTGTGTGTCAGTGTGCTGCACAGAGAAACCCTGTCTCAGAAAAAGCAAAAAATAAAATAAATAATTTGTTTGCCCTTAAATTGTGACCTTTAGGGCTAAGGAAGTAGCCTAATGGCAGGATGTTTGCCTAGCATGCATGAGGTCCTATGCTTACACCCCAGTGCCATGCCAAAACCAAATAATCCTAACATGTATGCTTACCATGTCCAAGAAACAACATTGAGGAGTGTCATCCCATGAGACAATGTGCTCTGGACTTCAGAGTGAAAAGGGTGGAAAGAGGAGCCTGCCATTTTCATACTTCTTCCCACCTCAAGGATCTTAGCCAAAGGGAAAAGTCCTAAAGTAAATAATGAACTACTTCCAAGTCAAGAAAAGCTTCACAGAAGAACTGGGTTTCATCACCAGTAACAGAAAAAGGGAAGGTTGTGGGAATGGCAGCTGCCTTTCTAAGGTTCCTCTGTTCTAAGTGATTCCAACACAGTCCTATGTTAAAGGAAAACCCTTAGATATTTGCAAAAAAACAGACACTGAGACATCTTTTTATTTGGTTTTGATACAAGATCTCTCTACATAACAAAACTGCCCTGAAACTCACTCTGGAGGCCAAGTGACCTTGAACTACAGATATAGGCTTGCCTCTGCCTCCAGATTGCTGAGATTAAGTCGCAAACCACCAAGCCTGGCTTTAGACATCTTTTTAAACTTGGTCATAAAACATGATCCATATTATCTGGTGATTTTTCAAAGTTCTTAAGTACAGAAGTCTTAGGTCCCCTTTAAAAGGAAAGAGAGGAGCCACTTAGCTCATGGGAAGAAGAAAAAAGAGAAAGAGAAAAAAGAAGACAACCTGGAGAGAGGGACAGGGCTCACAGAACAATGGCTGGAGGTCTTAAGAGATGACTCAATCAGTAAACCGACTTGCTGTACAAGCATGTACACCAGACCCAAGTTCAAATCCTCAAAGCCCCTAGAAAAAGCCATGTATGGTCATTCTCATGCCTGTAACCCTAGTGCTGTGGAGGACAGAGACAAGAGGATCACTGTGGCTTTGTAGCTACTAGCCAAGCTGTAGATTCAGTGAGAGCCTAGCCCCCACCCCACCTAAAGAGAAGGAGGAGAAAGGCCAAGATGGGAACCAGCACAGGGATGTGCTTGGCACACACAAACACGATGTTGTAAATCCAGGGGCTGGTGGGAATGTGGGGACGTACGCAGCCCCAGCCAGCAGCTTGTTTCCTTCCCCACCTTCTATTTCACATGTCTCAAAATCCCAACTGCAGCCCTAGAGATAGGGCTGATAGACCGCAGCTACGTATGGAAGACAAACCCAAGCAACTGGAGGCACCAAGAAATTAGTAACCACCCTTTCAGCAAAGAGCCGGGAATGGGCCTTCAAGATTGCTCAGTGGGCAAAGCACTTGCCACCAAGCGTGGTGACCTCAGTTCAATCCCCAGGACCCACCTGGTACAAAAAGAAAACTGACTCCTGCAAACTGTCCACACACATGCAGTTTGGCATGTGTGCAACTACACAAACTACAGATAGTATAACGTACAGAAGTTAGCCAGGAATACACTGGGTTCATAAAGAGAATAACTGCCCGTAGGCAGAAGAAAAGACAAGCCTGGAGCAGCCAGGGTGCAGCAATTAGGTAGGGACAGGTACTTCATTTAGGTAGCAATCTGCCTTTCTTAAGCACCTGCTTCTTCTTTGCTGGGTTTTTTCTGACCGAATTTTACAGGAGACATAGAGATGTGGATATCAGCCACATAGATGAACAACTTGAGGGAATTGGGGTCCATCAGAGACAGGTGTGTCTCTCCTTTTGGCAGCCATGCTGAGTTTATCCTTTACCTAGCTAACCCCACAGCTTTCGGCACACACGCCTTGACTACTAAGCACTTAGTAGCTAACTACAAAGTAGCACTATCTGTCTTAGGGAAGATAGGATCCTCCTTACATTAAAGCAGGAAAAGAAAACTCTAAATAAAAAGTTAATTTCATATTAATCCTAAAAATCAGAAAGTATGTAGCAGCGAGCCCAGAGTTCACTGAAGATTCTCCCACATGGAATACACTAATTTAACATTTGACTTTGATGTGTAGCTTCTAAAAGGCACATGCAAGTTTCAGAATGCTTGATTTTCCTCTAATGAGTCATCCCGTGGTTTCACCCTGACTCTGCTTACAGAAAATACTCCGTGAAGGCAGTGTGCTATTAGTCAATTAAGTTGATTTCTTTTAAAATATTACATTTTCAACAGTCATATCAGAGCATAATCCTGAAAACTCCTTTTCAGAGACACAAAAGTCCTCTTTCTATTGTCTGAAAGTAGAATAGCAGAGCAGTTGGATGTAATTAAAAAGCCAAGCACTGACCCAACCAGAGGCTTTGAAGAAGCCCTTCCAAACCCAGCTTCAAAGAAAGCTATTTGCATATTATTTCTACTTCCCACCTGCCCCAGGGGAACCCAAGGATACAGCTTCACAGAGGCTGGAGGCTCAGCCACTTCCTCAGGAAGTGGTACAACCACAGCAGTCCCCCCCCCACACACACACACAGGTCCCCAACATCAGGACTAAGAAGCCGAAGCCGGGTGACCAGAGCTGTAATCCTGACCAGGCCTGCTTCAGCACACAGCTGTGGAAGGTCGACACGGCTGGCCCTGGGTCACAGCCCAGGTGGAACATGGCAGGTCCTACTCTGTGCAGTTTCCCTTCACCTCAGACCACACCAACCCACCCACCCAAAGTCCATGAGAGGCAGGGTCAGCAACATGCTGACATGTTTTCTTTTTCTGCTCCATGCCAAAATAGAACTGCAATGACTTGCTGTGAGACCAAGGTTCTTGAACACACATTATCTACTCACTGAAGAAACAGTATTCAAAATATACCTAGTCAGGGTCCTCCTGTAGAAAACAGTGAATTTAAAGGGCAAGATTATCCTCAGGTTAACACTTCACAGGGAACAGTCAGTAAGAAAAACTCAAATACAGAATTAAGAGTTTACAGTTAGGGGTTTGGAGACTGCTCCGCTGTTGTTTGCTTTTGCTGATCTTGCAGAAGGGAGGGGGTGGCCTGAAATCCCAGCCACTCAGAAGAAAAAGGTGCACAAGTTTGAGGCGAGCCTGGGCTACTGAGTGAGTCCAAGACCAACCTATACAACTTATTGAAACTCCTGTATCAAAAATTGGGGGGGTGGGGGTGAGAATGCTCTGGAAACAGCTAAGCAGCAACACCCTTTCTCATGACCCTAAGTGCAATCCCCAGAACTGGACAATAACTTATTACTATTAAACTACAGCGTGGAAGCAGAGGCGAGTCCTGGGTCTGCCCAAGCCCCTAGGTTCCTCACTAGCATACTGTGTAATGGCATGAAACCCAGCCATGGTACCCGGTAACTCTGCTCTCCCAAAGGCCCTTCATCCTGCCCCTATGAACTAGCTATCTTCCCAGAAATACCACATCTGCACATACCTGGCACAGAACCATTAAAAAGTACACAGGGCAGGACTTGCCCAGACTCAGATTTCATTAGCTAATTAAGGAAAATCCTCAGGTAAGGAGGTTACAATAGGGCAATCTCTGTCCCAGCAGCTTTTACAAACAGTAACTTCTTAAAATCCACGAAGGAAAAACAGATGTTCTTTTCTTAGATATTCACAAGGAAAAATAGGCAGCAAGGACCCTATGAAGATGAAAAGCCATTAATGTTATGGCACAAGGACAATATTTAAAATCAAACTGAAGAACATCTACACAGAAATATTTGAGGAGAGCCAGGCATGGTAGCACATGCCTGTAACCCAGCACCTGGGGAAGCTGAGGCAGGTGGATCTCTGCAAGTCTGAGTTAGCGGCCAGCCTGCTCTACAAAGGAGTCCAGGGACAGCCAGTGCTACACAGAGACATCCAGTCTCAAAAAAAAAAAGTGAGGGGGCTGAAGAGATGGCTCAGCAGTTAGGAGCACTGACTGCTCTTCCAGAGGACCGGGGTTCAATTCCCAGCACCCACGTGGCAGCTCACAGCTGTTTGTAACTCCTGTTCCAGAGGATCTGACACTCCCATATAGATATGAATGCAGTCAAAACATCAATGTACATAAAATAAAAATAATAAATTTTAAACAAAGAAGAAAGAAATGTTTGAGGAAAAACTCTAAAAAGTATGCAAATTTCTAGTAAAACAAGAAGTAAAAACTTAAGCAGCTCCGGTTTACCTTGTTACAATGTTACAAATAACACTGAGTGTGTGTGTGTGTGTGTGTGTGTGTGTGTGTGTGTGTGTGTGTGTG
>NW_026596040.1:26384123-26401383 GCF_907164565.1 Psammomys obesus | reverse complement strand
GTGTGTGTGTGTGTGTGTGTGTGTGTGTGTGTGTGTGTGTGTGTGTGTGTGTGTGTGTGTATTTCCCCCTCCTGAGATAGGATCTCACTACCTAGCTCTGGCAGTCCTGGAATTCACTATGTAGACCAGGCTGGCCTGTCTCTGCCTCCCAGGTGTTGGCAATAAAGGCAGGAGTCACCACATCCAGAAACCTTTCCTACCATAACCACTTTGTTTTGATGGTGTCGAGAACTGAATCAGAATCACCTGCTCTCTAACACTGCGCTTCATCTCCAGCACATCTAAACCACTTTTGTTTTGTTGTTTGAGACATGGTCTAAGTAGCTCTGGCTAGCCTGGTCCTCTCTCTATGGAGACCAGGCTGACCTCAAACGCAAAGCCTACTCGGATGAAAGGCATGCAGCACCACACCTAGCCCACCTGAGCCATTTGTAAGCACACAGGCGAAGTGCTAAGCTCCTCTACATTCTGTGTGTACTCTCATAAAACTTAAAAACAAACAAAAACAAAACGGCCAGCTGTGGCGGCACTCAAGATCCTCAGGCAAGAGGACTACCAGGAGTTCAAGACCCACACTCAAAACAGAGAGAAAGCTCGTTCAGATACACGTACCTCTGCATTTAAAAGGAAGCAGGTGGGACTCTCAATTTCCTACAGCCATGGCCTCCCAAGAAGGTGCCTCTGGACAACAAGCTCATTTCCACTGATGGACCCACATTCCTTGTGTTTCTCCACAGTTTCAAACACTGAAAGGGTCTGGTTAGACCTGCTTCCATGAACAAGCTTCAGGAAAACCATTAAGACTGTGTGTGCATGGAATCATATGGGTGCCTGCATGCGTGTTTGGGGTGCACGTGTATGGGCAGGAGTGTGTGAGAAATCCCTGTCTAGTGTCTTCTCCAATCACTTTCGACCTTCTTTTTTGGGACAGAGTCTCAAACTGAACCTGGAACTAAGTGTTCAACCAGGCTGGCCTGCCGGCCACTGAGCCCCAGGTAGCTAGCTCCCTGTCTGCCTCCCGAACTCGGGGGACTACAGCGCCTGCTATTTTCATTTTCTATGTGGATGATGGGGATCCAAACTCAGGTCCTTATGCTCATCAGCTGAGCCATCCCTTCACCTTGAACTTGCAGCAATCTTCCTGCCCCCACTTCCCAAGTGCTAGTCCCCAGGGCCACCCGGACTCTCTTCAAGTGGGCTATCCAAGCGGCCCCACAATGAAAGCAAGGACACTTCCCTGAGTGCCCCCACACTCAGACAGGAGCCTCCGCTGAGTTAATAAAACCTGTTTCGTGAGTTCCAGCACTGGGTAAAGAAGTGAAAAGGAGCCAGCAGCACACTCCTAGTAGCAGGCAGCACACTCAGACTCCAGATGCGCTCCTCTGGTGTCTATAAATGTCACGCTTTTTAGTGGCTTCTCCACAGTTCTGCTCTGAGGTAAAATACAGATTTCCTAAATTAGAAGTGATATTTTGAGTACAGAAATGAGAGCTTCAAATAACTCTCCATTATCACCTGAATAGACCAGACCATCCAAATTTCTGTAGCTAAGCCCCAAGGCCTGCTTGGAAGCCTCTGTCCCTCAGCTGCTCACACAGCATGCTCACGTTTCTTCTCATGTTTTTCCAACTTAGCAATTCCAACATTAAAAAATATGGACAAGGGGGACATGAGATAACACAGCAGGTAAAGGCATTTGCCATCATCAACCTGAGTCCAGGATCCACACTGGAAAAGCCCAACCTCCACACAGGAGGAAAGGCCCAACCTCCACCAGTTGTCCTTTGGCTTCCACATCCACACAGTAGCACATGCATAGAAAATAAATACATGAAAATGTAATTTTTAAACAATTTTTAATTAATTTATTTGTGCATATGCATGTTTGTGTATACATACATGTACACATGGGGTGGGGGGGCATGGGGGGTGTGTATGCCATGGTGCATGTGTCAAGGTCACGGGACAACTCTGGGAAGTCAGTTTTCTCCTGCCACCTTTATGGGATTATGGGGCTTGAACTCAGGTCCCTAGGCTTGCATGGCAAGCACTTTACCCACTGAGCCATCTCAGAAGCTCTGTGAAAAGTTTGAGCAGTAAAAATTCTATCAATAAAACCTCTGCTGAGAGAAGCCAACAGGTATGAGCTTTTGTGAACTACCAACTCTAAAACTCCTATCTTCCTCTCTCCTCTTTTCCTCCCCATCTCCTCACCTCCCTTCCTCTGTTCTTTCTCTTTTTTCCCTTCTCTTTCCCATACCCATGTCAGATGGCTCACAACTGCCTAAAACTCCAGCTCCTGGGATCTGATGCTTCAACCTCCAAGGACACATGCACTACGGTGCACAGACAAATACATATAATAAAAACAACAAAACAAATCTTAAAAAGATAAGTTTAGTAATAAAAATTTAGTTTTTCTGAAAGGATCTTGCCTGCAGTTCAACGCCAGAGAAATGACATTTTTTAAAACCTCATTTGAGGCTGGAGATAGGAACGTACTCCTCTAATCCAGCACTAAAGGCAGAGGCAGGCAGATCTTCTTGAGTTTAAGACCAGCCAGGTCTACATAATGAATTCCAGACTGGCCAAAAATACTTAGTGAAATCCTGTCTCAATAAAGTAAGATATAATAAAACCATCATTTGGCTGGCTCTCTAAGAACTGCCAAAGCAAGTTATCTGTCTTGTAAAACTCAAGTGTGCATGGTGAAGGAGGACAGGTGAAAAGCTGACAAAGGGAACACAGCACCCTCACAATGCTGAGGGTCGAACCCAGGACCCTGCACTTGATTTGCAGGTATGCACCACTGAGCCGCACCCCAGTCTTTGTCCCATCATTCTTTAGGATTTCACTCCTGAAGCCAGGCACAGCAGCCTCATATCCAAGCACTTGGAATGCTGAGGCAAGGGGACCGCTGCTCAAGGCTGGCCTAGACTATACTGCAAGACCCAGAAAAAAATCCACAGATGTAAAATACAAAGAAGAACATCTAACTCCGCCAGGGGTAACGGCACACTCCTGGAATCCCAGCACTCGGGGAGGCAGAGGCAGGCTGATCTCTGACTTCCAGGCCAGCCTAGTCTATAAGTTCAGGACAGCCAAGGCTACACAGAGAAACCCTGTCTCAAGAAAAGAAAAGGAAAAAAAATCCACAAATGTAAAACAGAGATAAGAATATCTAACTCTTGGGACTAGAGAGATGGCTCAGTGGTTAACAGCACTAGCTGCCCTTCCAAAGGACCACACAGCAGCTCAGAGCTGTCTATAACTCCAGTTCCAAGGGGCCTGAAACCTACACACAGACAAACATGCAGGAAAAACACCAATGTATACAAAATAAAAATAAATCAATCATTTTAAAAAAGAGAGAATATCTAAAGAGAGTTGCTATGTATGTTTGGAGGCCAAGGGTTAATATGATCCAGTATATTGTATGATGGTCTCAAAAATTAGTAAAAATGTATTCTCTTTTTAAACAGTTTCTATGAGGGTTAACTAAATCAAGAAAGTGGGTCCTGGAGAGATGGCTCAGTGGTTAAGAGCATGTGCAGAAGCCCCAGACTCAGTTCCCAGCACTGACATGGTGGCTCACTTGAGTTCAAGGAGATCTGACTCTCTTCTGGCCTCTGTCTGCACACCCATGGTGCACTGACACACAGGCAAATAGCCATCCTCATAAAATCTAAACCTAAATCAAAGAAATCAAGTAGGTGCTCATGACAGTACCCAGGCCATAGCCCTTTCTAAATAGAGTTACTGCAATATCAAAATAAGCTCAGTGGCCAGGCTGGGTGACCCTAGGCAGAGGCAGAAAGATCAGGAGTTCAAGGCTAGCCAGAGCTACATAGAAAGACCCACACATACACTGGAAGAAAGAAAAAAAAAAAAAACAGACATAAAAACAAAAAGGTCAGTGTTGGAATTCTAGCAGAGAGTGCAAGAACAAACTGAACCACAACAGTGACACTATCAGCAGACAATACCACGGCAGATGCTACCAGAATTCCCATCAATCCACAGGGTGACAAAGAATGTTCTTAAGCCCCTTAACAAATAGGCACTTTGGCAAGGTCTTCTAAGAAGTAAAACAGGAGAAAAATTTTCCTACCCTCAATGACCTGAAACTAGAGCACAGTGTAACCAAAGACACTACAGCTCAATTGAAACTCCAGCAGGAGCCAAGAGGACTAGAGGAACATTTTCAATTCTGACCTGTCTCAATAAAACCATCAAAGTCTAATCACTGTTGTGTCAAGTGCTGAACTACCACCAGACATGGTTTTACCAGATACTGTAAGTGCCTGTGAGGACTCCAAGCATACAGCCATACAAATGACCATAAAAGAGGATTAAAATGTACACTGATGTGCCTGTGCAAGACCCTAAGCACAGGGTTAAACAACTCCTCTAGTGATTCAGCCAAGTCTCCTGCCTCCGGCATTCCAGGACAAGGAACTATTCAAATAAACCATGCATTTGTGGAGCAAATAATGCTCCAACTTCTTACACAGTTTGTTTGTAACATCTGAAGGTAGGAGAACAACTTGTAGGAGTCAGTCCTCTCCTTCTACCATTTGAGTCCCAAGGATTGAACTCAAATGGTCAGTTTGGTGGCAAATGCCTTTACCCTCTGAGCCATCTCACTCGCCCTATTATACTCTGAGTTGAGTAAGAGAGAACAAAATCTTTGGTTTGGTTTCTGTAGTTGCAGTTTTTGTTTTGGGACCGAGTCTCACACTCTAGCCCAGGCTGGCATGGATGACCTGGAACTCTCTATAGTCCAAGCTGACCTCAAACTACAGACACTCTACTCACCCTTTGGACAGTTGCGATGCATAGCCATTGAGCCATCACACCCAGCTTAATATAGACTCAGTTCCAGACTAAAGAGCTCAGCACCTCAGCTCCTGAACTAGGGTAAAGAGTCAAACTATCATCAGAGCAGCCAGTCTGATGCCAGCGCACTCTCAGCTAGCTGCTTCAGAGCCTCCATTTCTTAAGCAGGCAACAGAAGAACACCCACCCACCAGAGTTGCTGAGAGCCATAACAACTCCAAAATCAAGTGTCCCCAACTGGTTTTCTTAGTTTCATTTTCCCAACAGGATGAAGTCACCTCTTGTTTTTCTCTCAGGCAGACAGCTGTGTTCAGTCACTGCCGCACTTTTTCTTCTTCTGGCAGGCATACTGCATCTCCACCATTTCTCTCTGGATCACCCTTTTTTGTCAGACTCCATCCCTTACCTTCTTCATAATTCCACCAAAATTTATCTTTTACAGAATCCTTTCTTTCTTTGCATCCTTCACTTTAGAAACCAAAGGAGCATTTCAGAAAAAGTTTCTTACAAATTAAGAAAATTCGATTTTGTCATGAGGAAGTTTTGGGGGTTTGGCTTTTTGGTTCTGAGACAGTCTTACTACATAGCCAGCTTCTAGCTGGCCTGGAGCTGTGCCTTTGTCATGTGACCTCTAGCCACACAAACAGCAAACCTATCAGGTCTTTCAGTGTCTTCCACCATGAACCCCCTACAAGAAACTGCTGCTGCTCCCTGTCTCTATGCCCCACCTCTGTCATACCAGTGTCCCCTGTCACCATGCACATGGAGGCAGTAGATCCTTCTAAGAACCTCACTCACTCACCTGTTCAGTTACTGGCACCAGGGAGCCTCTCCTATCAGCACCACGTACTGCTCAGCCCAACCCCTACTGTCTTGCAGTCTGAGGTAGCCACTGGTCCTACACCCCACACTCTTGCTTGTTTTACTGCACTATGACCATCTCGGCCGGGCCTTCTGAGGTCCCTGTGGGCTGACTTCTGGTCTGTGGCTCCTAGCTCACCCTGATTCTTGGCATACTCCAAGCCAGGCTTAACTTCTTCCAGCTACATTCTGAACTCATCCACAGCTCTAACACTCATAATTTCTCTCCCTGCCCAGCCTTGTCCCCATTTCACCAAACCTCAGTCTAATCCCACTGCAGTAATCTGCAACCCCATAGCAGTCCTACTACATTCCAGCCCAGCCCAGAAAGAGACGCCTGACATGCAAGGAGCAACACTATGAGCTAAACTGGCAGATGACAGGTTCAGCCAACAACATAAATGACTGTCAACCCAGGGTCATATTTCATAGAGCGGCAGCCAAATGCCAGCATGGCATAAAGTCCACTATGATTTGTGTATCAAGGCAGGCTTTTGTAGGAACAGGGTAGAGCACATCTGACACAACTGTATTCCTATCTCAGAGTCCAGCAGTGTGTCTTCCCAAAGCAAAAAATGCACTCGTCCAGTCTCTCACGGCTCACTCACTAATCAGCTCCTTCCTCCAGCTCAATTTCCTGGCTGGCTGGGACTCCGCAGTGACCTTGCCAGGGGAGCTGGTTCCCCAGGACCAACTGCTGGTAGACTTCTCAAGTACTAGAAAGGACGATCAGCCTTCTTCCACGTGAGGTGGCTCTTACAACTCACTCATAAGAGGTCATGAATCACTTCAACTCTCCATCAGGTACAGAGACTGAAATGGTGACTGACTATAGATTCTGAATTCCTGTCTCTCACTAGATCCCAAATCACTGAGTCAAGTAAACTGGCAGGCACTGGCCGGGTGCTGGCCTAAGGCCTGACAGCCCCTTATGGCAGCTGCCCTATCAGATTATAGGAGCTAAAGGGTTAAAGGGAAGCTGGGAGTGGTGGCTCACATCTGTAATTTCAGCACTCAGGAGGATGAGGTATGATTGCAAGAAGTTCAAGGCCAGCTAGAACTAGAGTTCAAGCACAAACACACAAGAACAAAAAAGGGGTTAATGACGTAGCTCAATTCCTAGAGTGAATGCTAGGTAAGCACAAGGCCCTGGGTTCAATCAAGCACTTCCCACACTGTAACAAGATCCCTCTATTATTTATGTATCAATTAAAGAGTGAGAAGTGACCTTAAACAACCAGCCCTAGGTGACAGGCACAGAACACCACAAGCAAGCAGAGATTTTACATACAAAGACAGGAGGAGGCAGTACAGGGGTACAGTGGGGTTCAGTATATAATGACTTGACCCTGCTTCAAATCTACCATCCATCACTTGGGAATAGTGCATGGGAGCTTTGTTTGTTTGTTTGTTGAGACAGGGACTAACTGTGTAACTCTGGCTGTCCTGGAACTCACTATGTAGAACAGGCTGGCCTCAAACTCAAAGAACCCACCTGCCTCCCAACTGCTGGGATAGGGCATGTACTACCATGCCCAGCAGAAACAGTGCAATTTTAGCTAGTCACTTTCCGCTGAGTCTTCACAGGCATGCAAGTACACCTTCCAGGATATTAGTCTGAGGCATGACACACACACCTAGTAAGCTACAGCAAGCCATGCTTTCTTTCCTGGAGCTCACACTGAGGCATAGCTGTGCAAACCCTCTAGCCAAGAGGAAGCAGGAACACCTGGGAAAGAAAAGCTGGCTCCGTCTAGGAAAGGGCAGGCTTCCCTAACAAGGGGACACCAACACATTGTTGAACTGACTGTTTTCCAACCAAAGGACCACTAAATAAACAGGAATGACATGGAGGGTACCGGAGTTACAGCACTGAAACTATTTTGATAGATGTCCACCCAACATTCTAGGCTACTCTGCTCAACAGAAACATGAAAACCATATGTAGTTTTAAGTTTCCCATGAGTCATATTTTTTGAGAGGAAAAAAAAGGGGGGTAAAATGGGTCATTTTGTCCCAGGTCATGGGACATTGCAGACTGTAGGCTGAATGTATGAGGGTATTTAAACACAGGATTATTCACTTACTATGAAACCAATACAAAAAAATTAATGAGCTATTTCACACTTCCTTTATGTCTTTCAATCCTGTGTCTTTCTCTGTCACTCTCAAGTAGTCCAGGCTATACCTGAACTCCGTATGACCTTGAGCCACTTACTTCAGCCGGGAGTGTTAGAGTTACAGGGAGGCATTCCAGGCCCAATTTCTGGGAGCATCTTATATTTATGGTTCATGTGCAGACATGAACGTGTAGCTGCTGTCACATAAATATGTAAAGAGAAAGACATTGCCAGAGAAAGACATTGCTAAGCTGGCATTCTTATTAGAGACAGCCTCACTGTGTAACCTTGGCTGGCCTAGAAATCAAGAGATCAGCCTGCCTCCCCCTCCTAAGCGCTTGTTTGGACTAAAGGCCTGAAACACCACACCCAACAAATTTGGCTCATTTTAGTATACAACTTTTCTTCTGCTTCAAGCTAAAGTCTTGACCAGATTCAGTGACCTAGCCGAGTAGTTCCATGAGTGAAGAGAAGTGAAACACAAGGTTTAACTCTAACTAAAACTGAAAATTTAACCAAGCTGGGCTGTACACACCATCCTCTTGCCTATGTTTTAGCCACTTTTAAACAGATACTGAGGCAGCTATAACTGCAGTGTCAGGCACAAGCAGATGAGAGATATTCTCTGTATTTTCATGGTCAAAGTTAAATGCCTTCTTGCAGCAAAGTAAGATAGTACAGAAACAGAAGACTCTCCAAAACAATGTCATTTTCCTCACATGGGAATACCAGGAAACAGAGTAATAGTCACAATCCGGGGAGGACACACTGCACGCACTCTGCTGTGCATAACCACACTCCAGGAAACTCTGGTTTGAGAGTTTAAGAAACTAGCAGGTCCCACAGCCAATAAGAACAGAACACAGGCCTGCATCACTGAGGATTACCAAAACAGAACATTTCAGAGAATCTGACAAAGGCATCTCAACACATCCATAGCCATACCACCCAGAACTAATCAAGCATTCCGGATCACCATTCCCACCTACTCTCCTGGCCCTACTATGAAAGACATAAGCATAATCGTAAAAGCTCAGCTTATCAGAGTCTGAGAGACTTAATTTGATTAACTCATGTTTTCAGGTTCATCTGATAGAAATTCCAATTATGAGTAGAATCATATACCACCAAAACATAAAAGGCTGGGGTCCATGGAGAAAGCCATGGCAAGGTCTTAGATGTGGGTCCAGATGCTGTATCCTGGATCCCTCTCTGTTCTGCACTACCTGATAAGCCCATCCTCTACTTGATTAACTGTAAAAAATGAGGCAAAAATGACAAATTATATCTGAACTATGTCCATCCAGGAATGCTTTAAAGCAGTAGGCGTCTAATGATCTAACCTCTGTGACTTTTCAGCACTCTTATCTTAGGATTCAGATCCCTGTCATCTACCCTTTTGAACAGAAATCACAAAACCAATGCCCATTACCAGCCCCAAGAGGCAGCCCCAAAATGAGTCTGCATCTCATTTTGAAGTTGAGCAAACACGTGATATCTTTTCCATCTTTAGGACTGTTGTACATGCCAGGAAGTTCTAACTCTGTCAAGGTGTTAAGTACCAGCTTTATTGAAAAACCGTACATCACTGGTGTGTGGGGCCGAAACACGGCAACCCTAGGAGGAGACTGTGTGACAGCTAAGACGACGACTCGGCATCTCTCTGAAACTGTGCTTCTGTCTGAAAATGCTGATCACACAGAATTTGCTCTCCCCTCTCAATCATCCTGCCTGGAAAATGATTCCAAGAATTCTTCAAGCTATGGTTGGCTTGCTTATTGTCATCTCGCCTTCAATTCACTTCTCTCTTATTTTCAGAGCATCTCTCTATTTCTCCTCGCCTCTGCTTTGTGCCCAGGAAAACCTCCGTCCTTCCAATGTGCTATTTCTAGAGGCAGCTCTGCTACAGAGAACACACACTCCTCTCTGTGCTGACCGGTCAGGAGAACTCTTGGTGTAGCTCAAAACTCCTCACTACAGCCTCAAGGGAGAACACCTACTAGCCTGAGCACCCCAATATCTCTGCTGCTGAGCACCTGCTCTGCCTCTGGAGATTTTTGACCCGCCATACCCCAAATATCATCCATGTGCTAGGGCGCATGTCTCAAATCCTACCTACCTGCTACCACTATGCATGATCTGGGAGCCCTTAGCCAGAGTGTCCTCCTGTTATCACTGCTCTATGCTAATGGTAAGTCTCCCCTTATCTGTGACTTCACTTTCTAAGGTAGTTACAAAAGTCAACAACAGTCTGAAAATATTAAATGGAAAATTCTAGAAAATAAACAATTCCTGTTTCAAATAACATTTACCACAGTATGTTATTAGTATTCCGTCTTGATATTAGAAACTTGTTAATCTTACTCTCATCTCACTTTCAATTCACTTCATTTTCAGAGCACATAAAGACAAAAGCATCTCTCCGTTCCTTCTACTTCTACTTTGTGCCCAGGAAAACGGCCTCATTTTCTCTCAGGTTTGTATGAATAGGAAAGACCTACCACACAGACGGTTTGGTGCTGAGTTCCAGGCACCCACAGGTAGCCTTAGAAACGGTCCCTCCACCGAATACTGTGATGCTGCCATTCACTCAATTTGACCTCTAGCCCTCTTGCCATACCAGTACAGCTAAGAGGCTGAGGGCTGCGTCCTAGGAAACCGTGCCCAAACCTGAATTTAGCAGATCAAGGTTTTTTACCACCATTCTTTTCCCATCTCTTCTGCCTTCTGACTTGGTCATCTCAAAACAGGAAGGACCAGCTGTCAAGTAGCCTACATGTCACCTTCAGAACCCTCCTTCAGCCTTCCTGCTCCATCACTCCCCACAACCAGTCATGTCCCACCACATGCTGCTGGCCCCTCCATAACCTCCCTCTTCCATTCCCACAGGCAGTACGCCTAGTCTTCAATGTAAAGCCTTAGATGCTCCCCCGTAAGTTGCTACGAGGAACCCTGCAAGGATCTCCCTGTCTTCTGCCTCAACAGCCTCCATTCCATTTCCAGGGTACTGCCACAAGACTTTTGGGATGAAGAATAAATAGCTCAGCTAAAACTAGTGTCCAGAATCACCACACTGTCCAAAAAGTTCTTCACCTTGTCCTTCTCTGCCTCATGGGCAGCAGCATGGCTACCACACTGCCTACCTCAGACCCACCAGGCTCTCTCTGCACCTTCCTATCGCTCACATGTTCTTCCTGAACCTTAGCAGGCCTCCTACACTCAAGGGCTTTCCAGGGTCAAATGCAAAGCCACCTCCTAACAATAACCGTAAACGCAGTCACATTTCTATGACAGCTCTGTGGGCTACTTCCTACTCTTTGCTCTCTGGTTTCCTCTTTCCTCAGAATTCCCAGGACCTGGCAAGATGCCTGCTGCTCAAAAAACAATATAGACACTGGTACCTGGCAGCAAGAACCCTCACATGGCATAGCTTAGCACGTCCTGGGCTTCCTCCCCTGTGCCACCATTGCCTGGGCCTAGTCTTCCAGATCTAAAAGCGATTTTATCCTCAGCCTCCCCTTTCTCCCTCATGAACTCAAAGGATTTTAACCAAAATGGGGGAAAAAAAATCTAGCACTAAGGGTTACAGACCAGCCTCAGTTACATAATGAGTTTCAGGACAGTGTGGGCTACAAGAGGGAGACTCTGTCTCCAAAAAAAACTTATTCATGTCTCCACTCCATTGCCATGACAGTGCCCAAATACATTCATCTCCTTTCAAGGTATCCAATGACTTCAAATGACAGGTACCAACAGTATTTTTAAAGAAGCTATTTATAGACACCAAGATTTCAACATAGCCCTATAGTATCATTTTTCAGAATTTCAAATCTATTACTGTGTGGTGTTTCACTGAACTGAAAACAAACGAAACTGCCAAACTAGGCTTGAGATTAAAAATAATTGCCGGAAGAAATAAAAGGCTGTTTCACCACTTGCAGTTTTTTGTTTCCATTTTGGCTAATTCCGATTAGTTCAGGGTGATAAAGCATGTCATCCCATTAGAGAGTTCCATTATCACGATCATCTCTGCAGTGTCTCCATCGGCACCAGTTCTGTTTTCTGGGAAGTCTTAACTGCAGCTGCCAAGGTTGAATCTCTTCTGTATGATACAGTGACCTGAATTTATTTCATTTAAGCTTCAAATTAAATTCATACATATGACCAAATAATGCCTAGTATTTACAAACAATAAAATAATAAAAGACAATGATCTGAAAACCACAGATATTTGTGGCAGATTTTTTTTTTCCCCACAATCACCTGGACGGGACACAACACTTCTTCAACCAGAGAAAGGATAAACAAACTGTGGTACATCCATACCATAGAATAGTACTCAGCAATAAAAAGGACCAAGAATCGATATACAAGAATTGATATATGGGCACATCCTGACAAGCGAAAGAAGCCATTTATAGGACATCCTGGGAAAACTCAACCAGTATAGACAGAGAAGACTACAGCTATAGCAGGACTGCAGCTGCCAGGGTCTTAGGTGAGGAAAGAGTTTACCTCAAAAGGATAGCAAGAAGTTTCCGGATGATGGAATTATTCTGCATGGATTATATCAACTCATACATGGCTATATACACATCAAAACCTAATGTACTGTACACCATATATCACTGGGTATAAATTAAACATTTTAAATTCTCTAACCATATCTTTGATTAGAGATCATCCCTTAAACATACTTAATACCAACTTATGGGCTTCTGGGCTGCTGTCTGTAAGGGCTGCTGCTTATTTCAACGGTTTTGAAAAGTGTGGGGGCACTCTGGGAATTGAGGAAAAAGCAGCCACAAATGTTCTTCAGATCCATTCGTCACCTTGTACTACCATTCCCTCTTGAGGTTCCACATCAGGGAAACTTCTGCAGCAGACTTGGCTCACTTCTACCAAGGACATGGGCAAGGTTACTCAAAATCCACACAACACAGAAGCTCACAAAAGGATTTCAGAGAAAGGGGGCAGGGACCAAATCCTAACATTATAACTCAACCTCGCAAGTGTAAGAAAAAAAAAAAAATCCACTTAAATGTCCCTTACTTCCTTCCAAGACTGTCCTTAAAAATGAGGCAGCTACAGGATAAAGTTTGGGGGCAGCCTGGGGCATGTATCAAAACCCAGTCTCTGAGGCGGGTGGGGGTTTTTGAGAGAAAAGAGAGGGTGGTAAGAAGGTCAGGAGGGAAGAAAAGTGAGAGAGACTATGAACACAGAATGAAACCCTGAACCAGGTTAGACTGAGCTGGTAAAAAAAAAAAAAACCTTGGATTGAGTGTTCTCCTTAACATGGAAAACATGACTCAATTTCAGGCAAAAGATGAAAACAAGCAAGTGTTCACCACCCAGTTACACTTTCTTTCCAGTGCACTCTCGCCAAACCCGCACATTCCTGTTGCAGACTGGGAAGGCCCGAAGGTCCTCCTCAGAGACTGCCTCAGGAAACAGCAAGCAGGCGCCTGCTGTAGCTACAGGATGGGTGCCATGGTGTTCCCTCCTGGCTCTCCCAGGAAACATGCCCTTGCTTTTTTCCAGAACACTCTGTGTTTCTGGCTCCCTCTTCCCCAGAGACAAGGGCCTGCTACCTTGTTACAGCCCAGCATGAGATCAACACCTGAGGCCAGCTCCAACCCAAGACGAGCTCATGACTGCTGCCAGGGAGAACCAGCTCCCCAGCCTCCAACAGCACTTGCAGCTGGAAAGACTGGCCTAAATGCGAAACAAATGCTATTTTCAGGAGAGACTTCTTGGAGGGAGGGGGAGGGGAAAGAACAAAGCTAAAGCCACCAAGAACATTCCATGACATGCAGCACCTAAAAAGGGCTTTTAAAACACATTCTCAAGAAACGGTCATCGCAAGGGGTGAACCATAAAAGTTAAATAAAAACCCCTGCCCTGGAAAGATGAGAATGAAGGACTAAATGACAAAATAGCTTATTGTATTAAGCTAATTAAGGCTTATCACATTAGCCATCTGAGTTTTAGTTGGCACCAGAAGCGCAGGGGCTAACACACCATGCAGTATAGATTTGAATATGCTCGGCAAGCATTATTTCTACCACAGTCAACTGAAGAACCTCCAGCAGTCAAAAATGAGACAGAACTGAACATCAGTTTTAGCACTGTGATTTGCAAAGAACCTTGTTCCATCGTGGAAGCTATCTGCTGGTATATCGTCTGAGATCATCCTTATCTCTATTAAATACAACATAAAATATTCCACACTAACCACGCACTCTAGTCTCCCCTTTTTTTGCCAGTGCTAGCACACAGGCGACTCTCTGCAGTCCAATGGAAAAAAAAACAAAACAAAAACATTCCAACAATAAAAACCCCTGCATACTTCATGCTTAACACCCTTCACTGCAGACAGACTGCCCACTAATAACTTCACCAATTCTAAGATCCTCCACATAACTGAATAGTCTATTCAGCTGAACCCGAAGAGGAACACGATACGCACTTCAAAGGGAGAAAATGTATTTGCAATCAGGTCTCCCATGGGCTCCTCTTGACTGTGCTTTTACCAAACCAGCAGAAAGGCAGAACCAGCTCTGTTACTGAGATCATATTGGACCTGACTCTGGTGCGACTGGTTTCCTGTTTGGGGAAGTTGCAGTTCTTTGCCCAAGGAACCCCAAGGCAAAATGTTCAATCTTCTCCTGGAAGCGTCCCCAGCCTTTGTTCTTCCCCAGTTTGCTGCCCTCCTCTGCTTGCTTCTCTCCTCTCCTTCCCAAGCTCTAGTTTACTTTTTTTTCTTTTTTTTTTCCCAATCCAGCTCTGACTGCAGTAAAGCCTTAGGTATTTCTACCACCACTACATTAAAACTGTAAGCAACCAGTCATTTTTTTCCCAGATGAAACCAGACAGACCTGAGACCTGGGTTCCTCTTAGCCCTTCGTCAGGATTCCACAGTAAAATGTATGCCACAAACAATCCAATGGCGAACTCACTGTCGACAGCCCCAGAATCAATAAAAGACATTCCACCACTTGACTGAGAAACCCTTCAGGTCCACACGGGAGCATGGAAAAAGGAGAGGTGATGGATGAACAAAAGACAATCTACCTCCAGGCTCCTCAAATCCTAAAAAGCTGGCTGGCCTGCTTCGATTTGGTGAAGCCCTTCCTTTTCTTACAATTGTGGGCAAAACGAGAGCTGTGGACTGCTCCTATGCAAAAACAGTGCATTCTCCACAAGGCCCAGCCGCCTGCCACCCTCTAAACATGCCTTTCCAGGCCTGACTCTTCCAAATGTCCAGGCACATGCGATTTAATGAAGGCATTCAGATCTCTCCTTGATAGCAACACCGTCAAAAGTCACTGGAATCCCATTAAACATGGATAACAGGAAAGGTTATTTGTTCTCCACTCTGACCCCCACTCGTCTCCAGGGTGCCAACACACTGTCAGTCTGTGTCAGAATGGATGTGCAAAGTAATATTTAAATTCATGCTAAAAATAGCATATCTCACCTTGTGAACCTTGACCTTTTGAAAAGACTTTGGACCAGTGTTCAGTTACTGTCACACGGTTGCATTCTCTGCAAATATGAAAGGGTTAAAAGCAGCCCCAGTCAACAGGCCTACAAGGAAAAAAAAGACAGCATGTATGGCTGACAGCATAACTGGAATGCATTTATGTTCATTTCCTAGAACAACATTGTTACCTTTTGGCCTTCATAATAGTCCCAAGTAGCCCCAACACCCTTTAGTAGCTTCTAAAAGGAAAAGCAGAAAACAGAACATAGCCTGCAAGAGAAAAAGGCATGCAAAGTAGCATTCTCCAGCAACAGACTACCATTTCAAATCCATCACTTCACTCTGGTTTTGTTTCCTTAAAAAAAAAAAAAAAACAGAGAGAGAGAGAGACTGACAAACCAAGTGTCCCCACCCTAATAAGGCACATACTTTTTTTCTTTTCTTTAATAAGGGTCATAAATCTCAGCTCCTTGTCCATCCCTTAAGCAGAAGAAAAAGGCAGGAAAAGCCCAAGAAACCTCAGATCCTGCAAATCTGCGCCTTTCCCCCATCATCTCTACACAGGCTCTTAGGGCTCCATCAGTCACGTCCCAGTGCTGTGTGGTGTCTAAGTGTGCGTTTACATACTGTGTTGGGATGGTACCTTCCAGCAAGCTCCTCTGCTTTTGGCTGCCATGAAGGGAGGAAGCTGCTATCCCACTGTAGTAGCTCAGTGACTGCATTGTGTTCAGGAGCTGATCTGCCTCAAACCAGTTTCAGCCGGTTCTGGTCACCCTACATAAAAAAGCTATGGCAACCCTCGCTGAGTTGCCAACAAGTCCCTGAAAATCATCACCACAGGGTGGGAGCTCGCTGGGGGATGCCTCTCCCTCTTAGGGCTTCCTGAGGAGGGAAAGGTCACTGGATGTGCCCCCTCCACACAAGCACAGAACCCTGGAAATGCTCACTTCACCAGCCCCCCACAGCCCCTCAGGGCTCATCCCCCTCCTCTCCACCCCGAAGCCCACCGCAGCAGACACTGTTTTCCCCCTCCTTCTCTTTCCCCCACTTACCTCCCACAACCTGGCTCAGATCTTTGTGTACGTGTGTGTCAGTGTATGTTCCCTGTGTTGGTGGCTGACAAAGAGCCCCCAAGAAAGCAATCTATGTGTGCCTCCTCACACAGGATGCGTCGGCTGCAGGAGCCGGCCTGGCCTCCTAGCAGAGTGGTGCTGGCTTGTTGACCAGGCTCCTCTCTGCCTGTCACCCCCACCCCACCCAGCCCCCTCCTCCCTTCCGTCCTTCTCTCTCCCAGCCCTGTCACCACCACCACCAGCAGCCCCCCCAGTCTCCTCCTCCTCCTCCAACCTTCTCTTCTTTCAAGCACCTGGGGGGGAGAAGTCCAAATCCCTTCACCTCTGGGTAGTACACTGGTGAGGTGTGGGGCTCTAGGGAACAAGTCAAGGGGCAGCAGGGAAGAGGGGGCACCCAGGCCTTGGGAAAATCCTCTGTGCACAAGCAGCTCTGGCGGGGGAGGCGAGCCCGCGCTCACGTGGCCCCCTCTGGAGTCGGTGGGGCCTAGCAACACCGGCCCGGCCTCGGGCCCCCCCTCAAGAAGCTGGCTGGGCGCGAAGGCCGGCTGTCCCCAAGGCCAGGGTGGGACAGGCCGCCGCACTCAGGCCAAGGGGCCTGCGCCTCGCGCTCGCCGTGACCCGCGGGGTGGCACGAGGGGCCCGATGCCCCCTCCCGCCCGCGTCCGCCCGCACCCCCGCGGTCCCCTGTCCCGGGCGCACACCCACCCCCTGGCCGGGCGGGCCTCCGCAGCGCTCAAGCCCGGCTGTCCGGGCCGCGGCTCGGGCGACCTCTGCTCCGCGCGCCGCCGGCGGCTGCTGCTGCTGCGCCCGCCGCGGTGAGAGCGGCGGCGGCGGCGGCGGCGGCGGCGGCGGCGGCGGTGGCGGTGGCTTCCATGCTACGG
>NW_026596040.1:26372123-26383723 GCF_907164565.1 Psammomys obesus | reverse complement strand
GGGCGCCGTGGGGGAAGGGAGCCCGAGCCGGGCGGCGGAGCGCGAAGCCCGCGGCCGCGACGCCCCGCCGGCCCGCGGCGCCTCGCCGGCCCGAGTGGAAGGCGGCGGGCGCGCTGGGCGGCCCGGCCCGGTGGTGCTGGTGGCGGTGCTGGGGACGGGGCCGAACGGGGGCTGATTTTGCTGTCTTTTCAAACGACACTTGAGACTCTCACCCAGTCCTTTTTCCATGGCCCCAAGCCGCGACTTACTGGAGTGGAAGGAAGCAAGGCCTCGCCAAAGATGGTTGAAAAAATGCCCGTGAGCCTCTCTACCCAGGATCTTGAAGCCAAGGTGGTGGTTGTTCTGTCCTCCTCGTAATGGTGGCAAATAAGTAAGAAGAGAGCACGCTATCTTCAGATAAATTCAATCTGAGATTCTCCCAGGAGGTGGAAGAAAGGGCTCCCTTCTGTTAGTTAGTGGTTTGGAGCCCTTTTCGCCTTAAACTGAGCCACAAAAGAATGGAAGACACCCCTGGGGTGGGGAGAAAACCCTGGTGTCAAAGACACACGTTTTGCTTTCAGAGAAAAAGCCACTGGGGCCAGATTGAAGCATGGCATGTTCGGTTCATGGGGGGGGGGGGGGGGTTTGTTTGGTTTTTTTGTTTTTTTAACTGGGGGAATAATACTGAATAAACACGATCTAATAGCTGGGTCTTTACGTTCTATAAGAGAGATGGTGCCCAGATGTAACAAGCACACGTTGTACCTACAGCAGGTGGTCAAGGCTTACAGAACACGGGCAAAAAGATACATACATAAACCCGGCCAAAGGCCAGGAAAGGAGATAACAGAAACCCATCCGTTTCCTTCCACGCCAAGAGAAGTATACTGTTTTCCAGCCCTAGGTATAGTGTCCATATTGTGAACAGAGAGAGCACACCACTGAGAGGTTTGGGTTTTGTTTTTGTTTTCAGAACGAGAGAAACCTCCATGTCGAGCTAATTGTGCTGACTGGAAGTAGGACAAAATGGAAGGATCTGAAAAAAAAAAAAAACAAAAGACTGCCACCATTACCTCCCCAAAAGGTTCCCTCCTGTTTGCTTGTACTCTGAGGACAGTACTACCGCTGGAATAGCAATGAAGACTCCCAGCAGACACAGTATTCCCGTGTGTTTTCTTTTATTTCAGACTGGTGAATGTCTGCAAACTGTACAGAGAAGCTTCCCTTTTAAATCTCAGTATTCTCTTGCATTAACTCCCGTTGAGGAAGCCATTGTTCTCTGATAGGGCGCTGTTAAGATGTACACTGTAAAAGATCTTTTGCCCTTTAAGACTTTTCATGCAAATGTCTTGAATTATTGTCTCACAAGAGAGTTCTTGAGTTTCAACCTGCGGTTGTGCCAGGATGCACACAGTTGCAGTGCATTATCTGCACGGGTTTAGGAAGACCTATGCAGTCTGCAGATCTTGCCAACATCATGTTTGCCAGTGTTACAAGATGATGAAACTGAAAAGCTCATCTTCTTGGAGCCAGAGAACAATGCCACCCAACACACCGTGTGTGTTGAGTTTCAACCTTACTTGGGCTTGATTTCCTTTGAAAGGACGCCTTTTCCTTCTTCTGAAGGTAGGCCACTGTTAATATGCATGTAAAAAAAATTATGTGCATTGGAGAGAATGCAAGGACATGCTAATCTGGGATCCTGATAGGTTAACACCGTGTTACAATAAGTGGAATTTGAGCATGCAGACGCCATAGGAAGGTTGTTACTTGATTTGAAATCTTTTGTACTTCGAGTGCGCTCTCTCCCCCCCTCCCCCACTCGCTATGCCATAGCACTGAAAGCTTCGGGAAGCAGCATTTAAATGGTTACAGGAGTTGTGCCCCTTAAACCAGGGTCTAACTCGCTTATCCTAGGAATCCAGCTGTGCAACTGCCCCATGGATTTGTAATGCCAAAGACTTTGTGAGCAGGGCTCCGTCAAAGCCTGATGTTTTGGCCAGCCCTTGGCTGGGGGAATTCGGTTTCACAGCCCCACTCATCATCTGCACAAAAGACAGGAGCTAACATTGCATCTGCTTTTAAACCAGAAACAACCAAAAAGTAAAAGATAACAATTTCTAGCAAACTCTCTCGTTTCTGTTTTTACAGTGAGGGCTTCAGAGAAACCTCTCGGCCAGATAAACGGATAGTTAAAAAAAAAAAAAAAACAAAGCACCCATTTGAGCCCATTTTGCAAAATCATTGAATTTCACAGCTGAAAAGACAGCTTCTGAGTTGGGGGTGAGGAGCATGACTCTTCTTCCAAAACAAGCAAAACAAAAAGGTAGATTCTAATATGCTACATTGTAAGACTGTTGTATACTGTCTGCTTTGAGCAACAATAAAATAGTATTCTGACTGCAAGAATGAAGTAAAACTATCATCTGACTACAGTAGATAAGAGCAGGACAAAGAAAACGTACCCTTCTCATGCCAAATAAAGACTAAAGGAATTCCAATTCTTAAGGGATTTTGTTATTGATGTTTTTATTGCTCAACACTGAATGCCTTGGTGTTTCCTCCAGTGTATCAGAGAATTCCAGCCTCGTTTTGCTTTTTGTTTTTATTTAATCTTGTGTGGTTGTAAGCCAGCTCTGTAAAAATCCTGTAGCCACACAAGCACGTAGCCATACTTTCCCTCCTTCCACTCTGAAATTGGGAAATTCCTTTGTTAGGCAGAGCACACAAAAGGTGTGTTCCTGGCGGGAGGAGGGCGTGGAGAAAAGCCTTTTCTTTATCTCACCATCAAAGGCCTTGCAGACTAACCCCTCGATTGTGGCTGAAGGTTTTGAGCTGCACTTTATTTTTTTAAGCTCAAAATCAAGATAGGCTTAGGTATGTATAGTTTGTAGAGGGTTTAACATGTAACATTTGTCAGCATGTTTTTGAAGGAATCGATACAATGTTTGACCCTAGATTCCTAATTTAAAGATTTGTAGCAGCTGTGTGGTTGCAAAGATGATCACATCAAAAGTGGGGGTGGGGTAGTCGTTTCTTTTTAAGAACAGCAAGCTTGATAAATTTGGGATTTTCTTTTTCATACATATTTCCAAAAACATACCCCTAAATGAAGTCAGAGCCAGTTTTTCATTGTTATGGGCCAGAACTGGACTTAGAAGCAGATCTCTGACTTACTCTGTCAATGATTTCAGACCTAAGGTAGGCACAGCTCCTTCCCTTTCCAGAGCTTCAGTTCAGACCCTGCCAAGGCCTTCGTTTTTACTAGAAGTCCTGAAAGGGGGCAGGGGCCCTCCTTCCCTGTGGGCAGCACTTAGGGAAATCCTAAGTGTTTGAACGGCCTCCTAGGTCTTGAGAAGTGACTAAATATGTTTTTAACTCCACTCGCCTGGCAAATAAATGCTAGAAAACTGGCCTTATTTAAGGGAAGAAAAGGGTGGGAATAGAGAAAGTGGGTGATGTCTATGAGCCGTGCCTTGAAGAATCAGGGAGCCAGAAGTATGTGGTTTCAGAGAAAGATAAGAATTCTGTTTAGAAATGGTAGTGGAAAGAGCTCTGTTGAGAACTGTAAAAGTTTCTCCTGTCCTTTGCATCTGACCCCCTTGACATGAACCCCTATTGTTTCCAACTACTGGGGCTCCATGGAGCTCCATCCCTTGAGATCTGACCACCTCCCATCCCCCACCACCACACCACACACCCTCCCCTACAGCAGAAAGCCTGTGCCAGAGCCTTGAAGGGGCAGTGAGGACCATGCCTGGACACCATGTTGTATCTTCATCTTAATCATCCTGCCCAATCCCTAGGTCTACACCATCTGCAGAGGCCACAGTGCTCTGTGCTCATCCCATGGGTGGCATGAACTCGTTTCATATTCAAGCACAGAAAAGCAGATTTGTCCCCAGTTAAAACTAAGGTCTTTTGCCGATGGCCTTGATGTTGTAGGGTTTTGTTCTCTTCAGGGTGTAAACTGAAGCTGCTGAGAATGTAGGGAGAAGAAGGCATGAGTGCCTGTGGCATCTGTGTAGAAGTCAGGGGTCAGAGGACAGCTTTCAGGACTCTGTTCTCCCCTACCCGCTTTTTTCAGGCAGTGTCTCTCATTCCTGCTGCTGTAACCCATACTCCAGGCTAGCTGGCCCTCGAGCTTCTGGCCCATTCTTCTGTGGCTGCCTTCAAACTCACTGTTGGAGTGCTGGAATTACACATGTACGCCACAATATTCAGCTGTTTTGGGGGTTCTACCTTGTCAGCAGGCTTACACAGCTAGCACATTTAGCCCCTAAACCACCTCTCTAGCACATTTCTGGGAAATCTGACTTCCAGCCACTCACTGCAGAGTCCCTCACTGCCAACTGCCCAGTCTAACCCAAGTGTATAACACAGTCCCAGGGAAAACCAAGTCTGACTAACACAGGGCTAGGATATTTGGCCCTCTACCTCTATTGGACCCCTTTCTGTGCACCATCTAGTTCCAGAGAGCTGTCCATTGAAGCCTTTCACCATGGCTAGCACTAGGAGTCAGCTTCTTTCTAATCCTGCCTTGGGTACCCCCCCACAAATGTGATCCAGGTATTTCCACAATGTATTTCCAAGTAATAT
This sequence comes from Psammomys obesus, assembly GCF_907164565.1. NCBI lineage: Eukaryota > Metazoa > Chordata > Mammalia > Rodentia > Muridae > Psammomys > Psammomys obesus. The sequence continues at coordinate 26,379,145 of NW_026596040.1, read as the reverse complement.
GTTACCTCGAGGCCCTCATTGGCAATACATCCTCAGACACAGCTCTCTCTGAGAGTGTCCATTGTTTATTCTTATCTGCTCCATCACCATTCATGCTTATCCACTCTATCACAGATGCTGGATGAATCCCCACACCCATTCAGTTGATAACAATCCTACTTTCCAGCTCCACTGCCAACCTTCAACCTCTAGTCCCCATATCAGTTTAGATACGGTCACTACTGGGTCTCCTCATCTCCAAACTGGCCAACTTCCAAGGCGTCCTCCACGTTAATACTCTAGGAGACTTTCTAGAGATACCACCCATCAACCCTCTGCTCAGACTTTGGCTTATCTCCTCACTGCCTTCTAGACTCTATAAACAGGACTTAGAATGGCTTCTTTTGGTCAACCCATTTACGGGGCCTGGCTTGCCTCATCCCTGAATGCTGTAAGAGCCAGGCTTGGTAAACATTCTGTTTTTTTTTTAATGTGGCCTACTTCTTTCTGCTTGCTGTCAAGTCTACACACGTTGTTCTCTCTTCCTGGAAGCGTCTGTGGCCTTCTCTAAACATTTCTGTCTGTGCTATGTATCTTCAGATCTAAGTGTATGTCATTCAGAGAAGGGTTCCCTGACCTCTCAGGTTTGGAGTAGCCTTAACATGCACTTACTCTATGTTGCTTCTTTTTTTTTTTTACTTCAGTTTTATTTTGTGTGTTTTCTCTGCTTGATGTCTGTGTACCATGTATGTGCCTAGTGCCTATGGAGGCCAAAAGAGGATGTCAGATTGCCTAGAACTAGAGTTATAGATGGTTGTAAGTAGCCATGTGGATGCTAGGAATCAAACCTGTTCCTCTGGAAGAACAGCCATGCTTTTAACTGCTGAGCCACGGTTATGTACGTTTTGTATGACTCTGTCTTCATAAGACAAGAACCCTATTAAGGACAGAGATGATGACATTATGGGCCACATTGGGTCACACACAAACACTCCCCACAACTCTCTGCAATCACAATTAGCTTGACATTTAAAAGGAGTCATTTGGGGCATTAGATTAGCACCAATGGAAGTTTTCTTTTTTGTTTTTGTTTTTTCTTCCTTGAAAACATTTCAAAGATAAAAGATGATGAAATACTTTATGATTTTCTGCTAAACTTTAGATAAATATCTGAAGTCTATTTTGAGGTCTTTAAACAGAAAACCAAGAGATATATATCTCTAAGGAAACATTGGCTATTTCTGGAATTTTTTGTTTTGCTCTTGTTTTATATTTTTTTCCCCAGTGGTCAAACTGTGGACTGGGGCAATGTTAAAACCAGTAGTAATAAGGCATGTGGAAATACCTCAGTCTGCAACATGTCTATCATATGAACACAAGGAACCTGAGTTTGGTTGCCTAACCCACAGATACAAGCTAGGTTCTGTGGCATGCATCTGAAACCTCAGGGTTACTGGGATGGGGCATGGGAGAAACTGGGGCTCCGCAGTCAGCCAGTCTAGCCAAATGGGTAGACTTGGGTGCAACAAGAAACCTTGTCTCAAAAATACATAAAAGCCAAGTGTGGTAGCATTCATCTTTAATCCCAAAACTCGGGAGACAGAGGCAGACAGATCTCTGAGTTTACGGCCAGCCTGGTCTACAGAATGAGTTACAGGCCAGCCAGTGAGACTTTGTTCTGCTAACACAGTAATGAACCATGTGTAACACCAAACAGCCTTTCTCCTTTTCCAGCTGTAAACCTGCAGTTTTCTAGGACTCTCACATGAAACCCCATTTACAGTAAAAGAGCTGTCCCAACCCTGGGCACAACCTCACCGCCATGGTTCTATATCAGCTTTCAGTTCTAGCTAAGGCACTTCCAGAGCTGCTCTACAATCTCTTTTCTACAGAGAGAGAGAGAAACAGAGGCAGAGGGAGGGAGGTATATATTGGCTCAGTGTGAGGGTGCAGAAGGTCATGGTGGAGAAAGCATGGTGGCAGAGCCTGGGGCAGGAGGCAGGGAGCAATGCTAGTACTCAGCTCCCTTTCTCCTTTCTATGCCCCCACAACCCATGGGATGATGCCACCCGCAGTGAAGAGGGTCATCTTACCCTAATAACCCAACCTGCAGTTTCTCCCATACCCATGTCCAGTGGCTTGAGTCCTAGGTGATTGTAGATCCTATCAGGTTGACAATCACAGCCATGTCTGATGGTTGACCTTCGTTGTCAATGTGGCTGTGATTTGATTTAGAATCACCTAGACCCACTGCTCATGGGGCACAGCCTGTAACCCCTGCATTTGGGAGGTGAAGGCAGGGGAAGAAACCCTCAGGTGTACGTACAGTGTGTTTAAAGCCAGCCTGGGCTTCATAAGACTCTGCACCCCACCCCACCCCACCAAAAATACAAAAAAACAAAAATAGAAACCAGGCAGGAGACCGGTGAGGGTCTCTACAGAGGACTAACTGGAGTTGGGAATGCTCTCTAAACATGGGCATGTCCTGGGGCCTGGACAAAAGGAAGTGAGAAGAAAGGAAGACAGCTGAGAGTCAGCAGTTTTCTGGTGTTGCTTTTTATCAATCATTCCATCCTGGCACTGAGAAATGGAACTGACACACCACTTGAACTGACCAGCCACAGGAAGAGCCTAGGTTTTCCCATGTGTGGAAGGCTTCTGGGTTATCCTCTTTAGCTTCTTCTCTCCCTCTTCAACCTTCCTCCTCTTCTCTTCTTCTTTCTCCTCTCCTCATCCTCCTATTCTTTCCTCTCCTCTCCTCATCCTCCTTCTTCTCTTATTAACTCTCCTTTCTTCTTCTTTAAGAAAGGGCCTGGGGCTGGAGAGATGGCTCAGTGGTTAAGAGCACTGGCCACTCTTCCAGAGGACCCTGGTTTAATTCCCAGCACCCACACTTGGCATCTTACAGCTCTCTGTGACTCCAGTTCCAGAGGATCTGGCACCCTCCCATAGGCATAAGTATGGGCAAAATGCTAAAGCATGTTGAAAGAAGGAAAGAAGGAGTTTCAAGTAGCCTAGGCTGGCCTGACATTTATTATGTAGTGGAGAATTACTATGTTCGTCTCACCCTCTAAAGTGATAGATTATAGGTACGGTGTTTTCATACAGTGCTTGGATCAAGCCCAGGGCATCATGCATGCTAAGCAAGTGTTCTACCTATCGAGCTACATCCCCCGGATGTTACAGTCCTTGAAAACATAACAGTCCTTCTGCCTCAGCCTCCCAAGTGCTGGGATTACACACATGAGCCAGCATGCCCAGGTTCCCATCTTTGAGTGTGCTTGTTGTAGATGCTAAGTCAACTTGACTAAAACATTTTTTTAATGCATAGGTCATACCAGTTAGACTACCCTTAAATATTTCTATCCCGAATCACATATAGACCTCAGGAGATTGGCAGAGGACATATTCAGTAAGCCCTGGCTGACACTGCCCATCTGTCTACCCCTGTAACTAGTCCTTCCTACGCCTATGTTCAAAATATAAGTTACGACTTTCAAAGAAATACAGCAGCTGATGAGACCCTCAGAAGTTAAGAAGAACATGTACTGTTTGCTTTCAAGCATCTATTACTACCTATAACTCTAGCTCCAAGAGATCCAATACCCTTCTTGCCTCTATGGCCACTGCACTCATGTGCACAAAGCCTCACAGGCAGGCAGGCAGGCGCACACACACACACACACACACACACACACACACACCCCTACACATAATTAAAATAAAAAAAAATTTTCAATAAAAAAGAATACAACCCCTCGGTACCTGAGGTAAACCCTCTGCCTTCCTTGATGATATGTCATGATTCTCTTATCTGGTGGACGATGCGTGCCTGTGGAAGCCCCTCACATCTCCCCTCTCTTAGCTTCTGGGACATCTTCCCTCCTTCCATGAAGTTATTCCTGCCCTGCCTTGGCTCATTTTCTGCATTCCTCTCTGAAATACAAATTTTGCTCAAGGTTCTATCTTTGGCTCTCTTCCTTCCTAAATCTGTACTTCTTAAAGAAATGAGTTTGCTCTCCCGGTTTCAGATTTAGTCAGATGACTCCCAAAGCTGAATATTTAGATCTGATCTCTGTTCTAATTCCACACTGGTAAGGTGGGAAGTCACACATGTGTTCTCCCACTGCACATCTCAGGAGGTCCAGAAGGGGCCCCTTGCTCCATGGCAACCTGTCATCAAGGCCATTGACACTGTTCTTCCAGCCTCCTCCCTCTCCACACTCAAGGGGAGAGAGCACATTCCTTCTTGCAGCTTAGCACTGTTGCCCTGTTCCTGGCCAAGTCAATGTCTTTGTTGTTTGTTTATTTTTCAAAGCAGGTTTCTCTAGTACTTGCTGTCCTAGAACTTACTCTGTAGACGAGTCTAGCCTTGAACTCAGAGATCCCACGCTAGTCTGTCTGCCTCACAAATCCTGGGGTTAAAGACATGTGCTACCACACCCAGCCTCCAAGTCAACCTGTCTTAAAGGAGGCATTTTCCCCACCTGAGTTTTGGTTTTTGGTTTATTTATGTGTTTGTTTGTTTGTTTGTTTGTTTGTTTGTTTGAGACAGCATCAATAGACCAGGCTAGCCTGGAACTCACAGAGATCCGCCTGCCTCTGCCTACTGAGTGCTGAGACTAAAGGCCACTCTTCGTAGCAGCCTCCCTGACTTTTGACTCTTTAACTATCATACAGTTTTCACTCAACTATTCTTCATCAAATAGCCGTTAAGCAACCAGAATTTATATATTGAATGTGGGTTGAGACTGTGGCTCAGTTGTATATCTTTAGAATAGAGGTAGCTCAGGGGCCAAACATTATACAACAGAACAGGAGGCTGGACATGGTGACACGTAGACATCATCAGAGCTCCCAAAAGCTAGAAACCCACTAGGGGTTGTGTGTTTGGTAGTGTTTGCCTAGCATGCTCAAAGCTCTAGGTTCAATCCCCACCACCACATAAACTGGGTGTGGGAGCCCATGCTTGTAAGGCAGGTAAAGGCAGGATGATCAGGGGTTCAGGATCAGAATCACAGGACTTCAAGGCCAGCAGGACTACAGGTGACTCTGTCTCAACAAACTTGGAATATACTTATATATTATACTAAACAAATAAATTTATTGTTTATTTGAAATTCAGATTGAACTGGTGAACAAAATCTGGGGGGTTTGTTTTTGTTAAACATGGAAACCCTAGAAAAATTTTGCATTTAGTTCCTTCCTCTCCCACATAAAGGCAAATGGGTGCAGACATGGCCTATTAGATCCATTGTTATGAATCCCCATGATCTAGCGTTGGGCCTTGTCAGTATTGGCCAACCGTAAGTACCCATCAAGTGTTGAGAATCAAAGGTAGAATGCAGAGGGCAATCCATACTAGCTGAGGTTATCACCCACAGCCAGGCAATCCATGCCACATTCCTGTCTAGCCTCCACTGTCTCCTCAGAAATTTCTCAGTTGCCATAGAGATTGCCAAGGACACACAAGTATTGCTTTCTGATCTACTACCATTAACGCATGGAACAACTGACCCCAGGCAAATGACAATTTACAATCCCACCAGGGCCAGTCAGAACAGAGCCAGAAAATTAACCACAAAAATGATTTTAATACCCCTTTCCTCTTCCATGCTGCCTTACTGAATATTCTCACCTAGAACCACTGCATTGTGGCCTGGAGCTTCACCTGTCTTCTAAGCTATGAAACAGATCTATGACCATTTGATACCATCCTCTACAGCTACCCTATCAAACACGTGTGCATTGAGGCGATAGCCAGGTCATCCAGTGTTCTGACAACTGAATATTATTAGCTGGGACTCATTACTTAGGGAGGGCTTTGGACTATTCTCCCAATCATTCCTGGGTAGTCAGCTAAATAACTCCTATGACTCATGGTATTCTTCTCATAGCCATTTTCCCCAAGGTAGGGATCCAGAGAGGAGGCAAACACTCCCCCCACCCCACCCCTTTTGATTCCTTAGCTTCTTGCCACCATGTGAGTTTTTAAGAGTCTCCATACAGAAGGGAGCCAAGTTTTCTTTTCTTCTTTCATTCCCAAAGTTGGAGGGCAGGCAGAGGTCGGGGAGAGGGTACTACACAGCGTCAGCCTTTACAGAAATAAATGCCATGTGTGCCGTGTGTGCTGTGATTTTTTTTTTCCCTTAAAAATATTTTTCTTGTTTTATTTTTTGTTTTGGTTTTTGTTTTCCAAGACACTGTGTAGCTGTGGCTGTCTAGAAACTCACTCGGTAGACCAGGCTGGCCTCTGGCCTTGAACTCACAAAGATTCACCTTCCTCTGTCTCCAGAGTGCTGGAATTAAAGGCTAAAAATCTCATTTAAGGGCCTGAAGAGATGGCTCATTAGTTAAGAGTACTGGCTGCTTTTGCAGAGGACCTGGGTTCAATTCCCAGCACCCAGATGGACTTGAATCTGTCCATGATTTCATTTTCAGGGAACCTGACATTTTCTTTTGGCCTCCATTAAAGGTGCACACTTTTAATCCCAGAATTCAAGAGGCAGAGGCAGGAGGATGTCTATGAGTTGAAGACTAGCCCAGTCTATAGGACAGCCAGAGCTACATAGTAAAACCCTGTCTGGAAGAAAAAAGAAAATGAAAATGTCAAGAATCTAGTCCCACTCCAGCTGCCTCGCTCTGCCATACACAAACACAAAATGTCAAATTGGTGTCAAACTGGCGCATTATAAAGATGTCTGGGCTGAACTGTACACAGTGGCACATGCCTGTGATCCCAGCACTCAGAAAAGCAAAAGCAGGCAGATCTCTGTGAGTTCCAGGCCAGGTGAGTCCAGGTCAGCCAAGGCTACACAGAGAAACCCTGTCTCGAAAAATCAAAACAACAACAACAAAAGGATGCCCAGGCTGAGCTGGGTCGTGGCGGCACATGCCTTTAGTCTCAGCACTTGGGAGGTAGAAGCAGGCAGGTGTCTGTGAGTTTGAAGCCAATCTGGTATACAAAGCGAGTTCTAGGATAACCAGGGTTGAACAGAGAAACCCTGTGTTGAGAGAAAAAAGTTTAAAAAAAAAAAAAAAAA
>NW_026596040.1:26328449-26372113 GCF_907164565.1 Psammomys obesus | reverse complement strand
TTTTTTTTTTTTTTTGTTGTTGTTTTTAAAAGAGGGTTTCTCTGTGTAGTCCTGGCTGTCCTGGAACTCTCTTTGTAGATCAGGCTGGCCTCAAACTCACAGAGATCCACCTGCCTCTGCTGGGATTAAAGACATGTGCCCCAATGGACAGGCCTTAACCTTTTCTTAAAAACAAACAACAACCAACCAAAACACAACAAAACAAAGGGCAAAACAAAAACCAGGATTTCGAATAACCCATCTGCTCTTGAAATCCCTACGGCTGGACATGATCTTGAACTTCTGATCCTTCTACCTCTACCTCTTGAAAGCAGGGATTGCAGTTGTGTATCCCAAGTCCAATTTATACAAGGCTGGGGACCAAACCCAGAGTTTTTGTGTACACCAGATAAACACCGTATCAATGGAGCTACATCTTCAGCCCCCATGTTAGAAATTTGTACCCATGGTTTTATAATGTGGCACACTGTGCTGAAAGAGATAGGGGCCACTTAAAGGGGACAGAAGGGAAATGAACTCTGGGCCCTTACCTTAAAGCCCGATGAAAGCATACTTTCAATAGCTTTCTGATAAAATGGTAGATTAGATCACAGAGCTGGAATGTTTACAGACAAGGGGTCCCACATGCCCAAACCAAGCTAAAACTGTGACTTATGGCAGTCACACAACCTCCCAATGACAGCAGGGAAATCTATTAACTAGAAAATCCTTGTCCCACGAAACGCCCTCTGCGACTCCCCAGAATCCACTTCAATATCAACCTGTCAAAGCTAAATCACAGCCTTTGCTCTTTGTTGACTTGAAAACTCCTAATTTTGGAGGTCCCAATGCTGGGCAATGCATTGTTGACTTCCCACTGGTCTGTAGGAGATAAGACCTCTGATGTGGCCTATGGTAACGGTTGCCTAGGTTACTTCTCAGAACTTGAAGGAGACCTTTGATAAACACTGGCTTTTCCCCTGTAACCTACAGATAACATCTGATGGATGACTCAAGTGACATAAAAGCCTTGGCATCTGTCTTTATATCACGTCTGTTCCCTTTGCTCCTTAACCCTGGGGTCAAATTCTTCTGAGCTTTTCACGGTGATCATGTCAAATACTGCGCCCAAGGCCTGGGGAGCTGTCTTCGTTGGTAAAGTGTCTGCCCCATAAACTGAAGACCTGAGTTCAGATCCCCAGAACCCACACAAGAAGCTGTGTGTAGAAACATGTGCTTATAACTCCAGCACAGGGACATGGAGACAAGTGGGTCCTTGAAGCCAGGGAGCCAAGCCGATCTCAAAAACATGGATGGAGGAAAGACAGTTGATTTCAGCCTTGGGTCTTCACACCTGTGCTCACACATGTGCATGCAACCTACATTAACAAAGTACATACAACACACACACATTTTTGACAAAGACTATAATACATTTGTTTTGTTTTTAAGACAAGATCTCACACTGTAGCCCAGGCTGACCTATACCTCAGGATGATGCTCCTCCATCGCTTCCTGTGAGCTAGGATTAACAGGCATGAACAGTCCTTCCCAGCATGCTGCAGGATTAACTTGACCCTCGTCCACTGGCCTTGGGCTGTGAACCTCAGCCTGTGCTTCCTTGGCGGCCCAAGCAACAGCGATCCCTCAGCCTTATCACTGAGGCCCAAACAAACTATAGGCCAGGATGTTTGTGAAAGATGATGACATCAACCACAAGAGATGCTCAACAGTTCCTGTGTTGAGTCATGGCCCTTAGCCTGTAAACTTGAAGGCAGGAATGCCTGCGCACAAGAAAACCAGCCGTGTAGACACGTACCTGTAAGCTCAGCTTTTGGGAGGCCCGGGCAGCAAATTTAAATTAATTGGAGATCAGCTTGGGCTACATAGGCATTGTCCCTACGTGAGCCTATGAAAAAGCAAATAAACAGAACAAATGAAGAAAAGGAAAACATGTGCCCATGCCCACCAGACAATCACCAAACTTAGGTGTGCTTAGAAAAAATCAGCAACTGTCTGCCATTTCTTTGGTCCAGTGAGCAGCATTCACTATCTTTCTATCTCTGCCATCCTTTCAGTTAGAGCTGAACTCCCTCCGGCTTGGGCTTAAGTCTCAGTAAAGGAGCCTGGCCTGTGTTGGTTGTAATGAGTGGCTTTTAATGCTACAAATTTCCGCTTTCAGGTGACAATGACCACAGGAAGAACTCTGGGTTTTGTTTTGAATGAATGAGGGGATAGAATGAAGGCAGGGCCTTTATTGGGGTTTTACCAAGGAGTAAGGCAAAGCAAGGCAGGACAATCAGCTTAGGGTCAAAATATTTGAATAATTTCAGCAGGCTTTGGGTTGTAGATGTGATAGCTAACTGGTACCTGGCTCCTGATGATTTAGGGAGGATGAAATATTGGCTTGTTGTGAGAGTCGGATAAGAGGCAGATGTCGGCTGCAGACTTGGGACTTCCAGGTGTATAAGTGAAAGACACAGTCAAGGGCTTATTCCTAATTGTGTATGTGTATAGTATTGTGTATATGTATGTCTACATGTGCTCATGCTCATGCATATTAGAGTATGGGTACATGAGTGTGCAAGGGCATTTAGAGGCCAGAGGTTAATACTCAATGTGTTCCTCAGTCAATCTCCTTTTTATTTTCATTTTTTTGAGGCCAGCGTCTTTCACTGAACCTTGAACTCACCAATCCAGCTAGTCTGGATGGCTAGTGAACTCTAGGGATCTGCCTGTTTTTGCCTCACCAGGGCTGGGGTCAGGGGTGCGTGCCACTATGCCCCTCTTTTTACATGGGTTCTGGGGTTCTAAACACAGTTCTATACTTTTTGCAGCAGCTGGGACTCCACTGACTGAGACACCCCTCCCCCCCCAGTGCCTCAATTCCTAATTTATTTATTTATTTCATTTTGGTTTTTCAAGACAGGGTTTCTCTGTGTAATCTTGGCTGTCCTGGAACTCACTCTGTAGATCAGGCTGGCCTTGAACTCAGAGATCCACCTGCCACTGCCTCCCTGAGTGCTGTGATAAAAGGCGTGAGACAGCACCATCCAGCTGTGCATTGACTTCTTAGTGTTCTTAAGAGGGCAGGCTTTAGAAACTGGGCCTGGGCCATACAAGCTTGCCAATACATGACCTCAGAAAGCATCTAGACCGTATCTGAGGTTCAGCTTTTTTCACCCACAGCCAGGGCGGAGCATGTGTAACTCTCAGAACGTTTATGAGAGTGCGGTGAGGGATGTGTAGCTTTGGGAGTCAGCATGGATTTCTTCTTGAGTCTGTCCTAACTGAGCAACTAGAGCTTAGAAATTGGTCACTCGATTGATACTTATCAACATGGTTAAAGCACCTTATCCATTGAAGGAGATTTGTTATTCTTCCCAACTTGGGCATTATGAAAGGGGGTAGGGCAGGCAGATGTCTCAGTGGGTAAAGATTCTTGCTGCAAAGCCTGGTAACTTCAGTTTGAGCCTCGAGACCCACATGGAGGAAAGAGCAAATCAATTTTCTCAATTTGTCCTCTGAGCTCCATGTGTGTGCTGGGGTATGTATGGAATCCATGTTGGGTGAGCATCATACTATGAGCTACGTCTTGAGTCCTGGAAGCCTAGAAGCACATTCTAAACCTCCAGCTGTGAATACCAGCTCTGTACTGTTTTCCGCTCTTGAGTCCATAAGCTGCCCATGGCACTAAATGACCACTCCTGACTCTCTCTTTTGAGTCACTTACTTTGCTTTCCATCAGAAACCTTCAACTGACAGATTAGTCAAAGACAGCTGCTTGAATTTCTTCAAGAAATAGAAAAAAAATATCTGAAAACTCATTCTGCATGAAGATTAATTTTTTAATGGTTCATTTTTCTCAGGAAGTCCTGACAGCTATTATAAAAACATGTTCACTGTCATACTTTTAATCCCAGCACTCAGGAATCAGAGGCAGGCAGATTCTGTGAGTTTGAGATCAGCTTGGCCCATATAGCAAGTTCCAGGCCAGCCTGGAACTTTGTCTCAGACAAACAAACAATGAACAGAAAGACCCACACAAACAACAAAGAAACAAAGCAAAGCGCACACACGCACACACGCACAAACAAAACAAAACAAAACAAAAAACAAATAAAATCAAGTCATAGTTAAAAGAAAACTGGCCAGGTGTGGTGTTTATATCTATAATCTCAGTATTTGGGAGGCTAAAGCAGGAGGATAGCTGGAGTCCAAGGCCATGTGGACTCCATGATGAGTTCTCACCAACAAGGGATCAACAAAGTCATTTCTCAAACCAAACCATCAATACCCCTACAACAACCAAAAAAAAAATAGAAGAGACAAGGGAGAGAGAGAACTGTTTTCCTCTGTAGTTCTATGATCCATCTTTGTTTCTATTTCTGTCTGTTGGCCTCCGAGGAGGGGCTAGGACTTAAACAGAATCAGAGAACAGAAAGTTGTAGAGTAAAATCTTCCATTATATAGAAACAAAGACCTCCCCAAAGGGTGTCGGTTTTTTTGCTCCCAAAATCCCATGCCTTTGTAGTAGAGTGTGTTTCTAATCCAATGCTTGGATGGATTGTGTTCAGCTCCTGGCAGACCCTCAAAGATAAGCTTCTTTAAGGCTGGAGAGTTCTTCCCATCTGAGCGGACATAACTGCGCCTGAAGTTTCCATTGTTTCGTGCTCGCCTTCATAAATGAGAAGTTCCTCCGGAGGCAGACATTCTCCAAGTTCCTTTCAAACTTCTCACCTTTGGGCTGGCTCTGGGAGTGTTCACGTCTAAAGACCTGCTTCTGGTTTGGATGACATCTGCAAAATGCTTCAGAATGTGGCTTCATCTTCCTTTTGAAGCACAGCAGAAATCACAGACTGTTTCCTTCCCAAGAAAAATGACTAGAAAGAGCAAGAATCATGGCTATCAGGAGAGGCACTGGGAACTTCAGTTCAAAAATTGCTATGGAGAAGGACGTTGGGAACCTGGCTCCAGTGGACAATCCATGTTTGTGATCTCTACTCGCTTTTTCAAATTTAAACCTAAATACAGTAACTGTGGCCTGGTACATGTGTTTCCAATACTTTTCATTCCCAAACTTGGATTAATACTAATTCCTCACAGGGAGTTGAGTAGTGACTATCAAATACTTATCATAACTGCAAATAACAAATTAAACATCTTTACTGAACTACAAGGATTTTTACTCTTTTTTTCTTTTGTTTTGTTTTGTTTTGTTTTGTTTTGTTTTGTTTTGTTTCGAGGCAGGGTTTCTTTGTATAATCCTGGCTGTCCTGGAACTAGCTCTGTAGATCAGGCTGGCCTCGAACTCAGATATCCACCTGCCTCTGCCTCCTGAGTGCTAGGCATCACTACTGCCCTACATGCAGCTTACTTTCTTATACAGCCCAAGACCAACAGCCCAGGGGTGATAGTACCCACAGTGGGCTGGCTCCTCCCACATCAAATACCCTGTGGGGTATTTTCTTTTCTACAGGCCAATCTGATGGAGGCCTTTTCTCAGTTAAAGTTCAGATGACCCTGCCTTGTGTCAAGCTGGCAAAACCCAGCTTGCTCACCAGTCTAGTGACTACTTGTGTTAGTGTAAGAATAGTGTTATTGTTGGTGGTCGTGGCCGCAGTGGTGGTGCACACTTTTAATCCTAGCACTTGGGGGACAGAGGCAGGCAGATCCCTTTGAGTTCAAGTCTAGGACTGCCAATTTTACACAGAGAAACTCTGTCTTGGGGTAGGGTTGCGGGAGGGAACAAACAGGATTACTGAATGCTACTGAAGATCATGGACCCTCAGGTTATATCTGTTTAGTTGGGCCCTTTGCAGCTGTTCAAAGAGCCCATTTCTATATGTTGAAATAGAGGAACCTCTAAGATGTGTTGTTGAAAAATAAAACAAAACAAAGTGAATAACAATGTAAATACAGTGGGTTTTGGTGGTTGTAGGGTGGGGGTTGACACAGATTCTTGCTTGCCAGGTAGCACCAGCTGACCCCAGATTCATTGGGTAGACTAGGCTGGCCTTGAACTCACAAAGTTCTCTCTCTGCCTCTCAAATGCTAGGATTACAGGCATGCAGCATGATCTGCCTCTGCAGTGGGTCTAGACTCTGGATATGTATTATAATCATCGGGGGATTTTAAAAATACAGTTGAGACCCCCCTTCCCAAAGGGTTATAATTTATATTCTCTGGACAGCTTCCTCGCTTGATTCCAATGTGTAGCCAACGCAGAAATAAAGTATCACGGATGAAGCTGGGGACAGGAAGATGGTAAGAGATGAACTGGGTCAGATGGTAACATGAACCTATTTGTGGCCATGAGGACTCACATCTTGTGAGCACACAAGGCTGACATTGTATCTATGTTTGTGGGAGGGAAGTCAACGGCAAAGGGAAAGGACTACATCTTTCCCTTCTGAGGTGCAAAGGATCAAGAGTGAGTCTAGAGAACTAGTTAAAGAGCTATTGCAGGAGTCAAGGAGATGTGTTCAGGAGAAAAGCATTTGCTGTGAAAGCAAGACAGCCTGAGTTCAAATGCCTGGCCCACTTGTGCATACTCCCTGCACCATAGCTATTGCAGCGGTGTGGAAATGCAGTAGGGATGGTGTGATGGTTTGAATTAAAATGGCCCCCATGGACTCATGTGTCTGAATATTTGGTCCATAGAGAAGGGCACTATTAGGAGGTGTGGCCTTGTTGGAGGAAGTGTATCACTGTGGGGGTGGGCTTTGAGGTCTCCTATGCTCAAACTACGCCCCTGAAACACTCTTACAGTCTCCTGCTGTCTGCCCATCAAGCTGTAGAACTCTCCTTCTCCAGCACCTTCTCTGCTTGGATGCTGCCATGCTTCCAACCATGATGATTGCTGGAGGTTGGTCTGGTGCTATGTATTTTAGTGCTAATTACTGGCCCCCAAGATCTGGTGGCTTTTCACGTACACCTTTCCTTCTTGTGTAAACCTTTGCTCCATCTAATTTTAAATTTAATTGATTAATAAAAAAATAAAAAAAAAAACGCTGAAGCTTGGGATCTAACAGAAGAGAGGCAGAGTTTGGCGTTCTCAGGTCTCAGTCCAGGGATCATGAGGAGAAGAAAGAGAGGGGGAAGGGATGGAGGATGGACTGGGAGGTCGTGGCTGGATGGAGCAGACTGAGCCCAGCGAGAATGACTTATTGGCATGTAAGAGAGAGAGCAAAATAGCACAGAGGGTTGAAATCTGACCAACTCTAATGCTTTCAGCTTGTAAAATAAATCATAGCCTGTCTCTCCATGCCAATTATTTTGGAAGCTAGCAGGGTTAAAGAGAAACTGTTGCTTTATTAGATAAACTCTTACAGATGACAATGGACTAAACCTCTGAACTGTAAGCCAGCCCCAATTAAATGTTTTCCTTTATAAGAGTTGCCGTGGTCATGGTGTCTCTTCACAGCAAAGAAACCCTAACTAAGACAGATGGTCTGACTAGAGCTGTAGTTTCTGAGAAGGAGTGACAAGAGGCTCACTTGGAAGTGTTGGAACAGGGAGAGGGAGGAATCACAAAGATGACAAAACAGATACACTAGGGAAAGCAGGCTCGGGAAGAAATGTAATTATTCAGTCTTTGACTGTTGAATCCGAAGTGTGGGTGAAACACCCAGAAAGAGAGGGAGTCAGAAGCTAGTCTGTAAGGCGGGTGTGGTGGAGTAAACCCAGAACTCTGGGAGGCAGAGGCAGGCAATCGGGTGTAGTGGTGCACACCTGTAATCTCAGAACCCGGGGATGCAGAAAGCTGTGAGTTCGAGGCCAGCCTCGAACAAAGTGAATCCAGGACAGCCAGGGCTACCCAGAGAAAACCTGTCTAAGGAAAAAAAAAAGAAAGAAAAGAAAAAAAAGAGCTAATCTGCAGAAATTGGGCTCCAGAGAGAGAGAGAGAGAGAGAGAGAGAGAGAGAGATTGATTCAAACATTGAAGATGATTTATCACAGTCATGTGTTGCATACCAATGTTTTGGTCAGTAGTAGACTGTATACACGAAAGTGATCTCACAAAACGATGCTGCCTAGTGATGTCACAGCCTTTATGCATAAGGGTGGTCTATGATGCCTGCACAGTGACTAGATTGCCTAGCCAGGCTTTGTTTGTTTGCTTGCTTGCTTGAGACAGGCTCTCACTTTGCAGCCCTGGCTGGCCCGGAACTTATTATGTAGATCAGGCTAGTTTATCATTTGCAGTTATCTTCCTGCCTCTGCCTCTCAAGTTCTGGGATTAGATGGCGTGTGCACTTCCACAGCCAGCTCTAATCTTCGTTTGTCAGAATGTGTCTCAGCAATGATACATAATCACTTGGGTGAATTAACGACATTTATCAAGAAGGGGGAAGGAGAGAATCTCCCTAGAGTCCAATGTGAATCAACCAAACTTAAAACTTGGGTCTCAGCTTTGATGTGCGTGGTACAGACCTTCTCTTTCTGTTCACAATGGTGACCCATTGTCTGTTAAAGTAGGGATAATCAGTCACAGGCCAGCACAAACAGAATGCCTGACAGAGAGACAGAAGGAACAGAGCCTTCCTGCTTTCGCAGGCATGCTCCTAAGCCAGTAGTACAGACTGGTCAGGAAAGAGACGACCCCAGGAAGGGAACCCCTCAGACAGCTGGATTTGTAGGATGGCAAGAGAAAAGCGAGACAAACTGCGTGAGCAGAATTGGAATTGCTCAGCAGGTGAAAAACGTTTGCTGTGCGCTTCCTGTGACCCCAGATTCCACGTAAAAAAAATCTGGATGTGCACCTGCAACCCCATTCACATATTACACTCATGAGGCAAAATGCTCACTTTTTACTCCCAATATACCCCTCTCCCTGTACTCAGTTCCTTTGAAATACCTACTGTGGGAGTGGCTTTCCAATGGGGCCACTACTAATTATTTCCTAATCAGCATTTCCCAACATTCCCATCAGCGATTTTCTCAAGAACTCTTGTGATTTCTGTTTTGTTTTGCAAAGAGCCATCCTAATAGATAACAATGAAATTTTACTGTCATGAAGAAACTCAGTTTCCGATATTACCCAAGAAAATGAATGAGACCTTCCTATACTTGGCTAAAGTACACTTTCTCATCTCTAGGGAAGCTGGCCAGGGTTCTCATTGAAAGTGGGTTATATGTTCTATTCAAGAAACCTTCTGGCATCTCTAATGCCGTTCTTGGGAACGTGATGTATGTAAATCACATAGGAAACGGGAAAAGAAGAAGCTGAGCGCTAGCTCAGAGGGATGCCCCATGTCTTGTAAGTACTACGTGAGCTTGCTCACATAGTTTTGTCACCAAGCCAACTTCCTCTCCATGTTTCTGGATTTTTCCACTCTTCTTCCTTTCAGTGTCTTTGTTTTGTTTTGTTTTTTTGGTTCGGTTTGTTTTTTGTTTTTTTGAGACAGGGTTTCTCTGTGTATCCTTGGCTGTTCTGGATTCACTTTGTAGACAGGCTGGCCTCAAACTCACAGGGATCTGCCTGCCTCTGCCTCTCGAGTAATGGCACTAACGGCGTGTACCACGACGCACAGGTTTTCCATCTTTTGTTTTTCTACCAATCCTTGTGCACAAGTTAGTAACAAGCTTTTGTTCTCTGCACTAAACTGTCCACCTCTATTGTAAATTACACCACCTAGAGTTTCCATTTAACTGCTTTTCTCTGAACACTTTTACTTTCATAACAGGTTCATTTATGAAATGCCAACTGCCATGCTTCTGAGATTAAAAAGACAAAATCTGGTGGGTGCAGTGGTGTATGCCTTTAATCCTAGCACTCAGGGAGGCAGAGGCAGGCAGATCCCTGTGAGTTCGAGGCCAGCCTGGCCTACAAAGAGTCCAAGACAGCCAAGGCTACACAGAGAAACCCTGTCTTGAAAAACCGAAAAAAGAAGACAAAATCTGAAACTTTGGCGGCCACGCAAATCACAGTGAAGACCTGTCTATGAAACCCTGCCACTGTGCAACCTGCCCTTTCCGGCTGATTCTCCTGTCTCTGCCTCCATTGCTGTAGGAGTGATGGTCATGGATGTGCCACCACCCCTGGCTTTTCACATGGGTTTGGGGAGTTGAACTCAGGTTGTCAAGCTTGTGCAGTGATTATGTACCCACGGAGCCACCTCAGCAGCCCCTCAACTTTTTCCTTGCCCCAAATACTCCCCCATCCTTCAGCGTCCCAATCAGGCTCTTTTATGTCCTGGCGAGTCCTTTATGTTCTCCTCCTGTCTTTCTATCTGGATATGTTTATAAATCACATTTACTTAATTGTGTTCAGCAGGGGCAGGTGTCAAATTCAGAGGACAACTTGTGGGAATCAGTTCTCTCTTTCACGTAGGGGATGGAATTCAGGTCCTTGGCCTTTGTGACAAGCTCCTTTACTCACTGAGCCATCATGTCAACCCGGAGATTTTGAACCATATAATTTGTCAGCTAAGTCTTCCCTATGTTGCTGTCTTCCTCTTGTTTTAGCCACAGATCCCGAGCTGGAATGTAAACCCTCTGTATGCAGAGACTGTGCTGTGCTCAGATTGCGCTGCTCCGCACAGCTCACAGAACACTGAGAGGCTGGGCACTTTGACCTCAGGAGACGCCACCAAGGGTTTACACCACCATTAGAGGTGTTTCTAGTACTTTCACTGAAAATAAATAAACAAATAAGTATTCACTTACCCCAGGGCAGGTAGGGGCAAGGGAGAATGGGGTGGGGGTGGAGGCACTGCAACACAGACCCAAAGAATTGTATCTAGTTCCAGCATGGTGTCTTTGGGTTTTATTGCTGTGAAGAGACACCATGACCATGCCAACTCTTAAAAAGGAAAACATTTAATTGAGGCTGGCTAACAGTTTCAGAGTTTCAGTCCATTGTCGTCATGGAGAGAAACATGGTGACAAGCAGGTAGACATGGTGCTGGAGAAGGAGCTGAGAGTTCTACATCTTGATCCAAAGGCAGCAGAAGGAGACTGTAAGCCAGCCACACTGGGCATAGTTGGAGCCTAAGAGACCTCAGGAAAGCCCACCCCACAGTGACATACTACTTCCAAGGCCACACCCATTCCATCCAGGCCACACCTCCTAATAGTACCACTCACTATGGGTCACGCTTTCAAACACATGAGTCTCCGGGGTCATACCTATTTAAACCACCACCCTTGAACCAGTGAGTTTGAATTACTTCAGGACCTCAGGAGACCCCAGAGCAGCCCCACCTGAAGAGTCTTGCCTCGGTGTGGATGATAACTCCTTCATAGCCAGATAACTGGAGTTCTGCTCCTGGGTAGCTTTCCTCCTTCTATATACTCTAGCTCAGTAGTTATCAACCTTCCTACCACTGTGACCCTTTAATACAGTTCTTCAGGTTGTAGTGACCCTCAACCATAAAATTATTTTCATTGCTACTTCATAACTGCAATTTTGCTCCTTTTATGAATCACAGTGTAAATATTTCTGGTGGTATTTCTGATGGTCTTAGGTGACCCCTGTGAAGAGGTCATTCAGCCTCCCCAAAAGGGATTGAGACCCACAGGTTGAGAACCTTTGCTCTCAAGCCCACACAAGTTAGGGCAGAGTGAGCTACAGCTGGGAGAGAGCAGCAGACGGGTGTGCTGGATCTCAGGTCGGGGTCTGGACCTCCCCCTTCCTGTGAGAGACTGCCACCAAGCTCCATCTTAAGAGTCTCTTGCTGGGCTGGAGAGATGGCTCAGTGGTTAAGAGCACTGGCTACTCTTTCAGAGGACCCAGGTTCAATTCCCAGCACCCACATGACAGCTCACAACTGTCTGTAACTCCAGTTCAAGGGATCTGATATCCTCACATAGACATATACAGAATCTTTTGCAAAAAGACTCTCCACTGCGTCTGATGAAGACAGTTAATGGCTGCAAGATGGCTAATGGCTGGCTGCCAGGTTTAGAGAAGATGAGAAGAAAGCATGACACCCTAAATCTTTACCTCTTAAATCCGGACATGATTTGGTGGGCATTTGGGGTATCCTGGAACAAAGCTGAGGGGGAGCTACCTTATAAAGCGTCAGGTGTAGAAAAGCAGGCAATGGGACCAAACGGTAGAGTTGGGTTGCCCTTCAGCAATAATGAAATAAACAAGGTTCAGCCTCAGCTCTTCCACCTGCCAGTGTGCCTTTGTCGCCTCAGACAAAGTGAACTTCCCTGCTCATTTGCAGCCAAGGATGACGATTCTACTGCCTGAGAAGCTCGGTTTCAGAAGCCTGGCTTCTGGCAGTTACACTCACGGCCTTACTGACCTCCCCTCATGAGGGACTGAGATGGGGATGACGTGGAAGCCAAATAAACTCTTTCCCTTGAAGAAGCTCTTGGTCATGGTTTTATGACAGCGCTAGAAAACAAACTAACACAGACATCATCTGCCTGCAGAAGCAGTTTGAAGGCAGCCTGGGACATGTGGGATTCTGGGGAAACAAGAAAGGAATCCTTTTTTATTCAAGGTTTCCTAGCAACAGGAGGCCTGCAGCGCCATGCAGTGCCATATGGGACTCAGGGGAGACCTGGAGGTGGGTAGTTTTCACAGGAAGGTCAGGTGAAATAAGCTGAGCAGGGTGGCAGGCTCAGGAAGGGCAGCTTTGATGACCCTCAGGCACGGGGCAGGGACAGGACAGGACAGCGCTAGAAATGTGAATGTCTGGAACTTGAAATGAGCAGAGGAACACGGTCCCTTGGAGTCTAATAGCCAGACAGAGAAGGTGGCTTCCAGTATGGGATGCAGATGGGTCACTGTATCTATGAAAGGTGGGCTACAGGTTGCTTCCAAGAACTGGCTATATCTGGAAAAGTCATTTTTCTACAGTCATTGAGACCTCAGACTACCATCAAGATCACAGAATATTAAAAAAACAACAACAACAAACAGTTAACACAGTTGTTGTTGAGGGGATGAATGAAAAAAAAAGAAACAAAAGGAGAACATGATTGGTCCTAGGTGTGGGAAAGGGATTATTGTAGATCCGAGGGAGAGCATAGCCAGAGGCAGAGGCATCTGGGAGAGTCCAGACTGAATATGACCAGAAAACTGAGCCAAACCATGTAAGCAGCAGAAGGGTTGGGGAGCCAGAAGCCAAGATGCCAGGAGGTCAAGAGAGCAAAAGTGGTCAAAAAAGGCAAAAGGACCTTAAGCCAAAGCTAGGTTATATAGGGAAGGGCAGCTGGGGGAAGGGCAGCCCAGCCCAGTTTCTGGGCTGGAGAAGTTTAAGGTAGGAGACCGGGTTTGCCAGTCTAAAGGACCCTGTAAACAGGTAAGGAACTGAGGGATGCTGGGAGAACCCGGTGTCCAGCATCAGCTTTGATATGTTAATGGACAACTTAGTGCACAGGATGGTGGTGGTAGGGGGGAGTGGCATTGAGCCCTAACATCCAGTCTTTTTGTTTTTGGGCAATGGTGGATGAGGGGCCATAAAAGGTGGCATAATCTTTAGCTAATTTCCCCTGAAATGGCAGTCAGTGAGACCTCAGAGGCTGGGGTATCAGGATCACAGAACATTTATCAGCAACAACAGTTAACATAGTTGTTGAGTGGGGAACACGGACATCATCTCAAATACATGTATGTCTGGGTCTCTTGGTCCAAATCTTCCCATGGCTCAGGAGCTACTTTATCTATTGGCCTTATCTATCGGGTAAGTGGTCTCTCTTCCCTCAGCTCCCCAAGGAGTCTGTCTTCTCCCACCACCCTCTCTGCTACGGTCAGGTCACGCAGAAAGGTTTAAAAGACCTCATGATAAATATCTCAGGGAGGTTAAGAAAAGTGACCTTGACAGCAAGAAGGTGAAGTCTTCACTGCAGACCAAGGCAGCTCTCTATCAAAGAAAATTTTAAGGGGGAGGGGAGCAAGAATACTAATAAACACCACAGTAAACGTGTTTTTTAAAGTAAGGGTCATGATTCAGTTCTAAAATCTCACTGAAGTTTAATCATGGGAAAAAAAAAAGACTCTGAAATAATAAACCAAGGTCTAAATTAGGAGCACTGGCAAATGTAGTCATTTCTACCTAAGAGGCTTTGTGTCCAAACATGTCATTTGAGATCCCAGGCAGACAAAGGAGAAGGCCCTTGGTAACAAGGCAGCCATTCAGCCCACAGCCCTGGGGCATTGGATTTCCTCTCTGGGCTCAAAGCATTTTCAGCCACATTAGGCACCAGCTTCAAACCCGGTGGGAAGCAAACTTAAGTGTCTCTTTGAGTAGGAAACAATGAGAATGCTGTTTTTCACAAAAGAAAGGAATTCTACCACTTTAAGGATTGGCAGACCCCGAGTCTTAACGCTTTAATTTGACAGTAGCTTGTACTTCTAGATTCTGATTTTTAAAAGATGTTTTTGGGCTGGTAAACCTTATCCCAAAGGAAGGAAATGTCCCAGTTTCCTTAATAAGCACAAGTTCTTTAACAGCCTGGGAAAAAATGTTTATCCTGTTCATATTTATCTTTGGATCCCCAAGGATGAATAGACGTGTGTATGGATGAATGGATCCTATAATTAGATAGGGGTCTGCGGTACTGATATTTTAGGATAACAGACAATTTTAAAAAGCATAGCTGACTCATTCACCGTCGCTTTCATTCACTCACTGCTGTCTTGGACTGAACTAATGTGCATGGCTACTACATGTCTGGAGAGAAATAGAAATAGAGGCATTTGGGGTAGGGAGTGGACTAGTCGTGCCTGCTCATGGAGAAGAGATGTTTCCAAAGCCGTGAAAGCCAAGGACGGGGTAAAGACATGGGTGGCAGAGAGCTGTGATTACTGGTCTAAAAAAGAAAAACAGAAAAAGTGTTAGGCAAGGTGGTACAGGCCTCCAGTCTCGCACTTGAGAGGTCGAGGCAGAAGAATTGAGCAGTGTCTATCCTGGGCTACATAAACAGTTCAAGGCCAGCCTAGATTATGGAGGAAAAGCTGTTCCAAAACAAAACAAAAACAAACAAACAAAATCCGAAGAAGGGGCTTGGGATGCAGCCCAGCTGCTGGAGTGTTTGCGGCACAAGGCAGAGGACTCTAGGTTCCAGCCTTCACCCCACCTAAACCAGGCTGGTCCAAGATCTGGCGCAGATCTTACAGTCCCAGTCCTCAGGAGGTGAAGACAGAAGGGTGGAAATTCAAGGTCGGAAGCTAGCTCTGGATATATGCGTCTCCTTTCAAAAACAAACAGGGCTTGTGAGATGGCTCAGTAAGTAAAGGTGCCCGCTTGGCAAGCCTGAGGACCTGAGTTTGATTCTTTGGCGTCTCCTATCGTGGAAGGAGAGAACTAACTTCCGCCAGTTGTCTGACTCCTACACTTGGGGTGCGAGAGGGCACACAGACACACACTAAATAAAAACGCAGAAACAAACACAGACAGGAAAACGAGGAGGGAGGCTAGGTGAGTGGAAAATACTCGCCGTCATGCAAGAACCGTAGTCCAGTGCAAATTAAATAAATAAATAAAATCTAGGCGCTACAGCAGTGGTTCTCAACCTGTGGGTCACGCCCTCAGGGCATCCCGCGAGCCTTCTGCCAGGGTCTTATATCAGATCTTCTGCATCTCAGATATTTACATTACAGCCCAAAACACTAGCAAAATTCCAGTTACGGAGTAGCAATGAAAACATTTCATGCTTGGGGGTCACCACAGTGTGAGGAACTGTACTGAGGGGCAGTAGCACTAGGAAGGTGGAGCAGCTCTACAGATGAGGTCAGGAAAGTGCAAACATGATCTTTTAACTTAATGCTATTTATTTATTCATAGGCGTGTTCATGTGAGTGCTTGGGCGTGTGCACCCACGTGAGGGTCAGAGAACAACCCTCAGGAGCCAGTTTTCCTCCTTCCACAAGGTGGTCCTGGAGACTGAGTTCAGGTCGCCAGCTTTGGCAGCCAGGGTTTTTACCCAACGAGCCATCTCACGGGTCCAGAAATGGCTTCTTTAAAAGCTAGAGAACGGCGTCTCCCGTCTCTGTGACGGCTGGGCTCAAGTTCTAGACATGCACAGGACTAGCTAGGAGCGATGAGCTGTGTGGGATGGGGAGGCACGCGGTGGGGATCTGGGTTTGCCTAAGTAGAAGCTGCAGAGGTGGGGTTACCTCAGACCTCACGCTCTTGTATAAAAATTCTCAAATTCCCTCTACCTATCAGACTCTGTCCTAACCCAAGGGCCGGGAAAAGCCCGGTCTATTCCATTAAGTAACAAAAACAGTTTACAGATGTCGTTAAGGTTACTGATCAGTTCAATTAGATTTAATCAAACGGAGGTTATCTGGGTGGGTTTAATCCAATCACGAGTACATTAAAAGCAAATTTTTATCGACAGTTCGCAAAAGGGCCGATCAGAGGGACTGACAGGAGGGAGAAAGGCTGGGCGTGCCCTTCCTAGCCTGAAGATGGTGAGCGTGCGTAATACCAGCCCCGCAGTCTTTGGCCTACCGCTACCGCCAGGTACCAGGACGTCAGCCTTGTAGCTGCGCTGACCTACATGTTGCTGACAATCTGAATGAGCTTGGCAGTGACCCTCTTTCAGACCCTCAGCTGGCCAGCAGCATTTCGGTGTCATGCTGTGAGACCCAGACCGCAGGCTCCAGCAGGGACTGCTGGGACTTCCGGCCTGTAGAACCGCGGCCTCAGAGCAGGGGTTGTTTAAACAAGCCAGCTGTGGTCATTTGTTATGCAGCCGCGGAAAACCAAACTCTCAGCTTCCTGGGAGTTAGACTGTACAGAAACACAGCTTCGCTTGGAGAACACAATTGCCTCATCTTGATAATGAGAGGCATGGGGGGGGGGGGGGAAATCACTGAAGAATCTCTTTTGAGATGTTCTCAGAAGAGAGAGGGGCTACGCATTGCGGTGAAGTGGGAGAGTCAGGGTTAAACTTTGAGGCTTCCGTGATATTAACCCCCCAACATTTAGGTGGCCCCTAGACCTCAGCAATACCCTATGGAGGAATGGATGAGCATGAGAGCAATTTCTCCCCTCTCTTTTAAACACCAAAATCAAAGGGGGAAAAAAAATAAAGGACTAAGAATTTACTTAAGGAATAGAAATGGGACTAATTGCACTTTGTCGCTAAAAATGAATGTGCTTTCCCCTATTTATTTTTATCACATTAATAGACTGTATCTGTTGCTATGAAAGAGGCTGCTAATGCCCAATTATCTAAAATTCTGGGTTTTTGTTTTGTTTTGTTTTGTTTTCCAATGGTGCTGTATAAAAGTCAGCACACTCAAATAAAAACAACGTTTGGGAACTCTGGGGAGATGAAGCCGTCAGCCGGCTGAGGTTGGCCCTGTCTAGGGAACAGATTAATGCCTTCTCTTTTATCTTGGCAGGCTTTTTCTCAGGACCCTCCGGACCACAAGATGATTGAGGGTGTCAGCCTGACACCTGCAGACTCCTCCCTCCTCCAGGGGCTGGGAGAATGGAACCTGGGGCGAACTGAGGTTGGGCTGCTGGTGGATGAGAGAGCTAGGGAAATCATGTTCACTGAATTTTGACCAAGAGATCCTTGGAAAGTCAGGGAGAGGTTGACTTTGAATTCCATCAATTCACTTTTCCGAAGACACCGATATTTGGATGTCAAAACACCAAAATATCCATTGGCGCCCTGCCCCAGACAGCCTGCCTACATAGCCCAGGGCGGCCTCAGTCTTGCCATCTTCCAGTCTCCCCCCCCCCCCCAATTCAGGGCTAAGGTTACAGGCTGTTCAAGCACACCCTGCTCGTTCATTGGCTTCTGTCATGTCGGCTTACGGCACTCGCAGTTCGCTTTCATGGGTGTCCCCCCTTCAGATTCGTAAAATCAAAGTCGCCCCCTTTCCCCCTAGCCTCATATCTCAGTGCAAAAGCGCTAGGATCTCAGACCGCGGAGGGAGAAAAGGAGTTCAGAAAGATTTGAAATTGCACGTCTGGACCTCTCAGCTTCTACTTAGCGGAGATGTACACCTTGAAATGTCAAGGAATCCGTCTGTTTAGGGGGCCTTGGATGTGGGCGGGAAAACTGAGGATGAAGTTGTGTTGATTGGCACAGCTGTGTTCTCAGAGGGTCTTTTGCTCTCCCGAAAAGTGTTCTGTGGGTACCTTTGTGCAAAATGTAGCTCAGCCCTATGTCAGGGCTTGACAGAAATTGCCTTTCCATGGCCT
The DNA here is from genome assembly GCF_907164565.1 of Psammomys obesus. Classification (NCBI taxonomy): domain Eukaryota; kingdom Metazoa; phylum Chordata; class Mammalia; order Rodentia; family Muridae; genus Psammomys; species Psammomys obesus. The sequence goes on along the minus strand of NW_026596040.1, from coordinate 26,354,004 downwards.
GCTGCAGCTTGCCCTGGCCATCTGTCTGGCTTTGAGTTTGGAATTCTTCCTTCATATCCTGTGCTTCAGCTTCTCCACCCTGGACATGTTCTGCCTTTCAGTGCGGCCCCGTGCGCACTTTATGTGATAGCATTTCTCTGTCAAGAAACTTCTGGTGCCCTGTCCTTCTCTGTAATAGGCAGACTTGTATTTCTCTTCCAGGCTCAATTTTAATTTCATTCTGCTAAACTTTCTCTCTTAGTTTTTTTTTTTTTTTTTGAGACAGGGTGTCTCTGTGTAGCCTTGGCTGTCCTGGAACTCACTCTGTAGATCAGGCTGGCCTCAAACTCACAGAGATCTGCCTGCCTCTGCCTTCTGAACGCTGGGACTAAAAAAAAAAAAAAAAAAAAAAAAAAAAGTTTATTTTTATTAATGTGTCTGTGAGTGTGTGCAAGTGTGTGCAAGTGTGTGCGTGTGTGTGTGTGTGTGTGTGTGCACGCGCACGCCTGTGGAGGCTGGAAGAGAACATTATACCCTTTGGAGCTGGAGTTACAGGCAGCTGTCTGCTTCCCAGTGTGTGTGGTGGCAACTGAACTCTTTCTGAGCAAGAGCAGTAAGCACTTTTAATTGCTCAGCTCGCTCTTAAGTCTCAATTAAGCTATTGTAGCGCTGGTTTTTAAAACTATTTTATTTGAGGTGGTTAGGCCTCAACCTCCCAACACTACACAGCAATGCCGACCAACACCAAACACCATGCCATGCCTTCTCTTTCTTGGCTCTTGACTCATATCCCCAGAGCCCTAGACCACGCCCTTCTCCATGTCATTACCAGCTGGCAAAAACCACGCTCCGTACAAGACAATTAACAGTGTGGACAAACTATAGCCCAACTGAAATCCCACACTTGGGATTAAAAGAAAACATATTTACATAACATAACTGAGTTTACAAAGAAACCCAAACTTTCATTACAAACTATTTTATGATTCTGTCTTCTACGCTATAGGGTCTTGTGCCTTCCGTGCCCACCCATGCTCTGCTGGCATGCCTGGAGGTTAATCATGTTAAGATTCAGGACTCACACTGCAAAATATATTTAATTAAATTGAAGGGATTTTGAAAAGAGACAGAGCATGTAAAGGGAGGTATTTCTGACCTTCCTCTGTCTTGTAAAAAGTGTTATAGAACCTAGGAAGGTGGTGGTGGTACACATTTTTAATCCCAGCACTTGGTTAGGCAGAGGCAGGAGGATCTCTGTGAGTCTGAGACCAGTCTGGTCTACAGAGTGAGTTCTAGGACAACCAGGGCTACACAGAGACACCCTGTTTTGAAAAACAAAACAAAAACCTGGGAAAGCTTCTCCAACCTTGGTTTGAAGCAGACCCTTAGACTCTCATGTAAGAGTCTTTGCACCTCTGACCACCCAGGAACACAGAGAAGACTCCAAACAGGCCTTGCTTGTTTCTCCCAGTGTGTGGCCTGCAGACCATACATTTAGCTTTATCATACAATGGCCCACTCTTCAAACATGCTGACTTAACCCATATGAGTCATTTCCTCAGGAAGGTGTTTACGTCCTACAAAACTCATAATTAAGTTTGCATGTTTCTCTTTGGCTGGTCTGTCTTTTGTTACAGGGACCTTAATCTTGAACCCAAGATGAGGAAACGGAAAATTTTTTCTTACCCTCTACTCTTGATTTTCAAAGACCCTTCTTTCACCCGGACCATTCATCTTTACCTACCATCCCTCTTTTCTGAGGTTTTGTGTGCTTGTTTGTATTTGTTTTTTCAATTAACTCTTCTTTACTGGCTCCTATTCTGTTGTTAATAATCCTTTTTTCCCCCCTTTTCTTTTTCTTGTGGTAATGATGGAGCCCAGGGCATGGAGCATGTTTATCATCAAGCTACACCCCCTCTCTCAGCTCAGAGAATTGTCTTTAAATTTCCCTTGACTTGGAAAGAAACACAAACATAAAACCACCCACCTCTGTTTGTGCTATAATGCTGTGTCTAAAAATATCCCTTGTCATTTTGATGGCGCACGGCAGGGACCAACACGCTTGTGTCTTTAAGGGTCAGGCTATAAACTTTTTAGGCCTTGTGAGCCTCATGGGGTGTCTGTTGAATGTTCGCTTTGTTTTTTTCCCTTTACAGCCTGTAAAAAATGTAAAAGCCATTCATAGCTTTCGGACATTATATAAACTCAGACTCCAGACCCAATTTACTGCCTACAGGCCATAATTTGTGGACTCTTGGTTTATGGAAAGCATTTGTTTACCACTTGAAGATAGTGTCTAATATCAGTTCTGTCCTCAGAAAGACGTTGGGTGTGGCCTTTCACTCACTTGGCTAGCAGAATATTATTAGCAAGCATGAGAAACAAGCCTTGGGTACCTGCTAGCCCAAGGATGAGGGACATGTGGCGAGCAAACTCCATCTTGGAGCCTCAGCCAGCCTGTGGTGTTCTGCAGTTACGAATGTTGGACAACTTCAGAACAAAAGGCCTCGGCCTGGGGTGGAGTTCAGTGTCAGAGTGCAAGTTTAGCACGCCCAAGGCACCCAAAGAATGAAAACAGGAGGGGAAGGAAGGAGAAAGCTGAGCCCTGGGAGGACTGTGTAATAACTGCAGTTCTTTCCTTTTAGCTCTGGGATCGCTTACACAAAACACTTCTTTTTACATCCATGTATTTGTGTGAGCACGTGTCTGTCTCTGGGCATGTGAGCAAGCGAAGCTGTGGAGCAAGTGTGCAGCTCACACTGGCACCGCTCTTCTCCCGCCATGTGGGTCTAGGATGCTTACCTCAGGCTGGCAGGCTTGGTGATGAGCATCTTCACCTACAAGCCATTTCGCTGACGTGCAAAGGGCTTCTTAAAGTGTGTACCTGCAGAGGCTCACCAGGATCACCTGAGGTGGTTTTCAGGTGTCAGTTCCCTGAGCCCTCCCACAGAAAGGAATAATTTAGGTCATCAAGGGAGAAACATACCATGGATTGTTGCTCAACTCCTGAACCAACTAAGAACTGTTGCTAAGATTCCCCTCCCCCCTTTTTAATACTAAGAATTGAATCCAGGGCGGCAGGTGTTAGATGAAGTTTTGCTGCGGATCACCCCTGCCCCTGCCACACCAGACTTATTATGGGTTCTTTGACTCATGTGGACAATAGCTACTTTTTTTGTGTGTCACAGCCTTTGGAGGTTATTTGCCTGTTGTTTTTTTGTTTGTTTGTTTGTTTGTTTTTAATTTTTATTTTTTCTTATTAGTTACATTTTATTAACTCTGCCTGTTTTCATTTTACATGTATGGACGCTTTACCCGCAGAAGCATATGTATGTCTCTCCGGCCCCTGCTTTGTCTTATAAAGATGAGATCTTACAGAGTGCAGGCTGGCCTCGAACTCCGCATCCTCTTGGCTCCCTCTCCCAAATGCTGGGATTACAGGTGTGCACCACCATGGCTAGCTAGCAATAGCTACTTTTGTTGGGAACCTGCGGGGTACCAGTCCCTTCGCACAGATTAGTGATCTAAGTTTTAAGTTTTGTGTGACAAGTCCATGAAGCAGGTCTGACCATCCCGATCCTGCAGCTAGGAACAATGAGGCTGTAGACCTCAGGAAATTTACCTAGGACCAATTTGCTGGCGAGACTCACACTGTGAGTCTTCTGTTTGCTGGTATTCTTATTGTTGTTGGTGGTGGTTTTTTTGCTTGTTTGTTTTGGAGACAGGGTCTCTCTATGTAGTTGTGGCTGTCCTGGAACTCTCTATGTAGCCCAGGCTGGTCTCAAATTCATAGAGATCTGCCTGTCTCTGTCCTTATGTGGTGGGATTAAAGGCAGCAATACCAAACTAGGCCTGCTGGTATTTTTTTTTTTTTTTTTTTTTTTGAGACAGGGTTTCTCTGTATAGCCCTGGCTGTCCTGGAACTCTCTCTCTCTAGACTGGGCTGGCCCCAAACTCAAAGATCCATTTACCTCTGCCTCTTGAGGTCTTGGTTAAAGGTGTGTACCATCACCAGCAGCTGCCTGCTAGTACTCTTAATTTGTTTGATAGCATTATGTACAAATACACAGCTTGAGCTGAGCCCAGAGTATTTCTTTCTCTGTTTTAACTATCCCTATGGTTAGGCCTGGATACTTTTAGCCTTTATACAATCTAAACTTCTGCAAGCCTGGACCTTGACGTCTTCAGCCTCTGTCTGCTAACCTAGGCCTAGAATGTTTTCAGCCTCTGAGATTTACTGCTGAATAAGCTCACCCTGTCCTTCTGAACTCTGGCAGACTAGTTCAACTCAGCTGTTCTGGCTCAAATTCCTCTCCAAGATGACTGGTTCAAACTGGCTTCTCTCAGTGTCTCACTGAATTGCTTTGCTTGGAAAAATTTCCTCTGAACTCCATAAACTGAATTGCACTGACTGCACAGACACATCCGAATATAACTGAACTGTGCTGAACTGAACTCACCTATCTCTCTTGTCCTGTTCTCATGAGAACTAGGAATGTCCTATCTCTGACTCATTCTGTAAAATCTTTCTCTGATTTATCACTTTGTCTGCCCTTCAATAAGCTGTTACTTTCAAACATGCCTGCTTCCTTCTGTAGACTAATCTTACTTTCATTGTTTGGGATTAAAGGTGTGTACTAAGGGCATGTCTGTATTCCGGTGAGATCATGCTGTAATCCAGAGTGTGTCTGCATTTCAGCTGGGTCACATAAACCTAGAAGGTGTTTGGATGCGATCCTTTACCAGAGCAGCCATGCTGCTGGATTAAAATTGCTCTACAGGGTTAGTTTTTTCAGATTATGTAATTATGCAAGTCAGCCTATGTAAACAGCCATCTAGTGAAACAGAAGGAAACCAGACGGAGGACAGGAAGAGACCAAAGCTCTCTAGGGGGCCACAGGGCAGTACCTGCTCTGTGCTTCAGAGTTGGTAGCCAACGTTCAACTCCTAGGACCTATAGCAAGGACAAAGGATAGAGGCCGTGGGAAGGGTTCAGTAGGGTCACAGTCAGCATGTAAAATGTCTCCCACATGCTCATGTGTTTGAACACCATGTTAGTGCTGTTTAGGGAAGATGTGGAACTTTTGGGAAGTAGGCTGTTTGGGGGAGATGGATTGCTGGGCATGGCCTTAAGGAGTAGCTTGGCTCTACTTCCTGCCTGGTCTCTTCCTTTTTCTTTTTTATAGATGGTTGTGAGACACCATGTGGTTGCTGGGAATTGAACTCAGGATCTCTGAAAGAGCAGGCAGTGCTCTAAACCTCTGAGCCATCTCTCCAGCCCTCTTTTCCTTTTTTATAATTAAAAAAAAAAAATGTACAGTGTATTTTAACCCTGTTTTCCATTCCTCCAATTCCTCCCAAATTCTTCCTACCTCCTTAGCCACTCAACTTCATCCTTTCTTTTTAATTAAAAAAAAATTTCTTAATGTGTATGGGTGTTTTGTCTGCCTATATGTCTGTGTACTCGTGAGTGCCTGGTGTCCTTGGAGGCCAAAAGAGGGCATAGGATCCTCTGTGACTGGGGTTAGAGATGCATGTAATCTGGGAAGCAAGCCTGGGACCCCTGGAAGATCAGTCAGTGCTCTTAACTCCTGGGCCAGTTCTCTAGCCTCCACCACCCCACCACCCCCTTTTTTTTCTTTTTCTTTTTTCTCCCCCTCCTTTTTTAAAAACAGGGTTTCTTGGTGTATTCTCTGTGTAGCTCTGGCTATCCTGCAACTTGCTCTGTGGACCAGGCTGGCCTTGAACTCAGAGATCCTCCTGCCTCTACCCCCCCAAGTGCTAGGATCAAAGGCTTGCACCACCATGCCCTGCACCCTCTACTTTCTTAATACAGAAAATTTTAAAGTGAAAAAGTCTGCTTTAAAAAAAAAAAAATCAAAGGGGATAAAAATTTGGAGACATTCTAATAATTACATTCTCCAAACAATGCACCCATACAAAGGCCTATGCAGATTTCAAACACAGAAGATTTGTAACCAGAGTGTCGTGCAGTGATTTGATTTTAGCAAAACCAGAACCCTTCCTAAGAGCGCTGAATTCATCGCTGAGGGCTCTATTTGCATCACTAAATCCGCCCCCCAAAGTCCAGTCTCCTAATGCTATCATTTTGGGGGCTAGGATTTCAACTTAATGAATTCTGGGGGGATGCAGACATTCAGTCCATAGTAGGCAGATTCCTTGACCTTCAAAGAGCCGGGAGAGGCGGTTTAAAACATTCCTCAGTGCTCGGAGAGATGGTTCACTCATAAAGGTACCCACTGCCAAGCCTGGTAATCTGAGTTTGATCTCAGGAAGAGAGAACTGACTCCTGCAGACATCCTTGCACCTGAGTGCGTGGTACCCACTCCTCCAGGTGAAAGTAATCTAAAAAGATTGAAATGCTTCTCTACCTACCTACTAAGATTCTGCCTCCACAGACTGGGGTTGTAGCTCTCCTGTACTCCCTCTGTAGACCAGGCTGGCCTTGAACCCCAAGGCTAGAAGATAGGCCTGCCTTTACCTCTTAAATGCTGGTATTAAAGGCATGTACCACCACTGATAAGCAATGCGGGTGTTGTCTAAATCACACTTTGAGAAGCCCTACGCTGAAGAAGTGACTGTGAAAGAATTTTTTTTTTTTTTTTTTTTTTTAGACAGGGTCATAGGTAGACCTGGCTGACCTCACAGAGATTCTCCTGCATTTGCCTCCCAAATAATGGGATTAAAGGCTTGCACCACAATGCCTGGCTAGATTACTTTTTGAACAAAAGATGGGTTGGGGGTGTGGGCATAAGGGATCTATCTATCCTCCCCTCTCTTGTGCACACCCCGTGAGTATGTCTGTGTGTGTGTTTGTGTAATTTGTTTAGAATAAATTCATCTATTACCATTTTGTTTTTACAATGTATATTTTTCCTTTTCTCCCCCCCCCCCCTTTGGTATTCTGAGACTAGGTTTTATATGTCCCAGGCTGGCCTTGAACTAGCTATACAGCTGGGAATGACTTTGAACTTCTAATCCTTTTACCTCTGTCTTGTGAATGCTGGGATCAGAGATGTGTGCCACCGTGCCCAGTGTATGTCGTACTGGGGCAGGACCCAGGTCTTGTTCACGCTAGACAAGTGCTCTGTCAACCGAACTATATGCCCAACTCAACAATGTTACTTAAGCACAATTAATAAATAAAATAATAAGCTGGTGTGGTGGCCCAAGCCCTTAATCCCAGCACATGGGAGGCAGAGGCAGGCACATTTTTGTATGGTTAAGGCCAGCCTGGTCTACATAGCAAGAGAGGTCAGAAAGACCGTGTTTCAGAAGAAAAAGAAGTTATTTAATATATTATATATTAATATATGTTATACAGTATATAAACAGATATATATATGCTATATATGCTATGTATATAAACAGATAATATAATATAATATATAATAGATTAATATAAGTGTTGATAAATATAAATGTGTATCGGAATTATTGTAGATTTTCAAATGTCAGTTGTAGATTCTGTTTGGGATGACTTGGGATCTTTTCCTTTCCAGTTCGTGCTCTAGCAAACGCTTGCCCTCCCCTTTCCAGGGGCCAGAACATGGGGTCCATTTCAGGAAACCCAGCGTTGTGAACTTAGCTAAACTGCACCCCACCGAGTGGGCCTCAAAGAATAAACTCTTAGTTGGGCCTGGGTACCACACACTCAGGCATTCTGGACAGAAACCTAGTGTTTCAGAGAGTAATCGGGGGCCTTTCCGGCCCCTGACACCCATCCTGAAGGCCTTCCGTTTCCAAACCCAGCGGGAAGATGCAGAGCTTTGAAGCTTCCGCCTCAACAGTACTTACCTTAGTCCTACCCAACACCCATGAGGCTGGTGGGACTGTACAGGACCATTTAAGGCCGAAACCCTATGCCAAGCGAAACCATATTGGTGGCCTTTGAACTACATAGCCAGCCCCTCTAGTCCTCCACAGCCGGGAGCAATGCTCAATTTGGTAACCATTGGGTGGCCCCTGACCTCCTCATCCCTCTAGCCTGTAACCCCAGGCCGCCCTTTCTGCCAGTGAGACAGAGTGTGTCCTTGAAACCAAAGGGGGAGAAAAAACATATACACCCAGTTTGTGTATGTAAGAGATGAACTTAAAAATACATTTTTTTAGGAGGATTTTTTTTTTTTTTCTTTTTAAAGGTAATTGGGATAATTGTCTTCAGGCTGAGGTAAATAAACAGCAAATCCTTTAACCTCCCGCTCAGGGCTGTAAAGGGGCCTGCCTTTGTGTATTCCTGGTGTTTTTTTATGACCCTCAGCTGGCCTCTCCGCTGCTGAACCGGGACCTGCACAAAGCCAGACTAATCAGGGAGCAGTTTCGGAAATGAGGGTCTTGAATGGCGTTTCCTCAACACGCCCTCCAACAGGCAGCAGCCTGCTCACTGAGCTTCCCTCTTCTGGAAGGCTCTGGCCCAGCTCTGGGCAGGGCCGGAGAACAAAGGCTTGTTTCTCTGTGTCTCCCAGGAGCCTGCTGAGCCCGCCCTTGTACAAAGATTCAATGAAAGCAACTCTTATGCTCCCTTTCCAGCTCCAGGGCTGTCGGAGTCACGTGGCACATATTTATGGGGGAGTTTGCACTGTGTAAGTCTGCGTAGAGGAATAAGAAGGTGTATATTGTGGACAGGAGTCTTGCCCTCAAAAAGCTTAATGTTTGGTTGAAATGTCATGGCTAATCACAGCAGGGGGAAAAGTCAAATCCTGGTTCCTGGCAGCCATTCAAGCCATCTTGTGACAAATCAATGTGACAGGCTCGTTCAATTCACGTGCAATTCGTGTTCCCCTAGCCAAGAAAGGGGTGGCAGGAACCCCGGGGGGCCGTCTCCTTTCCGTATCAATTCTTTCCTTCCTTCTGTGGTCATGTCAGGGCTCTTGGAGAAGCACACTATCTCGCCCACCTTCTCTGGTCTGAGCGAAGACTAAACAAACAGTGGGTGGGAGTGGTCCTTTGTTGGACTTAAGCCTCGAGGTCAAGGCAATTTCTGCTTTTTGTACTTATTTATGTATTTTTTGGTTTTTTTAAGATAGGGTTTCTCTGTGTGTAACCCTGGCTGTCCTGGAACTCACTTTGTAGACCAGGCTTGCCTCGAACTCACAGGGACCTCCCTTCCTCTGCCTCCCCAGTCCTGGAATTAAAGCTATGCGCCACCACCGCCCAGCTTCTGCTTAGTTGAGACAGGGTCTCACTATGTAGTCCTGACTGGTCCACGTATTAGGGACACATGTACAAGAAACTCCTTGCATAGACAGGTCAGCAAAGGCATGCGCTATTATTATAGTGCTCCGAGCTTGATATTTAGACCACGAGTGACAAACCATTACACAGTCCAGGAAGCCACCTGTGAAGTCCCAGCGGAGGACAACAGGGACCACACCACCGTGACCACCGTGGCACTGAGTTGCCAGCTCTCCGAGGGCTGTCGGATTGGGTCCTCCTGTTCCCTTTGCTGCACTTCAGTTTACACTGTGGGGAGTAAGGCTGGGCTAGCTGTCCTCGCTGAGCTTGGCTCCAGTTGCAGAGCTATGAGCAGACAAATGACAGTTGTTTCATTCACGCATCTGCTTTGTGTTCACAACAACACAATAAAGAAGGCATTGTTAGGCTTACTCCCATTCTGCAGATGAGGGGCCTGCTCGAAGAGGTCACATAAATTATCCAAGGTCACACAGGTGGTAAGTGGGGAAGTCAAAAGGACACCGACTGTGTCCTGGGATTGGCACATATCCCAATTTGGCAGGAGTAATAGACATTAATTAGGAAGTCTTGTGACATGAAACAGGAAGACGGATGGGATGGCATCAAATTCAGAAGGGATCCACATAGTAGGATAAGAAGCTAGCGCTTCATTTAACAATGGCCTCCTTAAATGTCAAATGGCAGCTTCTGAGGAGAGGAAAGGGGATAGAAAGAGCCTAGGTGGAGTTGAGCAGAGAACTGTTTGAAGGGAGAAGAGGCTCCAGGCAGATCATCCACCAAAGGCAGAGCTGACCAGGAGGAAAGTGGCCATGGGGTCACTGCCCCTGCTCCAAGTGGCAGCAATGGGGACACAATGAGGCAAACTGTGAGAATGGAAAACCCAGTGGGGACAATCCCATAGTCAGCAACTCAAAAGCATTTGGATCTGGGTGCCCCAGAGGAGACTAGGAGATGTTCTGACGTAGCTGGAGCTCAGCAAGGAGAGCCAGTTTGGAGAGTGTTGAACACTCCAAAAATTTGTTCGAGGAACTGGAATGAACTCAGCAAAATGAGCCTGGCCGTGGATATATTGAGACTGAGGAGTTTACAAGGAAGAAGTGTAAGCCACAGCTCAGCCTGCGGGCAACCTGTAATCCCCAGTGCTCTCTCTCACAAGCACACGAGGTCATACCTTCATAGGACAGGCACTCAGCTTGGGACACCGCTGCGTCTCAAGCGCTGGTGTGCTCCACCCGACATACCTGGCTTAAAAAAGTGACTTATTTTTTCGCCACTGTGATGGTGGCCCCTTTATTCGCAGCACTCAGGAGGCAGAGGCGAGTGTGTGTGTCTGAGCGTTTTGAGACCAGCCTGGTCAACATAGCAAGTGTCTAGGCCAACGGGGGGCTACATAGTAAGACACTGTCTACCAAGGAGTCTAAGATGGGTACTTACTATGTAGCCCAGGCTGGCCCGAACGAACTCTACACAGTCCGGTTGGCCCTGATTTTATGAGTGACTTCCTATGTCTGTCTCATAAGTGCTAGAATTACAGGTATGTGTGAACACCAGGCCTTTAAAAAGTGATTAAAAAAAAAAAAGACTATTTCATTTCACGAGCAGCCATAATTTATTAAACTGTCCCTCTGTTTAAAAAAATATTTTATTAATCATTTGAGAACTTTATACAATGTATTTTGATCATTTCCCCTCAACACTTTTCTCCTCCCAGATCCATTCCTCACCTGGTCTTTCCTTCCCAACTTTGTGTTCCTCTGTTTTTTTGTAAAGCATGTCTGAGGCTATTTTATTATAAATGACACTAACACGAACATTTCTATAAGTTTTTATGTGTTTTTATCATTCTTGGGAGACAGAGTCACAGAAACTGAACTAGTGGGTTGAAAGGTGAAATATCCTCGACACGCACTGCCAAATGGAATACCAAAAAAAACCCCAGAAAACAAAAGCACCCCCCCAGCAAATACAAAACAAAACAAAAAACACTAGTTCATGTCTTCTCCAGTGCTGTGCAAGGAGCCCATGCCACTAGATTACAGAGGAAAGTGAAGAGAGACATCATAACTGTACGCTGGACAAGCTGTTTTAAACATTAAATGCATGAAAGGAAAAAATAAGAGAGAACTCAAAACATTAGCATTGTTGACCCTGATGTTGGGTTATATGGGTGACCTAACTTTTTTTCCTCTCTCTTTTTGAGAAAGTGTTTCTCTGTGTGTCCTTGGTTGTCCTAGACTCACTTTGTAGACCAGGCTGGTCTCAAACTCACAGAGATCTGCCGGCCTCTGCCTCCCCGAGTGCTGGGATGACCTAATTTTCTTCCGTACACATTTCTGTATATACTTTGTGTTTTCTAGATACTGTATGTATTACAATATTTTGTTTGCTTGTCTTTTCTTTTTTTTTTTTTTTTTTTTTTTTTTTTGAGACAGGGTCTGATGGATGCCAACTCACTATGTCATGGAGGCCATCTGGAAATTCCTGAACCTTCTTCCCTCCACCTCTCCAGTGCTGATATTAAAGGGTATGTGCCACTATACCTGGCCAAAAATAAAATAAAATTAAATAATATAAATAAAATAAAATAATAAAATAAAATAAAAATAAAGCAGAAAAGGCATCGTGACAGAGAAGTCTGTCAAAAGTGTAATCTAGGACAAGGTGCTATTGTCTCTCCCTATATAAGGCAGAGCACTTTGAAAATACTTCCCAGAGTCCTCCCTAGGCTGCCTGAAACTGTATATTTGCAAGGTTGTGTGGTCAGGGGTATGGTGATGTTGTTTTGTTTTGTTTTCTGAGACAGGGTTTCTCTTTGTAGCCTTGGCTGTCCTGGAGCTCACTCTGTAGACCAGGCTGGCCTCGAAATCACAGAGATCCATCCACCTGTCTCTACTGAGATTAAAGGTCTGTGCTACACCACCCAGCAGGGACATGGTGTTTTTTAAAAGGCCACCCTAAACACTAATGTACAGCTTAGGGGTGAACATCCCTTGAATCCGATAAAAGGCCCAAGACTGCTATCACCCATGAAAGAGGTAAGAGAGGGCACCAGAGACAAGCCTGTTGGTGGGGACAGTCCTGCAGCCCCAGGTGCTCTGACACCACAGACTTCACAGCCAATGACTCAGAAGATCTGGGAAATCCAGGTTCCCCGGGGGAAGCCAGTTCCTTCTAGTTCCAGGCTCTGGAAGAAACCAGAGGACTAACCAAGGCACAGCCTGGTTGGGCTTTGGCAATCCTTCCTGTGATAAGGGGGCAAAAAGCTCCTGCTCTCCTTTTGAGGGGTTTTGTGGTTTCTTTTTTCTTTTTTTTTTTTCTTTTTTCTTTTTTTTTTTTTTTTTTGAGGAGAGGGAAGTGGCAATGAGGTTTGGGGAAAAAAGGCTCCGGCCTTTAGCATCTACTTCCTCTAGGTCAAGGGGAGCTCAGCTTCCTCTGAGGCCGGGAGATTAGGGCAATTTAATCCCTAGGCTATTTCTGTGGCGAAGGGGGGCTGGGCCGTTGGCTGTTGGCTACTGGTTCCCTCAGCAACAGGGCCTGGCCTGGATCTATTGTGAGGAGGTCCCACTGGGAAAAGTAGTGGGAAAGGAAGGCTGGAGATGGCTTTTCCAGGGTCTCTCCTTCTCAGAGGTGGTGCCAGCAGTCAACACCAGGAGCTTTGGTTCTATGAGGGGAGGAGAAGACTATGGGAACCGCAACCGGAAGGGGCTGGGAGAGGCCTGTGGGCAGTGAGCTCATCGGTTACATGTGGGACCACGTGTCTTGGGGGAGGTGTGGTAAGAGGATGAGAGCAGACTTTCCCTTTGATGAAGCTCTGGCTGTGAGGCCGGCGAGTCTCATAGCCCCTGAGAGCTGGCTGGCATTTGCCATTTTCTGATCAGGCTAGGCCACAGCATTTCTGTTTGCAGAGTTTACGGCTTCTGTCCCTGAAGTCCTCTCACAGCTGGGGCTCTCAGGCCCTTCCTCTGCTCCACAGCCTTCTGTCCCACATCAGCATCTTTCTTCTTCTTCTTCTTGTCCATCACCCCCCACACTCCTTCCTATTTATTTTCATCTCTTACTGCGAAAAAAAAAAAAAGGCAACTCTCCCATGGCTTGCCAAGTGTCCATTTCACTCTGGACAATGAAAGTTCTGATACCTTTGAAAGGGCTGTAAAATCATCTGGCCTGAAATCAGCAAACTGCTGACTTAGAGATATGCCAGGTGTGATCCACTGTCTTTTAAAAATGCCTCGTTATTCGAAGCCCTGAGCTTCCAAATAGAGAACATGTCTCTGTAAAGATCACCACTTTTCTCAACACAGTCAAAAGAGTGAATTGTTTTAGAAATAATTTTGTTTATATTGTGTGTGTACGTGTGTGTGTGTGTGTGCGCGCGCACTTTAACCTGCTGAGCCATCTTGAGTTTGGCATAGTGGAGCATGCCCAGATCGCTGGCTCTTGGGAGGCTGAGGCAAGAGAATCCTGAGTTTAAGGCCAGCCTGGGCTACCTTAGGGAGACTCAGTAAAAAAAAAAAAAAAAAAAAAAAAAAAAAACAAAAAAACAAGCAAAACTACCAGAAAATAAAATAATTATTCCCTGAAAAAATATATTGATGTTTTTAATAATTTCCATGATGTCATTTCTTTGGGAACTGTTGTTCCAGCTTGGACAGGGTCCTTAATTCCATTTCAGATGGAGACAACTCAGTCGCCCACTTTATGACGTGTTTTAACCGTGCAATGTGCCATCAACATGGAGGACCAATACCCAGGGTCAATAGGAAATGGCCCACGAACTCAAACCTAACTCCTTCTGAAACCTCATTGCTTCCCAACCTCAAAGAACAGCCAGTTTCTTTCTCACAGGAAGGATGGGATTGCAGGGCCAGCCTTGCTGCTGCAGAGGACAGCCTAGATTCTCCCTGACAATTCAGACAGCCCACAGCACCCAGCTCCCTTGGGATTTACTTTCTTTCTACTTTTGAAAAACAGAGTCTATTGTGAGGGTGAAGATTATGTGTGCTGGGTTGGGGTGTGGCTCGCTGGTGGAGCAAATGTGCAGCATGTGTGAAGCTCTGGGTTTGCTCCCAGGACAATCAAAGAATACTACCGTCCTGACTCACTGCTGGTATCAGTGAGCGATATTATTAATATTGTCCTTAATGTTTTGCGATTGTTTCTACATTGTTTTGTTTCATGGGTTTTTTTGATCATTGTTTCATTTTGTTTGTTTGTTTGTTTGTTTGTTTGTTTGTTTGTTTGAGACAGAGTCTCACTATGTTGACCTGACAGATCTGGAACTCAACTGTGTAGACCATACTGGATTTAAACTCTCAGAGAACATCTGCTTCTGTCTCTGTAGACCTGGGCTTAAGGGCATGTGATGCTTATATTGCTAAGAAATCAGTAAGAGTTTGGGATATAGGTCGGAGGTATGGCATCTGCCTAATGTTTATGAGGGGTTGCTTTGATCACCAGGATGATTAAACAAAGAGAGAAAAAGAGAGACAATAAAATACTGGATTATAAAGTTTCACAGGTGAATGAATAAACTGATGACAGGGATTGGCCTTAATTGTTGGCAGAGAAGTGGACACATAGGCAGGTGTAGTGACTTGCCCAGGGTCACCCATGTTAGGTACTGAAATCTGGATTTGAACTCTAAATTGTAGGTGCTATTTTTTAAAATTCTACTTTATTTGGGGTTCCGAAGGCCTCTATGTCCCTTCCAACCCCCCAACCCTAGGTAGGAGAGAAAGGTCAGAAGGGAAAGGGGACATGGACCTCTTTACTTCTTCCAGCTGGGTGGGGCTGTCAGCTTCTTTTGGGGGCAATACCAATCTCAGTCATCAGGATATCCAGCAGTCCAAGAAACCAGCAAACCAGCAAATGCAGCAAGCAGTCTTCTTTCTGTGAAGCATTCTCTCTTTGAAGTGTTTTCTCCATTTGTCTCCTCCAACCTGCCACCGTTCTCCCTCTGGGCCCTTGTATTATGCCCCTCAGAGTCCTCAGAATTCAACTAACTACAGCTGGCAAAGCCCATGCCCCTGCACAAGGCAATTATCCACTATGGACAAACTAATGGACAAACTAAAATCCCACACTTGGGATTAAAACAGACTTGTTTACATGACTTAACTGAGTGTTCAAAGAAACCACGACTTCCACTACACTAAGTCATCATCAGAATACACTGCAAGCTATCTTCAGAGCGTCGAGTACCTCCACTGCATCTGACAGGGAGTTATAGATGATTTGCCTACACTGGGTCCCTGAAGGTCTGTCTGCTCAGGGGAGCCAAGTCCACTATGCAATGTGTAGCAGCATTGCTGTAGGCAACCTTTAATGCCTAGTAAGCAGGCGGCACAGGGGTTGGGAAGACAAGGAATGATGCAGCTCCTGCTATGGTTGGGGTTCCGCCCCACTATGGGTTCTCAGGAGACACTGGGCTGGATCTGTAAGACTTCAAAGGAGAACTACTTTACACAAAGGCAGAGGAGGTGGGTCCTTCCTTTTGGGTTGATCCATTCCTGCAAGTGTCTTCTAGATCCCTGGGGAACACCAACTGTGTTCTAACACCCTTCTTCGGTTCTTTGTCCTCTTTTTAAATGCATATGTTGAACTGGGGATATAGTCCAGTGGTATAGTGTTTACTTAGCGTGCATAAGGGCTTGTGTTCAATCCCAGCATACACACACACACACACCACAAAGACAAAGAGGGACACACACTAGCAAGAAGGAAATTGCTAGAATGATGTCCATCTTCCTGGAAAGCAAGAAAGCACCACACAGCCAAAACTAGGGAGAGGAGAAATTGAGAAGCATGTTCTTTTCCCAGGAATCCTGGGAAACATCCCAGACTTGGTATTGGCTTCATGCACTTTTCAGGGCTTTCTTATCCTCCCTGTTAACTTCTGGTTAGGAATGGAGCAGAGAGACAATAGCTAGAGGAGGGTGAGAGGGTGAGAGATGCAAAATAAGGAAGAGTCTGGTTGCCTACCCGAGAGGCCGGGGCAGGAGACAGGGACACTGCCAGTTCCAATGCACGTGTGTGCGTGCTATACCAACACCACATGACACGAGTGGCAGATGCACATCACATACCATATGCTACACACGGCACACACAACACAGAACGTGAGCATACAGTATACAGGTACACACCACACATGCCACGTATACCATACATGCACACATCAAACATACACCATCTTCATATTCTTTACAAGACATGCCCTGCTCACCGCGGGATGTACACGCCCGTCTCACACCCTCTACTGTTTGCAGAGACTAACACCTCCACCTGCTGGTGATTTGTATGTGGCAGCACCGTCCCCCATTGAAGAAACTATAACAAATGCTATTTGGCACCTATTTAAGCTGGCTTCTCCGATAGAAAATCTGTCTTTTGCTTCTTGACGTTCTCTCAGGAAAAAGATTCAGACTGGAAACACTGTCCTGGTTCGCAGGATTGCTGGAGGCACTGGGGGAAGGGTTCAGAACTTCTTCCCGACAGAACTGTGTTCAAGCCTCAGTGCACAGAGCACTGTGTTCCTGAGTCAAGAAAGCTGGGAAAGCCTTGAGTTCAGGACCCGATGCCAGCCACTGTCTGATACTTCAGGTTAGGTGGCCCCTCACTTTTTCTTTTTTCTTCTTTCCTCCCGGCCCCAAATTCCCAGAATAAAATGACTCAGACTCAAAATGTATTTACAAATACCTAGGCCATATAGCTAGGCTCTTTTCTAACTAGCTAATAAC
The DNA here is from genome assembly GCF_907164565.1 of Psammomys obesus. NCBI lineage: Eukaryota > Metazoa > Chordata > Mammalia > Rodentia > Muridae > Psammomys > Psammomys obesus. The sequence goes on along the minus strand of NW_026596040.1, from coordinate 26,337,070 downwards.
TTAAAATAACTCATTGATACGAATTTACATTCTGCCACATGGCTGGTTACCTCTGCTCATGTACCTACCATACATCTCTCCTCCTTACATCTTGCAGGATGAATCTCACACCCTTGGCTTTATCCCAGAATCCTTTCTGCCTACTGGATGTCCCACCTCCTATATCCTGCCTCAGCTGTAGGCCATTAGCTTTTTATTGATGCTTCCATACAGACAAGAGATTCATTCTACATTCTTAAAAAAAAAAAACAAACAAAAAAAATAAAACGAAAACCAAAAACAAAACCCCAGCAGTTTTAAAAATTATAATTTGTGGGGCTGGAGAGATGGCTCAGAGGTTAAGAGCACTGGCTGCTCTTCCAGAGGTCCTGAGTTCAATTCCTAGTGACCACATGGTGGCTTGCAGTAATTTATAATGTGATCTGATGCCCCCTTCTGGTGTGCAGGCACACATGCAGCCATAACACTGTATACATAATCAATCAATAAATCTTTAAAAATTTATTATTTGTGGTGTGTATGTTTGTGGGTATGCATTTCACAATATGCATGTGGGGGAGGGGGTCAGAGGATAACTTTGTGGAGTCCGTTCTCTCCTTCCACCTTTATGTGGGTTCTGGAGATTGAACTTGTGTTCCTAAGGCTTGGGCAGCAAGCACTTTTGTTTGCTAATTCATCTCTTTGTATGTAACCCTGGCTGGCCTGGAACTTACTATATGGGCCAGGCTAGCTTCAAATTCACATCAACAATCCTTCCTTACATTCCTCAATTTTTGGATAGCAGGTGTGTGCCACCACATACAGCCAACAGTGCATGTTTCTAAGCATAAATGAGTAAAAGAATGGAGAACCCTGCATTATTTGATACCAGCTTCTGTTGCTCTGACCCAAGCTTAGCATCTTTAGTAATAGATCCTCCCACTTGCAGTAATGAAAAGCAGTGCTACTTCCTGCTCTGTTGATTGCCTCTCTAGGGCCATGGACAGTCAGTGGTACCCTGCCACAGGGTGCCTTCATCCTCCTGGTAGTTCCAAACACATTTCTCTTGGCCACCCAACAGGCATCTCAGGCAGCCCACTCAAAGGTACCCTGCATCATCTCCCAATATCACCATGGTAACCACTTTCTGGATAGCTCATGAGTACCATGAAAGACAGCGTACGTGGCCTGGCTCATCCCAGTGGACTAGCTGGGACTCACGTGGCTGGGGAACACGAATATTCATGAGAAAGCACCAGAATTCTATTTTGAAGACAGTTATATAGGCAGGGATTCTAGGAGTTCTTTCCAAATGGTCACTTGCAAATTTTGGCATCATCCCCTGGAAGTATTTGGCCAGAAAAAGGAGGATGGGCCAGCTATCAGTGAGGGTGGTGGGCAGCAGGGGTGGGGTGAAATGTGACTAGCTTTTCAAACCTCTGGAGTCTGGTGCACAGTGTTGCGAACTAAACTGCTGTCTGCTATGTGTCCCCCTTAGAGGGAGACTCTTTATTTGTCCTAAGGCAAAGGAGCAATGCTCTTCTGATAGACACTTCAGGATGTGTCTGTGGAAGGGAGAGCTGGGGCGGGGGGAGAGTGTCCTTTCTGCCTTATCCTTCAAAACACAGAAGTCAGGTAACAGTGGCCATCAAGAGGGCCCCAGCAGGAGGTGTAGGTTAGAAGCTCAAAAGGGCCTTTTCTTCCTTCCTTCCTTCTTTCCTTCCTTCCTTCCTTCCTTCCTTCCTTCCTTCCTTCCTTCCTTCCTTCCTCCCTTCCTCCCTTCCTCCCTTCCTCCCTCTCTTCCTCTCTTCATTCCTTCTTCCTTTTCTTCCATCCCGAAGGAAAGGAGATCCCTTTCCTTGGCATCTCTCATTATATAGCCCAGTCTGGCCTTGATCCTCCCGCCCCACTTCTTCTTGAGTGCTAGGATTATGGTATGTCTCACCATGCCTAGCTAAAAAATAATTCTCTCTTTCTTTTCCTCTGTCTCTGTCAGATAGTGTCTCTGATAGCTCAAAATCGATACATAATTGAGGATGGCCCGTATTCCTGAGCCTCCTCCCTCTGCCTCTCAAGTGCTGAGATTACACACATGTACCACTGTGCCTGGCTCAAACTATTTATTCTGAAATAATTTTAGGATTTCAGGACAAATAACACAAGAGTTCCCACACACCTTTCTCAAAGCTTCCCCTAGTGTTAACACTCTATGTAACTATAGACAATGATCCAGACAGTGACATTTACAAGGCTACTACACCACATATCAAACTGTGGATTTTATGTGTGTTTTTTTTTGTTTGTTTATTTGTTTGTTTGTGTTTTGTTTTTCCCATAAATGCCACATTTGTGTCTCCAGGCAGGTCCCTCTCAAAAACCCTACTTTCCTCCTGACTGTCAGGGCTACTTAGATTCCTCATCTCTATGAGAATACTTTCCTTGCCTTTCATCATGCTGAAATATGACAGTTCCCCAGCCTGAGCTGGTTTGATGTTTTGCATGGCTAGATGAAGGTTCTACATTTGACAAGAATCCCATGGAAGTGATGTTCGACAAACTGTCAGCTGGGTCAGAAGATGAGATACTGACAAGGCTCGTGACTGGGGACGTTCTTTGATCACAAGACTAATGTGGAGTCTTCTAATCCCGATCTGGGCTGAAGCTTCCCCTAACCTGCAGGTCTCAGAGTGGCCTGTGGGTCCTCTGAGCCTGTTCGAATTTCCAGTATTGGAGCGTAATGTTGACTGTAAACAGATTTAGAAAAATTCTTGTATGTCCCAAACTAGCCTATGCTTCCATGTCCTCCTGGTTGGCACCTTTTGTAAGCATGAAGTTTAGGAGGAACCAGTCCCAGGACCAGCATAGGACAAACCACTGTGGAAGCTTGTGTTTCTTCAAAAACACAGACCAAACACTGGGGCTTTGGTACAGGACTTTGATCCAGGAGGCACTGTTTGGAAGCAGAATGAGGGAGCAGGAGGACCAAGACAAAGGAGGAAACCTTAACAAAAGGTAATGTGTCCTAAAGATGATCCCAAAAGTGGCAGCTCAGAGTTTAATCCCATGGGAAAGCCAGGAAAGGAAACAAACAAAAAAACTCAATCCCAGCACTCAGGAAGTAGATGTAGGAATATCATCAGTCTGAGGCTAGCATAGGCTACACACATTCTGAAACCCATCATAAAAAAAAATAAATAAATAAATAAACAACAAACAAAAACAGTGGCTGGAGATAAAGCCCAGCGGTAGAGCGTTTGCCTAGCATCCATCCTTAGCACTGCGAAATCAAACATGTAGCACAGAAGCCTCCCATCTAGAATAGAAACGGAGGGATTATGCACTGGCTGCCCCGGGTTACTCACTGAGAGGGAGCAGCTCCGTATGAGGTCCCTACCACTTTCAGCTGCCGAGTGCACAGAATCGTCTGGAGAGAGTTCCGGGCAAAAAGGTGCAGCTAGCTACTGGTGTCTGGCAGCTGGTCAGGACACCTTGACGGATGCCATAGCCCTATGGTCTATGGATAGGCCACCAACAGTCTTATGTAGATAGGAGGGAAGTCAAGAAGAAAGGGGAGGGGGAGGAAAAGAAGAGGGACAATGAATTTCCAGCCTACCAGGAGAACATTATCTACAGCTCATCCTGAATTCCACCTGAGTTTCCGCCGCCCCCTCCTGTCAGCAAGGTGGGCACAGCACTTGGTGGTGAGTCTTCAGCCCACGTGTTCCACGGGCAGAGGAAAGATGGCTTCTCAGTCAGGAAGGATTGAAAGCACAGGAAGCAGGTAGGGCACAGGTGACAGATGGCCAGCTTTGCCCACGGCAGGCCACATCCCCAGCTTTTTCTCGTGTTTCAGCAAGCCTGTGTCCCAGGATGAATGTGGTCTGGACTTTGGTTCTAATTAACTGTAGGACCCCAGGTTATCTGAACCTGTGTGAGCCTTGGTTTTTATAATTATATAATACTTAACTCATAGTAAGTGGAATTGTGTTCATAAGAGTCCTAGTGTAATGCCCACCACAAATGGTGCCAGCTCAGGAGCTGTGGGTGATCTCTGAGGAGAGGCTGGCGTGTCAGGAAGGAGAAGAGACAGGTACCAAGGCTCGTGTCTGTGAAATCGCAGGGTACACTGTGGAGAGGGAACCGGAATATCTGGAAGATTTTTTTCAACACCTTTTTTTTTTTTTTTTTTTTTTTTTGTCTTACAGGTTGACAGTTGTCAGCAAAGGCTCCTGTCCTAACCCATTGGGACCTCTTCCATCTGTGGGTCTTAAAAAATGGCCTTTGGTGGTAGCAGTCTCCACAGCTGTGAGCAGATCCTGGCGTGGGTAGGGAGTTAAACGGACGGTTTCTCATTAGGTGACACTCCAAAGGCTGTCCCTATGTTTCCTAAGCACAGTTTCTGCCAAGTGTTGTCAATAAAGGAAGCATTCTCTAGGGGAGCCTGGAGAGGCAACAGAGAGGTACCAGAGGTGTAGCAGAAAGTACTTACTGCTGTAGGGTCATGAGAGAAAGGAGGAGTTAAGCTCTGGGACTCTGAAGTCAGACTGCTGAGTTAAGTCTCCTAGGTCCTGATTGCCCACGGTCAATGGTTTTTAATGTCTTGTTTTCCTGCTGCTGCTGCCCTTCTGCCTCAGATGCCATCTCCTCAGCCTGCCCCTGGCCTGGTCTCCTTTGGGGAAACTCTGGAGGTCAAAGGATATTGTTACCCTAGTAATTGAGAGTGTGCTTGCAGATGGACTCTTCTACCCTGATGATCTTTGGGACTGTGACCATTTTTGCTCTCAGTTGGGTGGCTCCCCTACCACCAAGAATGGCTTTAGGTCTTTCCCCATTGAGGAGCCTTCCTCCCCGTGGCTACTTTTTATGCTACAGGTGCTGTTTTTGTTGGAACAGTAACCCTTGGCTTCATGGTAGTTAGTGAGGTAGACTAAGGAAGGTGCTATTGAAAAACAGGCGGAGCAGTTGGCAAGCAGCCATGGCCCGAGCACAGGCCCAGCATGTGTCTGAAGCCTGAAGCATTCACGAACCTTTTTCATCTGGCTGACACTAGACTAAGGGACAGGTCACAGGTATGCTAGGAGTTGTTTCCCAAAAGGCCTTCATCCGGTTCATCTGGGGACCGATAGAATCAGAGGCAAAACTCTGAGGGAGGAAGGCCAACACTTAATGTCAGCTGTGGCCGATAATAGGCTGCAAGGCTCAAAGAGAGGTTCTGAGACTCCGATAAAGACTCTGTCACGTGATCTGTAGTCTGGTCAAGCGGAGCCACAGAATTATCTGGGATTAGAAAAGAGACAAGAACCACTGAAGAGAAACCTTTGCTTTACTGTGATGATAGCTATCAGTCAGCTGTGGCTGACTAATAAGAGACCTAAGAGACCAGTGTCACCTAGGTGAATCTTCTGGGAACTGTTTACCGGCAGGACAGATAGAAGATTAAGCCTGCACCTCATGCTATCAGCACTCTTGGTAATGTGTGAGGGTCTCCCATTTGGTGGCAACAAAATTGCTTTCAGGAAATGCCAGGACTGTGGGTACAACCACCAGGGACAGCAGCAGCTGTGGCGTGGAGTCAGTCTGAGCAGCAAGATAAGCTCTGTTGCTGTGGAGGGTAGAGCCAGAGCAGTGGAGCTTCTCAGGCCCCGTGGACCCCAGAAGATCATTGAGTGGGTCCCGAACATTGGACAGTGATCCATTTCTGTTAATAATTGTGCCCTGCTTCCTCCTTCTTGGGATTAGAGTTCCAATTGTTAGCTGACTTTTGCAAATGTAAGAGTTTTGGGATTGGAAGGTGTGTGCAGAATGAGGCAGATAAATCTTGGCTCCTGGGCTTCCCTTAGTATCTCAATGGACTGGGCCAGCTGCCTCCTTTCTGTGACTCATCATTGGACATAGCACCAATGGAGGAGACTGGGAGACAGTGCAGGAATGAGCCGTGGGTGAGGTGCAGAAATCCCACCACTTAGCCCTGCCTCTTCCCGGGACAGACTAGACCTGGCTACCTGCTCCCGGCTGGCACACTGGAATACCCATCCTGTGGAACTAGGAGATGAAGGAATGGGCAACCTTGACCTAAGATTTCTCTTTCTCCCCCCCTTCATCTCATTACAGAGGGAACAAAGCATTTCCAAGAAAGTTTCAAACAATAGGCAGAATTGTGCCGGGAATAGAACCCAGCTCCTTTGCAACAATATCAAATGCTCTTAACCCCTGAGCCAGCTCTCCAGCCCCTGGATTAACTCTTAAGGGAGGAGACAATGGTATACAGTGTTCTAATCTTTGGAGCAGGTCAGCCTGTTATATCTCCACCCAGTGTTAAGAAGTATTCCATTCTTTTGACCAGAAGGCTTCAGGAGGGGCAGTTGTGATGTTTTCCATTCTAGTGTTACCAGAAAAATGGGAAATGGGGTTCAAAGGTGAGGGAGGGGTTCTATTAATGCCCTCCAAGGTGATTCACTGTCTAGCTACCCAATCTCCCCTAAGGGCTGAGACCCTAAAATCATTTAGGAGACGGGCTGAAATTGGGGAAAAGTAGACTCTGTTTTCACCACAAAAATCCAGAGTTCCAATTCCAAAGCTGTTAGGCAGAGGGACTGGTGTCTCTGAACTGGAATGGTGGCCACACCCTCCAGGAAGAGGTACTCACTTACTGGAAGAGATATTAGGAGAAACCAAGCCAGAAACCAGAACTCCCTTCTCAAAATTCTGGCCTTTGGCTGGGACAGATCCAAGGATATTTCCAGCTTCTGGACAAGACAAACATTAGAACTTGTCACAGAGGGGCTCCTGCTCCTGAAAACACACAGCCAGTTTCTATGTCCTGGTCTTACCAGTGTGTCACAATTATCTCTCTCCTGGCCATAGCCACCAACAACAAAGGATACTCTGATTCCTGAAGGCCAGGAGGACGGTTCTCAACTTTCCTAATGCTGCAACCCTTTAATACAGTTCCTCATGCTTCAGTGACTCCCAAACAATACCATTATTTTGTTGCTACTTTCTAACTGTAATTTTGCTTTCGAAATGTGACTATCTGATATGCAGGATATCTGATATGTAATCCCCAAAGTGGTCAAAACCCACAGGTTGAGAACCACTGCTCTGAAGACACGGAAATGAATATTTAAGTTGATCCAATAAGAGGCAAGGAGAAAATCTCAAGACAACACTCCCCAATGCCAGAACTGTCCCATGGTCTCTCATGGGTAAGACTTCTTACTAGAGGATTCCTAGAATGAGGCTCCCCACTGGGGAGACACCCTGGCCAGAAGCTGGAGGGTAGGGTAGGTCATACTTCCTTCTAAGGTGGTCAGGGAAATGTAGGTAGGGTAGGGTTGACTAGCACATGGCTTACTCACTAATGAGGGACTTAAACTTTCACAGCCATCTCTTACATGTGAACTCTGCCACAGGAACAATCAACCATATGCTGAAAGCTGGACAGATCTCTCCAGGCCCAGGTAAGAACACAGGTGGTCCCCATGGAGCCACGAGTACCCAGCACCTATGGAAACACTGCTGCCCACTCTGACACTGCCCACTTGCACTGACAAATCAGAACAGATTTCTATTACAAAAACCCTAAATAGTGAACAAATGAAGAAAGAAAATGCATAGCACAAAAACCTCAGCTACAAATCCATCAATCCCTGGGCCTGAGAGTCTCTTTAGTACAGCCCACTGTTGATAAACAGATGTCCCTGTCACTAATTAGATGGTGGCTGGTTCCCTGCTCACAGAGATTCCTCATTCACAATACAGTGGGCACAGGCTGCTGAGAAAGGTCAGAAGCAGAGGGTGAACAGAGGGTGGTTAATTAAAGCTGTGCTGTGCACAGCTACCTGGTGACTCGGACAGATCACCATTTATAACTCTCTTACTTTTCCACCTTTTTTTTGTCTTTACTAGCTTGAAATATAGGTGTTTTACTTATTAAAAACAAAACAAAAACTCACCTATTTTATATGGAACTTATTTTTACAAGATTGGGCCTGTATTGCAGAGACCTGGGTAAGACAAGAAAATTCTATATTCTAGCCTTGCATGGCTTACAAAGCAAGTTCAGGGCCAGTTTGGGCAATGTATACTCTTGTCTACCCTCCTTCTCCAAATTTCTGGAGGGCCTGGAGAGATGGTGAAGAACATGAACTGCTTTTCCAGGGACCAGAATTTGGTTCAGTACCCATGCTGGGCAGTTCACAACTGTTTTTAACTCCAACACATCTAGCTCCTGAAGACCCTGCACTCATGTGCATGTGTGTGTGCGCGCGCGCACGCGCACACACACACACACACACACACATACACACACTTAAAAATAGTAAGTATATATTTATAAATATATAAATATAGATTAAATATATACATGTTAAAAAGGCCTGGTGATGAAGTTCAGAGATTGGACACTTACCATCTTCTATGAGGCCTGGGTCCAATCTCTAGTTACTTCCAGAAACCAGTCAATCAGTCAACAAACCAATCAACCAACCAACCAGTCATTCAGCTAGCCAGCCAGCCAATGAGCCAACAAACCAGCCAGCCAGCCAACAAACCAACCAACCAACTGACCAACCAAACAACCAATCAGCCAGCCAACCAACCAACCAACCAACCAACCAACCAACCAACCAACCAACCAACCA
>NW_026596040.1:26320932-26328439 GCF_907164565.1 Psammomys obesus | reverse complement strand
AACCAACCAACCAACCAACCAACCAACCAACCAACCAGCCAACCAACTGACCAACCAGCCAACCAATCAGCCTGCCAGCCAGCCAACCAATCAACCAACCAGTAAGCCAGCCAGCCAGCCAGCCAGCCAATCCATCAGCCAACCAACCAACCAACCAACTAACCAACTAGTCAGCCAGCCAGCCAGCCAGCCAACTAACCAGCCAATCAACCAACCAAAATAAACAAACAACAAAAACCCAAACACACCTACAGAAGGCAAAGCAGGGGGCTGGAGAGATGGCTCAGGGGTTAAGAGCACTCACTGGCTGTTCTTCCTAAAGGTCCTGAGTTCAATTCCCAGCAACCACATGGTGGCTCACAACCATCTATAGTGAGATCTGGTGCCCCCTGCTGGCACAGACATACATGCAGACAAAACACTAGTGAAGACTAATTAAAAATAATTTAAAAAAAAAAAAAAAGAAGGCAAAGCAGAATATATGAATAGAACATCATGCCTTATTTCTGGTTCTACATTTTTCTCTGTCCTTTGGCATCAAGAGATATCAGTGTTTCCAAGGATTGCCTCCACAGAGTCTCAGTCTACACCAAAGTCTTTAGCTGATGAGGCAAGTTAGGATAGAGAAGAAGGAACAGGTAGAAGGTCCCCTCAGGTGGCCAAACAGCTGGAGATGTATTGAAGTACTGAGAAATTCTTGATTTTCTCAGGTGCTGTGTTGACCTAAAACAATTTCCTCCCACTACGGTTGAAATAGAGAGGATGTGAAGGAAGAAAAGTGAGACAGTGAAGGAATAGGGGTAGGATAGCTGTAAGATAGGTGAAAGGAGGGACAAGTCAGGGGATCTGGTTACCTCCCCTAGAAAAATGTGTCTGCCCTGTCCCCTAGGGCAACACCCAGCATCTCCCTCCTGTGAATAATCTGAGGTCAAGCCCTCTGGGAGAAGGATAGATAAACAAGGTCCATTTAAAACAGTACTGAGCACAGGCACTGTCAGGAAAACTCCACTGTTGACCATCTCATGCATAGTCATAATGGGGCACATACATGCTTAAAATTATGGGCTGTATAAGCAGATTGTCTAAAGTTGTGTAACAGCTCATCTATCAATCAAGGCAATTCCCACTATAGGGGGCTGGCTCTTTCCTCCAACCAGTGTCAGAAAATAGAATCCTGGAAGAGAATTTGGGGTGTTTGAGCCGCACGCTTGCTCTGACCCAATCCCATTCTGTGGAGTGCACTGTGTGCTTTTACTATCACCTCTCATAAATCTATGTTTCATTGTGAAGGCTGTTCAATTATTTGTTCAAGACACAAAGAATCTGGACATTACGTCACAGAAGACCCCTTCTGTGCATATCCACAGCTGTGCATATGCTTCTGCCTCTGGTTGTCCCAGTGACCCCCGCAGAGCAGTTGCAGAAAATTTACCAGTCTAAGCAGTCAGATTTAGAACATTTCTGGCTCACCAAGACTCATGACTGTAATGTAATTCGTCTTTCTAGTAGCTTCTGAGCCTCATGAGAGCCCTTAGCTTACGTCTGTCCTGGGCTATATATGGCCCGGGATCAGCAAGAATGTAGTCATCAGTGAGGTACCTAAAGCTGGCTGTCTGCATCAAAATCCAGGCTCCACCATGCATTTCCCTTGTGACATGAGTGACAGTCTCCTGCTCTGTGACACAGGGTTAGCATAAGCATCTGTAGAGCATAGGCCTGAGTGACGAAAACGTTTGGCCCCAGGCCAGGCCTATAGGAAGCACCTTCTGCTCAGAGCCACTGTTTATCAGCAGGGCTCAGGTTCTGTCTCGGTTCAGTTTTCTGGCTTATCACGGTCACATACCTAATGCTTTCTTATGGCTTAAAAACTCTGGCCAGGGGCCAGGGAGCTGGCCTGGTTAAAAGCATTTGCCATGAAAGTCTGATGGCTTGACTTCCATCCCTTCCCCACCCCAAGTTCAGCTTTTTATTGAACTTGCTGATAAAAGAGGTTTGGTCCAAAGGACCAAAGACCATGTCATCATCAGGCTTCTTGGATTCTTCCTTCTTTGCTTCCTGTTTGTTTTTTTCTCAGCAAGGGCAGCAGTGGCGGAGGGGACAGGACAGCTTGTTGGTGTGGCTTCAGCTTCTGGGGCAGGCCCACCAGCCCCTACATTGCAGATGACGTTCCCAGTGTCCATGCCTGCTAGGGCCTTTGAGAACCAGTCAAGCCGGGAAGGCTCCATTTAACTTTGACAGCAGCTGCATTACCGAGAGCACTGATCTTACCCTCTCCATCTCCACGTAGTCCTACAGGATGTAGCTGTAGGCGAGCTGAGCTCCCTGAGGCCATGACACAACTGCCAGCAGTGGTGGTCACCAGACAGAGGGAGCAGCCCAAAGTGGCCTGCGCTCCCTCAGGCTGGGATCAAGCACATTGGCAGCAGCTGAGGAGAGGGGACTTCTGTCCTTGGGATTCACAAAAAGAATAAGGAAAAAAGAAGCACCTCTATAAAGTTGTTCTCTGGCTCCATGCATGTGAGGATGTGTGCACACACGGATGCAGGCATGCACACACAAGAGCAAAAGTATAATTCAGGACTTAAGTGTGATTGAACGTAGAGGCTGTGAGAAGAAAGTGCTGACTGAGGCCAGATCGGGATGTGTGGAGAAAAGGTCTTTAATTAGAGACCAGAAAATGAGGGCCAGCCCTCCCTTAGGGTGTCTTCACAGGCTGCCAGCTGCAGGATACTGAAACTTGACACCAAGTAGCTGTGTGTCCTGAGGGCCTCTGACCCAGATCCCTACAGCCCAGATTTCTATACCAGACACTGAACAACTGGAAATTATGTGCACAACAGTGTCTCCTCAGAAACCACGACTCTCATCTTAAAGGAAGTTTAAGCTAGTTTATTCTGGAGCCATTCTGAGTGATCAATGGCCCAGATTTAGGTTACCCAAAATTCCATGTTCCAACATGGAAGCAGTTTCATGAAGCGTTATAGTTTTACAAAACAAAGAAAGTCATAAATCAAGGCAAGGTGTTTTTTTGTTTTTTTTTTGTTTTTTTTTTTTTTTCATTTTATTGGTTTTTCAAGATAGGGTCTCACTATGTAGCCCTGGAACTGGCTCTGTAGACCAGGCAGCCTTGAACTCAGAGATCCATCTGCCTCTGCCTCCCAAGTGCTGGGATTTAAAGGTGTGTGCCACCATTGCCCTTCAATCAAGGCAAGTTTAAAACGAATTGGTAGATACATCCAAGAGAACGGTACAGCAGGATGGGGGAATCTTTTCCAATAGGCCCAGATGCTAGCTAATGGCATGGCATTCTTAGCTTTTGGATTGGTGGAAGCTATGGTCTGTTAATAGATTCCAAAAGGTTTCTTTTTTTCTTTTCTTTTCTTTCTTTTTTTTTTTTTTCTTGTTCTCTCTCTCTCTCTTTCTTTCTTCTTTTTGGTTATTTGGAGACAAGTTTTCTGTGTAACAGCCCTGGCTGTCCTGGAACTCATTTTGTAGACTAGGCTGGCCTAAATCTCACAGAGGTCTGCCTGCTTCTGCCTCCCAAGTGCTGCTGGGATTAAAGGCATACACCACCATGTCCAGCTACAAAAAGTTTCTATTACTCACTAGATATTAGTTCAGACACAGAAGTGGCCGCTCCAGAGGGCTAGAAGTAGCCCAAGATAAGGCAATTAGCCTGTGGACCTGCAACATTCCAATCCACACCGCTGAAATGCTAATCAATCAGCCAGGCTCCAAGCAGTCTTCTCAGGAATTTCCTTCAGCGGCAGCTTGCCCTGAATTTCTGGAAGGTACACTGGCCAATCAGGACCGACCTTCACCCAGTGTAAAAGACCTGCTTGGAAGCCCTGCACTCTGCGCTCCCCGACTCACTACAGGTAGCATTCTAGTTACTTCCCAGCTCTGTGGCCTCTTGCTGTATTCAAATCATTTTCCCCGTTGTGGTTTAGAGCGAATTCATTTCCTGCATGTGGAGTCCTTTCCCACCACTCTAGTGGTGCCTACCAGTCCACTACTGAGCTCCAGGCTAGACTCAACTCCACAGTGGAACTGCCTTAACTAAAAACAAACAAACAAATACTATCTGGTCACAAATGACTATAACTTCCCATTTACCTTCTGCACTGGCTACTTCTTTCTTTTTCCTCCTTCTTTTCTCTTCTCTTCTCTTCTCTTCTTTTGTGTTTTTGAAACAGGCTCTCACTATGTAGCCTCTGTTGGCCTATAGCTCAGGCCAACTGGCCTAAAAACTTACAGAGATCCACAGGCCAGACTGGCCTAAAAACTCACAGAGATCCACCTGCCTCTGCCTCCTGAGTGCTGGGGTTTAAAGCATGCACCCCTATGTCCGGTTTGTACAGGTCATTTCCCACAGGGTCAGTTTTGAAGACTCCTAGTTGAGCAGGAGTCTCTGTGTGGCCCATACCTGGGAGACAGAGGGAAGGTAGGACTGAGATGCTGGGTTGAGGCATCTGGAAAGTTCAGAGATGCACAGTAACCTGCAGAATCTTGTACCCATCTTGGAATTTCTTCCTCTTCTTCCTCTTCTTCCATTTCCTCCTCCTCCTCTTCTTCTTCTTCTTTCTTTTCTTTCTTTCTTTCTTTCTTTCTTTCTTTCTTTCTTTCTTTCTTTCTTTCTTTTTCTCAGCAATGTCACTCTTCATGTCTGTACCTTGAGGCTCACTGCACTTCTGTTTCTCGTCTTTGTGTGTGTGATTTGTGTGTGTGTGTGTGTGTATGAGGCCAGAAATTGACTCTGGGTGTCTCTCTCAATTATGCACCACCTTATTGTTTGAGGCAAGGTCTCTCACTGAACCCGTTACTCCCTGATTGATAGGCTGGGTGACTTTGATCTTAGGATCTGTCTGTCTCTACCCTGCCTGTTACTATAGGCTTGTGTGTGTGTGTGTGTGTGTGTGTGTGTGTGTGTGTGTGTGTGCGCGCGCGCGCATTGTTGGTGATCTGATGCAGGTCATCATGCTTGCATGGAAGGCGCTTCACCCACACAGAGCCATCTTCCCAGCTTGCACTTCGTCTCACCACAATAATCGAAAACAAAGCATCAACACACAGAACTATGTGCTTCTATGGCCACATGTCTGCGTGTACCTCTGTACGACAGAAGGGAGCACCAGATCTCAACATAGATGCTTATGAGCCATCATGTGGTTGCTGGTTGAACTCAGGAGCTCTGGAGGAGCAGCTATTGCTCTTAACCTCTGAGCCATCTCTCCAGTACAGTCACATTGTGTTTAGCACAGTTAAGAAAAGAATTGGCCACTGAGCCAGCTCAACGGGTAAAGAAAGGTTCTCCCTGTGCAGGTCTGGTGCCCCCAGTTCTGTTCCTGGAAACCATATAAAGGTGGAAGGAGAAAATAGATCCCACAAAGTTGTCCTCTCACCAAAGACAGTGCCATCATGCATATGCACAGTAATAATAAATAAGAAAAATAGTAAGGAAATACACTGAAAGCTTCCTCACCCCCTTTTTTCTAGCAGACTAGTAGGTTTGAAGACACAGCTGTAATTCTGAATTCTGAGTTCGCCTCCGCCCAAGATGGGTTTCAAAAGGAGGAGTCTCCCTCAGGAGGCACCGTGCTCTACCTAGGGGTGGTCCCTCCTGACATTTCTTCGCCTGTTTGGAGACAGTGGAGTCTGTGTGGGCGAAGAAAGAGGAGCACGCAGCAGCGGCCTACAAAACTGGTTCAAAGTGTGGTCCGTCTGCGAGGGCGGCTTCCCTGTGCTTTCAATTCCAAAGGTCCCTCGGACCCTCTCCATTTCTCCCCTGCTTCTCCTAGCCGGCTCGCTCCCTTGCTACTGTAGTTATCGAGCAGTCTGTAGCAGTCTCAGAAATAAAAAACGAAGCGCCAGGCACTGTCCTCAGCTGGCCAGCCAAGGACAAATACAAGCCTGCGCTGCCCCCTGCCGGAAATCCCGGCTCACACACGTCCAAAACTTTAACTCTCTTTCCGACCAGACCTAGCTGGTTCCCCAAAAGGAACAGGGATGAGGGGCAGGAGGAGAGCAGCAGTTTTGAAAGGGTCTCCCAGAATCCATGAAGATCCGTCACGGAAGTTTTTGCTAGCCTGCCCCTGTAGTGCCCTCCCCGTGTGGGTACAGGTTGGCCTTGCTTCCCCCTGGGGGTGGAGGGCTCTGGCTTCAGCTTGATCCCCTAAAAGGGAGCCCTGACTCTTGCTGGCCTCCTGCATTGTCATGCTTCCCCACTCCCCCACCCCCTTTTTTTTCTTCAAAAATAGGCTTGCCCACCGTCACTGCTGGTCAAGCCATTAGAGTTTCTGAAGAGCCCACCTGCTTCTTAGCCCATTAGAGCTTAGCTGTCTCTGTACCCTTTATCAGAGTCTCACATCCTCCTGATGTCCTGCGGCCAGGATTGGTACAAAGCTCAGCATGAGCTCCAATGCCCTTGGTGTCTGGTTCCGATCTAATCCATGTTTAATTGCATCATTATTCTCTCTACGGGTCAAACCTTCCAAGAGGCATGTACTCTCCCTTCAAATAGCCTGGACTCCCGCTGCAGTCCTATTTGCTAATTGTGAGATCTTAGATGTGCGACCACTGTAGCCTCAATGTCTTCGTCTGTAAATATGGGTAATAGTAATAGACCAGGTGTCTTGGGGTTCCGCAGTACCAGGCACGAAGTGCACCCGAGGAATGTTAATCTTACTGCGAGTTGAGAGAAAATGTTGGCCTTCTTCCCTTTCACAGCAACTTCCGTCTTTCTGGTTGCTTGAATATTCATGAGCAACCTGCTCAGACAAGCTCAGAGCCCCTCCCAGACTTCAATTCCAGCGACCTTCACTTTTTTCTTCTTGTTGTTTATAGAATATTTTCGTCTTATGTTTATGGATGTTTTTGCCTGCATGAATATTTATGCACGGATTCAAGGAGGCCAGAAGAGGGAATTGGAGCCCCTGGAACTAGAGTTTCATTCAATTGTGAGCCTCCATGTGGGTGCAGGGAACTGAAGCCGGGTCCTCTGGAAGAGCAGCTGGTGCTCCCATCCACTTCGCCATCCCTCCAGCACTGACCCCCACTTTCAACAGAGAGCTTCCAAACATACAACCACCGTCTTAAAAAATCTTACAGTTCAGCATCGAGTTTGGCAGTAGCCTTATCTGACCTTTTGGCTCTTGGTATGCATTGTAGTAGTCTCTCACTGCGTTGACAGCTCAGCCAGATGTGGCCCTTGCTTTTCTTGGCTCATTAGATTCTTATAGCTTTAAATGTTTTACGATACTGAATTTATAATTATTTTTCTTTTATGTGCATTTGTGTTCTGCCTGCATGTATGTCTGTATGAGGGTGTAGGATCACCTGGAACAGGAGTTACAGATAGTTGTGAGCTGCCATGTGGGTGATGGGAATTGAACCAGGGTCCTCTGGAAGAGCAGTCAGTGCTCTTAACCACTAAACCATCTCTCCAGCCCAAAGATTTATCTATCTATCTATCTATCTATCTATCTATCTATCTATCTATCTATCTATC
>NW_026596040.1:26277933-26320922 GCF_907164565.1 Psammomys obesus | reverse complement strand
ATCTATCTATCTATCTATCTATCTATCTATCTATCTATCTATCTATCTATCATGTACATGAGTGTTCTATCTGCATGTACATGAGTGTTCTATCTGCATGTACACATGCATGCCAGAAGAGGGCATCAGATCCCAGCATAGTATTGAACTCAAGACCTCTTGGAAAAGCAGACAGTGATCTTAACCGCTGAGCCATCTGTCCAGGCCACTACTGAATTTATGTTATTGACATTTTGACTTCTTATCAAGATCTTTAATTTTCTTGCCCATCTGTCCATTCATTCACCCAGTAAACATCAGTGAGCTGCTTCTACACCTGCACAACACGATTAGCACACATTAAGTGCTTGGCCCCTGCCCATGACCACAGGCTCTAGTAGAATGTAAAGAACAAAACACACGAGCAGTTATACACAAGTTCCTGAGATTCAGAACAGGCAAGAGAACCCAAGGAATGGATCACCTACTGTGGTGGTTTGAACAGAAATGGTCTCATAGACTCATGTGTGTGAATGCTTAGCCTGTAGGGACTGGTACTATTAGGAGGTGTGGCCTTGTTGGAGTAGGTATGGTTCTGTTGGAGAAAATGTATCACTGTGAAGGTGGGCTTTGAGGTTATATATGCTCAAGTTACGCCCAGTCTTACAGGCTCCTGCTGCCCTCAAATCAAAATGAAGAACTCTCAGTTCCTTCTCCAGCACCATGTCTGCCTGGATGCTGCCATGCTTCCTGCAATGATGATAATGAACTAAACATCTGAAACCATAAGCCCCCAATTAAGTGTTCTCCTTTATAAAGTTGCCTTGGTCATGATGTCTCTTCACAGCAATAAAACCCTAAGTAAAACATCCACCAAAAACAAACAAACAAACAAACAAACAAAAACCAAAAAAACCCAAACAAACCAAGACCAGATATCAACCTCTAGACTCACAAGCACCCCAACCCAGATGCCTGAATACCAGTACAAAACGCAATCAATAATAAATAAAACAGTATGCCTCCACCAGAACCCAGTACCCCTACTGCAGTAGGCCCTGAGAAATGCAATTCAGCAAAAGTACAAGACAAGGACTTCAAAAAAGCTATTATAAATATGTTCAAGGACATTAAAGACAAAATGATGCCAACATACCCATAAAACCTTCAACCCAAAATTTGTCTTGCCTACAAGAAGTATAGGGATAAAGATGGAGCAGAGACTAAGGGAATGATAAACCAATGACTGGCCCAACCTGAGAACCATCCAGTAAGAGAGCCAACCCCTGACACTATTAATGATACTCTGCTATGCTTGCAGACAGGAAGCTAGCATAACTGTCCTCTAAGAGGCTTCATCTAGCAGCTGATGGAAACAGATGCAGAGACCCACAGCCAAACAACTGGCCGAGCTTGGGGAGTTTTGTGGAAGAGTGGAAAGAAGGATTGAGAGAGCCAGAGGGGTCAAAGATACCATAAGAAGATCTGCAGAATAAACTAACCTGGGCCCATGGAGGCTCACAGAGACTGAACCACCAACCAAAGAACATGCATTGACTGGGTCTAGACCCCCTACACATATGTAGAAGATGTGAAGCTTGGTTATCATTTAAGTTCACTAATAATGGCAGCAGGGGTTGCCTGCCTTTGTATCCCTTTCCCCTACCTGGGCTGCTTTGTCTGGCCTCAGTGCAAGAGGATGCGCTTAGTTCTACTGCAACTTGATATGCCAGGGTAGGTTGGCCTCTCTCTGAGAAGAAGGAGGAGGAATGAGGGGAGGAGGTATAAGAGTGGGACTGGGTGGAGAGGAGGGGGGGGTTGCAATTAGGCTGTAAAGTGATTAAATAAATAAATGAAAAAAGGAAATGTACAAATCCATTAATGAAAACATCAACAAACAATGGAATAAAATGAAGAAAATAATTCAAGACATGAAAGTAGAAACAGAATCACTAAAGAAAACCCAAAACTGAGATAACAAACCCAAAACTAGAAATAACAAATTTAAGAACTTGAACAAGAACCTTAAAGGCCAGACTCACCAATAGAGTACAACAGATGGCATTGAAGACAAGACAGAAGAAATGGATACCTCAGTCAAAGAAAATGTTATGTTTTAAAAAAGCCCAGGCACAAAATACCCAGGCGATCTGGAACATCATGAAAAGACCAAATCTACAAATGCTAGGAACAGAGAAAGAAGAAAAACCCAGGTCAAAGGCACAGAAAGTAAGTAATAGAAGAAAACTCCCCCAACATAAAGAAGATGTCTATCAAGGTACAAGAAACATACTGAACACTAAAAACACTGGACCAGAAAAGAAACTCCCCATAACACATAAGAACCAAAAATGTACAGAACAAAGAAAGGATATTAAATTCTGCAGGAAAGAAGACCAAGTAACATAGAAAGCCAGGCCCAGCAGAATAGCACCTGATTTCTCAATGAGACTCTTGAAGTCCGGAGGACCTGGGCAGATAGTCTACAGACTAAGAGACCACAGATGTCAGCCCAGCAAAACTTTCCATTACAATAGACGAAGAAAGAAAGATATTGTACAATAAAACAAAAATTCAAGCAGGATCTACCCACAAATCTATCTCTACAGAAGGAGATAAAAGGAAAACTTCAACCCAAGTTAACCACACCCAAGAAAACACAAGGAATAAATAATGTCAGAGCAGCAAATTGAAAGAAGGTAGAAAAAGCCACACCACCACAACAAAATAGGAATCAATAAACTTCTCATTGATAGTTCTCAGTACCAGTGATCTCAATTCCCCAATAAAAACACACAGATGAACAGGTTGTATCCAAAAATAGAATCCATCCTTCTGCTGCATCCAAGAAACACACCTTAATATCAAGGATAAACATCACCTCAGAGGAAAAGGTAAAAAATATATATATATTCCAAGTAAACAGACCCAAGAAACAAGCCAGCATAGCTATTTTAGTATCTGACAAAATAGACTTCAAACCAGAACTATTCAGAAGAGATAGGGGAGGAAAACACATACACATAAAAGGAAAAATTTACCAAGAGGGTATTTCAATTGTAAACACTTATAACCAAACACAAGGGCACTCAAGTTCATACAAGAAACCTTACCACAGCTACTGTCGCATGCTGACCCTCACACAGGGTGACTTCACTACCCCACTCTTGCTAAAAGACAGGCCATCCAGACAAAATTGAACAGAGAAATTCTGGAGCTAACTCATATAATAAACCAAATGG
Source organism: Psammomys obesus (assembly GCF_907164565.1). Classification (NCBI taxonomy): domain Eukaryota; kingdom Metazoa; phylum Chordata; class Mammalia; order Rodentia; family Muridae; genus Psammomys; species Psammomys obesus. The sequence goes on along the minus strand of NW_026596040.1, from coordinate 26,317,701 downwards.
ACTGAACAGAAAATTACAGAACATTTTACCCAAACACTAAAGAATATACTGTGTCCTCAGCACCTCATGGAACTTTCTTTAAAACTGACCACATACTTGGACACAAAGCAAGTCTTAAACAGAGAGAAGAAATTTGAAATAACACCTTGCATTTTATCTGATCACCATGAATTAAAGTTGGATATCAATAAAAACAGAAACAGATAGGTTAAAAACTTATGAAAACTGAACAACCCATCACTGTACTGGGGGTTGGTTTGATGTTTCTATTTTGAGGCTAATTACTGGCCCTCAAGATCTGGTTACTGTCCTATCCTTGTTGTGTAAACCAGTCTACAACATTATCCCTGATTGGTTGATTAAAAGGCCTAAAACCTGGGCAGGACACAATGGGGTAGGCATGGCTAAGGTTCCCAGGCTTTGGGTTCAAGAGACTCACAGGAAACAGGTAGACTGGAAGGGAAGAGGAAGGAGGACACCACAATGGGTTAGCATGGAGAAGGAACCACATGGGCTGGGAGGAAGGACTCCAATAATGTGGTGGAAAGGCCCAGATGAAGAATTCAAGCAAGTATTTTTAAGATTATGGATGGAAGGTAGCCCAGATAAAGATAGTTAAGGCAGATAGCATTGGATGAGAGTTGGGAGTTGGATGGTGAGGTTATCGAGATAGTGTAAGTAAAAATATCTGCCCGACCCCAGGTAAACAGGCAATTATAAAATCTAATGGGTGTCTGTGTCTTATTAATTGTGATAGCAGGCTAAATAATAAACATTATTTAGCCCGACACCATTTTATCACCAACAACACTACTGAATTAAAAAATGGGTCAAGACAGAAATTAAGAAAAAATTAAAAACTTTCTAGGATGGAATGAAAATACAACATACCCAAACTTATGGGACACAATGAAAGCGGTACTAAATTCACAACACTAAGTGACTACATGAAAAAATTGGAAAGATCTCTTATTAGTAATTTTTTTTTCAAGGTGGAATAGACTATTAATTTTCTTTGGCCACCTCTGGTAGGGTTTGGGAAGGGTTCTCTGTCACCTTTTGGTTATGTTGTTATTTTTTGGTAGCAGCTGGAGCAGCTTTTAGGGTCCTTCTCTATTTCTTCAGCTTTTACACCTCCGAAAGCACAGAGCCTTCTTGGTCAGGAAGCAGCGGTGGACCTTTTGGAAATGCAGAGACGGTAAGGTATATTCCACCCCTAGCTCCCTGCATGTCTTCTCAAGGGCATCCTGATTGGTCTGAGGGAGGATTCCGAGCCTCTTTTCCTCTGGTCGATGCTCATCAGCAGATGGCGCTTGTGGGCTTTCGAGGTTTCTGCATATGTTCTTCATAGTAGCGGATCCTGACAGTCAAGGTAACATTACCAGCTTTCTGGAATCCTCAGGGTTTCCCACCATCTTGTTCATCAGTTGTTCTAGCTTGATTTTTAACTTCTCTTTCTTGTTGGCTGTTTCCAAAGACAAGATTCTTTTCACAACGTCATCAACCTTCTCCATGCTGGGGATGATGTTCTCGTATTCTCTGGTGAGTGTGGAAGGAGTGGTTCATCTTGCTGTTGGGGCTGGACTGGTTTCTGGATGGCGCTTGCACAGGCGGCATGCAGGAGATGTGGAGGTTTCAGGCTGCAGTGTGCTGAGGGCAGACTGGCGTTGCCTCTGCCCCTCAGGGCAGAGACTGGGGCCTGTGCCAATGCCTAGGCACTAACAGAGCTCAGCACCAAGCGACCCACAGCATGGTGACTGCTGTCCCTGTGGCCCCTCTTATTAGTAATTTAAGAGAACACCTGAAAACTCTACTGCAAAGAAAGCACACCCAAAAGGAGTAGATAGATACCAAGAAATAATCAGTCTGAGAGATAAAATAAATAAAATAGAAACAAACAATACAGCGCAAAGAGTCAATGAAACAAAGAATTGTTTGACAAAATCAGTAAGATTGACTGACCCTTATGCAAATTAACTAAAAGGCAGAGAGAAAAGACCCAAATTAACAAAATTAGTGGTAAAAGGGGGACATGACAACAGACACCAAGGAAATCCAGAGAATCATAAGGGCATACTTCAAAACAAAACACTGTACTCCATCAAATTCGACAATCTAAAAAAAGGAATAATTTTCTTGATATATACCACCTTCCAAAGTTAAATCACGATCAGGTATGTAATTTAAACAGACCTGTAACCCCTACTGAAACAGAAGCAGCCATTAAAAGTCTATCAAACAAAAAAGTCCAGGGCCAGATGGTTTTAGCACAGAATTTCACTAGACTTTCAAAGAACAGTTAACTTCAATTCTCAAATTATTCCACAAAATAGAAGCAGAAAGAACACTGCTCAATTCTCTTTATCAGGCCACCCTGATACCTAAACCACATGATTCAAAAACAACAGAATTACAGACCAATCTCCCCCATGAACACTGATGCAAGACAAAAAACAAAAAACAAAAAAAACCCTCAATAAAATGCTTGAAAACCGAAGCTAAGAACACATAAAAAACAAACAAACAAACAAACAAACAAAACAACAACAACAACAACAAAAACCCATCCACCATAATTAAGTAGGCTTCATCCCAGAGATGCAGGAATGGTTCATATACAAAAATCAAGAACTGTGATCCACTACTTTTGGTATAATTTTTTTTTTAATGTATATACCTTACCCTTGTTCATTCAAATACTGATTTCTCCCCCACCCTACCCCCAACTCTCTGGTTTCAATCCGGATATTGCATTGTGATACTCATTCTAAGCATCCTGTCTCAACTCTGTGTAAACAGGAACAAAATAAAAGCAACTAGACACAATGTTGAGCAGGAAGGAGCCAGAGGACAGAAAAGAGGGGAGGAGCAAGAAGCCAGGAGAGGAGTGGGAGGAGAAGGGGGGGCAGAGCGAGGAGAGAAGAGCTGGAGGAGAGATCTTGGAGGATGTGGAGCATGAACCAGGCCTAAGATTTCACAAAAAGCAAGTATAATGTGGGAAATCTAAATGTTAGGAAACTGAGGGCTTGGAGGTTTAGGAGGGAATAAATATTGCCCAGCATTGTGTTCTAGGTTAACTAAAAACCCAGTCTCTGTGTGGTGATTTGGTTATACAGCTGCTGAGGATTAACAGCAGCATTACCAGAAGATAAACCAATAGTAAATATTAATAACCACCTACAACACACTACATAAGCAGACTGAAGAGCAAAACTACATGATCATTTCAATAGATGCAGAAAAGATCTTTGACAAAATCCAACACTTCTTCATGATAAAAGTCCTGTGATACTGCAGAGGGAAAGCATGCTTTAGGAAACCTAACTCTTAGTTGGCAGTAATAACTGATTCAAATAGGAGAGTAGCAAATAGTACCTTGCCTTGCTCCCAGTATCTGACAGCAAGACACACCTTCCAGTTGATATGAGGGCTAAATTTGGTGTTCTTTGTTCCAAGGACCAAAACAGCTGGTCACCAGCAGCTCATGATGACTGACTAGAAACTCTTTGACTAAGAAACTTCATGCAAACCACAGCTTACCTGGAAAGTAAAAGACGCAACAGCAGACTTGTTTTATGAAGCAGAAGGGGGAGCCCCTATTCCTTCAAAGGAGAGCTACTAGAACAGTCTGAAAACCACTGGACTCCACTGTAAGGTAACTGTTCCCACACTGTTATCTGACCTCGGCAGCCTCCATCCTTTTCTCACATTGGGCAAGCGCTTTTGTGACCCTTCTTGCTTTCTCATTCATACGCTTGGCCACAGAGTTCCTTGTCTCAGTAGTCCAGCTTTTGCTTGGCAAGTCTTCTTTCACATACAGCCACAACAGCACCAGGCTGCAGAGGAGAAAAGGGGGAGAAGACCTGCACTTAGTGGTGAGGCGTGAAGTCCCTAGCCTCCTCTCCCGCAGAAGGATGGCATCTGTGACCATTCTACATAAGGTTGTGAGGAGTAAAACTAAAGCTTGGAAAGCTGCTTTAAAGATAAGATGGTCTGAGTGAGAATAGCCCCGATAGGCTCACATGTTTGAGTGCTTCATCAGCAGTTGGCAGAACTGTTGGGGAAGAATTTGAAGGGAGGTGTGGTCTTGTTGGAGGTGGCTTTTAACGTTTCAAAAGCCCACACCATTCTCCATTAGCTCTCTCTTTGCCTCCAACTTGCAAATAAGGATGTAAGTTCTTAGCTACTGCTCCAGCACCTGCTGACAGGCTATCATTCTTCCCACTGAAAGGGTTAGACTAACTTTGTAACCTGTATGTCTTCTAAAGCCTATAGCTTTGAGTTTTAGGTTCAGGTTAAGCTAAAGCCTCTTAGTACCTTTCCAGAGAATGGAGAAATGTGACCCTATCTATGAGGACAGATAGAAAAAAAAGCAAGTAAGCAATGACCTTCACTCAGCAAAAAGAACGACCAGACCCTTATCTTCAAGATAGTGTTTCTTAGCAACGAACCCAGACTTCTGAGTAGCTTTTGACCTCCAGCCAAAAGTCTGCAGCCCCTAATCTTCAAGGATGAGCTAACCACACCCACTTTAAATTGCAGCTGCATCCACACTTGGCAGGACTGGCCAAGCTTGAGCACCTAAGACTAACCAATTATCTTACTTTATAGCTTCCTCATCCAATCCTAAATTGCCAAAACTGCAACTTCAAATTTCCCGCAATTTTTCTTTTAAAGGCCTTTGTCTCCGGGTGCCACTCTTTGCTGACCAGCAGGGGTGACCCCATTGTGCAATGGTTAAATTAAACCTCTTGCTTTTGCAATGAGTCTGGTCTGTGGGAGTTTCTGGGAAGGGCGCGATCTTGAATTCCTGAGCTGTGAGACCCCAGGTCTTACACCACCATGGTGGCCTTGGACTCAATATCTGAAACTGTGAGCTCCCAATTGGTAAATTGGTGAGCCTTAGTTTTTGTAAGAGATACTGTCTAAAAGTAGGGGCTGGAGAAATGGCTCAATAGTTAACAGCACATACTTTTCTTGCAGCAAACCCAAGTTCAGTTCCTAGTGCTGTTGGGTGCCTCAAAAACAGATACAACTCTAGCTCCAGGGGATCTAACACTCTGTTCTGGTCTCTGAGGGCACCTGTATTCATGCACACACACACATGAGTGTATGCACACACGCACAACACACACACAATTAAAAAAGTAAGGCAGAGTGGGATTGATAATACCAGCATCAACCTTTAGCCTCCACACAGACACAAGTGTGTGTACTTGCACACACTACACACACACAGAGAGAGAGAGAGAGAGAGAGAGAAAGAGAGAGGTGGCACATGCCACTTGGGAGCCAGAGGCAAGTGGATCTCTGTGAGTTTGAGGCCAGCCTGGTCTATATAGAGAGCTCCAGCACAACCAGGACTAGAGACCCCCTTTCTCAAAAAACCAAACCAAAACAAAACAAAAAAGTTATCTGAAGACATTTCCTGTTGTGGTTAGAGAACACCAAAGTCTAGCACGTGAAGTCTTCTAATTTAAGACATCGTTTCTTCTGCTGTCAAAAGAGGACAATTTCTTGCAGACTTCAAAGGTTTTTTTTTTTTCTGCTGTCTTTTTGATATAAAAATCTTTTATTTTTTCCCCTCCATCAAGTATGAGCACCTACTGTAACCCAGCTTTAGCATTGATTTATAGTCACTGCAGTGCCTTCCCCATCATTCTGTGACAGCAGTAACAGCACTGCGGTCTAGGTTTGAGTCATCCGTGGTACCTGAACATCTCAGGCTAGCCCAACAATCAGTTTCTTCATCTATAATTACAAGGTTAAATGAAACTGGGTAGAAAATGTTCATCTCAGCATAGAGAAAGCAGTGCTGCCTACTGCTCTCAAGCCTAGCTGCTTAATGAGAACATTCACTTGCCATTTGCTGTTGTTGTTGTTTTGCTTTTGAGATGAAGTTTCTTTGAGTAGCACTGGCTGTCCTGGAACTTGCTTTGTAGACTAGGCTGGCCTCACAGAGATCTGCCTGCCTCTATTTCCTGGGTGCTTGAATTAAAGGTGTGCATCACCACAGCCCAGCTCCATTTGCCATGTTTACTACTTACAATGCTGTTTATCTGCCATGCTCAAACCTGATGAGAAAAAAAAAAAAAAGGTGTATAGTCAAGATCAAACCCAGGGCTTTGGGTGTGTGAACACCCCACCTCTGACTGAGCTATATCCCAAGCTCAGCTTTACTCATGTTGTAACATGAATTAGAAAGAAACATCTGGAATTCATGACGTGAAAATATACATGTTGTACCAGTACTCATATATAAAAGTGTGTTTACAGGAAGATAAAAATGTGTCAAGAGAAAGTTTTGAAACTAGGCATTTTTATGTAATTGCATTCATCTATATTGAGTTACACAATAGTTGTTCACAGTATATACAATTTGGAAAACACAGCTAATCAAACAGAACTATAACCCCAATGCAGATAAACTTTCTATGCTGTTCTAAGTTGCCACACAGAATACGCTACACATTAATAGTCATATTAAGTATGCATTTTTGTTTTTACAAAGTTAATTTGGAGTGAATAAAATTCAACTGTAACTTTTAAATTATTTATTTTAAATTTATTTATTTATTTTGCTTGAGACAGGGTTTCTCTGTCTAGCCCTGGCTGTCCTGGAACTCTATGTAGACCAGGCTTGCTTAAGACTCAGAGATCTGCCTACTTCTGCCTCCAGAGTGCTGGTATTAAAGGCATGAACCTCTACGTCTGGTCTATTTTTAATTTAAAACGTGTATGTATGGGTGTTGTGCATACCTAAGTCTGTGGGTGCCTCATGTCATTACAGGCCAGGAAAGAGCATTGGATCTCATGAAACTGGATTTACAGACAACTGTGAGCTAAGCTGTGGGTACTGAACCCTCTCCAGCCTGTGCAACTTATGTACGTTGTCAATCTTATGGAACTACTTTAAAGACTTTAATAACAAATACACACCCTACCTATATAGGTATGGTTGGTTTTGTTTTTTAGAACTTTTTTATTTAGTATTTATATGTTCTGCCTGCATGTGTGCCTGCATGTCAGAAGAGGGCACCAGATTGTAGTATAGATGGTTATGAGCCACCATGTGGTTGCTGGGAATTGAACTCAGAACCTTTGGAAGAACAGCCAGTGTTCTTAACCTCTTGAGCCATCTCTCCAGCCCTATAGGTATGGTTTTGAGAACACCAAATTGAAACCTTTATCCTTTTGAAAAGATTGGTAGTTTTTAGTTTTGTTTGAGATGAATTTCATTCTATACAGCCCAGGCTTCTGAAACTCAACAATGTAGCTCAGGCTGCCCTGGTACTTGTGGCAGTCCTGTTTAAACCTGAATGCTGGATTGCAGACAGAAACCACTCCACCTGACTAAGGCAGTGGCAGCAGACAGGAATAGTTTCATTTAGTACCACTGACTCTATGGAGTATGATAAGCTCTCTGATGTTAGCCCGTCAGCTGTCACTGTACGGAGAAGACAAAAGTCACTGTCCATGAAGTGAGGCTTCTTCATAGTAAAGCCAAACTTTGTCCCTGGTACTCACAAACGTTTTCACTGCTGCCAAGTTTGAAAAAACAGTATGCACACTTACATATCATTTCCATGTTTTAGGTCTATTTTCGTATGCTAACAGTTGTCCATGAGAAGTATGCCATGTAGTTGTAGGTGTAAAATTCTTAAATATTCTTTAGTTAAGTCTGGATAAAGTTTATAGTATCAAATTATGAATTAAAATGTTGGGGTTAACTTGAAAAATGGGGCTAAATACACAATGGAATGTGTAGGTTCTGAAATTAACATTTTTTGTGTTTGGGCTGCCTACATGTGTGTACCTGTTTCTAGTGTTGCCATTTAGAACTGGGTAACACAGGGTTGTGTGAGCTGCCATGTGGGTACTGGGAATCCAACCTGTCTTCTGTTTGCTGTCAGCTGTCAGCTAAAAGCAGGCAATATATGTATCAACAGAAGTCCCAATACCAGGAAACAACTTTATTAGGCTGTTAAAAAGCCCACAAAAGGAAAAAAAAAATACTCAAGATTTCATTTTTGTTTTTATTATTACAACTTTTATTTTTACAATTTATTCACTTTGTGTCCTGGCTGTAGACTATCCCTCATTGTCTCCTGGTTGCACCCTCCTTCCTTCTTCCTCCCCTATCCCTCTCCCTAGTCTACTGAGGAGAGGTCATGAAATGTGTGCCCATGTACATATCAGCTACCTAAGCTCTATGTGACTGAGTTTGTTGAACTTGACAGAATTTGTGACTTATTGACAAGCTACCTGGCTGCTTTTCTGTCAGCTTGACACTGACTAGTCATTTTGGAAAAGGAACACCAACTGAGAAAATGCCTTCATCAGATTGGCCTCTAGGGCCTGCGCTGCATTTTCTTGATTGATAATAAGGGAGGGGCCAAAAACTGTGGGTGGTACCACCCTTGGGTTTGTAGTTCTGGGTGCTTAAGAAAGCAGGCTGGGCAAGCCACGGAGAGGAAGCCAGTAAGCAGCGCCTTACATGGCCTCTACATTGGTGACTTCTCAGTGATGCAGTGTAACTTGACAGTTGTAAGCTCAAAGAAACCTTTTCCTCCCCAAGTTGCTTTTGGTCACAGTGTTTTATCATAGCAATAGAAGCCAAATGCCTATTCTCTGTGTTAGCATTCTTCCAAGACCTTTGCATATATGTTCTTGTTTGAGTACATATGAACATACACACAACTGGAGACCACAGGTGGATACTGGCTGTCTTCCTTAGTTGCTTTCTAACTTATTTTAGACAGTCTTTCACTGAACCTAGAGTTCACTGGTTTGGCTAGCTAACCAGCTCAAGGATTTGTTGTCTCTGCTCTCTACCTTTTACGTAGCTGCTGGGGATCCAATCTCTGGTCCTCATGCTTTGCAGTAGACACTCTATTAACTGGGTCATCACCCCAGCTCCAGGATTCTTTTCAATGGCTAAAGCACTTTTATAGCAGAAAACCACTGGAATAGAAATTTGAGACCAGAACTAAGACTTTAGTTCTACTCCAATGTAAAATAATTTGTTACTGTTTTTCCAATTGATAAAATGTTATTAAGCCTGATGACTGAAAGATTTTTTTGGGTTGGAAATATGTTAAGAGCATCTGCAGAGGAGTAGGTTCAGTTCCCAGCATTCACACTGAGTAGCTCACACCTGCCTGTAATTCCAGTTCCAGGATCTGATGCCCTCTTCTAGTCTCCATTAGCACACATAAATACTCAGGACCCCCACACATACATACGAAGTAAAATAACTCTGAAAAAGTTTTTTTTGTGTTTTTTTTTTTTGTGCAATACAATTCAATTGATAATAATGCTATTTTCACTGCTCTTCTGAGTGGTCAAAATGAAAATGTTTGATATACATACATGTATACTCTTTAGAATTCATTTTCCTCATGAGTAACGGTGACCAAGCCCAGGGCCTTCCTCATGGTAGCTCAACACTGTATCACTGAGCTATATTCACAGCTCCCAGACTTCATTCTTAAAGAACAAATTAATTTACAAAGTCTTAACATGAGACGAAAGCAAGAGTGAGTTTAAATAATGTAATTTAAAAAAATATTTTATTTATTATTTATACAGTATTGTCTGCCTGTGTGTCTGCATGCCAGAAGAAGGCACCGGATCTCATTATAGATGGTTATGAGCCACCATGTGGTTGCTGGGACCATTGAAAGTACAGCTAGCACTCTTTAACCTCTGAGCCATTGCTCCAGCCCCAATAATGTAATCTTGTTTTTGAGAAAAGGTTTCTGTGTGTAGCACTGGCTGTCCTGGAACTCAGTATGTAGACCAGGCTGGCCTCAAACTCAGAGATCTGCTGTCTGCCTCTGCCTCCTGAGTATTGGGATTAAAGGTGTGTGTCACTACTGACCAGCTTAAGTAATATAATTCTAATACACCCTGTTCCTGAGAGCTTGTTATCAAAACAGCTATTGCTCATTTTCTTTCCATACATACGTGTTTCTCACCACACCTTACTTTATATAAATGTTATTTCGTGTGAAATTATTGTAACTATTCTAATTTTCAAAAATATGAAGGTCAGTTTTCAGAAATCATAAGCCTGTCAGAAAAACTGAATGGCATTTCATCAGTTGTCTCTATGGGCACATTACTTCTACCAAACTGGCAGGAGTAATGGTGGGTGGGATAACTTGAAATAAATGCATGTGGAGTCCGGCTGCAGTGACACCTGTCTGGTGACATACCACTGTCTGAATTAGCAAGATGTGAATGGTACACATCATGGAACAAGTCCTGAGATGAATGAAAATGGCCTGCTCCTCCTGAGGTAGATGTTGAGCTGCGATAGGGCTCATCAGGCATACGACAAGCTTGAAAGCACGTCTTCCTGCCCACTCCTCGGTGCATGTCTAATTTGGCAATAAGAGGCTTCCCAACATTCACTTCCTGCTTCTCCTCCACGGTGTCTTCTAGTCCTGAATACTGATACGATAAACATACTGTGAAGATCAGATGTTCCTAAAAATAAAAAGAGGTTTATCATGTTTATTAACTGTGGAAACTTTACATATCACCTCCTACCCCACCCCAGAGCCCCACTCAGCTCCCTCTCTGAGGTTCCAAATCCTGGAGGTTTCCTTTCCAACTCCCCTAAAAGAAACTGGCTATATAATTTAATAGAATTCTGGTTCTTACTAAAGTAAATTGCAGAGCCAGAGGTTTCCCATTTCTGAGGTAGCATGAAAGGCATTTTCCAAGCAGTGAGGCACTGGGATCTGATTCTTCCCCACAATTAGAGACAGGGACCTTTAATGTGAAAATCATGCTTTACATGGATATTAAAAGCTTAAGCTGTTTAAAAATACCAGTAGATAGTAACTCAGTCAAATAATGGATGGAGAGTTGAAGCAGTCTAGGTATGAAAAAATAGTAATAGCCTGTTGTCCACATAACAAAAGGGCCCAATCCTTTGCCCAGTTTTCACTGACTACATTATAACCACATAGCTAAGAAAAAAGAAAAACAAAACAACAACCAAACAAGTTTTGCAAGGCTATGCTTATATTAGGAAGCTTAACTATACAGAACCAGTTTCTCTTTTGTCAGTCAACAAGAAATAGAAAAAGCAATTCCAATTTTAATTTGTATGTTTTGTAGAAAACTAAAACAAAGAAATTACGACTTAAAAATGTCTCACATCCAAATTTCGACTATCTGCTATGTGCCTAACTTCTCAACAGTACAGAAGACAAACTAGGGCAGTATCAAAGACAGAATTTAATGCCAAAAGTATCACCGAGAACCGATTGTAGCTTAGTTATTGCTGCTCCAATCTTATAGCGAAATGAAGCAGCTCACACCACAATTAGTTTTACTTCCACAGCCTTTTCACTAGTTGCTGTAAACAGGAAAAGGAATAACCTTTAATTTTTGTAGTGAGCTGAGTCTAGTATAGAGGCAATGCTTGGGAAGTTCTTTTGATACTAAATAGCTGCCAGTTTCTTCAGGAGTCCCCTTATTTGCATGTTTTGGATCAATATCTAGGTCCTATAAAAAATAAACACAAATCAGTGAATGTCAGTGATGAAGTCAATGGAAGTTATAACATTGTCTATAACATAAAATATCTTCACAGATACTGTCCTCTTGTGAGCACTGGCTTGAATGGGCAATCCCTTATCCAATAGGACTAAAGAAATACAAAATTCATTTTCGAAGGTCATAAATTGCCATAAAAATTCTAGATTCTATACATTTAAAAAGCAGTTACATTAAAAACATATAAAGTTTATTTCTGGCAGGATAGTTGCATTTTAAACTATTCTCTGAAACACTCTGTAACCTGTTTCAGTTTCCTTTACAGTCCTATTATTTAACTCCTGCACTCTATCTTTATTATCACTTTTGGGAAGGTACAGGGAGATTCATATGCTTAGAACATTTAGAAAGGATAAATGAGCAAGATAAAAATAAACCCTCTCCTTTTCTTCTTATAGCCACCCTGTTAGTGAAGGACGGGGTATTCTGCTCCTCCAGAGGGAAGCCCACAGTCTTTTCTGGCCTATTACCCAAGGTGACAGAAGGCAAGGTGGACCTGTCTAATTTGGGGTTCCATGTTACATAATTTGCTTTCACAAGAAGCTCTGCCCTTCATGAAGCCTCTATAAGTCATAAGTGATATTTGAGATATTTTTTCTCTTAGTCCTTGCTTACTTCTCAATTTGTCACATGTACATAGAAAAGAAAATGAATTATTTATTGGTTTCTTTGAACTAATCCAAAGTGACATCAGAACTAAATGTTTGGAAAGAACAGATTTCTGTTCCTCCTATGGCTACCATAGCCTGACAAGTCAGTCTTTTTTTTTGTAAATATTAATTAATGTATTTTTATATGGTATGTGTATCACATAAATAAGGGTACCTGTGGAGGCCAGAAGATGCGGGATGCCCTGGAACTGGAGTTAGGTGATTATGAGCTGGCTCATTTGGGTGCTGAACCCTGGTCCTCTGAAAGAGCAGAGCCATCTCTCCAGCTCTAGTAGTAAGATTTATATTGTAATAAAAACTTGTACTGTACTCAAGTTTTTAAAATAATGTCACTTGTGACATATATACATGTATACACACACACCCTTAGACATTCTTTTAACATTTGAAATTCTATTTAGAGGATAAAATACTAAAGCCATCCTTCCTGAGTGAACTCTAGACATTTCTGAATTGACAAACCTAAGGTACTGTGGTAGTTATTAACCATTGAGATCAGTGTTACACCAGCCAGTGTGCATATAAGCACATACATTTTCTTCACAGTTATCACTGACTTTTATGTTTCTAAGTTTATTATTTAAGTGATTTTTTTTTTCTCTTTTGGTGCTGGGGATAGAATATAGGGCCTTATACCTGCTAGGCAAGCACTCTAACCACAAGCTATAGCCTCATTTCAAAGTTCAGTCTTTAATAAGTGAGAATGCATCATTCTATTTTAAGTAAAAGAAACCAGAGACTTACAAGTGGGAAGTCAGTAACATAGGCATCACACATTATTATCTCAGGTGGTTTGTGGACTATGCTTGTGTAGATTATCATGACATTGGAGAACTCTGCGGCAAATCCTAACTGAATATGAACACCACACTGAAATTTAAGGCACATACTTTCCGGAAGTTCTGGAAAAAAATAAGTAGAAACAACAGAAAAATATCATTTAAAAAGTGGCTGGTAAATTTTCTGATGGACAGCAAATATCCACATGGGGCAGAATATGGTTAGATTGTTTGCTTAAAAAAATATTATGTAGCTAGGCATGGTGGTGCACCCCTTTAATCCCAGCATTCAGAAGGCAGAGTCAGGTGGATCTCTGAGTTCAAGGCCAGACTGGTCTACAGAGTGAGTTCCAGAACAGCCAGGGCTACACAGAGAAACCCTGTCTAAAACAAACAAACAAACAAACAAAATTATGTAATGTTACTGCTGAAATATACACACAAATAGACTAAAAGCCAAACTTTTTTCATTTACTGTAGTAAATCATATATGGTATTTCTAGTAGTAATGAAATTATACATAAATTTTTCCTGATGATAAGAACTTGTGTATGTATGTGGTGTGGGGTACTGTTGGGAGTAAATGTCTTGCACATGTAGGTAAGTACTCTACTATTAAGCTAAAACCTCATACCCTAACAAGAATTTTTACAAAATGTATTATCACCAAGTGACTATGATAACTTGTTAACCAGTCATTCTACTACTCCTGATAGTACTTTTGGGGTTTTGATATTTTTCTATTAGCTAATACTTCATATATTTAATGCTTCACAATTGTTGGAGATAGCCGTTTGGTGTTTCTTACATATGTGTCATACTGTTTTTAAGTTGACATGAAATAGAAATATACTAGTTTCACTACAACATTTTCTTTCTTTTTTTCTTGAGACAGGGTTTCTCTTCGTAGCCTTGGGTGTCCTGGAACTTGCTCTGTAGACCAGGCTGGCCTTGATATCTGCCTGTCTCTGGCTCCCAAGTGCTGGTATGCACCACCACCACCCAGTTTTAAAACATTTAAAAAACAGGGTTATTTTTTAAGTGTATGTAGGATTAAAAAAATGAAATAAATGATTTTAAGCATATCTCCCTCTGGCTTTTGAGACAGGGTAGGTCTGTGTAGCCCAGACTGTCACAGAACTTCCTAACTAGCCCAGGCTAGGTTTTAACTTTCAATCCTCCTGCCTCGGGCTTTCAAGAGCTGGTACTGCAGGTGTGCACCACCACACCTGGTTAGGTTTTGTTTTATGAAAGGTTTTGTTTATTGTTGAGTCTACTTAATTTAAATTTTGTGGTGTGGTGCTAAGACTTCAACCTGAGACCTCATATTGTCAGGTAAATAACTATTGAGCTATACCTTATCCCTTAATGCTCATCTCCATCATTATAATTTTGTTTGTGTTGTTCAGAAAAATATACAAATATATACAAATACACACATATGTGTATGTATTATACATATTTGCATATTTATACATGTGTGTATTATATATATATAATGTGGAAAAGAATTTAACTTTGTGAAAAATATATTTTATAGCACTTTACCCTATAATGTGCTCTAACATGTTAATTTGTCAAAATTATGACTTATAAGAACAAAGTATTATATTTTTTAAAACAGAACATCAAGAAATACATTCTTTTCCTTTTTTTTTTTTTCTCAAGACAGGGTTTCTCTGTGTAGCCTTGGCTGTCCTGGACTCACTTTATAGACCAGGCTGGCCTCAAACTCACAGAGATCCACCTGCCTCTGCCTCCTCGAGTGCTGGAACTACAGGTGTGCACTACCGTACCAGCTCAGGGACTGCTTCTTAACCTTAGACAAGCTGTGCACACGGTAGAGTCCAGACCTGCCTGGCTCCTGATGGTTGCACAATTCAACAGTCACAGTATGGAGAAACTAAACGCTTGCCTGTATCCCACAAAAATAATAATTTAGCTCACTTTCAGAGCAGAAGAATTAAACAGGATCATTTAAGTTTTGGAATTCTAAGCCAGCCTAGGCTACATACTTAATGAGGAAGTTTCTCAAAAGACAAAAACAAAAATAAATAAAATCTGTTTTCACTAACAGTAAAGTAATAAATGAAATAATTTGGTATTTCTGGTATCAGTCAATGTAATATGTACAAATGAAAGATTAGTTTTGGACTTGCGTACTAGACTCTTTTGAAGTATCATCTTATCATGTATCCAGACTGGCCATGAACTCATAATCTTCCTGCCTTAGCCTTCCAAGTGCTGGGATTGTAGGTAAATACCATTATATCTGGCCCCAACCCCTACCCCAATTTCACTGTAAAAACTGGGAGAAAACTGTTTAGTTAGAATAAAAAAATGTTTGATTTTAAAAACAAAGTTAGAGCTGAGCATGGTGACACCTTTCATCCCAGCACCCAGGAAGCAGAAGTTAGTGTATCTCTGTGAGTTAGAGGCCATCCTAGTCTACATAGTGAGTCCAGACCTGGCAGGGCTACACAGTGAGACCCTGCCTCAAGAAAAAGCAAGGCAAAATAAACAAAGTAAAAAGAAAGCTCTCAAAAGAAACAGACTTTAGCATACCATGAGCTTTGGCCCACTGTAGATTCCGCACCAGAGCCTCTGCAGAGCAAGCTGTCCCCCGAATTGGATCAGTAAGTGCTCTCTTTTCAGACAAGCTGCTTCGAATCTCTAGAGCTTGTTTGCCTTTGGTAAGGTGACATTTACCCATATCTGAAAGACAAGAAGGTAAACATTTTTTTAGAGACTGATTCTTTCGTTATGCTTAAAGTTTTTAGGCCAGGTATGGTGGTGAACACCTTTAATCCCAGCACTCAGGAGGCAGAGGCCGGAGGATGTCTGTGATTCAAAGCTAGTTTAGTCTATAGAGCGAGCTTTAGGACATCCAGACTACATACAGAAACCATGTCTCAAAGAAACAGAACAAAAACAAAACAAAAAATTTAGGCTAAGCATTGTCTAATAAGTCAGCTTATATTCTCAGTATCATCTGCTGACAAATACTTACCCAGCACCTACTATGTACTAAGCATAGTTCAAAGTGCTGGGGATGAAGCAGTGAGCAAACACATAAAAATACTGACCTAAAGCATGTTTCTTAACAATAATTTTTTTTTTTTTTGAGAGAGGTGCTCATGTTGCCTGTGTTGCCCACAAACTCATACTGTAGCCGAGACTGGGTGTGAACCACCTGTAGCTGCATCGCAACTGGCTCAGCATACTCCCTTTTTAAGAGAGACACCATGATAACTTTACGCCTATATTCTGCTAAGAAACATATTCAGTAGAAAGTCAAATGACAGCACACACATGTGAAAATTTAAAACTGCCTATCACATTTTTTTCAAATGTTTCTACTTTTGAACAGGAAGTTGTATATTAAAACTACCTACCTAGCCTAAACACCATCATTCCTTTGACCCCAGCCTGAAGCAACCATTACTCAATGCACAATATTCGCAAATAATCTGTCAACATTTTAGTTTTGAGTTTAACAAAAATGATGTAAGCATGTTTTTATAATGTTTTATTTTTATCAAACCTGGGCTGACTTTTGTATACTTGTATGAACTAACTTAAATTTAAGATTTGTCATATATTTGGTATGAGTAAATGGTAATTTACTGATTCTACTTCTGTTTTTCTGTGTGTGTGGGGGCAGGTGAGGAGTTCTTTTTGTTTTTTTAGACAAGGTTTTTCTGTGTAGCCCTGGCTGTCCTGGAACTTGCTCTGTAGACCAGGCTGGCCTCAAACTCAGAAATCCACCTGCCTCTGCTTCAAGGTATGTGCCACAACTTCCCAGCCTACTTGTGCATATTATGGTGTTAATTGTTACTAAATAGTAAAGTTAGGCAAGATGGTGTGTTCCTGTAATCTCAAATCAGTATATTTTGGGGATTAAGTAGGGAGAACAAGGATTATTACATGTTAAAGACTCTTACTGGTTAAAAAACAAACAAACAACAAACAAACAAAGAACTTAAAAAAGAAAAATGAAAATAAACAGGAAGACTTAACCAAATTAAAAAAAAAAAAAAAAAAGAAAGGATGGCTGAAAATAGTTAAGACTTTAGATATGGTTACACATTCCTGTAATCCTAGCCCTGGGAAGGTAGAGACAGAAGGATTGTGTTCCAGGCCAGCCTGGACTATAGAGGAGAGACAAAACAAAACCAACCCATCAACCACCACCACCAACAACAAAAAAGATAAATGAACTAAAATTTTTAGTTTTACGAAAAGATCACCATTTTGCATTTAAAAATGTGTTACTTGCTACCTCTAAAAGTTACAGCCAAAGAAGAATAACACGAAATGTTTGGAAATAAACAGAAATACAGCTAATGAAGAATTAGAGGAAATCAGCAAGCCAAATGTAAAACTATCAAAATCTGAAGATAATCAAGGGGGAAAAAAAAAAAAGAGAAGTAGGCACAAATGAGGAATTTGATGAAAAGAGCAAGAAATTAAAGATAATGTAGACAGTTAAGAATACCACTAGAGAAAACGATCTGCACCTAATCCCAACAATTTTGAAAACTGTCTAATTCCTGGGAAAATGTAACTTACTAAAAATTGACTCTGTAGTAGTTATTAATCATCTACCCAAGAAAATACCAACCCTAGACTGTTTCACAGCCAAGTACTATAATCATAGTTATATAAAACTCTCACTAAATTGGGAACACTCTAAATTAGAGTTCTTTAGTGAAACAGATGCAACGGGCTATGTGTGGGCACTGTGTGTATGTGAGCAGATTTACAGGGAGTGAAGAAAGGGGAATCACACAGACACTGGCTTAGAGAACTGTGAAGGCGCATGTTTAACCTGCAGCATTCACAGAGAGGCCAAGGGAGGACACAGTTAAGAGCTATAGTCTGATGTCTTCTGGCAGAAACCCTTGTTTGGGTAACATCTTTAGTCAGTCTCATCCAACAGATAAGGTCCACTTACTTTACAGTATAATCTGCTTTAAGAAAAGCCCATCAATTTAAACATTAATCACATTTAGAATAATGTGTCAACCATCTAGAAACACCTGAATAATGTTTGATTAAATGACTGAAGTTCAGTCAATTAACATAAAATAAACCACCATAAGCTCCAATCCATTTTAAAAATCCAACACAACATTGATATCAAAATCAAAACTAATAGTATGACAAAGTAAAGATACATGCTCATTTCATATATGAATATGACATGAACTTTTTTTCTACTGAACATTTTTATTGAACACTTTAAAACATATTTATTATTTGCAATGATATGTAAAATTTCCTTTTTGTTTGTTTGTTTGTTTTTCGAGATGGGGTTTTTCTGTGTAGCCTGGGCTGTCCTAGATTTGCTTTCTGGACCAGCATGGGTTTGATCTCACAGAGATTCGTCTGCCTCTGCCTCCAGAGCGCTTGGGATTACAGGAGTGTGCCACTCACTGCACCTGACGAGATGTGAGAATTTTATGTAAAATGTTAACATAGTAAATCAGGCTGCATTAAAAATGTGCCAATAAAATTCACTCATCTAAGTTGAATACAATTAACCAAACTGGGAAATTAGAAGAATGGAAGCATATTATCTTCTTCATAGCTGAAGAAGAAACACAAATATGTTAACATTAATTTAAAAAAAAATCAGCATAGAAAAGAGCTTTCTTAACCTGACAAAAATATAAAAATTTGTACTATTTTACACATACATTCCCTATAGATTAGAAACAAGACAATGATATCTTCAAAACCTACTATTTGTATTCAATTATGTCTTAGAGGTGCAACCTAGTACCACAGAATCACACACTGTTCTTCTCAATCAATGAGCAAAGCAAAAGGAATACAATCAAAACAAGACAAAGGGCTAGAGAGACAGAACTATGGCTAAGGGCACTTGTTTTTCTAGGACCCACGTTCAATTCCTAACCCACATGGCAGCTCACAACTCTGGACTTATGACATCTAACGTCATCAAAGAAAGAATCAGGTTGTTTTTCCAGCAGGGTGTCAACATTTCTGAAAGGTAAGCTGTAGAGAAAGACATCTTAGCAGAGATGCTCAGTGGACTTTGTTTTCCCTAACTAGACTGGGCAGCAACAAGGCACCAGGCTGACACAAGGTAGAGCTCTGAGGATTGAATTCCATCTTACCACTGTTCATCCCATTCAGCTATGACAGCAAGGAAAGAGAAGAGCTGATAGCAGCAGTGCTATTGAACATTAACCCCAAAACTGTTTTTGGAAGCAAATATTAATTCCAAACCTACACAGTACTGATGAGAGTAAAATAAGCACCAAGCAGGAATCCCTGACTGGGCTTTTCTGTACTGCTGGCCTATTTCTGAATATATTGTCTTTTAAAAATTTTACTGGGGCTAGAGAGATGGCTCAGAGGTTAAGAGCACTTGACTGTTCGTCCAGATATTCAGAGTTCAATTCCCAGCAACCACATGGTGGCTCACAACCACCTATAATGGGATCTGAGTGCCTTTTCTGGTATGCATGATGTCAGTTCATATACACAAAATAAATCTTTAAAAAATTTTACCTTCTGCAACTTCATCTAGTAACACAGTAATTTTCTTGTCTTCTAATAATCTATCTTTTAAAAATTTCATAAAAATCCCATTTGCCAATCCAGAATGCTGAATTTCAAAAGCTTCTGCTCCTTGGCACCTTAAAAACACCAAGAGAAAAAGGTGAAATAAGCCAGGTACAGAACAACAAAACCACATGTTCACTGACAAAGCTGAACATACAACAGAAGCCAAAGGCAGAATGGTGGCTTCAGAGGCTGGGAAGAGGGCGTGGAAGGGACATGCTAGGAAAGTAAACGGATATGTAAGGTAACTGGAATACTAATGGGCTTCATACAATCAGTCCACCCACATTGTAGCACCCTGTACCCCACAAATACATATGCTTATAATTTGTCACTCCAAGAGAAAAGAAGCCAACAAAAAGAAAAGCCAGGACTTGCTAGCGGAATGTCCACACCCACGGACAGGCTAAGCTTCTCTTTCTTCTCCCGTTCAGTGGCTCCCTACTAGAACTGAGCTTGAGGCAGAGGTCAAAGGTTCTGTTACTTATCGAGATGGTGCTGAGACCAAAGTGCACAGACAAAGCTTTCTATCAAGCAATCAAAAAGACAAACTTATGTCTAAATGCCCATGGATATTTCTGTCTCTAATTACAACCAAAACAAAGACATACAAGAATAAAGAAAATTGAATAAAAGTATTCTTACGTGGCATATCCAAACACAATATTGGCAGTGACTTTCAGTGCATCCAAGATTGGAATGGTATCATCATAGTCGTTTCTATTTATATGCGTGGGAAGGAAAAAAGGGCAGATGAGAAATTACACAATGTTTTTTTTCCCACAATGTTTTTAAGTGAAAAATTTACTATTTTTAGTACACATAAAATGACAGATTCCAATCTTTTGGTTTTTTTGTTTGTTTGTTTTTCGAGACAGGGTTTCTTTGTGCAGCCCTGACTGTCCTGGAATTTGCTCTGTAGACTAGGCCGCCTCTGCACACCACTACCGCAGGATTCAAATTCTTCTACTCAGACAGCGACATACTTACCAAAACAATCCAGGCTCCTACATTATTAAGAGTAAGTAGTCATCACATCTTTTTTAGCCTTTTTTTTTTTTTTTTAAGTTAGGATCTTGCTGTATAATATAGACTACCCTCAATATCCAGATCCTCCCACACTGAGCCTCCTGAGCACTAGGATACTGCTATACCTGGCTTTTAGCTGACCCCTACCTCCAGAAAGGATCTTACCATGCATCCCTGGCTGTCCTGGAACCCACTATGTAGACCAGGCTGGCTTTGAACTCACAGAGATCTGCCTTCTGAGTGCTGAGACTAAAGCCAGCTCACACTTAACTTTGTTACCTTTTTTATTGTTTATTATTATTAGTTACATTTTATTAACTCTGTATCCCAGCTGTATCCCACTCCCTTATACCCTCCCAACCCCACCCTCCTCATCTCCTCCCTGCCCCTTTCCAAGTCCAGGGATTGGGGAGGACCTCCTCCCCTTTCGTCTGGCCCTGTTTTATCGGATATCTTCAGGGCTGGCTGCAAAGTCCTCTGTGGCCTAGCAGGACTGCTCCTCCCTTGGCGGGTAGGGAGGTCAAAGAGCCTGCCATTGAGTTCCTGTCAGAGATAGTCCCTGTTTTGTTACCTTTTAAAATGAAGTTGTACCTGAACTCCCTCATAGAGTTCTTCCTCATAGAGTAAGCAAGCAAAAAAATAGTAAATCTGGGAGGAATAATCACTAGTTCTTATGTCCAGGGACACAAAGGCAGGCAAACAGATCCAAGACTTCCAAAATCTGCTTCAATTATACTTTCCACATTTGTAAGACAAGATAGACTAGCCACTACAAGCTCTAGATCCACAGGTGTGATTTCTAGACAGTAACTGCAGCGACCTCTAGAACCATGTATGTGCATTCTACAGGGAGTATGTAACTTGTACCTTTTAGTTCCTAAAGCCAACACAAAAAAAAGTTAAAATAATTAGATACCCATACTGAGAATGTATTTTCATCAAGTCTACTTTCAGAAACTTAAAATTCCTAGTGGTTCTTAGCACCTTACAGAACTGCCTTAGATTGAATTTGTCAAGGTTGATACTTGATTCCAACACAGCATAATAAAGTCTGGATATTTTACCTTTTCCTACACATATCCAACAGGAACACATTGAGTCCAGTTTCCTTTTCTTGCATTAATTTTAGTATGTTTTGTACGCATAGGCAGTTTTCAGACCTATATGGATTTGGAGCATCAACAGGGACCATAAAACTGTTTCCAAAGTTTTCATAACCATGCCCTGCATAGTATAACAAACCTGGGGGAAGGGAGAGGAGAGATACCAACTTTAATTGCACTTTCAACATTTACAGATACACACTAAAAATGACATCTTTTCTTCAGGTTGATGGAGGCATATCTAAGAAACACCCAATTATAGTTAATAATCAAAAGTTGATCTGAACTTTAAATTACTTTGTAAATCGTCTTCATTTAAAAATTCAGTGTTTTAAGATACCATCAAGATACTCTCTGAAATACGTTCTAATTTCTAGAAGACCCAGTTAGCAGTATACTACGAAGCAGAAAAAGGCAGCAAGGATTTCTTCCCTAAGTTGCTCTCCCACAAGGCTACGGCACAAGAAAGAACCTCAGAAAACATTTAAGAGGTTAGCAAGCAAACACAATTCAAGATGTTTAACAGCATTTACCACTAACAAATCAAAACTGTGCTAAGATGCCATTTCACTATTACTAGGGTAGCTGTAATCAAAAGACAGGCAATGACAAAGATAGGGAGGTCTTGGGTGTTCATTCCTTTGTAGCGGTAATATAATATGATATAAAAACTTTGCAGAGTTTACAAGGGCTTCTGAAAATTAAACACAGAATTACCGTATGTCCAGTAATGCTACTGCTGAGTATACACTTAAAAGAATTGAAACTGTGTCCATGTAAAACTGTTCACAAATGCTTATAGAAGCATTATTCCTATTACCCTCAAGGTGAAAAATAACTTAAAACAACCATGTGATGAGAAAAGCAAACTGTGGTGTATTCATACAATGAAATATTATCCAGTCTTAAAATAAAAAGCTCTAGAACATGCTATAACATAGATAAAACCAAGTACATACTCAGTGAAAGAAGTCAGACATAAAAGGTTACATGCAGAATGGTTCCATTTAGAATTTTATTTTGCATTATGTATATGTATAACTGAATATATAGTTTTTCTTTTTTGTCAGCTTGATACATAAACTACGGTCATCTGGAAAGAAGAAATCTTAATTCAGAGAATACCTTCACCATAAGATAATTAAGTTCTAGCCACTTTATAGATTCCTTTCAGTTTGGAAAAATTACTTAACCACAAAAATCCAAAGCTTGGACATGGGTGAATTTATTCTAAGGTCCAATGCTTATCTAGGTTCTTATCTCCATGGAGTTACACTGAACTAAATGACTAACTCCAGGATAAATGGGGTTTTGTCATATTCTGACCAAGTTCATTTAATATTCTCTTCCACAAAAAGCATAGGTAAACTGTAGGCACTGATGAATATTCAAAAGCATTTGGTGAGATGAACAGATGGCCATACAGTTATTTTTCGTCCTATTTATATAACTATAACTATTTACAAGCAAATAATTTTTTTTTATTTTTAGTTTTTGTTTGTTTAGATGTTAAAAACTGAATTATTCATTTTTCTGTTCTACTATAATTCTTTCTTTTAAAATGAGTGGGCAATAAGAGAATATCAACTTGTGACTACAGTTTTCTGTATCTGAAGTTCTTCATTCTGAAATTTCTTTAGCTTCTCCTCATCCCTACAAGACCATTAGTCACGTGGGGATATCAGGAGAGGTAAAGGCATGGTCCAAAAGAGACATAAAAAGTTTCCTTACAGCATGCCCTACACCATGCAGCCTTTACCACACTTACATTTAATGTAGATATGTCTGATGTTTTGGATAGTCACAATACTTCAAAATTTAATGCAGCCACCCTGTTAAGACATGAATCAGGATTTTAAGTTTTTCTAGCTTTCTGAAGCTGCCTTTTGTTCTATTATTTATCATTCTTAATTCTATACCCCAAATGGATATTGTTACAATAGAGTGTGTGTAAAGTGTCAGCCAAATTGAAATCTTGTCACCTAAGCCATCCTTTTATAGTTCTGGCTCTCTGCCTAGTAACAGGGGCAACAAAAAGTTCTGACTTAAACAGTCAAGGGGTGGAAAGTTACAACAACCACATTAAAAAATAAGAGTAACAGAATATATATTCATATAATTTTCTCATTCTTTAGATATTTCACCAACTCAGAAACCTAAATTTAATCTAAATCAATAGTTATCACTTTTTTTCTTCTTACATCTGTTTCTAGTAACGTTTTAGAAGGAATTCTCTATGAAAGTCACACAGGCACCTTAAAAACAGGTAAGTTATATAATATACCCAAACAATCCACTTCTTTATTTTTTTTTAAAGAACTTTTATTTATAGAAGATTCAATCAAAATAAGTTGTTCTCAAAACACATTTTCATAGGGAATTTTATCAAATGCAGTCTTCATTTCTGTGTTGGGAGGAGGGCCCCGCTGGGTTCTCGGCTGTGAGTGGCCTGGCATGTGAGTCGTGTAAGGAGTGACTGACAGCCTGGCTCCGCATTATGCGTGTGAAGCACCTGGATACCAAGTCCACTGGGTGAACACTCTTGTACACAAGTTTTCTCCAAGCGCATTCTCTGGTCCTTCCTGTTGCCATTCCTATTGTTTCTCCTTTACTCTTCAACAATTTCTTTTGTTATTAATTGTTTAAATATTTTTCAAATTCAAATATATTTTTATCATATTGCAACCCACTTCTTGTTTGAAGTAAAAATATAGGCCGGCTGTTAAAAGGACATATTTGTGCGGCACATACTTTTCTATTTTTAAAAAAGATCCACTTTTAGTATTCTAGTTATGTATACATGTATGTCTCTGTGTGAGTATATGTACATGAGTGTAGGTGCCTACCAAGGCCAGAGATACATGTGCTTTTAAGCACTGAGCCATTTCCCTAGCTTCCATTTCCCATTTTTGTAAGAAAATAATCTTTAATCATCACTTTATAATGCTCATGAGAAAAAAAATGTTTCAAAATCAGCATAATGGTCTAACTGGAAAACTTGCTATTCATGTGTGCCACAACAGTAACCTCATTATTGAGAAGAGGGAATTAATTTAAATTAAATTTTCAGGCTTTCCCCAGGCTTTAGCCAACAGTGTTAAATCTTCAGAAGGGTGGTTTTGTTCCTTTCAAAATCCTACTTCAAGAATCATTAGAAGTTCTACCAAGTTTAACTCATCCTGTTAACAAGAAAGCTAAATCTAAAGCTAAGTTATTGAAATAAAACAAATTGAGATGTAAAAAAAGTCAGTTTGACACTTTTGTTTATTATCTGCAGGCCTAACTCCAGGCCAGGAGATGCCACATTCTGGGCATTCAGGTATTAGCAAAGTCATGGCAAGTACAATCTCAAAGACAACTGGAATGAGCTCAGCTGCTGGCCTCCCAAACATTCAAGGTTACACATATTAAAAGAAATAAATATTTAAGGAAATTCTTACTACTACTACCAGCATACTCTGGCTCATAATATTATTTATAAGATCTGTAGTATTTTGTATATTTTTAAGTGAAAGAATGAAGGAAAGCCATTAAAAATTATGGCTACATCTTGAATTGTTTCTACACAGAATTGTAATTAATAGGCAGAAAAGGCTGGGTATGTGCTCAGTGGGACAGTCTGTCTAGCACGTACGAGGCTCTACAGGCTGAGTTACCTCCTCAGCATAGGACAGCAGACTGAGATTGGTATGAGATCCACTCTCCAACATTTCCTTATTAGATTCTATATCCTAACAAACAACTAGAAAAATACCATGCAACAATTAGATAAAGAAAGCAAACACGATATATATTCCATCACAACCATTTATGTTTAAAAGAATCCACATAATATCAAGAATATACGAACACTTTGCTCTCTAATTATCTACAAGGTCAAATTTCTAAAAACTTACTAAATACTGTATGGCACCTTTTACAGTCAGTAAAAGAATAAAAGTAATGAAAGATAGGTAAGAAATCTCCTAAGAACAATGTTTGGAACAAGATTAAAAAAACAAGGTATTAAGCTAATTAGCTATTCATATGAAATAGAGATAAAATTATCTTGTTTTTACAAGAATATTAAAACCACTCAATTCAACAGTATTTGCCTATGTTTATCTGATTTCCATTTTTTTCTTTTTATTTATTACATACTGGGAAGAGAACTCAGGTCCTTGGGAAGATCAGCAAGCGCTCTTAACTGATGAGCCATCTCTCCAGCTCATGACTTCCAACTCTTAATGTGTATAATAAGAATGGCATGTAATTTCAAAAATGAGAATTAGAATTGTCTTACCATATACTCCTTTGTCTAAAAGTAGTAAAAATTCATCCACAGCATTACACATCTCGTATTCAGTAAGATCCAACAGTGAAACAACTTTGAAATCTAGTTGTCTTAGTAAGTTAGTCAATTCATATACATCTACCAAAGGAGCTTTTAGCTTGGGATGCGCCCAGTAATTCATATTTCCTATCAAAAGAGCAACTTTGTCCTTTGCTGTAAGAAAAAAAAGGGAGTAGATTAAAGGAGGGTATAAAGATTAAAATTTATACAAGTATTACAATGAAAAACTTTAACACTGTAGTTAACAAGTAACATTTCATTACATTGAATATCATTTTAGAGACCTTACTTTACATAGGAGACAAAGAACATAAGAGGCTGAAATATCAAAAAACCAAGACTAAGCATGCATTCTTTGGGAATCAAACAAAGAATACTCATTAGTAATATATGAAATACATACCAAAGTGTGCTTCCATTGAATTGTGTTTCTATCAAATTAGGTTCTGTTTTACTGAGCATGGAGGAAGTAAAACAAAACAAATACCTAAAGGGAGTAGAAAGAATCCAGAGCTAGGAGGGGAGAGACCAAAGAGAGAAAAGAAGGGACCTCACAAGGACCACATTTATTCCTACAGTAGTTGTGTGGATGTACTATCTCTCTCTACCTCTAAATTAAAAAAAAGGTATTGTTACCATCACATCACTATTATCATAGAATATGTGAATGTGGGCACACATGCACGATGGTGTGTGTGTGTGTGTGTTGTTCAGAGGGCAACTTTCATCTGTCCAGTACTCCTTAACTTTTTGTTTTGTTTTTCAAGATTTCTCTCTGCAGCCTTTGCTTTCCTGGAACTCACCCTGCAGACCAGGCTGGCCTTGAACTCAGAGATCTGACTGCCTCTGCCTTTTTAAAGACATACTTCCTGTTTCTCTGGGATAAGTTTGTATTTGAGGAATGTTTTTTCACTTAAATCTTTTGACTTTCCTCAGACAGAAAGTGGCATTTTGGGGTAGGGATAGGCAAAAGATATGTACCTATGCCTTGAAAACGATCAGCTAGCCTATTTAGGAGTATGGCCTGGCCTGAACAGTTATGAAGGCTGGAAAAAGCTTAGTGCTTAAGAGACCTCAACACTGCATCTTTTTTGCTGCTCTTGGGGCAGGGGTGGTGGTGGCAAAGTATCAAAAAACCTATACACTGCCAGCTGTATAAAATTGGAGCACAGAAAATTTACATAGGTACAGAATACTTGATAGTAATCATTAAAACCACATTACTGGTTTATATATTTACTATATAATGCCTTCCATTATTAAATTTTAATTTAAAAATAATAAATTTCATCTTACTGTAGAGTATATGACTTCCAGTCATGAAAAAAAAAGGTTGTTTATTAGCAGCATATTGTGGTATGTTAGCAGCATCCTCGCAAATCTCAGTTTTTACTGCATTTCTTGAATACATTGGGACAATACTGAGAAATTTACCTATAGGGTCTAATGATGCATTTCTCAAGACATACCTCTATCACTCAACAATATGTAACTAACTGTATTTGGGAAAGAATGATTTAGAGACTATAAGAGTCTAAGAATGTGAGAGTGTGAAAAATGTCAATAATTAACCAAAACTCTTATAAAATTTTTTGTCAATGATATTTTTTAAAGCTAGGTTATGTAACTTTTTAAAGTTTAATGGGAAGGAAGATGGTGTATCCTACCTTGACCAATCTATTTGTAAAGCAGTTGCTGGTTGTCAGGAGAGCTGGAGTGGACTTAGAATAGAGAAGCAGAGATCGGCTGCGATAAGATGACAAGGACCCATTCTAGGACTGGTTGCAGCAGAGACCAGACAGAGAAAGGAATAGTAAAATCTGAATTTAAGGAAATCAGAGGAATAAAGAAAATTTCAAAATGGCAAGTATGTAAATAAGTCATGATGGGTTTTAGATGATAAATTCAAATACTGACAAATCACTAAAATTAAATATCATAAATTTCTTCACAATAATAAAAAATTAGAGTTAAATACTGCAATTAAATTTGATCATGTACTTTAAACTCAACTCACCCAAAGGCTGGTCAGTTGTTTGTTCTTTATTATCTAGACAAAGAGAAAAGAGAAAACAGTTGCTGTTACTCATGGTATCTCTTCAGAGCAAATGAGGTAAGATAAGATAAGATAAGAAAAGAAAAGAAAAGAAAAGAAAAGAAAAGAATGCATAGATCATTAAAATGCTATACATAGTAGAGGTCACAGAGGCTAGAAAAAGAAGAGGTGACAGAGGGCAAACGACACAAAAACAGAACAGAAGCAGATTTCCTATAATATAGCATAACAGGGCAACTATGTCTCTTAACAATTATGAATTTAAGAAGGAGAAGCTCTTGAAGTCTCCTAACACAATGACTTATAATATCTAAGCAGATAAAAATGCTAATTACCTGGGCTGGATCATTTTACATTGTATACATGTATCAGCTTATAATATAATATATGATCAGGTTATAAAAAGTATAAATAACAATTTAAAAGAAAAAATACAGAATATCGTTACTAATAGCTAAATTATAATTAAAGGACTTTGACAAAAACATACGGGTTTATCATATGATACACAGAATGAAATCATATTCACTCTCCAGTACCACCAGGAAGTGACACAGAGAGATGAAGTCCAATTCCCAATACTTGTAGGGAGGGTTTATTTGCACATTTAATAGTACAGATATTGTAGGGGCCCATTACAAGCTTTGTCACAGATCATTTTCTTTAAACTCAAAGGTTTGGTTTGAATATTGGAGAACAAGGAAAAGTAGCCCTGAAAAATGTTAAAAACTTAGTGATGGGTATATGCTAAAGGTTTTATGAAATACTTTTACATCTTTTTAAAAGGGCAAGATATAGCAGACAAACTTAGGCAAAGGGATTCTATCAACACCAAGATGTTTTCAAACAGTCTTTAGTTTGGGACATGTGAAGCGATACTTCCAGAGGTTCACATGAATTTGAAGATAGCACAAGCAATCTTGGTGATGTGGCTTTTCATTTTGCCTAATTTGCTTATATACAGTCAGGAGGGTTCAGAGAGAACTTACAGTAGCAGATGTCTTTGAATGAAATACAAAACTAGGCAAACTGGTGCTGGAGGAGTAGCTCAAGGTGTGAGTAGCCAGCGCACACTAGGCCCCTGAGCATAACCCACAGCACCATCAAACAAAAAAATCAAGCGAACTAATTATGGTAATAAAATAATGAGACTAACAGGGTTTCTACAAATACTAAGTAACCTCAAGCCTTCTTAATCTATTTCTGTATGATTTGATTAAATCTATTCACAGGTCCCATCACTTACTGTATTTCAGAAGGTCGACAGCATATATTGACATCCTCTGTCTTTATATGATCCTCATCACTGAAATTTCCTTTGTCCAGGCGATGGCTTTCTCTGCTTGTTCAGAAATTTGCTCTGATCAAAGCTTGTCTATAGACTGCTTTTTTTTTTTTTTTTTGGTCTCTTAATAGCTACAGACTATCGTATCTATGTACTACCAACTCTCTCCACTAACTGCCTTTCCGTTCCAGTGAAGGTGCTTGCCCAACTACCTGAGAGACATTCTCTGTCTGATAGGTTAGAAATGTAACATCACTCCGTCAGTATGGTCCAGTCTTTCACATTAAAAATAACAAACTTCCTTCTATGAGGACAACATAAAATAATTTAAAAAGCATCATGCTGGGTGGTGCAGCTCAGCAATGCAGCACTTGGTATAGCATGTATCCTGGGTTTGATCGCAGTAATGCACAAGAAAAAACAAACCATGAATTTTTTTTACACTTATTTTGTGTGTATAGGGGCATGCTGCACAGGTGGTGGTCAGAGGAAAACATGACAGAATTGGTTTTCTCCTTCCATGTGGGCTGTGAGGGTCAAACACAGGTAATCAGGCATGGCAGTAGGTATTTACTCATTCAGCTATACTGTCAGCTCAAGCATTGACATTTTACTGTCCTCTAAAATATTTTTCAACCTTTATGGTCTTATAATAAAAATATTTTTATATTTTACTTGTCTTAAACTGAAGTTCATGTAAAGAGTAGTCTGAGGCAAGAAAGTCTATAGTACTTTTACTATATCAAACTTGTTTATAACTTACCAGGATGCCCCAAATTATTTAATTCATCTGAAATAAAGTAAGAGAAAACAGGTTAATTTTAAATACTCTAACTGCCAACTTAGCATGACTATAACATGCCAAATAGCATGACTAAGAGAAGCAGTTTATGAGCTGTTATATCATGTTACAAGTTCTTGATTAGTTTAGAAATTTTCAAAGTTAAATGAAGAAGCCATACTAATACTAAACAGGTAAGAATACTGTTTTCTATGGTCACTTAGGACTTCTAAACTATTTCACTAAATTAAAAAACCTAACTAAATAAACTCATTCATCATTTCTTTAAAGTCTTAGATACTTATTCATAAATGATTTTAAAAAAATAAACTTTTAACTTTAAGACACCAGGACAGCTCAGGGAGGCAGAGGCAGGCAGATCCCTATGAACTTGAGGCCAGTCTGGTCTACAAAGCAAGCCTAGGACAGCCAAGGCTACACAGAGAAACCCTGTCTCAAAAAACCAAATAAAAAAAAAAATAAATTAAAAAAATTAAGTAAATAAATAAATAAAAATAAACACCAGGACACTTGATGAACTACTGTGGGCTATTGCAGAGGAGGGCTTCTGTGTATGTCAAACCTAGTTCCCTATCATTAACACATTATGTTAGCTCATTACACTTATCACAACTAATGAACCATTTGTCTCCCCCCTCAAGATTGATTTAATATACTAGAAGCATTTACTGTGTCTCCTTAGACATGCTTGATTGTGCTAGCTGCTCAAACATTCCTTGTTTTTAATTACCATTTCAGTTTTGAGCAGCAGAATGTTCTGTAATTGGAATTTGTCTGTTTTTCTTATGGTTTGACCAAGGTATGGTATGCTTTTGGAGGAAGCAGAACAGTTCCAGAACTGACTTGTATCCTTCATACACCTTTCACACAGGACAGATAAATAATCAGAGCACAAGCCAAAAGAAATAACAGTCATCATCAGTTTTTTACTTATTAAATTTTATGAAGACAAAAATGAAGATGAAATAAACTGCAAATGAGACAGGATTCATAAAGAATTATATGGGAAATATATTCTTTGGTTTGTTTGCTTTAGATGAGGTCTAAGCACATAGCCCAAGCTGTCCTTAAAACCGCAGTCTTCCATGTGCTAGATTACAGCATACCACTCTGCCTAGCTTAGAATGCTATTTCATATTCCCTATGATTAGTTTAAGAGTGGTATCAACCAGTGCAAAAGGTACATACATTTTTTGCTGGCTTTTATCTTACAGATTACATTAGTTTCTAGACAGGTAGGTCAGCACCTTACTCCACCTCTTTTCGGTAGGAATGTTTCGTACATGTGTAACACAGTTAGAGTTCTGTCGTAGTCTACATTCCATCTTGGGTGCCTTTGTTGGGTGACTGTTTAAAACTTGTAGTCTCACTGCCCTAAATCATTCTGAGCTTCACGTTTCTAAACCGCACCCCTTGTCCTAATAATATTCTAATGAAATACACAAAATGGAATAGGAGACATCATACTCTCCATTAAAATAAGATGTGATGGAGGATACTATTTACAGTGTGTACCAACCTACTAACTAAATGTTTTAGTTTTGTAGGCTTTTTGAGAAAAAAAAAAAAAAAAGAGAGAGAGAGAGAGAGTTGGATATAATATTTTCCAACTGAAAATTTTGGAGCAAATCCATAGCTGCACTGTCCTCTCTACACCCTGAAGAGCTTTTTGAAAATTATTGTTTGATTCGCCCCCGCACTTTTTCTGAGACAGTGTTTCACTGTGTAGCCCTAGCTGTCCTAGAACTCATTCTGTAGACCAGGTTGGACTCAAACTCACAGAGATCTACCTGCCTCTGCCTCTTGAGTGTTGGGATTAAAGACATATGCCACCACCAATCAACTGTTTGATTGTTCTTATTGAAAAAAAAACAACTGCAAAGTGAATTGTATAATTATAAAAACAACACATAATGATTACATGATTACTCTGAAGCCAAACAGCAGCATTCTTTTATATTTATTCTTAAAGGTCTCCCATGTTAGGAAGTTTAAAAAACAAACACATGCAATTAGACAAATATAAGAGAGGAGATGAGTTTGGTTAGAATTTCTCTACATGGCTTCCCTTCCATAAGATTAACAGCTATGGGACTGGAACTTCTGAGAAGAGAATTCTGGCTCAACAAACTATGTACTAGAATCAAAACAGTAGTTAACATGCTACTACAGAAATGAATGATAGGAAAACTTCACTCATCGTGCTTAACCAAGTAGAACCTAAGAAAGACTATGTACTAGTTCAAAGAGCAGCAATTGAAAAAATACTTTGCTATCCACAACCCTAATTTTGCAAATCCATGTGATAGCACACTAAAGAGAGGTAATCTAAGTTTTAATATTTACTTATTACAATTTAAGTACAATGTTTTGTTTAATTAAAACAAGTTAAAAGTTTATGCTAAACTGGATTTTCAGTTTTCTTTCCATGGTGAAAGTGGCATATAAATTAATCTAAAACATTGTAGTTTTGAAAATCCTTATCAATATTATTTTCAGAACATTTAATAATTGACAAAATATACCAAATGATATATTGATCTTGAAATTTTTATAGAAGCTATATTTACTTTTAAAGGGCATTTTAAGAAGTAAAATAATCTAAACAAATACTTATACAATATTTTAAATAAATTTTATTAGACTTTGAAATATTAACATATTTGAAATATGGAGGAGCTCTGGGCCTATGTGCAACAGGAAGTTAGCTGAAGATTGCCTTAGAAGTGTCTGTTTAATAGTGTCACTGAAAATTTAGAAAACTTTAAGGGGTAAGATGTATCCTTCAATAAAAATGACTTATTAGAGCTAGTATTTTTTCTATCACTGCACTTAGTAAGCTAGGACACTCCACCTCTCCCAGAGTAACCAGCATGCAGGAGACTCGGCCTTGAGCCAAAGGGTTACACTACCTTCAGTGCACTCCACTGCCTCATCTGTTCTTCCTTATGTTAGAGAAAACAAATGTGAATATATCGTAACTCATAGTCTGAGGAAGGGTAGTCACACAGCAAACAGATAAACACCACAGAATCATGTTGTCAAAGCAACACATGCAACAGTATTTCCTCCTAGTAACAAAAATCACTATAAATGTATTCAATGTGAAGAGAAAAAACTCCAAAATCCATTAATTCACAATAGGGACTACTGACCAATAATTATTTTTTACTTATGTATCTCTGACTTTTTATGTTTCATTAAAAATATTTTTCACCAAATCAATATTTTTCTAATTCAGAACTACAAATCAATATTTTTCTAATTTTGACACAGTATTTATGATAAACTGTAATACTAAAAAATAACTAAAATGAGCTTTTGTTCTTTGTATATAACTTAAGAGAATTAACTTAGTATGAATTCTCTAAAATGTCTATATAAACAATATAACACCTTATATGTGATATACTATTAAATGGCATAGGGTAAAAAGTAGTCGCGTGTCCTTTGCTTAGCACTCCAATGTGTACAGCTTATACCTTACGTGTCAGAACTCTTATACAGCTTACCTATGGTGATTTCTACCTTCTTACTATTTTGACTGTCTTGATCATTATATACATGACACCAGTAGGTTCCTTCGTGTTCTAGATCCACATACGGAACCTGTATCAATATCAGAACATATATTTTCTCAACATTAATTTAAAAATTGCTTTAAGCAAAATTCATTGTATTTAAAAATTTTCCCAAGTACAGCATTTCAAAAAATATTTATACATCCTTAGATTATCATCATTAGCTAAATATTAGCAAGCTAATGATAAATTATTCTAACAGTACAAAGTACTGTTACAACAGTAGAGTACAATCCAGTAGTAGTTGGCATTTTATACTGAAGCCTTGATTGAAATCTAGATCTAGTGCAACTGTAAGAAGTTAATTAATACTAAAACATCAGAACTAGAACTAAAAGTAGTGAAAACATTCCAAAGAGTATAAGTTGAAGTGGTTCTTTTATATTTTAATTGTACCATTTATTTTATAGATTAATCCACCCCCTGCCCCCACAAAAAAAATCAACTGCCTACCATGTAATGCTTTTTTGTCTCATGTGCTAATGGTGATTCATTTTTGAACCACTGGTAGTGAGGAATAGGGCTTCCAATAGCAACACACTGTAAAACCAATGTGCTGCCTGGCATCAGCTTTTGGGACCTTGGTTCAACACAGATCTGCAACTTGGATTCTGACACTCCATCCACACTTCCTTAAATTAAAAGAAAAAAAAATCTCTGGGTTAAACATAAAATCAAAAAATTCCTACAATTTACACAAAGATAAGTCTAAGTCTATCCCTTAGTTTTTACAGTCTTTAAAACCATACTTAAAGTATATTTTCATGAAACTCCCACAAATGTTGAGATGTTCTGAAGAGAAAAGAATAGCATGATGAATAAAAACAGTTTAGAAATTCTAGGATAACAGGTGGGCGAGGAACTAAACTTAAGTTATAAGTGCCACACGAAAAGGTACAGGGCCACGAATATCAGCATCAGGCCCAAGAATGAGAAGGGTACACATCATCTCAACTGACACATAGAAATGATAATCAAACCATGTAGTCAACTCATAATGACTCACACATGAGACTTACACTCTGACGTTAGTTTTAAACAAATATTTAAATAAGCTGACCCACTAACGAATATGCAACTTCATTTATCACTTACCCTGGAAGTTTTCTGTTACTTCAGCCACATCACAGACATCTAGCTGTGACCACTGGCTAAATTCAAAGGTGGAACTATTGTTAACTCGACAGACATAAAAGCCTGCATCTTTTACATGCACTTTGTTAAAAATAAGTTCTGATGAATTTCCATACGGGATCTGCAAACAAATCAGTAAGGGGGCATAAGTGAAGGATCCATCAAAAAATCTAGCTTACAAAACATGCTGTGCAAAATCTAGGGTTTAATTACAGACTTTTGAAAAGTATGTTTCTTTTTTTTCAAATTCTAAAATGTTTTCTAGTTACAAAGTAAGAAGTAAGATTTTGAGAAATGAAGTATTAGAAATTCACAGTCTTTAACAAATCCATTCAACAGAGAGGTTAGCTGTCTACCAAATCTTGCAGGAGCTCATTAGTAGGAACCCATCTGTTCGGTCATTAAAAAAAGCACACTTATTTATACATCTGCAACTTTTATAAGTAGCATACGATGCAAGAAACACTACTGAAGTTTGAAGAAAACAAACTGGCTATTATTTTCTTTTCTGGCCAAATCAACTATGACTATGTAGATAAACTATTTTACCTTGGGACTTCACTTTCTCATCTACAAAATACTGTAAGAAGACAGGCTGATTAACAAAACCATATCCAGCTTCTCTGAAGTATTTGGCTTCATGAGAAGCACAGAAGTGATAAGAAGGAATGGCCATAGTAAAGTTTCTTTCACTTTGGTAAGAACGTGAAGCAATAGTTTGTGTTCGCTTCATGCTTATTCTCACATGGGAGAAAATCTATCATAAATTCTCTCAGTTTTGTGTTCAGAAAAGAGAAAGACTTTCACAGTTGTATGAATAACATCACAAGACTTCCTTAGCCTACCCTTGTACATCTAGCACCTTTTGTCTTTTCTCAGTATGCTGTTTTTTTGTTTGTTTGTTTGTTTGTTTTTGAGACAGGGCCTTACGATATAGTCCTGGCCAACCTCGGATTCCTAAAGATCCTCTGCCTCTCAAAACTGAGATTAAAGGTGTGTGCCATCTATGCAGAATCTCGTCTCTTATGAAGAAACATACTTGATTGTCTCAGTTTCTCATAAGTTAGATATATAAGCCCCTAACTTTACCAATTTAACAAACTGCTTAATTTGTGGGTTCTTCCATGCATGTGAATCGTTTTTCCCCAAAAAAATGTTTTTCATTTATTTATTGTATGTGTATATGTATGTGTGTCAGGATGCAGACATGCACCTGTACCATGATGTATATATGATGGTCAGAGGACAATTTTTGGGAATCAGTTCTCTCTTTTGATAGGAGTCCTAGGGATAAAACTTTGATCATCAGGCTTGTTAGCAAGACCCTTTTCCCAATGAGTCATCTTGCAGACCCATGTTTTCCTTCTGGTAATCCATCTTTTTTATATTTATTTATTTGCTTATTTTAGACAGGGACTCCCTACATAGCCCTGGCTATCCTGGAATTCACTATGTAGACCAGGGTGGCCTCAAACTCAGAGATCCACCTGCCTCTGCCTCTGGAGAGCTGGGATTAAAGGCATGCAACACCATGCCTGGGCCCCATATTTTTCTTTAAAGATATATTTTATTTATTTTATTATATGTGTATCTGCCTACATGTGTGTATGTACACCATATGCGTGCAGTGCCTGCAGAGATCAGAAGAGGCTGTCAGATCTCCTGGATCTTCCAACTTAGTTACCAAGTTAGTGATAGAAACTGGACCTAGGTCCTTAGGACACCAGCAAGAGTTCTTAAGTTCTGTTTTCTTCTCCAGCCCCTACTAATCCATCTTATTTGCTATTTGCAGGGCCCAAGCTCAGAATCTAAGAGGAAAAAATTTTCCTTCTGAATCACCCCATCTTCTCTGAAATTGTCCCTGTACTTTTTCTTGTGTTTAGTGTGTGTTTCTTCTCATTACCAAATCATTTCCAACAACTCAAAGTCCTTTCTACCACAGACCAGCCAACAGACACTTTTGTCTACAACCCATCTTGGCAGCTAGTCACCCCTTTTTTTCTTGAAATACTTGGCTTTTTATTCTTCTAACCCTCGAGACTATTTCATCTTTTAATTTCTTTCATTATAAACTCTCCTGTTGTCTCTCTGGATTTCCAAACTGCCAGTGTAATTCACTCTGATGTATAATAAGCATGGTCTGAAGCCATACTCTCATCTTCCATCCTAGACATGGATCTCTCCAGTCTTCTCAAAAGCAAACAAACAAAAAACCTACAAAGTAAACATAGTCAAGATACTCAAGTGGAAAAGTAGGGAGTCCTCCTTGATTTTTCTTTTTGCCTTCTCATGCTCTACATCTGATCTATCAGTCTGACTAACCAGACATCCTGAAGTATGTATTGGTGATTAGCCTTCATTAATTCACTGAGACCACACTTCAGCTATTTCTCGCAGCCCAGGCAAGAGATACTTGGCTGTCTTGCTGTTCTTTGCCTTCAAGCGGCAAGTTTTTATGTAAAACAACAACAACAAAACCAAAAACTGAAACCAAAACCAAACCAACCAACCAACCAAACAAAAAACAAACAAACAAAAAAAACCCCAAACCATAAATCCTTTGTTTAAGCTGGGTGGTGGTGGCACATGTCTTTAATCCCAGTACTCAGGAGGCAGAGGTAGGCCAGTTTCTATGAGTTTGAGGCCAGCCTGATCTACAAAAGGTGTTCTAGGAAAGCTAAAGCTACACACAGAGAAACCCTGTCTCAGAGGGAAAAAAAAAATCCTTTGTTAAAAAACTCTGCTGGTTCCTCATATCCTATTAACATGCTGCTCATGCTTTTCTCAGCTTTGAACTCACTAAAATGATGGCCATCTCTCCCTTAGATGTAGATTCTTTAGGAAAGAGACATGTGTCACTGCTACATTATATCACGGCTGAATACAATTATCTCCTAAGATAGACCACCAACTCCATACCACTCTTTAAATAAATTCAAGATGCAGTCCATATTCCCTATATTCCTATCTTCTTCCAGTCACAATGTATTTTGTAATCATATACTTCATTAAGTTGTTCCTCTTATCTTCTGTAAAAGGACTTCATTAAAATAAAACAAACAAGAAAAAATACGATAAATACATTTAGTTACCATCTCTTAAGGGCTTGATCCATATGTAATTCTCACAGCCTTGATAGAATTCACATAATCAATAATGGGGACCAACACAGACTTACGCTAGCACTAAATGTCTATGTCATCAGTTTACTACACCTCTTATTTTCATGTAGGGGAAAAACGTATGAAACCATCAAGGTTTCTACAAGATACTATAATCTGTTGCAAACAACTATTGGAACTATGTCAGGCCTCCCGGATGTCACTTCTTGGTACTGTGAGGTAGGCCCCACTCTGGCCCACCCAATTAGGCTACAGGACTTCTCAAGGAGTTGTGTGCTGCCAGGCTTCCTGGTTCCCTGAGTTGCCATGTTGTCTGACACCACACTTAACTCCTCCAGATTTTCACTTCCCTTCACTGCCAGGCTGTCTGACACTACAACTCATCTCATGCCCTTGTGCCTCTAGCTAGGCCCATTTCGTCCCTCACACAGGTCACCCTCCTGCAGCCTTTAATACTCGTCCCACAGAGAAAAATATCTCAACTCACAACTTATAATATCCTCTCCTGAACAGTGTACAAACCTCCACTGAAAGAAGATAAGTGATTTGGAAAGAAGACTAAATCAAACTATTTCAGATGCCCAAATTTCAATGTAGAAACAAAAGTAACATGCACACAAAGACCACTGCAACCTGTCATCTCCTAAAATTACTATTCCCATAAAAATGAGCTGGAAGAGCTACCAGATGAAGAATCCAAAGGATTATTAATTATGTTCAAAAAAGTCTGAGAAGATAGGAATATAATTCAAAGAAAAGCAAAAAGCAAAGTGAAATGAGGAAATCAGTTCAAGGAAAAAGTAGATTTGCTGAAGAAAACCCAATCTAAATAGTTCTGAAAAAGAAAAACTCAATAAACCAAATAAAAACCTCAGTGGAAAGCTTCATCAACAGAATGGATCATTTAGAAAACAGAATGTCAGAAATGGAAGACTTATATTCTGTTACTCAGTAAAGGTCTATGATAAACATAAAAAAAAAGTATGGAACACTGGAGAACTTTGAGAGACTGTAAGAAGACACAGCTCTTCAAAGGTATAACCACAGAGAAAAGAGAATACCATACACCAAAGGCATAGAGAATATTTTCAATAAAAAATAACAGAAGAAAAAATTTCTCCAAACTTAAAACAAAGAAGTGTTTATTCAGGTATAAAAGGCCCACAGAACACCAAATAGAGAAGAACTGGAAAGGAAATCCCTACAACATAATTATAGTTAAAATACTAAAAACACAAAATAAAGAAAGGGTCTTGAAAGCTGCAAGACAGAAGGGTCTTATAAAGGCAGGCCCATAT
Organism: Psammomys obesus; assembly: GCF_907164565.1. NCBI lineage: Eukaryota > Metazoa > Chordata > Mammalia > Rodentia > Muridae > Psammomys > Psammomys obesus. The sequence continues at coordinate 26,278,337 of NW_026596040.1, read as the reverse complement.
GACTAACACCTAGGATTGTTCAATAGAAACTTTTATAGCCAGGAATACCTGGAAAGATGTATAATAAAAATGAAGAATCAATGGAAAAGATATAAGGAAATTTATGATCTTCCAACCCCCCCTCCCCCCACAGAAAACATAGAAAAGAGAAGACACTGGAATTTTCATTTAATAATATTAAAGGTTCTGGAAGTGGCTTTATCCACCTACATTCGTGAAATAACCAGGTATGGTGCTCACACTAAATCCCAGCATTTAGGACGCTGAGGCAGGAGTATTACTACAGATTCAAGGCCGGTCTAAGTTCCACAGTGAGTTCTAGGCCAGTGTGGGCCTAGAATAAGACCTTGCCTCCAACCAACCAACCAACCAACCAACCAACCAACCAACCAACCAACCAACCA
>NW_026596040.1:26257101-26277923 GCF_907164565.1 Psammomys obesus | reverse complement strand
CCAACCAACCAACCAACCAACCAACCAACCAACCAACCAACCAACCAGCCAACCAACCTAAATAGAATTAAAAGACATTTAGAAATTACCTCCTTATTCATTTTGAACCACTGATATTGTACAAAGGGATGTCCAGTTGCCCGGCAGCACAGTTTTACAAACTGTCCAGCCAAAACTGCCTTAGATTCTGGGTTTACAGTGATCTTTAATCCTAAAAAGAGGGTAAAGTCACAAAAGAAGGTTTTCTTACTTATACACACAAAACAACAGAGAAATATTTTAGAAACAGTTTTCATATTTATCTTTGTCATAAATCATTTATTTCTCCTTTTCTGTCAGTATCTTCTTCAGCTTAAAACTTTGTAAAACCACAAGAAAAACTTACCTGCTAAAGACTATAGTCTTCCTGTATACAGGAGACTCTACTTCTCCATGGTTGGGAAGAAAAATTATTTGTCACATTGTCCCATTAACTAGAAGCTTCACCCCCACTGACTAGTGTCATGATACTGCAGGAATCTGTACATTATCAAATGAGAAAGGTAATCAACATCTCACAGCTACAAACCATGCAACTTACAACAGTGATTTACTGAAAGATATAATGGTACAATAGTGGCACAAATGTCATGGGAGTAAGTAAGCACTTTTGCTTGGATTTAAGGCCCATTCATTCTATGAGATGGAAACCATTACTGACACTGCTAAAATGACAAAGAACCTGAGACTAGAAAAGTCACGGGCCAAAAGGGAGCCCTATTACTATTATTCTGAAAAAACAAAACAAAACCCCCCAAAACAAGAAAAAAAACAAACCCATAGCAATAAAATGACCCCTAATGACATATTGCTATATCCACAGAGCATAGAATATCGCTCAACCCTTATCAGAGAAGCTGCTTCTTGCAGTCCACAGAGACTCACAAGTGTACAATGTGCAGAGTGTAAGGCTTTGGAGCACTCAAGTCTTTTTTTCTTTTCCCTCATATATTACATCCCTACTGCAGTTTCCCCTCCCTCCCTCCCTCCCTCTAGTCCCTATTCTCTCCTTCCCCATATCCCAGCTCCCACCTCCTTCAGAAAAGAGCAGGCCTTCCAGGGACATCAACCAAACACAGCATAACAAGCTATAATAAGACTAGGCACATACTATCACATCAAAGCTGGACAAAGCAACCCAACAGGAAGAAAAGGGTCCTATAAGCAGGAAAAGAGTCAGAGGCAGCTACCATTCTCACTATTAGGAGTTCCACAAAAACACCAAGCTACTCAGCTATAACATATATGCAGAGGACCTAGGTTAGACCCCCTAGAGGCTCCCTGATCTCTGTGAGCCCTTTTGAGTCTTGGTCAGTTGATTCTGCTGGTCATGTTCTTGTGGTGTCCCTGAAACCCTGGCTCCTTCCCATCCTCTGTAAGACTCCCCAAGCTCCCCCTAATGTTTGGTTGTGGGATTCTGCATCGGTACTCAGTCTTAACTGAGGTATCTTCATAAAGCCCTTCCCCTCAAGACCCAAGTATCTATGCAAAAGAAGAGGTAGAAAGACTGTAAGAGCCAGAGATGGTAAATGGCTCCAAGGAAACTGTTTTCCAGTTACAGAAGGATTGTACACATATGAACTCAAAGACACTGTGACAGCATGTGCAAGATCTGCACAAAGTCCCACCCCTAACCAAGAAGTTATTTGTAATTGATGACTGCTGGCAAAGGGAAAATCAGTATTCTACAATGGACTGTCACTAGGTATATCAACCACAGCCCAGGGCAGAACCCATATCCAGGAGTAGTTGGCTAGGTTTTTTTGTGGGGGGGAAAGGAGGGTTTTTTTTTTTCCACTTTGTTTTTTTCTCTTATTTGTTGTTTGAATTTTGATTTTTGTTTTGTTGTTTGTTGTTGAATAGAGAAAACCTAAAGTTGGGTGAGTAGGAAGGTAAGGAGGATCCGGGTAGAGTTGGGAGAGGGGAAAATATGGTCAAAATACATTGTATGAAAAATGTTAAAGAAAAATCTGTTTAAAATTATATTATTTTTATGTATGTATATAAATATGACATGTGTGTATAGTGCCTGCACATGTGTGTTTGCAGGTGTATGCACCTATGACAAACACCAGGCACATCTAAACCAGAAGCAGTTTGACAAATAATTCAAGGAAGATAGATCTAGAGCAAAGTTGTATACCCATGTGCTGTGGAAAAGCCCAATGAGAGAGCTAGGCAGGAGGGACAGCTCATTCCTAGGGGTTTCTCAGAAACTGTACTAGGCCCAGTTTTGGGATGAGTTTGCATTTATCTTCAACTTCATGCTAGTGGCCACTAGAAGTGGCTCCCAGATTTGCCTCAGTTACTTTTAGCTTTCAGAACAAATAAGGAATCTAAGTTAGCTTCTCAAAAGACAGGGACCTCTATGCTATAGTTATCTCTTAAGAGCTATCTCTGGCTATATTTCCTTAACATTAAAACAGAATATGGCAACACCCGACTAAAGTTCTTCCTTAAGTCAAAATGAATCTAGCTTCCCCTTCTTACATTGACCTGAAAGTCTGGTAAGATGCTCATATCATCTTCTACAGAACATGTCTTGCCCCAACCATACCTCTGTACAAGGACTATCAGAGAAAAACACATGGCTTTCTGTGGAATAAAAACTAATGCTTCCTGTTAAATGACATAAGCACAATACAGAGAAAACAGTAGCACACTCTGCATCTTCACTAAGATTTTAAGAATCCAGTGTACTAAAATGAAAAACTGGAGACAGGGTCTCACTGTGTAGCTCTGGTTATCCTGGAACTCACTATGCAGATCAGGCTGGCTTCAAACTCAGAGATCTGCCTGCCTTTGCCTCTTAAATTCTGGGATTAAATGTGTGCTCCATTATGCCTGGCTTATAATTGCTTTTCATAGTTGTTCTAGGTTTGATATTTGTCTGCCCTACTGAACAAAGACCTTTTAATAGGCAGAACTAATTGCCTTTTTCATATACTTAATGCATCAGACTGAAGGTAATGGACTATAAAGTGTTCAATGAATAATTCTGAGCAAAGTCACAAATTAAATTGATTTTTGTCAGAGCTCACATTTTTCCTGACAGTCTTTTTTTCAAATTTGTTATTAAAACAAAAAATATTTTCTATATATTTTTTTTGTTTGTTTGAGAAAGAGTATTTCTCTGTAGCTAAAGCTTGGCAGGGCGCACTATGCAGCCCAGGTTAACTCATGGTGATCCTCTCACTTCAGCTTCCTGAGTGCTGGGATTACAGGTGTGAGCTACCATTCCATGTGACTGCTGTAGCTCTGTGAGGCAGAGGATAACCCACTCACTATATAGATCATGCAACTACATCAGTGTGATTACACACTGAAATAAAGAATAAGACACAAACATCACATTTACCCCCCAGAAAGGCTCAAGTTTTCAGAGGCTTTGGTGTCCTTTAAGTATGAGAACTTAGTAAACGGTGTAGTGCATTAGGCTGGTGGAGCTCAGTCCTTACGACTTCTGGGTATCTGTTATTTGAGGCACTGGGTATACTGAATTGTGACTGCTCCTTTAGGATACTCACTAAAGGAGCAGTGAAACTTTAGGAGACAGACAACTGCTGCATGAGGCATCTGCATTAGCAGTTCATTGTTCCTAGCCAATAGGCTCTAGATAAGGAAGCCAAGCATTCAGTACAGTTCACCTCCAAATAAGGCACAAAAAGGTATATGGTAAAGCAGAGAATGGCTGGGAGCCCATGTTTCCTCCCTCATAATCTAGGACCCTTTGTATTTGTTAGTTAACAGTCTAGTTACATCTCCAGGATCTGTTGGCTCTTTTTCTTATCCATCAAGTCTATTTTTGTTTGGTGATCTATGTGGTTCCTGGAAAGCTGACTCAGCCAAACTCCATTCTTGGCTTTAAGCCAGGCATATCAACACATTCCATGTCCTTGGCTACAGTAACAGTATTAGGGACACGCAAGTGAACAAAACTAGTTAACTAGAATAAACCTGCTTTTTGCTTAGAATTCTGGGACAACGATAAATGAGCCTACAAACACTCAGCAGACATCCTGGGCTAGCTGAGTGTCAGTTTTAGAAGAAAGTCAATGTCAAGAAGGAAGAGGAAAAATATTATATTTACAGCTCTTCATCAGCTCTTAGGAAGTTTTACATACTTCTGGGTGTTTCAGGTAGAAGACATAGCACCTTTAAGACATCAATTTGAGTTTGGGTTTCTGATAGGTATAATTGACAATGTACCACTCTATCTTCTGTTCCTAATTTCTCATATTAAAAAAATATCATAGGCTCAGCGGTTAAGATTGTTTAGTGTTCTCACAGAGGATGCAGGTGGAATTCCCAGTATTCGCCATCAGGTAGTTTATAACTACACATAACTCCAGTTCTAGGGGTCCTAAGCCCTATGGCCTCTAAGAGCACCTGCATGCACTTGGTGAATACAGACTTATGTAGGTGCGTTCACATATACATAATAATATACATACATAATTTTAAAAATCATAAGCAATTTGGTTATATAAAGAAATATTAATATACCAAATTATGTAAAACAGATAGCATCAAGTCCACAGTTCATAGCCCTTCCAGGCTTGCTGGATTCTTCACTCCTGATGGGACACACGGCTCCTGTGAGAGGGAGGCTTGTGCTCCTGCTGCCACCAGGCAGTGTTTGTTTATCTGAAAGAGGGTCTCACTATGTTGCGTAGGCTGGCCCTGAACTCTTGATCTTCCTTTCAGACTCTAGAGAACCAGGAATACAATCTTGGACTACCATGCCTTGCCCAATCAAGCAACCCTAACGACATGTGCTCCCTCTCAGATGTCCCTGTTGCTGACCAACTCCACCTGCAGCCATATGGAGGACAGCCTGTCTTCTATTGTTCTAAGTACTCATCTCTCCAGCCTGTTTCCCATTTGTTTTGTTTTTAATTTTGTATTTTAACTTGTGTTTCCATGTCTTTGCAGAAGAGTGTAGGTAATGTGAGAGGTCAGAAGAAAACATTGGATCCCCTGGAGCTGAAGTTACAGGCAGTTGTGCGCTGCCTGATGTGGATGCAGGGAACCACGCTCGGGTCCTATGTAAGAACAGCAAGTGCTCTTAACTGATGAGCTACTATCTTTCTAGCCCCATGTTTCCTAATCTTAATGTAATTTTATGAAAAGCCATATGGGGGTAGTAAGAAAAATTCATATAGCTAACATTTCAAAAGTATCACAATGGCAAAAACAGTGACCATCTGACCTACTCACTTCATCTCATCCTTATATAAACATACATAAAAATATACACTGTTGGGAATGGAGAGATGGCTCAGTGGTTAACAGCACTGACTGCTCTTCAAGAGGACCTGGGTTCAATTCCCAGCACCCACATGGCAGCTCACAACTGTTTGTAATTCCAAGATCTGCCACCCTCACACAGATATACATACAGGCAAAATATCAATCCACATAAAAATGAAAATAAATAATTAAAAAAATGTATACTGTGTTCTGGGTTACACTATTTTAGTGTGTATTACAGAAACCTTACATGTAAATACTTTAGCACACACTTTCCTAGAATACAGGAGTCTTCTACAAAACTAAAATATTATAGCATAATTCTCTAATATCAAATATGTGGGTTACATTCAAATTTTTAAAATAATTACTTAAAAATGTTTTGTATAGCTTGCTTCTTGAACTACAATCCAAAACTTTTGATGTCTTCTTTGGTCTCAACATGTGGGGAAGGGGACTGAGGCTCTTTTTTTACTTATATTTATTTATTTTTTATTATTAGTTACATTTTATTAACTCTGTATCCCAGCTGTATCCCATTCCCTCATTCCCTCCCAATCCCACCCTCCCTCCCTCATCTCCTCCCTGCCCCTTTCCAAATCCACTGACTGGGGAGGACCTTCTCTCCTTTTATCTGACCCTGTTTTATCAGGTATCTTCAGGACTGACTGCAAAGTCGTCTTCTGTGGCCTAGCAGGGCTGCTCCTCCCTTGGGGGTGAAGAGGTCAAAGAGCCAGCCATTGAGTTCATGTCAGAAATAGTTCCTGTTCCCCTTACTAGGGTAAACCAATTGGTTACTGAGCTACCACGGGCTTCATCCCAGCAGAGGACTGAGGCTCTTCTATTCACTTTTATTTTCCAAAAATACTAAACACAATTTAGTTGGCCAAAAAAAAAAAAAAAAAAAAAGGTATTTTTGTTTAAATTTGATGTCATGAATTTCTGAAGAATATTCCTGAAGGCAGGGGGTGGGGGGACGTACCTGGGGGATTGAGAAGCGGAAGAACCTCAGTGTGTTCCAAAGCCTGTAGGAAGTCACTCAGTTCTGTGACCGTACATCCTTTTTCACCCATTAGTTTCAGTAGACACAAACTTGGGCTTCCCTCTGGCTCCAATACTTTAAGAGAGCACTGTTCCAGGTCCAAGCAACTGAAACAACAGATTTAACTCATGATATGTCTAATATGTAGCTGGATGACTGCAGTTGCTGTATAGAGAAAACCTGGGGTGGTAGGAAACTAATTACATCATGAAAACCAGGGCTCTTCCCTCCCCCGTTTCTCCTCCAGCATTCCTTTCTCTTCTCTGGCCTCTACCCACTTATAGCTCCTATAATTATTAAGTCTGAAGAATGTGAGAAAAATCTAGTCTTGATGCTAATCGAACTTTTATCCTTAAATTGAAAGTGAGGAAATGACTGAAAATTGCTTTACTCTTCCTTCCTTCCTTCCTTTCTATTTATTTCTGAGAAAGGATCTTACTATTTAGCTCTGGCTGGCCTGGAACTCCATATATAGACCAACTTGACCCTGAATTCTGAGAGCTACCTCTCTCTGCTTCCAAAGTGCTGAGTGCTAAGGCACTATACCAGGCCTCCTCCTCCCTCTATCCTTCTCCTTCCTCCTCTCCCGCCCTCTTCCCCCTCTTTTTTTTTTTTTTTTTGTGACAGCATTTCTCAATGGATCCAGGAATGTCCTAATAACTCACTCTGTAGACCAAGCTGGCCTGGATCTCAGAGATCCATCTGTCTCTTCCTCCCAAGTTCTGGTATTACATGTGTACACCATCCCTGTGCAGTCATTTTTTTTTTTAACAAAGAAAATATTTTTATTTGTATATCACAGACTCTACAGTTAACAGGTTGGAAATAATATAGGTGATAATCACTATTGGATTCAACCTCCCTTGATTATTTTATAGAGCATTTCTGATACACTTCCAGCTGAATCTTAAGCATGATATATGTCCAGGTAACAATTACAGTTCCCTTAACTCTTTAAAAATGGAAGAATATGACCAAAAATGGAGGCACTAACTAATAGACTAGAAGCTGCTGTCATCTGAAAGGAATATGCCCCTCATGTGAGGTCAAAATACCATAGATCATGAACAGATATAGACAGTGTGAGAAGTATTGATAGCAGAGAAGCTAATGTCTCAAAAATGACACTGGAAAGGATACTCGATGTTATAAAGTCAGCAACTGAAGACCTAAGAAGCCCCTGTCAAAGATCATATATTAGAAACAAGTTACTAAGTTTTCACCTGAATGTGAGATTCATAAATACACGAGTACAGTATACAAAATAGGATTCAGAAGTTTACCAGGCCCTGAGATATGAATTTAAGAAGCCACCTCAACAGATATAACCAAGCACTGTCTTAATTGATGTTTTTACTAATATAGAGAAAAGCTTAATAGCAAGAGTTTTCCTTCCTAACAAAGAACAAAGATCAAATTAAAGTTAAATATCTCTGTCCCAAACCAAGGTATAAAGATAAGATAAGATTTTGTGTATCTTTTTGTTTTACTGATTTTCTGCATGGGCACTCACTGGCTTTTGTCTATGGGGATGTGTATGCAAACCCAACTTTTATATTTCCTTTTTAAGTTATTTCTTGTAAGAGTGTGCTTTGATGTGGTTTATATAATCTTGATTTATAATTGAAGCAGCTCAACTTGGATTTTAAAAATTATTTTCTAGATTTTAAAAATTATTTGCTAGAGAAATGGCTCAGTGGTAAAGAGCACTGCTCTAGAGATCTGAGTTCAGTTCCTAGCACCCACATTAAATGGCTCACAGCCACCTGTAACTCTAGCTCCAGAGATTTCTTTTTTCCACTTCAAAATAGAAAGGCAATTGGAGGGTTTTAAGCAGAAGAACAAACCTGACTTAAGGTTTTTATTTTATTGTTTTAGGTCCAGGGCGGCCTCAGGCTTAAAAGGTTTTCTGCCTCAGCCTCCCTAGTGCTAGCATTACAGATTACACTTACCACACCTCATTTATCTTTCTTCCAGACAGGGTTTGCCTCACAGACCCTATGTAGAGGACGTTTAACTTCTAATTTTCCCACCTCTAACTCCCCCAAAATACAGGCATTTGCCATCATATCTGGTTTATGTGGTACAGGATGGAACCCATGCACTCTAGGCAAATATTCTACCAGTTGAGCTATAGCCCCAACTTGCTCATTAATAGTTAAAAGAAACATTCTTACTGTTTAGAACAGGTTGGAATGGTAAGTAAAGGAGCAAGAAATCAAGCAATTATTGGAAGAAATTGGGTGAAATATGTAGGGTTAACCTAGTGTGGCAGTGAATGCCAGATTCTAAATACATACTGGACATATTACTGACAAAAATAATGTGCATACAAGTAAAATCAGGATTGACTGGATTTTCTAGTCTGAACAACTGAAGAGATCTAGTAGTCACTTACTTAGATACAGAAAACTGAAGGGAAAGGGTTTAAGGAGACTACCTATTATTCAGTTAGGAGATGGTAATAACTACCTACATACACACATTTGGGGAAAAGAGATATACTGGTTGCAGTCAGCCTGAATGTGTTCAAAACCATGACTGAAGGTAGAAAGTAGGTAGAAAAGCACTTAGAGATAAAAATGTGAGTTCTAGCATACTTCAAAATTCAGACTGGTGAGGCAGATAATGAGGGATACTTTCATTAATCTTTTCAATACATGTTTTTGTTTTTATCATAATCTGCTTGAGGGTAGGATTTTTTTCAGCTAAAGAACATCTACACTTCGGACAAGCAACAACAGATGTTTTCCCCCTTGGTTCATGTTTTACAGGCCCACTCTCCAGCACTCTGCTTAGACGATTTAGGTATTTTAAAGTGTTCTGAAAGATCTGCCAACCCTTGTAGTTCAGCTGTCCCACTCATCACCACGTAACATATGTTGGCACACATATGAATCTGACTAAACTGGCAGCAAAAGGTATCCTATTTTAGCAAAGCATAGTGGTGCACGCCTTTAATCCCTGCACCTGAGGGGCAGAGGAAGATCTCTTTGTGTTCAAGGCTAGCTGGGTCTACAAAGCATGTTCCAGGTTAGCCAGGGCTACAGAGATCCTGTCTTAAAGTGCCTGATGCTAGATCAGTTCGAACAAAATCAGGGTCTGTGGTTATAGCAAACTAGACTACATGCAAAGATTCGATCTGAATCATCAATAACCACCCGAAAACATTTACAATATTCCTAATCTCTGGAGACAGTGCTGAATGGATTTTCCTGTGATTTATATAATTAAATTCTTATGTAAAGAGTGAGGGGGAAAATGTGACAATAGGCTGAGCATGGTGGCACTCAGAAAGCACAGGCAGAAGGATCTTGACAAATTTGAGGTCAGCCTGGTCTATGTAGTAAGACCTCATCTCAAGCCAAACCAAACCAACAACAAAAATAAATAAATAGAAAAGGCAAAATTTTGAGATTAGGACAGTGAATTCAATGACTAAGGAAAGCACTTCACATTCTCCCATGAGTTGTTCTACACCCTGGACCAGACTCTCACACTGCAATCAGAGGAAAATGCCTTTATGACCATTTATCATCAGATGCTCTTCTTCCATTGGTATAAAGCCATTTGAAATGTTAAAAAAAAAAAAAATCTAAAACATAGTAAGACTCACCAGCTGACCCTGCCTATCCATTTGGTTCATATACTAGCAGAGACCTACGTTTTCAGTGCTAACTTCTGTTACTGTATTTGAGAAAGCACCTTACTATGTAGCACTGGCTGGCCCCAAACTAACATTGATCTGCCTCTGCTTCCTGAGCACTGGGGTCAGTGTGCACCACCATGCCTGGCTTTCCGTACTTTTAATGGCAACCAATTCTTCTGATCTCAATCGGTATGAATTTATACTTCCAGATTCTCCAGCCCTCCCCCACCCCCAATTAACCTACATGGAACTATCTAACCATCATCTTGGAAGACTCATGAAACTTACCTGACTTTTATCAGAATTCTCTATACTGAATTATATGTTGGATCTTCTATGTATATCCTAAAGCCCTTATAAAGTGACTTCAACTTTTTCCTAATTTTCCCCCAAACAATGGTTAATACCATTCTACAGTTCACTTAGCGAAGTTTTACTGAAGGCTTGGGAAAGAAAACTTAATGACCAACATTAAGTGCCCACTCCTTTTATAGTCCAGTAGCAATGCTTCTTTTAGGCAGGGCTTGGTATATTGAGTTTTCTGTCTTCCTTCATCACCATCTAGGCTCTCTCTAGGAAGCCTAGAGTCTTCCTTAACTAGATTCACAGTTAACACCACAATATTCTGCAGATCTGCCCTCAAAGGCAACAATTTCTTGCATTATGTAAATCTAGAAGTTGAGAAATTTGCAAAGCTTGAATGATATGCTGGATCTTCTATGTATATGCTAAAGCTCAGAACAGACCAGAACACACATCCTCTACCTGTTCAGCTATGCTAGTTCATTGTTTGTCTGACTTTTTCTCTGAAACAGGGTGCCATGTACCTGATGCTGGTCTTGAACTCATTGATCCTCCTGCCTCTAACTCCCAAGTGCTAGGATTATAGGTATGTGTCACCACATCAAGCCTAGTTTGCCATTTTCTGTTTGCTTGTTTGTTTAAATCAGGCAACATGGGCCTCTTCCACTTGAGCAATAATCCCATACTAACATTACTCTTTGCCTCAATCCTAAACTCTGACGCTCAGGGTTTGGAAGGTTAAAGTGTATAATGCTTGTAAACAGTACAGGGGTATATACTATGTGCTCAATAAATGATACTATTCACACCCAACCTAACAATTCCATGTTACTGTGAATGTTCCCAAATAACAGGCTATTAGAACCTCCGGCAACTAAGAAGCACTCAATAAATACAATTTTAAATGAAGGACTCCTCTCTCAACTTAAGAAACTGGAGGAGTTAAAAAAGACAGGCTGAATTCTTAACAAGGGTATTAAAGCTGTATTTCAAAGCTCCGTTTGGCAACGTCCAGTACAGTTTCTAAGACCATGTTCAGGTGGCTCACAAGGCATTTTTTTTTTTTCATAACAGTACTAAGACTCTATTTTCTATTTTTTTTAAAGAAAAAGTTTCTAGAGTTATGATACTTATGATACTGCAGCAGAATCAATCAAATATAGAAAGGAATATAGCTCTGCAGTTAAACTAAAGCATTATGAAGATGTTCAAGGCATTCCGCAGTTTGAGGCAGGAAGATTGCTGCAAGATCAGACCAGACTGATTGACAATGGTGTTCCAGGCCACTTCAGGCTACAGTGAGATCTTGTTTCAAAACCAAGAACAACAACAACAACAAAAAAGACTTAAGATGAACATGATGGTGGTAGCTTGAAATCCCAGCATTAGAGAGACTAAAACAGGACAGAGAAATCTGAGGTCGGGTTAAACTACACAGTATTTTTTTTTTTTAATAAAAACCAAACCAAACAACCAAACAAACCCAAAGCAACAGATTTTAAAAACGTTAATCAATTTGTTCTTCTGAAGAAAAACCCCGACATCATTTCTACTACCGTGTAAGAATTACTTCTAAGATAAATATTTTTAGAGTTATTAGTTTTACTTTCAAATAGTAGAACATCCGTACACACCTGCAAAATAAATAGAACCCCCAACCAAAGCTACTTGTGTTCTTCAATAATTCTCAAGAGCGTGGTAGTCTTGAGACCCAAAATTTTAAGAATCGCCGACTGTGGTGCCAAGGCACGTCAGCGGTCCCTTTTCTCAGCGGGAAAAGTAGTTCAATTTATTAGAGTCTAATGTTCGTGGTGAAGTCTGGTAAACTCGTGGGACTGAGGACGATGGTGAACTTAGATCCAGCCTCTTACCTCGCCCGCGCCTCTCTACCTCACCTCCAGAATCCCTGCACGCTTCAGCCCTCTACTCCAGAGAGCCCTTTGGGTACCGGGGCTGTGTCCACTTTCCTCTCTTTTGCTTTAAAACCCACTGGATTAATACAACCCGTGTCAACTTCCAGAGATCGCTTTGCAGCTTCGGGGGTGGAGGGTCGGGAAGGTGTGAAGCGGCCACCGGGCCAGTCCCTTCCCTATACCTGCTCCGGAGCTCATCCCTCCGCCCGCCCGAGGGTCCCGAGCCCCGGGTCCCCGCTCACCTGAGCCTGAGGCGCCCCCGACTGCCCGCCAGCTCGGCCAGCTGCCGCCAGCCCCGGCCCTCGGGAGCGCGGTCCAAGCTCTCGCTGAGCCTCCTCAGCAGCGGCTCAGGCAGGCGGTTGAGGGTGGCGCCGGCTGGAGGGGCGCTCGGAGGCCCCGAGGGCGCGGCCGGGGGCTGCTGCACAGCCGAGGGCGGCGAGGCCTGCAGCGGCTGCCCCCACAGCGACATGGCTACGCCGGTGGCCCCCCGACTGCCCAGCTCCCGCCGGTCACCTCGGGCCTCGGCGCCCGCCCACCCTCCGCCGGCCTCTCGCCGTCCCGGGAGTCGCAGGAGCGGAAGGAGAAGTCGGCCGCGCAGCGAGGCCCTCACAGGAAGACGCACCGCTCCCGGCCCGCGAGACAGGTTCCCCGCCGAAGCCGCGGGGCGCACCAGGCCAAGCGAGGGGCGGGCCTCGGGGCGGGGCCTCCGCGCGTGTGGGGGCGGGGCCTCTCCGGCGGCCGGAGCGGTGAGTTCGGGGGAGGGGCTTAAGGTGGGACCGGCTGGTTAGTCTCACCTGCGGGAACGGGGGCGGGGCGGGGGCGGGGCCTTGATGTGGGCGTGTCCCAGACGCTCGGGAGTATTAGCCTTGGGGGCGGGGCGGGATGTGGGCGGGGCGTGAGGCCACACCTTCCCGCCTCCTCAGGAGCAGGAAGGGATGGGTGGGTAGAGCTGTTGGAGGAAGCGGTGGAGGAACTGCTGCCCCTAGGAAGCCTGCGGCGTAGGAGCTTCCCGGGACTGTGGGAGGATGCTTACCTCACACCGGAGAGGGTAGCACGCGCTTCCCGGAGGCGCCCCCTACGCGCGTCCGCTCACAGCGGACCCCGGGGCTTGCGTATGTGCGGAGTTCGCCAAGAGGCTGCCAGCTCTCCACGTTGGGCAACCTCAGCAGAGGCTTTCTTTGCAAGTGGATGGTGTTGCCAGAGGGAAGTGTGGAGCTGGAGATTTAGATACTCATAAGGGAAATTAACCGAAATCTTTTCGAGAGTTTAAAGACCGAGTTTCTTATATGAGGATTTAGCGGTGCAGTTCGGTGAGAAGACTCTGGTCTAGCGTGTCTAAAGCTCTGGGTCCATTCTCAGCTCGGCAAACGCAGCAAGCAACCCCCCCCCCCCCATACTTCTGGTGTATCTTAACTAATTAGATCCTGGAAATAATTGATTTTAACAGTAATGGTGTGGTCTCGTTGGGATGAGACTGCCATCCACAGTGTTCATATTTCAAACAGTTCCCCTGAGTGATGTAGGCCACCAGTTCATGGGTCACGAACCCTTTGGGGGGGTTGTCAAACGACGCTTTCACAGGGATCACCTAAGACCATCAGAAGCCACAGATTTTACATTATAGTTAATAACAGTAGCAAAATTACAGTTATGAAGTAGCACCAAAAAATTATGTATAAAAGGAAGGTTCAGAACCTTCTTAGTGATCTAGATGAAGAGACAGGACCTACTCTTTTGTTGTTGTTTGATTTGGTTTGGTTTCTTTTCTCTCCTCTCTCTCTCTTTTTTTTTCTTTTTTGAGACAGGGTTTCTCTTTGTAGCCTTGGCTTAAACTCATTTACAGCAAAAGGCTTGTTATCCCCTTGGAAACTAGGCTTGTTTGACACAGGAACAAACAACTGGTGACTAGTCAGGTGGCCAGGGCATACAAGCCTTCCCCGCCCAGTTTGTCTTGCCTTTAGCTTTTTATCACTCCAGACAGCAGGGTTTTCTGCAGAAGTAATTTGAATGACCAGATTCCCACATTTGTTGACAGGGTAGGTGTTTTCCATACGTGTTCCACCACATTCTAGTACAGCCAGTCACTGAGTTTTTTTGTTTTTGTTTTTCTTTTTGTTTTTTAGTCCAGTGTAAGTTCTGAGTTCATGAGTGTAATGACTATGAATGTGCGTTCAGAAAGATCTGCTAGGTTCTAGTTTTATGACCTTAGTAACCAGATCCTCACCTTTTCACCCTAACCAGTATACAAAGGCCTGTTCTACATTTAATTGAATTGGAAGACTTTCCCCATCTTTTCTAGTTCCTATGTTTTTCTTGGTCATTGGAAAAATAATTTTCTATTGTCTACGTGTGCGTAATGGACACTAAAATCTTCTAGATGTATGTGTGCGTGTTTGGGGTTTAGAGTCTCATGTAGTCCAGTCTGGTCTTAAACTCCTCCCTCCCTTCACCTCCTGAGACCTGGGATTACAGGTGTTCACCGCCGTGCAGTTTTTTGCAGACCTACTGTGGAAGCCAACGCCTGCCTGTCATGTGCTGGATCAGCACGCTCAGCTGTGTTACACCCACAGCCCTAAGTTTTCTAATCTCTTGGCTTCCTGCCCTTTAATTTAAATCCAATAGACTTTTACCTCCCCTTCCAAACCTACCTGTGCAAGTTGTTGCTTACACAGCATCTATGCGAAAGGCTCCTACGTGCACGCTTGCACTATTTACCTGTGGTTATACTTTCTGTTTTCAGCCCGTGCTTACCCAGTATAGTTCAGCCAAGTACCACAATGACTCTCTTCCCATTCCCCTACTTTCCAAGCGCCTCTTTCACTTCACCCACCTCGTAACTGTTTTCTACCTAGCTATTTTAGAATCTATACAGTCACCTTTTCCGCTACCCTCCACTCAGTGCTTTGACAGACATTATATATTCTGGTTAGTCTGTTTCTCCACTCAATAAAATCCTCATACCTCTATTACCTAATTTTCACTTCTCTTCTGGGACATATGTGACTTTTAAAGTTAGCTGTGGGTTCAGATTTTAATGTTGACACTTATTTTTGATACCTACCTAGCTGAGTTACTGAACCTGCCTGAGCTTCAGTTTCTGTGCCTTTCTGTAAAAGGTAGAAGATAATAGCACCTATCAATTTAATGATTGGGAGAAGTAGGCACAGCATATACAGTACTTAAGGATGGAAACAGATTCTGAGAAATGCATCATGGGATGGGTTTTGTTGTCTCATGGGACAACAGGTGCAGTCTCCTGTTATTCTAGTTTGGTTTCTGTTGCTGTGACAAACACCACCTAAAACGGCACAGGGAGGAAAGGCTTCATTCCATCTTACCAGCATCAAGGGAAGTCAGAGCAGACACGGGTGCAGACACCCACAGGGAATGTGGCTTATTGGTTTGCGTCCATGGCTTGCTCAGATTGCGCTTTTATACAGCTCCCCAGAGATGGTACTGCCCACAGGGGGCTCGCTCCTCCTACATCAATCAAGAACATGTCCGCCGGACGTGCTTACAACCAATCTGACGGAGGCATTTTCTCAATTGAGATTTTCTCTTCCTAGATGACCCTAAACAAACAAACAACAAACATAAACCCCCCAAAATCCTACCAACCAAACAAACAAAAAACCAAACCACTTAATCAGCTTAGTTGTTGTCCACTGTGTTATGTGGTATGTATTAGTACTTTCAAAATTGGCACATTAATTTGGGAAACAATTTAATAACTTAGCTTCTTTTTCTCTATCAATAATTACATTCAAGTAAAAAGACAGGAGAAAGTTTGTAAATGGAATTATGGCTTTAAGTTTTTAATTTTTATAATCTTTAATTAAAATCCATTTATTAATTAATTTATTTTACTTTTTGATTCAATAATTTGTTTATATACTTTCATACTAACAGCAGTTTTTCCTCTGTCCTCTCCTCCTAGTCTCTTCCCCCTCCCCCACACTTCCATCTACTCCTCCTCTCCTTCCCTTCAGAAAAAGGGAGGCCTCCCATGGATATCAATCAGCCTTTGCATATCAGGTTGTAGTAAGACTAGCATCTTCTCCTATTGAGGCTAACTGAGGCAGCCCAGTAGGGGGAAAGGGTCTCAAGGCAGGCAACAGAGTCAGAGACAGTCCCTGCTCCCGTTGTTAGGAGTCCCACATGAAGACCAAGCTACATAACTGTTACATATGTGCAGAGTGCCTGGGTCAGTCCCATGCATACTCTCTGGTTGATGGTTCAGCTCCTATGGGCCCAGGTTAGTTGATTCTGTAGGTTTTCCTGTGGTGTCCTTGACCTCTCTGGCTCCTATAATCCTTCCTCCCCCTTTTCCACAGGATTCTCCAAACTCCACCTAATGTTTGGCTGTGGGTCTTTGCATTAGTTTCCATCATCAGTTGCTGGGTGAAGCCTCTCTGATAATGATTATGGTAGGCTCCTGTCTGCAAATATAGCAGAATATCATTAACAGTGTCATGAGTGGGCTCCCTCTCATGGCATGGGTCTCAAGTTGGACCAGTCATTGGTTGCCATTTATTTAGTGTGTGTGTGTGTGTGTGTGTGTGTGTGTGTGTGTGTGTGTGTGTTTGCCGGGGGAGGAGGCAGACATGTTTGGGTCAAAAGACAACTTTTAACAGTTGGTTCCCTTCTTCCACTGTATGGGTTCCTTGGATTCAACTCAGGTTGTCAGATTTGGCAGCAAGTGCCTCTTTACACTGAGCCATCTCACTTGGCTTTTAAATGTTTTTTAAATATCATACATGTGTATAGATGAATATCCTTGATAGTTTTTCCTGATTAGCTGAAAGGGATACAAGTCTTTCTGAATCCAGATAATTTGCAGGAAGCTCATGGTTGCATTTTCTAAGAGTCTGATGATGTAATCTTAATAAGACTCATGGATGTAGACACTGACTCGTAGTTTTTTCAAAACATAATTTGACTGTCGATGTCAACCAAAAAAATGACAGATGATATATTATATATTGTGTTTTTGTAGAACAGGTCCTACTTGGCATAGGAGAATACCTACAAGCCTTTGGATCTGACTATATTGAAGGTAAGAGAAATCAAAATGACGAATATAAATGGCATTGTCTCCATGCCTTACCTCATGTCTATAACCTTTAGTGACCTCTCTGACTCACCCCCAAGGTGAGGTCATGAAGGCTACACTCAAACACAATACTAGTCATATCCCATGCAGCCCATTCTGGCTGATATTTCCTAAAGAACTGAGAGAATTATTTCAATTCAATAATAATTGAAATAATTATTTCAATTATTAGCTCCTACACCTAAATTATAATTTAGGTGTAATTTAATTTAAGTGCTCCACAACCTGCTTTCATAACAAATCATCTAGACCTAAATGCTTCTATTTCCTACAAAGACTATACCTGTCTAAACTCATCCATTCTCCTACCATCCTGGCTTCTCTGGGTGCCTGCAGTGTGTCAGACCCTGAACTCCGTCCAAGTGGATGGAGAAAGAAGTGCTCTCAGAAACAGGGTAGGAAGAAGACCAAGGTGAAAGCACAAGGAGACAAAAATACCTTGGGAAAGTTGATGAACTGTGGTTGGCTCAGGAGAGCTGGAGGTACACAAGAAAACGGGCAGAGACAAAGATGAGAAGACACGTCAGAATTCGTCACACAGAAGGACTAAGTTATTACAGGTTTGTGCCTGCTAGAGGATCAGTGCTTGCGAGATGCTCTTGATAGCACATGGGTATTTTTTTGTTTTGACTTCGTAATATTTAAAAGAAAAAGTCTGTCACTAATTCTCCAGTAGTTAGATTAGGGTCATGCCAAATGAAAGTTAAAATGTGATTTTTCTCTCAAGGTATCTATTAAATTACCATGACGACAAGCAGCACATGTGAAGATGTCGAAACCCTAAAAGTTGGCAAAAGTTGAAAGTTTGAGAAATTCTGGTGGGGAATATTTGAAATATTGTAATCATGATAGTTACGCCACTTTTGGATTTTTGAGAACTCAGCCTGTGCTAGAGAGAAGAATGAAGGTCCAAAAGTCTTATGTCTGGTTTTAGTGGTGCAGGCCTGTAATGCAAGTACTGAGATAGGAGGATCCATTGAGATGCTGGAAAAGCAAAATCTAAAGAACAACAAAAACAACAAAAAGTATTACAATATAGTATAGTTGAAAAATACTGGTCTTTGCCAAGGGCTATGATTCTAGGAATAGGAAAAAAAACATAGATTGAAGAAATATATAGAGTTGCTTTTAATCAGTCTTGGTAGTTGTTAGATTTGAATATCAACTATTTCTCCCAGGCTCATATATTTAAGCTCCTAATCTCAGCTGATGGTATGATTTGGGGAATTATGGAAGCTTAAGGAGTTAGGCTCTAACTCTAGAACATGGGTTGCTTTAGGCTGAGCCTTGAGGCTTGTAACCCATCCCCTCTCCTTGTCAAAATCGTTCTAATCTGCTCAGCCACTGAGATGTGAGTAAGCAGCCTCATGCATTTGCTACCACGACAGACTGTACTCTCCAAAACAGTGAGACAAAGTAAACTCTCCTTTCTTTAAGTTGCTTTTGGTCAGTATGAAAAAAGTAAGGAAATTGATACCGGGAAGGAACGGTATTGCTGTGATAACCCTGACCACATGCTTTGTATGTATTTGGAAGTAGAACAATGGAGAAATATGGAGCGAGCTTAGAGCTTTCATACTAGCAAAGCCTTAGTATGTTGTAAGATCATAGTTCTAGGGTAAAGGCGGACATCAAGGCAGCGGGAGTTTGAGAGAGCTAGTCATATGATCTCCCTAATCAGGGGCAGAGAACACTAAGTGCACACACTCCAGTGCTGAGCTTGCTCTCTTAGATCAGTCAGAATCCTCTGCCCAGGGAATGGTGTCATCCGCAGTGGCTGTCTTCCCACCTCACTTTCTGCTATCAAGATAGTCCCTTCTCCAGACTTGCCTACAGGCCAACCTAATCTAGAGAGACCCTTACTGAGACTCCCTTGCCAGGTGATTCCAGATTGTATCAAACTGACAAAACTAATCATCACAATAAGAAGAAAAAATACAAGAGTTACAGGGTGTCTTAGTTACTGTTCTATTGTGTGAAGAGACACCATGACCAAGGCGGCGGTGATATAAAAGGAAGTATTTAATTGGGGGCTTGCTCATAGTTTTGGAGTGTTAGTCCATTATCGTCCCAGCAGGAAGCAGACAGGCATGGCACTGGAGCAGCAGTGAAAACTTTACACCTTGACCCACAGGCAGCGCACAGAGCTGGTTGGAAAGGGTGGAGGAAGGGGGGAAGGAGAGAGAGAGGGAGAAGGAGAGGGTTGGCTCTTGAAACATCAAAGCCCACCTCAAGTGACACCTCCTCCAACAAGACCACACCTCCTAATCCTTTCCAAACCCTCATCAACTGGGGACTAAGCCTGCAAATATATGAACCCATGGGGACCATTTTCATTCAAACCACCACACAGGGTTATAATGCCTTGCACCAAAGTTCCTGAAAGCCACTGAATCCAGGCAATATGTGGCAGGGTCAGATTCCCTGGAAAGAGTCCTGGAGAGAGCACTGTATGTAGCCTTAGTTGTAATGGACACCTCAGGATATTGTAGATATCAGAAAAATGGGATGTCTGTGGAGGAAAGCTGCCCACAGGTAGCCTACACGCACATCAAGGAGGACCAGGGCTATTCAGACTCGTTGGTGTTCCGACGTTGTTACTACAAACCTTGGCTAATGAACATGGAGCTGCAGAGTTTGTTTGCTCTCCTAGGTTTTGGTCTTGCTCTCATCTAGTATTTTCTTGCTATAGTTTTATCCTCCACTTTGAAATGGGAATATTTAGGTCTGTGTCAGAGTATATCAAAATTAAGTAACTTAATGTTTTGATTTGCTTTTGCTGGGGTTTATGATTCAGCGTACCTTCAGTGTAGAAGATACTTTTGACTTTTAAACAATATTATTGGAATTATAAGCCTTTCAAAATGATATTTATTTATTTATTTATTTGTTGTGTGTATGTGTGTTGCAGGTGTTTGGGAACATATTGTACAGTGACATGTGTATGGAGGCCATAAGACAACTCGTAGGAACATTCTCTCCCTCTGCCACATGTGTCTTGGGGACACAACTCAGATTGTCAGGCTTGATGGCACACACCTTTATCTGCTGAGCCATCTTGCCAGCCTGACTGTAGGTAGTTTTAAAGTTGGATTGAAAGTATGTGGTATAATGAGATAACATGAACCCATGGGAGCTGTGAGTGGCATGTTAGAATTTGAATGAAAATGCACCCTCCAGACTCATGTGTTTGACCACTTGGCCTTTGGTTGGTGGTGGTTTGAAAGGGTGCAGACATGAAGAGGTGGGGTGTAGCTGGAGAAAGTAGGTCTTCGGCTGCCAGCCTTCTGTCATGAGGCATTACATCCTTAGAAACCCTGAGCCCAAATTAGCCTTTCCTCCCACCTTGTCTCCTGTCAGGGTATTTGGCCATGGTGCTTCCAGGTGGTAGGAATCGTTATAATTGAAAAATTCTCAGGTATTAACTTGTTTTGTTCAGGAGGAAACAAAACAGTGCCGTTCTGTTTCCATTTTGTGTATGTGTTGCTAAGGATGGACGGACCCAGGTGT
>NW_026596040.1:26248005-26257091 GCF_907164565.1 Psammomys obesus | reverse complement strand
TTTTGTGTATGTGTTGCTAAGGATGGACGGACCCAGGTGTGTGTGTGCACTGGGGTGTGTATTGTGGTCAGATTCCCTCCTTCACGCTGCATGTCCCAGAGACTGAACCCCGGCACCCCAACATGCACACAGAGTGGACACATAACTACATGTAATTTTAAAGTATCTACCTCAAGACTACAAGTTTCTGCCACATCTCTAGCCATTAAGTGTTCACAGAGCACTGACCCACCTCTGCTCTTTCTGCCTCTCTCACTGATGACCACACATGCCCCAGGCCCTGAATTCTCCTCCATACATAGGAACTGCTCTCAAACCCCAAGTACTTTTTGAAATTTGTTTTTGAGACAGGCTTGTTATAGTGCCAAGACTGGCCTTCAACTCACAATGTTGCCGCCTCTACACTTCTACCACTATATGCCAGGATTATAGGTGTATGTCACCACACCCAGGCTCAGATACATTTAAAAAAAAACAAACAAACAACAACAACAACAACAAAAAAAAACTATAAAGCATCAAGAGAAAAGGAAGAGGTTAAATTACTTGGCAAATCTTGAGGTGTCAACCCTTGTTCTTTAGAATCCAAGACCAACTTTTCTTGCTTCCCCCGGCCCCAATGTTTGTGTTTTATTACAGACTTCTATGTGTTGATGTGTAGAAGAATGTCCGTAAGAACACCACATTTATTTCTCTCACTATCCTCCCCTGGCTCCAGACACAGAATCCCAATTGGTGCCTGTGTGGAAGCTGTTGAAAAATCAAGGAAACAGTCTCAATTGTGAATCTTCCCTCAGTGTCAGCTTGATTGGGGTTAGTATCACCATGGTGTCTATGAGACTGTTTCCAGAAAGGTTTAACTGAGGAATGTACATGGAACTAGCCTTTGGGCTGTAGTCTTGACTCAATAAAAAGGAGGAATCCAGCTGAGCACTGGTAGTCGTCTCTCTGCTTCCTGACTGTGGAGGCAATGGCACCCGCCACCTCATGCTCCTTCCCCCACGCCTTTCCCATCACATTGGTCTATATCTCTTCTCAAACCGTGAGCCAAAATGAATCCTCGTGTAGTTACTTCTTGTCAGATATTTGGTCAAAACAACTAGAAAAAGAACATATGCACAATTTAATTTCCAGAAAGACAGCAGAATATGAAAAAGATAGTTGGCATCTCAGAGTAGATATGCTTTGGGAAGGAAGAGTATATTATAGCATCATGAAATATCCTTGCAGTCAATTCTCAAGCCAAAATTTTCAGACTTGATACAAAAGGATAGTTTAGAATGTTTTAAGAAGTAAAAAAAAAAATCACATATTCCAATGATATTACCATCTTATCCTCCTTATTTAAAAAAAAAAGACTTTATGCACCGGTGTTATAATAAGAGTAAAATTAGACATTCTGATAAAAGTGGAATTGTGATAGGAAAAAATCTTGAATCAGATTTATAGTCATCAAAGGAAAACATTTAGAAACTCTGATGTTTACTATGAAGACACATTTCAGTTGCAGGTAGGAATTACAAGTGAGGTAATATTTCTAATAAAAATGAGAGTGTTGAGATTATTATTACAGTTATCCCCTCATTGAGCCAGGTTTTTAAATTTGTGGCAATAATAATTGCATTCGATACAATGTAGCATATAAAGACATTCATTTGGTAATGAACTCATTCCTTTCTATGTATTTTCAATCTTACTTTCTTGGGTATTAGAGGGATGCTGGCATACTAGTGTTTCTCACACTGGTATACATGTAAGAATAGTATGACGGTGCTGTCAATACTCAAAGGGGGATTAATACAACTCATTCTATTGGTACACGTTTACCCTAACATATTTAAATCAAGGGCTCAAATGCTCATATACTAATGTTCATAGAAGCACTAATTATAACAGCAAAAATGCTGGAAAAATTCAAATGCCAACTGTTGTGCATAAATACAATTGAACATTTGTTAGTGTATTTTGAAGCTATTTTATTTAATTCTTATAACTCTACCTCCCTTCCAACCCTTGTTCCACCCTAATCCCTTCCAACCCTCCAACACTAGGTAAGAGAGAAAGAAGATTAGAGAGGAAAGGGGGCATAGGCCTCTGTAGGCTACTTCCTGCTGATTATGGGCATTGGGTTCCTTGAGACAAGTCCAGTCTTCGTCCTCAGAATATCCAGCAATCCAGCAGTCCAGAGTCCAGCAATCCAGCAGTCCAGCAATAGCAAACACAGGATGAACCAGAAGCAGCAGGGACGGCAGCAGGAGGAGCAGGAGCTGCCACAGGCCTTCTCGGGGCTGTCATAGTTATTTCTATCCAGAGTCCCCAGAATCAAATTGTCTGCAGCTGGCAAAGATCACGCCCCTGCTAGTGCACAAAAATCACAATCACCTTTTATCCCACACCTGGGATTAAAACAAAAATATATTTACATTACATAACTGGGTTTTTAAAGAAACCAAAACTCTCACTACCAATATTGTTTAGATATCAAAAAGGAATGCCATTTCTGATCTAAGAGAGTTGGGGTTGTAGCTCAGTGATAATGTATACACATGGCATGAATAAGGCCCTAGAATCGATCCTAACTCCAAAATATACAAAGACTAACAAATGTTTTAGCATGCGTGAACTTGAAAAGCATTATGCCGGGAATAATCCAGATACAAAAAGACAAATATTCTGTGATCTGACTTACATGAGGTTCATAGAATAAGTTATAGAGACAAAAATGAGAGTGGTGGCTGCCAGAGGCTGGGAGCCAGGCAAATGGAAGTTAGTTGTTTAATGGATAGAGATAATTTGGGGTGGTGAAAAGTTCTAAGAATGGGCAGTGGTTAAACTATGCTTGTGAATGCACTTCATACCACTAAAGTGGATACTTAAAAGTGGGTGCTGTGAAGCCAGGCTTTGTGGTGCTTGCCTATAACCTCAGAACCTGGGAGGTGCGAAAAGGAGGGTCAGGATTTCATTCACTTTCCCCATGTAGTATGGTCTTCCACATTATGAGTCATCCTCAGATACACAGGGAATTTGAGGCGAGCCTGGGCTTATTAGCCTCTATCTCAGAGTAAACACGCAAAATCAATAGAATAAAAAACGAGGCTGGGAAGGTGGCTCAGTTCCTAAGAGCACTTGGTGCTTTTCCAGAGGACCTGGGTTTGGCTCTCAGCACCCACATGGTGGCTCACACCATCTATAGTTCTAGTTCCAGCAAATCGCATACCCTCTTTTGACTTCCAGAGGCATCAGGCATGAACATAGTGCATAGACATACATAAATCCAAGAAAACCGTACACATAAACTATTTTTTTATCTTTAAAATAAAAACACCAAAAGCCAAAACCAAAATGAAGCAAGCAGGGGCATAAGTTAAACTAGTAAATTTAATGTTAGGCCAAATTTATATCCTCAAGATTCATTTGAAAAACCATAAGGAATCACTGATGTCTAGCCATCAAATCCCATAGACTTTGATTTTAGTTAGCTTTGGATTGAGGTGATTTTTAAAGTTCCTTATCAAATCTTACACATCATGAGGCCTAAGGAGACAGTGGTGCAGGACAGTGGTGCTCGTCCTGGAGACTATATAGGAATCATTTGGGCTGGATGTTGTTGATCACATCTTGAATCCCCCCTAACCACCCCTCCCCCAGCACTCAGGAAGAAGCTTCTCTATCTTAGCCTTCCAGACTCCAGCACTATAAGCCACATAAACTTCTATCATTTACAAATTACCCACTGTGGTGCTTTGTATTCTGGGCAGAACATTGCCCTTTACCATCATGAGGCCATAGCAGCTGCAGATGCACTTACTGAGGAGAGGCCCTCCACAGATGGGGCCTTTGAACATTCCCTCATGATGGGGGTGGCAAGAGGGTCATTAGACCCTGACATGAAACTACAGCGGCTCCCTCACTCCTGTTGCCAGCTCTGCATCAGCTGCATGTGGTCTGGGAAATGCCAGAGTGTACAGAGGTGGGAGGTTTATAGAAGAGAGTCTACCGGTGCAGACCGTAGGACGTCATCACACTAGGCTGGAGTTTTGTGGTGATGCAGTTATTTGGTGGTGGGCGTGAGCGTCACGAATCAGTAATCCCTCCCCCATACTCCTGTAATAAGCCCAGTGAACCCATTGGTTCAACAAGCTATGTGCGGATGACAACGCTGACTTGGTCTTTCACCGGTGCTCTATCCGTAATGAGTGGATGTTTGTGCCTGTTTTCCCAGGAGACGTGATGGCTCCTGCTGCCAAGCTCTCTCCACCACGGTGGATTGTATCCCCTCAGGCAATGAGCTGAAATAAGTCCTTCCTTTCTTCCTTAATTTGCTTTGGTCACAGCAATGAAAAAAAACAAAGTAATAAAATGACTGTGCAAACTTATCTGTTCAGTACTAATCAAGTCACACCTATGCTTACCTTAGCTGACCTGGACAGGACCTTGGAGCCTAGAGGGGTTTTTCTCTCTTCTTTAACCTCTGTTACGGGTTCTCAAAGGATGGCCCTGCATCAGCAAGTGTCAGCATCCTGGGGAGCTTTTTAGAAATGCAAACTTTCAGGCTCCAGCCTGAATCAGAAAATGGAGATGGGCCCTCCAACACTGTGCTGCTTCATAACCCCACGGGGGATTCTGGTCCATGCTAGTGACTGAGAATGGCTCCCCACCTTAAGCTTCAAGATATTTTGGGACAATAATTTCTTTATGATCCCCTCAGTCACATAGAGATTACTTCCTGTTTCATATCTAAATTTATCTCCTTAAAGCTTTGAAGGGTGGAGCTCTCGGTCTTCAAAAGTGTAAGACGCTGTTCTTACATGCCTTTTCGGGTAACAGCCCCGGGTGGGTCCCAGCAGAAGGGGAACCAAGGAGGCGATACAGACACAGCTGGCACCGACAAGGGGATGCCAGGCTTGATCTTTGCTCTCCTTCCCTTGATCATTATTTAATAGCTGGGTTACCCAAGATCCATTCAGAACAGGGGCACAGCATAGCCTGCCACGGTTGAGTTTTAAAGGTTAACAGCTCTAAGGAGCTGGGGACACCGTATAGTGGAGATGCTGAGAGTATCATTTATTGGCTAATATTCATCTAGAAATTGCCTAAATTTAACTAAGGGTGGAGGGGAAGATAAGCATATAGGCCCGCAGAAACTGAGAACAGATGAGGAATAAAAATGGCCCCATATGACGGTGGTTTAGAATTTGATGTTTATTTCAGGGGGCTCAACTTACAGTGTCATTTTAGCATCCTGTTACTTTTATTTAACTTGGCATTGACCCAAGCCCATTGATGTCCATGAAACAGTACATGTTAAGGCTCCCACTTATGTAGCCATGATTAGCATCTTCCTCTCAAGGAAAACATTTCCTTTTGGGCTAAACTTTCACTTCAGCAAGCCAATGCCAGCATCTTCATACATTCTTATTTAAGTGTGTTGTGTATTTTGTGTGTGTGTGTGTGTGTGTGTGTGTGTGTGTGTGTGTGTGTAGAAGCCAGAAAACAGTGGCAGAGCCTCTGGAGTTGGAGTTATAGGTGTTTGAAGGAAAAGTGATGTGGGTGCTGGGAACTGAACTTAGGTCCTCTGAAAGATCAGCAAGTACTCTTATTATTATATTTACTATATAATATATTATATTTATTATTAGTTATTCAGCCACCTCTCCAATCCCATCTTTGCACATTCTTTAATGCTACAATGACCATGTTTAGAAAAATGTGTTCTCTGCGCAGAAAATTCCTGGAGAGTTTTATCTCGTATATCTCTCAGTTTATACAATATCAATTAAATTATGCCTCCCCTTTTCTGGTTGTTATTTTACAAATTACTTTATGAATTCTTTGTGTGTGCATTTAGTTGCCCCTATATTTTGTAGCAGATTCCACTAGGTTTTCCACTGGGACAAACCTTTTAATTTTAAAACTATTTATTTTTGGACCTAGTATTGAGTGATCAACAGCGTTTTAGCTCAGCATGACTTGTCAGTCAGCATAACCAGTTTCATCCGAGCTTCCTCTGAGTTCTTCAATGAAGATTACTTAGTTACTTAGTTCTGGTGGTTGGAGTGGGTTTTAAAGCTTTTTTTTTTTTTTTATCAAGTGCTTCAAAGCTGTTTGCCTCAAAAGTGTCTGGGAACAAGGCTGTCCCTCTAACAGAAAGAACAGACTAAAACAGAGAAAGCTTACTTGCTCCATCATTGCTGAACACATGTTTGCACCATGTCAGTCTATACACAGTGCAATAGCATAGCCGATAAGCTTTGGTTTTCACCCCCTTATGTTTCCTCTCATTGTGGTTAGTACTTGGGAGGGGCTTTCCTGGTGTGCTCTCTTCGGTTTGTTTCCTAAAATATTTTGCATTGTTTTGCATGAGTATATTTCCTACCTTGTGCTGCCTTATGTCTCAGAGAGCTAATATACTGCACAAACACAGTCACACAGTCGTATGATCACAGTTTGTTGTGGCGGGGAGGGAGGGTGTGTTTATCAAAGAGATTTGTGGTAAAATGTAAATAATGTAAAATTTACCACTTACCACATCCACTTGAAATGAGTAGTTTAGAGGCATTAAGTTTACAGTATGGAGTAACCATGACCTCTACTCATCCTCAGGTTTCATTACACTAGGCAGAAAGTGTACCCATAATGATCATTCTGTTTTCTATTTCTATGTATTTGACACTCCAGGTAATTCATGTAACTAAGGCCATACAATCTGTCCTTTTGTGTCTGGCGAATTCATTAGGCATGATGCCTTAAAGACTCAAACATGTCCCAGCCGTGTTATCCTTGCCAGAGACGGAGGCACAGGTCTGTAGTCCTGGGTAGATGAAGGGGGTCTGTGCATTTCAGGCAGCTTGGGGCTACATATGGAGACCTTGTCTAAAAATCTTTTTTTCCCTTCTTTTAATATGTCTTATTTTATTTTTTTCATTTATTTATTTAATCACTTTATAGCCTGATCCTAGCGCCCTCCCTTCTCTCCTCTCAGTCCCACCTCATGCCCTTCCCCCACCCCCATTTCCTTCTCAGAGAAGGAACCATGGGAACCAACCCTTCCTCACCTCAGTTGCAGCAGCACTAAGCTCATCCTTTCACACTGAGGCCTAACAAGCCATCCCAGCTACGGAAAAGGGATCCAAAGGCAGGCAACAGAGTCAGAGACAGCCCCTGCTCCCATTGTTAGGGGACCCACATGATGACCAAGCTGCACATCTGCTACATATGTGTAAGGGGTCTAGGTTGAGCCCATGCATGCTCTTTGGTTAGTGGTTCAGCCTCTCTGAGCCACCATGGGCCCAGGTGAGTTTACTCTGTAGGTCTTCTTGACCCCTATGACTCCCTCAGTCCTTCTTCCCACTCTTCCATGAAACTTCCTCAGCTCAGCCTATTGTTTGGCTGTTGGGCTCTGTATCTGTTTTCATCAGCTGCTGAACTTGCTCAACTATGTTCATAACAGGATTATTTATTTGTACTAGCCAGAAAGTAGAAACAACCTAGATGTCCCCCAACCGAAGAATGGATAAAGAAAATATGGTACATTTACACAATGGAACACTACTCTGCTATTAAGAACAAAGACATTATGCAATTTGCAAGCAAATGGATGGAACTAGAAAATATCAACTCAAGTGTGGTAACCCAGACCCAGAAAAACATGAATGTTACGTTCTTACTTATAAGTGGATTTTAGCCTAAAGTACAGGATAACTACATTCTACAATCCACAGACCTAAAGAAGCCAAGGGAGGCTGCTTGAATCTCACTCAGAAGGGGAAATAAAATAGACTTCTAAAATAGATGGAAAATAGAGAGGAAAAAGGGTGAGAGAGGGGGTGGGGAAGGTAATGGGGATGGGAATCAAATGTGGGGAGAACAGGAGGTTGTGGGACCTGGAGAAAGAACAGAAATCAGTGAGGGGGCATCTCTGGGACAGGGGAGGCTTCTCGGAGCCTGTGGTGGTGACCTTAGCTGAGACTCGTAACAGCAAGGGTGGGTGGGGGATGTGGAGCCTGAAGTCACCACCTCCTGTAGCCAGATGCAGCTTCCAGTGAAGAGATGGGGACACCAACCCACCCATAAAACCTTCAACCCAAAGTTTATCAACCCAAAGAAGGGTAGGAATAAAGATGAGCAGAGATTGAGGGAATGGCTAACCGATGAGTGGCCCAACCTGAGACCCACCACATGGGAGAGAGCCAACCCCTGACACGATTAATGATACTCTGCTATGCTTGTAGGCAGGAGTCTACCATGACTGTCTGAAAAATCTTTTACAGCTAGTTGTGATGCCACACACATATAATCTCAGTGTTCAGAAGAATAAGACAGGAGGATCCCAATGAGTTTGAAGCCAGTCTGGGCTACATTATAATATATATTATAATATCAAAAACCTTTTTATAAAAAGGTGAATAGTGTGTTTGTTTCTGCCCTAGTGCAGCGGTATTCCTGTGTTGCACTTTGTGTCTTCATTTATCAAGTGATAAACATCTGAGCTGTTTCCTCCTACTGGCTGTTGTGAATAATGTTTTAATTAATATGGTGTGTCAGGATCAGAGTTTCCTTGAGTCTCTGCTTGTAAATCTTTTGGGCATATATGCAACAGTGGAATTGTTGGACTGTATAGTGATTCTGTTTAAATTCTTTGTGGGACTAATGAAAATAAAAGTGTTTAAGTATCATAGTTTATCTTTATTAACCACAAACAAGTTTGTTCTCTGGGTCCCAAACAGGATGCAACAGAATGTCTTAAAAACAAAACAAAACTGGCCCACCCCAACATCTACCCCATCTGCAAACTGCTGTAGTATGTGAAGGGACCAGACCTGCAGAACCAAAGATGCAAGATCTCCACGACACAGGGCAACAACAGGATATCAGAGAGGAGTCCCAGTAAGGATCCAGTATTGACAGTGTAGCAGAAGCCAGAGGCCTAGAACCAGACCAGTGCCTCATTGCAAAGAACATTTACAAATAAAGATGTGTGGACAGAAGGGAATACCGTGGGACACACTGTGACACACCACAGCTTCCACAGCAACATGGTATCTATCTATCTATCTATCTATCTATCTATCTATCTATCTATCTAT
>NW_026596040.1:26080147-26247995 GCF_907164565.1 Psammomys obesus | reverse complement strand
TATCTATCTATCTATCTATCTATCTATCTATCTATCTATCTATCTATCTATCTATCTATTTACTTGTTTTTATTTTTATTTTCTTTTGGGGGGAGGTTGAAAGGGCAGAGGATACGGAGGGTATGGAGGGATGAGTATGGAGGATGGGAAGATGAGTGGGATTGTGGTGCATGATGCGAAATTCACAGAGAATCAATAAAAAGTTAAAAAAAAAAAGTAAAAGAAAACTATCACCAAACCTCAGTGCCATTTAAAACGACAGTGCTTAGAATCATGGATACCCTGACAGTTCTTATTGTTAACTTGACACAACCTAGAGTCACCTGGGAATAGAAACATAGATTGAGTAATTACTCAAATCAGATTGGCCAGTGGCTACATCTGTGCAGAGATTGTCTTGACTGATGGTTGACATGGAAAGGCCCATCCCACCTAGGTACCATTCCTAGGCAGGCGGTCCTGGGTATAGGAAAGCCAGCTGAGCAGGAACCAGCAAGCAAGCAAGAAAACAAAATTCCTCTGTGGTTTCTGCTTCAAATTCCTGCTGTGAGTTCCTGCCTTGACCTTTCTCAGTGGTAGATTGGACCTGGCAATATAAGCTGGAACAAACTCCCTCATCTCCTGAGTTGCTTTTGGTCAGAGTGTTTTATTACCACAACAGAGTCAAACTAGACAGGTACAAGTGCCCTTCCCACGCCCTTGGCACAGAGCATGGTGTATAAAGGCAGTTCAGTTTGGCCATCTTGTGTAGCTATCTGAAACACTACTCCTGATATTTCTATACATAAGAGTTCTAAGTCCTTTCCCAGAACCTTTTTGAACAATTCCATAATTAGTCTTGTATCCTCGGACTGAAGCAAACTCTGGCTTTGTCAGAACTGGACTAAATATTAGGGTGATTCGGTGGGAGAGCAGAAAACAGTGCTACTTGTAACTAACTGCCAAATCACATCCAGCCATCTGACCTCACATACTTTCCTTTGTCTTCACTGCCTCCATCCTGGCCCGGGTTACTCCCAGCTCTTTGTAAACCCTGCAGTAACATTTCTTTCTCTCTCTCTCTCTCTTTTAATGAGTGTATTTGCATGTATTTTAATGCATGTATATATGCTGTATGCACGAGAGGGCATCAGATATGCTGGAACTGGGATTATGGGTGGTTGTGAGCCATCAGGTGGGTTCTGGGAACTGAACCCAGGTCTTCTGAAAATGCAGCAAGTGCTCAATCAGAGCTGTCTCTCCAGCCGGCTATAGTGTGTCTTTTGTTTGTTTGTTTTCAATACGGGGTTTCTCTGTATAGTCCTGGCTATCTTGGAACTCAATCTGTAGACTAGGCTGGTCTCAAACGCAGAGATCTTCCTGTCTCTGCCTCCTGAGTGCCAGGATCAAAGGTGTGTGCCACCACCTTCCAGGGCAGTAGCAAGTCTTGATGGTCTTCCTATGGCTACTTCTTCTTCAAACTGTAGCCCAAGCAATCTTTTTGAAATTCAGATATAATCAACTCACCAACCAAATTTTGGAGAGCCATGGGGCACCAATGCAGATAATTATAAAATATATATGGAAAGCAAACAGGTAATGATCAGAAAGGTTTTTATTTTAAAAAAGAATACTGGCTTGGCGAGGTGGCGTGTGTCTTTAATTCCAGCACTCTGGAGGCAGAGTTAGGCTGATCTTGTGACTTCCAGGCCAACCTAGTTTATATAGTGAGATTCTGTCTCAAAAAACCAAAACAACCAACCAAACATTAAAAAAAAAAAAAAAAAAAAGCCAGTGGTGGCAGGATACACCTTTGATCCCAGCACTCAGGGAGGCAGAGGCAGGCAGATCTCTGTGAGTTCAAGGCCTGCCTGGTCTACAGAGTAAGTTCCAGGACAGCCAAGGCTACACAGAGAAAACCTGTCTTGAAAAAAGTAATGGGCATTGTAAAGGGACTGGCCTCACCAAATATCAAAACAGACTGTAAAAGCCTTAAATACCAATCAGTGGATTTAAATATAGAGGGACCCAAACATATGTGAGTTTATAGTAAATGTCATTTTTGAATTATTGGGGAAATTTTTATTTTAAATAACTGGGTATTGAGATGACTAAGGAAAGTATTTCCTTAAGTCATGAATCACACTTTCCAAAATTTCAAGTGTATGAAAGATTTACATTATATTTTTCAAAACTGAAACGATGGAAACACAAGAAGAAATTCGGGAAAATGTCATTACATTCATAGTTTTCTGAGAATCGAGAAATCCCAGAAGCCTTCAGGTAAATAGCTGGCATATTACTTACATAGAAGTTAACACCTTTTCCTCATGAAAAATGTAACAGGTAAGGTAAAATTACTACTGATAAATTGCAAATACTTTAAGGACAAAAGGTTCTATCTTTAATAAAGAAGGCATTCTTACAAGTCAGTAAAAAAGCTGGGCAGGATAATAGGCAATCCACAGGCAAAGGCATTCAAATGGTCTTTTGAAAGTATGAAAAAAACACATGCCTTCTTTTTTAAATAACAAATTCAATTAAATGATGCAATAATACCATCTATTTAGTGTCATCTATTAAATTGGCAGATAAAAATATTGACACTGTTTGACAAAACTACTTCAAATGTAGCATCTCATATTATTAGGGAAAATTTAAACCAAACCCAGAGCCTATGCATGCTGGGGAAGTACTTTACTGCTGAGCTATGTTCCAGCCCATAAATTGGCTATTATTCTTCAAAGGACAATATAAGAAAAAGTATCAAAGTGCAAATGTATTTACTGCCTGACATAGCAATTGCATTTCTACATATTTTTTTCTGATTTTTTTTTTTACCAGTGGTATAAGCCATGACAAGCTTCTGCTTGAAATAATGTTATATAAGCAATCCTAAAGAAATGGACTCCCTCTCAAACAACTTCTTCTATTGTTTAAAATGCATTAAAGATCATTTGAATGTTAAGGAGGCAATCTTCTTCTTCTTCTTCTTCTTCTTCTTCTTCTTCTTTTTAATTGTTTTAGATAGGTTTTCTCTGTATAGTTCTGGCTCTCCTGGAACTCTCTCTGTAGATCAAGCCAGCTTTGAACTCAGAGATCCATCCATCTCTCTCTGCCTCTCAAGTGCTGGGATTAAAGGCATCACCACTGCCCATCTTAGAAAGCATCTTCTTTGTTTTGTTTTGTTTGTTGTTGTTTGTTTTTTTCGAGACAGGGTTTCTCTGTGTAGCTGTGGCTGTTCTGGACTCACGTTGTAGACCATTCTGTCCTCGAACTCAAAAGCATCTGCCTACCTCTCCGAGTGCTGGGATCACAGGTATGTACTAGGTATGCCTAGCTTAGATAAGGTGACTTTCAAACTGTTTTTGATATTTTGGATTTTGGTAGTTGAAATAACACTTCAGGAGCACGACAGATACTTGTGTCCTGTGACCCTTACTGTTGCTAATAATTTGACACCTTGAGGAAGATTAATTCCAGGCTCTAAATATTCATATGTGTATGGGAGAGCAGATGTACCGATTCTGATAGAATTGTGTTTGCATTGTTATTTTGCAAGTGTTTGTGCATTCAACCTCCTCCCACAGAGAGAATGGTATAGAAAAGCCACCATGAGTTCAGGGGGAGATTTATAATACTTTTCATCAGTGTGTGCAAGGGAGGAAAAAGCGTGCTGAGAGGACCTACCTGAGCGGTGGCAGTCATGTTAGATACACGTTTGTGCTGGGAGGAGTTTGCATGTGACTGTGTCAGGTCGTGTCCACTGAAGAGAACTTGGGGACCCTGGATAAGGAAGAATGGTTGAGTAGGGCTGTCAGGCAGGGGGACCTTCTCAAACACTAGCAGCTCCCTAAAGCAAGACCTAAGCAGCTGCAGCTTGTCCCGAGGACTCTGGCAGAGGCTCTGATCTTGCATGTGATTGGTATCAAGCCTCAGCCAAGAATGTGTTCAGCCGGGGAGGGGGGGGTGTATGACGTCACTTCTGCCATCCTACACCACACAGATCCACCGTGCCAGGAAGACCAACACAAGCAGAAGAACTCCTCACGTACCAGTCCTAACCCAAGTTGTTTGAGCAAAGAGCAGCTAAGATCCTAAATTGCTCAAAGTGTTCGGATTAGGTAGCAACGGACTAGTTCTCTCTACCCTCAACAAACTTCTGATGGCTGTGACCACAAGGATGACTACTCATTGTGAAGCTAAGAAAATAACAACTGGAATTCTGGGAATGCCAAAAGGCCTTTTGGGGAGGGGTTTTAAAAGATCTGATATAAAATGCATTTCTTCTCAATAGAAGGGAAATTGCTCTATAAATGAAATATTTTTCTTTTATTTACACAGTGGTTCTCAACCTTCCTAATGCTGTGACCCATTAATACAGTTCCTCATGTTGTGGTGACCCCTAACCATAAAATTATTTTCATTGCTACTCCATAACTGCAGCTTTTCTACTGTTATGAATCATAATGTAAGTATCTGATACACAGGGTATCTGATATGTGATTCCTGTGAAAAGGTCATTTGTTCCCTCAAAGGGGTCACAAACTGAAGGTTGAGGACCCCTGGCTTAAACCCTAGCTTCAGAAAAAGAGATCATTTAAACACATTTAAAAAAATATTCAATACTGTTTTCTTGGAATGATGCTAAATGTTTTATTTTCGATTACAAACTTGTGTTTTTTTAATGTAATAAAAATGTGTAGGTCTTCCATTTCCTTTTCAAAACCTTACTTCTATCTTTCCTCTGAGCAAACATAGAAAATTCAATGCAAATATTCTTGCCAAATAGGGCTTGATTCCATGGTTTCTGTTTCTGATTTTTGTGTAGCCATGCTCTCTAAAACCTGTGCTTAAAACAAAAATTCTATTATCTGTGGACTGATGAAATGATTAAGAAAGCAAATGAAGTCAGATCTAATACATATGTGTAGATGTATGTATGTACATTTCAGCTTCATACATTCATTTTACCTTCATTAGTATATAAATCATACAAAGCAGTGGGCTTCATTATAATATTTCCATACATGCTTATATGCATGTCGACTTGTTCATCTGTTCTATTCCTCTTTTCTTGTCCCTCTACCTTTCATATATTTAATAGTTGCTACTCTACTTCCGTGCTCACCTGTTCTAGTCCATGGTGAGGAACACCATGACCAAAAGCCATTTGGGAAGGAAAGCCTTTGTCGGCTAACACTTTACAATCTACCTTGGAGGGAGGTCAGGGCAGGAGCTAGAGGCAGGAACCTGGAGGCAGGAGCTGAGGCAGAGGCCGTGAGGAATGCTGCTTGCTGGTTTGCTCCCAGTGCTCGCTTAGCCTGCTTTTGTACAGTGCATGAGACCACCCTCTCGGGAGGTGGCACTCCCCAGAGTGGGCTGCCCCCCAACACCAGTCGCTAATCAAGAGACCCTCATGGACATAGTTATAGGCCAATCAGATGGAGGCACCTTCTCAGCTGAGGGTTCTTCTTCATAGTCGGACCTAGCTTGCATCAGGATAATAAAAATCTAACATGCCCAATTGCACATGTGATAGAAAACACACGATGCCTTTTGTGTTGGCTACTTTTCTCATTGCTTCGATCAAAGACCAGACAAAAAGCAACCTAAGTGAGGCAGGGTTTGTTTTGGCTTACAGTTCAAGAAGGACACAGGCCATCAGGGTGAGGAAGACATGGCGGCAGGTACATTAGGTGGCCAGGCACATTGCAGAGAGAGAACGGTGAGTGTGCGGCTTAGCTAGCCTTCTGTTTATTCATCCCAGAACCCTTGCTCATAGAATGGCACCGCCCACACGCAGGTTCATCTTCCAGCCTCGGCAGAAGTTCTGGGAATACCCTCACCCACACGCAGAGATGTTTTTCAGAGGTGAGTTCTAAGTCCAGTCAAGGTTGCAATGACTAACCATCATGCTTCTCTTTGTGGGGCTGGCTTAGCTCACATGATGATCTCCAGTTCCTTCCATTTTCCTGCAAACAACATAACTGTGTTTTTTCGAATGGGAGAATGAATAGTCAATTGTGTACAAGTGCCATGTTTTCTTTATCCATTCATCTGTTGAGGACAATGCAGGCTGATTCTGTAGATAGGCCATTGTGAACACTGTAAGCATGGGCATGCAGATATCCATATCATTACATTTATTTTATTAGGAGACAAATACTAGGGATTCAAGAGGAATTGGTCCTGAGATAAAAGGAAACCTCAGAGTGAGTCTAAGCTGGCCCAAATAAGAACTCCAGGCAAGTCATGTTGATCTGTTGTCTTGGGCCATTTGTTCCTTTTGGCTTTATCCTCTCCTGCTGTGTTTGTGTGGCATCTGTTTATTCTTACGTTTTTAAGTAAATTGATTTATTTGTGTATTCAGTGTGTACACGGGCACGTGCCGCAGCATACAGAGAGGTTGGAGGACAACCTAGAGGAATTAATCCTCTCCTATAAGCAAGTCCCTGCATGGGACTCAGGTTGTCAGGCTTGGCGATAAGTGACTTTACCTACTGAGCCATCTCCATGGCTCAGTTTGTTTATTCTTTATTGTCACACCTCCTTTTCACCCCTTCTCTGGAACAGACAGTAAGCTGAGAAAACCACCCAGCTTTATATGAAACCAGCAGATACCCACAAGTCACAGGGGTTTGGTTCTGTGTTCAGTTCCATTTCATGGGCGTGCCTTCAAGGGGGCGTGCCTACAAAGGGATGGGTGTTAGACCCTTTCACCTTTCTTCTTATGTGCTGCTAAAACTGAAAAAACCGAACCTCTCAGTTGTACAAGGTACCTTTTGATACTTAATAACTTCAGAGAGCGACTTTGTTGGTTTGTTTTTGTTTTTGTTTTTTTGTGTGTGTGCTGTGAACATCTTCTGCCAAGAACAGCAAGGCACACAGGCAGCATGTACAGACGCTTTGCTTTTGAGGAGCACAGTGCTCACTACAGAGTGAAGTTTCAGTCATGTCCCTTTCAAAGTCACCCACTTAAAGGTGCTAATTTTAGCCATCTCTGTCTCACAAGAGGTTTCCTTCTAGCTAGTCAGTTTCCAGGTATCAAGCATTAAAATATTTTTGTAGTGAGGCAAGGGGACTTACAAAAGGACGCCTCTGGATTTTCCATGTCCTTTTTTGAATCTGAACAAAATTCAAAGAACTGCCCACACTAAAAACTATTTTGAAACAGGAACAATTGCTGACAAATGGAAGTACTAGGGACTGTGGCATTTTTTTTTTCCTATGATTTCTCCTGATTTTTATTATTTATTTATTTACTTTTTCGTTTCTTTATTTAGGGATAGGGTCTCTCTATGTAGCCCTGGCTGACCTGGAAGTCAGTTATATATTCCAGTTTGGCCCCAAATTTATAGAGATCTGCTTGTCTCTGCCTCCCAAGTGCTGGGATTGTGCCCCCATGCCTGCCTGACTCTTTGTTGTTGTTGTTTGTTTTGTTTTTGTTGGTGGTGTTCCCCCCACCCCAGGACAGGGTTTTGGAACTCACTCTGTAGACTAGGCTGGCCTTGAACTCAGAGATTGACACTGCCCACCCCCTCTCTCCAGACCTGACTTTGTTTTTAAGACAAGGTCTCATATAGCCTAGGGTGCTTGAATGGCCTTGAAACTCTTGATTTTTCTGCCTCCACTCCACAAGTGCTGGGATGTACTCCCACATTACTGTTTTTTTGTTGCTATTTGATCTGCTTTGTTTTTGTTTTTGTTTTGAGACAGGTCTTGCTACATTGTCCAGGCTGTCTTTGGACTCATGATAACACTCTCACTTTGGCCTCCTGAGTCCTGGGATTATAGGCTTGTACTACACTTAGTTTTTCTCTTATTTCTTATTACTGCAACCAAAACAAGAGAGAGGAAAGAGGATAGGAGTGTCCTGCCTTCTGTGCCTTCTGCTCAGAGAGCTTCAGAGGAAGACTTAGCACCATTTCTAAATGAACAACATACAAGCTCTCATTTTCACCTCCTTCCACACTCCCCGGAGGTTTTCTGCCATGACTTCAGATGCTTAATTCCCTCAATGTGATTACTGTCCTAAGAGGAGAGCAGTAAAGTCAAGGTCCTGCATGGGCTTTGCAAAGAGCTGCCCTTCACCAGCAGCAGTCAGTGACAGCTCATCTGGATTTCAGCTCCCTCTGGGGCTGTGTTTCATCAAGTCCCTTTGCCAGGGCCTCCCCGGCAGGCAGTGTCAACAAGTGTCACACCTACTGCAGAAAACGGCCCTCAAGTTTCATCACAGTGATGCTAAAAAATATTCTCCAGCTTCAGCAGTGACCTAGTTCATTCAAGGGCAGGCAAAACATGCTCTTCTTCCAGAACTTGCTTGGGCACAGACTTTACCCTCTTAAGAAGACATGAGTTTTTCTGAAACAGAACCAACTGTGCTTTGATCTGTTAGTGGACAAGACCCTGAAGTTGAGTCCCTTTCAGGGGACAAGGACAAAAGGATATCCAATCAATGCTTCACATACAGCCAGGGGACCCCAACAACAAGCCAGCCCTCCAATAACATCCCTGGGACAAACAGTATCGAAAAGTAAGTATGGAGAATTTGGGTTTCTAACAAGGATTGCCACTGCTTTAAATATATTATTACCACTGACATTTTCTACAACAGAGAACAAAGCGGATCATTTCCTTCTGGAACAGACTGAGGCTGGCTGGGATACTGTGGCTTTAATGTGGCCAAATGCTCAAGGTCTTGAGTCAAGTCCCCTCTGACCTCTATGCAAACTGGGAACATTTAAAAATGTTTGTTTATTTTGC
Source organism: Psammomys obesus (assembly GCF_907164565.1). Classification (NCBI taxonomy): domain Eukaryota; kingdom Metazoa; phylum Chordata; class Mammalia; order Rodentia; family Muridae; genus Psammomys; species Psammomys obesus. Next base: position 26,239,250 of record NW_026596040.1, on the reverse strand, counting down.
TTTGCCAGTGGTTAAAATCATTACTTTCACATCATATTTGTCTTTTAACAGCTAAAGCAACAAACATAAAAAAAAAAAATGGCCCAAAGGACCAATTTATAAATGAAGTCCATATCCGCTGCAAACTTGAGGGGTTGAGGCAAGTACCCGGCTGGTTCTAGCTCCGGGCAGCTGAATATTTTGTTCAGTTGTTAGCTTTCTAGGTGGGCAGCAGGGCGTCGTGCAGTAGTAGATCAAGCTGCTGGAAAGACATCGGGTGTTTAAAAATGGCTTATATAGACATTGACTGTCATTCAATAGATTAAAGAAACCTGAGGGGAAAAGTCAGCCAAGAAGGGAAATCAATCAATCAAAAAAAAAAAAAATGGTTTCATCGTCATGTTACATTTTAGTAAATTTTAATGAATACATTTAAACTTTAGAACTTCCAATTAAGGGTGTCAGTTACAGGCATCTGACAACCATTTAAAAATAGATTAAAGCAACTCCAGCATTTCACCTGCTTCTGTTTGAATTATCTCCTTTTCATAGCTTCTTCACTTTTTCAAAGGTGACCTTCCTTCAGTTAAGAATGGTTAAGCTCTATTAGCCAAAAAAGAACATTGTAAAGGCATGTAGTCTGATTATACCAGCATGCCAGCTAAGGAAGCAGAGCTTGTGCACTCTAAAAGTTTTGAACTGAAACCAAGGATGTGAGCAACCTTCCTCGGCAAAAACTCGATGCATCCTGTATTAAAAAGTGCTGATGGCCAGCAGGCAGGTGCAGTTATTAAAAATCAGGATCCAAATACATTTTAAATCTCTAAACACTTTGTCCTTTTGGAGTGTTTACCAAACATCAGTAGAGTGGAGTTCGCATCCCAATCAGACGCAAAATCCCAACTCCATCCCTTTTGAACAGTGTGTATTGATGTGTAAATGTTTTGAGAGGTTGCCAAGGCTGTTTCACAGGATGTGTCTGTGAATTTCCTCTTCTGTGGGGTGCTGTGGGAAGTTGAATAGTCTTCCAGAAGAAAGGGCAGGATCTGAAGCTCAATTTGGAATCCACCTCTGGCTCCATCCCAGTTTTCTCACCTGTAAAATAAAGGTAGCACCCATTTTAACAGGGTTGATAGGGGATGCGAGGAACAGAAACACCTGAAGTACCCGTGCGTGGCACCGTAGTTTCTCAACAAAAGCAGGTCCTTCACCTTTGTCATTAAAAAGGCTATCGTGTAAGACTTCAGGATAGGACCATCGTAACTATGCAAAGTAATAGAAAAAAATCTTCTCATTGACAGTGGCACAGTGAAAAATTAGATACTTTGGGAAAAATTCTATACTTGAAAACAGTGTGTCAAAACAACAATTCTAAAAGAGGTTTCTACCTTAGAATGTATTGATGACAAATAAGAGAAAAATATGTTCTGTCCTGAAAATGATGATATGTTTATTACCTTAAAGGATAGGTAAAGATTTATTGGCATCATTTCAGAATACCTCTTTCTTAGCTACTGGTACCATGTTAAAGTCTGAGTGTTAGGGGAACCATAGGAATGGAAGGTAGGATAAATCTACAAGCCAATGTCTGTGGTCATTGTGAGAACTATGTAAAGTAAGGCAGGGGCCTAGCCTTCCCTCAGAGATTACAGTTCAGCCTTACATCAATTGAATAGACCAAGTAGAACATGGAAGGAGAGACAGGAATTCTCTAAGGAGACATGGTTGGTGGAGCTGGCCAGGCCGTTGTGGAATCAGTGGCTTCTAGTCTAAGGAGCACTGCAGTCTGGAGCTCCGAAGTTCTGTAATAGCTAATGAGGCATGGGAGTAGAGTGACAAGAATCTTGCCCAGGGCTCATGGGATATTTCCAAAGAACTATGACAGCAGATACCTGTGTTGTCCCTTCCTTTTTTGAACCATCTCAGGGTTTTCCCCCAGACAGATAAAAGTATCTTGATGAATTCTTCTCCTGAGTTACTGGAAGGTCACAGGCAGCCCTGTGGTTCTCAGCTCAATTCTGCCCAAAGGAAAACTAGAAATGTAGAATTATATAAGAAACTTGGGAGGAAGCAATAAGGAAGAAATAACTACCGTCAAAGGGTAAAGGAGGAGGTGGCGGTGTGGATACTTAAATGTCTTTGAGACGTAGAACAAAATTAGCCTACAGACTAGCACAACAGCATGGGACTTTATTGCTCACACAATGGAAGAAAAGGCTAGGGAGAGGTCAGGGCTCATGTTCTGTTTCTTTGCATTTCTGGAGCTCAGCTTTCTCCGTTTTGGATTCAGCTTCAAGCCAGCCTTCTCACAGTCTCAAGGTACTCAGGCATCCCCCTGCTGTCTGTTCTGTTGAGGACAGAGAGGGAGACCTAAGCATTGCATCTTTTGGGCTGACTCCTGCACTACTTTCTGGAACATGCCACATGTGATTGGCTTGTGCTTGGTTACGGAAGTGATCAGCCAGCGGCAGGAGGAAGAACCATGATCCATTTAGACCAACCAGAGCTTACAAAGCAGGAAAGGCAGGTCTGACCACATGGTGTTACCAGGCAGCTGAGAGGAGGAAGGTACAGGAAACAGCCATTAGCCATTAGCTGTTTTTCTCTGTGTCCTGAGGAGAATCTCTAAAGTCATCCCATTACTCCCCTTGGTCTAAAGTTAACAGTAGACTCATTCATGCCTTAAAACAGTGGTTTTCAACTTGTGGGTCGCTACCCCTTCAGGGGTTGCATATTAGATATTTACATTACAATTCATAGCAGTAGAAAATTTCAGTTATGAAGTAGCAATGAAAATAATATTTTTTTGTTTCATTTTGGTTTTCCAAGACAGGATTTCTCTGTGTAGCCTTGGCTGTCCTGGACTCTGTTTGTAGGTCAGGCTGGCATCAAACTCACAGAGATCCGCTTGCCTTGTCTCACCTAGTGCTGGGATTGTTAGGCATGTGCAACCGCATCCGGCTAATGAAAATATGAAAAGAATTTTATGCTTGTGGGTGTCGTCACAGCGTGAGGAACTATATTAAAGGGTTGCAGCGTTAGGAGGTTCGAGAACCACTGCATTAAAGGCTTAGGATGAACCTTTTTTAAAGTACAGTTCAGGCAAATAAAAGTATTTTTCTGGGGGCTGGAGAGATGGTGCAGAGGTTAAGAGCACTGGCTGCTCTTCCAGAGGTCCTGAGTGCAATTCCCAGCAACCACATGGTGGCTCACAACCATCTATAGTGAGATCTGGTGCCCTCTGCTGCCTTCTGGAATTCAGGCACATATGCAGGCAGAACCCTGTATACATAAATAAATAAATAAATAAATCTTTTTTTAAAAAAAAGTATTTTTCTATAGAGCAGCTTTACCCATCAAGGGAGTGAGCCCTGGACCCGGTGCTATGCTCCGAAGACCTGAAATTCCTTTTTAGACTTGTTTATATCATTTCACATGTATAAGTGTTTTGCCAGCACGAATGTATGTATGTACACCCTGTGCATTCCTGGTGTCTGTGGTGGCCAGATGAAGCATCACACTCCTGGAACTAGAGTTACAGATGGCTGTAAGTGGCCGTGAGGTGGCTGGGAGCAGAGCCTGGGTCCCTACAAAAACAAGTGCTCTGAACTGCTGGAGCATCTCTCTGTCCCCGGAGCTCTTTAAAGATTTTTTTTTTCAGGTGTGATATCATTTATCCTATTGCTTACTATGACAGTGCTACTTCAAAATTAACTGGCAAAGTAGTTCTAAAGTGCTCAGGATTCAGGGTTTGTACTCCAAGACTGCAAAAAACCAAGCATGGTGGCATGTGCCAGTAATCCTGGTACTAGAGATATGGAGACAAGAGGATACTTCTAGCTCACAGTCCACCACTGAGGGAGTCAGGGAAGAAACACAAGGCACGATACCTTGCTATCCCAAGCAGCATCACCTCCATCCAGGGAAGTGCTGCTTGCTAGCTGACTCACTTCAAGCACCTTACTAACAGAACTACATTCCCCATAAGTATATTTGTAACATAATTTTGACCCTTTTCCCATTTAGTAATAACCTCTACTGTTTAATTTAAATTGGGGTGAGGGTTGGTGGAGGGATGGCTCAGTGGTTAAGAGCACTGGCTCTTTCAGGGGACCTGGGTTTTAGTCCCAACACCCATATGGTGGCTCGCAACCATCCATAGCTCCAGTTTCAGGGGGAACCAGTGTCCTCATCTGGCCTCCATGGGAACCTGCCTTATATTTAGTTCAGACATATATGTAGGCAAAAACAGTCCATACACTTAAGAAAAATTACAAAAACAATAATTGAAAGCAAAACATCTTCATGGCCTATGCCTGAATCTAAGGAAGGGACTAATGGGTTCAAGGTCAGTCTGGGATACATACATACATACATACATACATACATACATACATACATGCACAGAAACATACATACATACATAAATGGGTAAATAAATAAAATCTTTAGAAACTAAGGCAAGCAGAATCAGGTTATGAAAAGATTTCTCCTAAAATACTTGGTCAAGGTTATCAGATGAGGCTACCCCTCTCCTCTCCCCTTGTCCTGTCCACGCAAAGCTGATATGCTCTATGTCTGCACACTGAGAGGTGATTAGTTTTGCTAAAGCCAGGCTCAGTTCATTCTTCCCAGAGTTGGTCCTACTCTTCAGTGTGTGGCAGTGAGGAGGTCAGAAGAGAAGCTAAGGTGTCCCAGGTTCTCCCCACATCATTCCAAGTCCTGAAATTCAACAGCGTTTCCCCTCTCGATCTTTCCCCAGCAGGGATAATCCAGGGCTGCCTGGGGGTTGGTTACAGGGGTACCACAGAAGCCTGGGTGAGCGTGGAGAACCGGGGACCCGGAGGGGAGTGCTCCTCTCTTGCAGCGTCCTTTCTGAAGGGTCTTGCCGATGCAGCTGGAGACTGTACACAACTGTGGCATTCAACTTTCGACCAAAACCTGTTTATGTGTGTATGAGGACCTGTGTGCGCGCTTGTGTGTATGTGTGCAAGTGTGCTTCCGTGTGTGAGTGTGCCCATGAGTGGATGTGTGTGTTTGTGTATGTGTGTGTTAACTGCCAACGCACATGATGTGAGTAGAGGTCAAGGACGGCTTTCGGGAATTGGTTCTCTACTTCCACCGTGTGGGTTTTGGGTCTCCAACTCAGTTAGCTTTGGTGGCAAGTGCCTTTATCCACTAAGCCATCTTGTTGACCTCAGGGTATTTTTCTAGATAGAAAAATAATTAATACTTCTATACTCCATTTCACCTAACAATATGTTTTGGAGCTTACTTCATATTTGTCATACGGAACTGCCTTATTCCCTTTTACTATTCACTGCTGTTCAAAGATTCCATCAAGGGCTGGGGATGTAGCTGAGTTGGTTGTGTTTGCCTAGCATGCAGGAAGTCCAGCATTCAACCCCACCATCCATATGATCCCAGCACTTGGGAGGTGGAAGTAGGACAATCAGGAGTTCAAGGTCATTCTCAGCTATGTAGGGAGTTTGAAGCCAGCCTGGGCTGCAGGATATACCATCATCATCAACAAACAAACTACAGAGAAGATTCTATTGTTTAGACATATGTAATCAGATTCCTACTAATGGTTGTTTATATCACCATATCTTTTATCCAGTCTTTTATCAATAACAGAGCTTTCATGAAAATAGTAGGAACTGCCCAAGCATTTCTCTCACTGTCTCTATTTTTAGCACATGCTTTGTTATGATATATTTGCATGTTACATAATTCACTCTAAGTTTTAATGCAATGATTTTGTTTTAGTAAACTTACCAAATAGGTAACTATCACCATATATTTTGTCACAAAGGATTTCTTGGACACATTTAGTGTTTAAGGAGATATTATCTATATATACTTATTGTACATAAATGAGCTTTGTTACGACAGGTTAAAACATGTATATTTCATACTTTGCTCATGTTCAATCCTCTGTCACCCTTTGTTTTGCCCTCTCTTTTTTCCCACTGGTCCCCTGCTCTTGCCAAATAGTCCTCCTTCTACTTTCATGTTTCATGTGTGTGTGTATGCATTAACATCTATATTGACAACTGATAGGTGATAGATGATAGATAGATAGATAGATAGATAGATAGATAGATAGATAGATAGATAGTCAATTAGTCTTCTTCCTACTAGCAGCCACTAACCAACCTTGTGTCCCCACTGCTTCCTTTGGATGTTTCATATATGGAGTCATATTCTGTAGCTTTTGGGCCTGACTTCCTTTGCTGAGTATGATGAGAGTGTTCTGAGGTTCATCCATGTTACCTCATATACATCCTTTGTTCCTCGTGCTACTCCAGTGCATGCCCACATCCCTACATCACATTCGCCAGTTGGATAGTCTGGTCGTTTCTGATTTTTGGCTACTCTGAATGATTCTGCAAATGCAGTTCGCGTGAAGCTTTTGTGGAGATGGATGTTTTCGTCTCCCTTGGCAGTGACTGTTAGGTGTAAAACTGCTAGCTCAATAGATAGATTTATGTTTAACTTCTTAAGCGGCCTAAATTGTTTTCCGAAATGTTTTTACTGTCTTTACACTCCATTGGGGAGACAAGGGGGCTACCGCCGTTCATTTCCACATTCTCACTGGCATACAGCCCTCCTGGCGGATGAGTGGCACCTTCTTACAGTGGCTCTGATCTGGGTCTTCCTAATGACTAAGGATGCCGAGCATCTTTTCGCAGATGTGTTTTCTCACCTTTGTTTTTCATGTACACTTAACATTATACCCAGGAGTGAACGTGACAATCTAGTGCTAACTCACCCAGGCCCCTTTCACATTGCAGCCCTGTCACTTTCAGTTTATGAGAGAGGCTTGTTACACAGCTCTTAAAAGGTAACTAATCATGGGGTGTGGTAGCACTCAAGCCTGTGATCCTAGCACTTGTGAGGCAAAGGCAGGAGGATATTGAATTTGAGGTCTGCCTGGGCTACAAGGTGATACGCTGTCTCAAAATAAACAAATAAACAACAAACGAAACAATAAGTTACTTTATGCTTCCAAATAATGATGTGTGAAGTGGGAAAAGCATACATGTAAGAGTCTTGATGTGAGGATCAAATGTGGTCACATCTGTAGAGTGCTTACCCTTGGAACTGCGCATGGTAGGTGCCAAACATCCTCCCTGAGGAGTGTAGGGGACAGGATCTTTCTCTTCATGATCCTCCTGCTGCAGCCCCCAAGTTAAATCCCCAAACATTATCTATTCCTGGGCATGCCCACCGCTCTCTGAAATGTCCAGAACCCCTTTGGGGAGGGTACTTCCCCTAACATGGGACTGAGTATTAAGGGACAATGGGTATAGTGTCCAAAAGATTAGTAACTCAGCAAATTCAGGACTGGACCTGCCATTGGATTAGATGGGTAATCAACTGACCCTGCCTCTGCCACAGTGAAAAGACACTCTGATGACTGGCTCTCCTGCCAGCTCTGTGAGGTGAGGGCTCTTCCTGTGCTCTGTGTATGGGTGTGAACTCTTCTTTGATCTTGCTGATGACAGCCACACCCCCAGCTCTCTGTGTCGAGCCAAAATAAACCTTGGCCTTTCTCAGGTGTTTGAAATGCCCCCCCCCCCAACCTGCCTATAGACGCATACTTTCTCTCTACCAACTTGCATAAAAGACATCGTTTTTATAATTTTGCAGACATTAAACCCAAAGCTACAGATATTAGACAACACTCGCACAGTGCTTATTTTGACATTCGGATGACCTTTATACTAATGTAAATAGTACTGTGTTTACTTTCTACCTCTCCAACTCCTTCCACGCCTTGCTGTTTCCCCCTCTTGTTTAATTATTAGTGTGTGTGTAAAGCCTCCCAAGTGGTCATCTCTAAACATGTATATTATATGTACTTTTTAAGGGAATAAATGTATGTATTTAGGATCTGTATAATTAAAAGCCTGCATCACTTTTTTAAAGTAAGAAACTTTCTCTGAACCACACAGGAAAAAGAAAGATAGGAAAGAGAAGGATTGCGGTTCTGAAGTTCTTTTGGGTTAACATGCTATTTTTCTTTAGGTCGATTTCTAAGCCCAGCTACGGCTCCCTCCACCAACGCAGCATTAATTGGTCCCCTTTGGCACATTCAGTATTCACTGTCATCTCTAGCACAGAATGGTGTGTCATCCTCACCTTCAGAGCAAGCCACGAAACATGAACCACAGCCCGACTTAGCTGTCCTTCTCCTTCAGAGAACAGTCAGTGCCCAGTGGCTGAGAGGCACGGTAACTAACCCAACCTCGTGACTCAAACACACTGTCATGTCAGTGTTTTCACGTGTGGGGCAGAGCTGACAGGAAGTGGTCACCTCTGGAGGAGCTGCAGCTGACGCACAGGCTCACCACCAGCCCAGCTTCGTGAGCTCCTGCTTTCCACCTAGCCCCCAGCAGTGGTCTTAGATAGGGGTGGGAGGAAACTTGCTCTACAAATCACTTTCTCAGCGAACCCGTTCAGGAGACCTGTTCCCTGTTTACCTGTTAGTTGGTATATCACTTAAAAAACAGCAGCACTGTGGTAACCCACAACAGAAAAAGAAACTCATGAAAAAGCAGTTTTACTATTGACGGTTAGTTTTACTAATAGCGGATTACAATTACACAAACTAATCATGCAGCAGAGCCTTAGGAGGTAGCTGACGTGGGTCCTGATCCTTACACTGCTGCCATTGCCCTGCTGACAGGTGAGGAAACAGGCTCCATACTTTGCAGAGCTGTGTCTACGTTTGTTCCTGGCAGCCTGGGTTTGGTCCAGGAGCCTAGGATGCCTCCTGCCCAGGAGAGCACTTTCCAGCTGTGAGATGCCCCAGACTCATTGACTAAGTCTGTAGGAATGTGGAGAGTCAAGGTAGTCCTCTTTCTTGCCAACAGTGGTTCCTAACAAGGATTGCAGAGTGGCCTAAAAAGGTAATGCCATTCAACAGCATGCATTAGAGGGTGGACAAACTTGACAACGTGATGCTAAAGGGAAGAGCCTGATTATACAAAGTGTCCAGAAGAGGCAGATCCACAGAAATAGAAAGTAGCTGAGTGATTACTGAAGGCTGCGTGGACAGGGACTGGGTGTGGAAATGGTGAAATGGGGAGATGTGAGGTTTCTTTTGGGGGTGATGGCACGTTCTAAAATCGATTGTGGTGATGATGGTTGCACAAGCTAGTTATAATGAAAGTCACAGAGTCATAACTTTTCTGTGGGTGAAGCATGTGGTATATTAATTATCTCATTACAGATGTGTTTAAATATCACCCTGGGTCACCAAGTCACAGGGCGTGGCATTTCCAACTTGAAGCCACAAATTCATAGCTTAGCCAGCTCTTGTCTCTTCCCTGTGCCGTGTCAGAGAGCTCGCATGAACACATGCATGGAATTTGCTAGGTTATTGCAAAATGTCATTTTGAAAATGGGGTCTGGGCAGGCAGAAGACTTGCTTGACAGGTCCAGGGCAGAGGTTTGATATGCAGCACTGCAAAATGAAATTCGAGGTGAAAATACAGAAGGGATTTAAATCTGTTCTTTCTGCCACATGCATACCTCTAACTCTAAAATTATCTCCTCATTAATACTGAGCAATATCAACTTGGAAATATTTTTTAAATGATTTATTTATTTATTTTTATTTGTTATAATTTATTCACTTTGTATCCCAGCTGTGGTCCCCCTCCCTTATACTCTCCCAATCCCACCTCTTTTCTTCTTCTCCTCCTGTGCCCCTACCCTAGTCCACTGATAGGGGAGGTCCTCCTCCCCTTCCATCTTGACCCTAGCCTATCAGGTCTCATCAGGACTAGCTGCATTGTCTTCCGCTGTGGCCTGGTAAGGCTGCTCCCCTCAGGGGGAGGTGATTAAAGAGCCAGCCACTGAGATAATTTAGAGACAATCCCTGCTCTTACTAGGGAACCCTCTTCGACACTGAGCTGCCATGGGCTACAATGTGAGCAGGGGTTCTAGGTTATTTCCATGCATGGTCCTTGGTTGGAGTATTGGTCTCTGCAAAGACCCCTGGGCCCAGATTTTTTGGTTCTGTTGCTCTTCTTATGGAGAGTTCCTGTCCCCTCCAGGTCTTTCCATCTCCTCCTTCTTTCATAAGATTTCCTGCACTGTGCCCAAAGTTTGGCTATGAGGAACTTGGGAATCTTAAATACATCTTTCAATTAAAAAAAAAAACAAAACAACTCAAACCAAATCCACAGCTCTGGGTTCTACGACCATCCTGAGCCTCTAGCGAGGAACAACTAAGTCCGTTGCTGTTGAAGAGCTGGTCTTCTTCTGCCTGTTCTGCAAAGATGCGCTTTTCAGCAGCGTGAGGACAGTGTACCCCAAGTAAGCAGTGTGGGGATGATGTGTCCCCACTCATCTTCCTTGGTTCTTTGCTTACTCTGGACTATTCATTACTGCAGTAAGTTGACAATGCTCACCACCCTCTCTGACTCTGTCTTTCTATCTCTCCTTTCCTCCTTCCTTTTTTTCTTTCCCTCCTTCCTTTTTCTCTTGTTTCTGTCTTTCAGTGTTGAGGACCAGACCAAGGGTCTCTCATGTGACAGACAAGTGTTCGACCATGGAGCTACACTTTCGCCTTCAAGTTTTCTTTAAGCATTCTCTTTCTCATAAAATATGAATTATAAGAATTTTCAAAAATTCAAAAAAAAAATGAAACTTTTAAAGGTACTTTTTTCTGCCTAGATGGCAAACTGTTCCATTATATATTACTATGACCTCAGAAATATATACATGTTTCACATCGTGGGTTTAACTATTCTTTAGATCAATTTTTGGGAAGAATAAAGTTTTGTATGTTCTGAAAATGTAGACTTTTTTCTCTAAATGAGATTCTCTAACTCTTGTTTGCATAGCATCTGCAGTATCCTGGGCATTGTTAAGTAACCTAGAGATGTTTGGAAGTACATGAGGATATATGTACAGGTTATGTGCAAACACTATGCCATTTTCTATAAAAGACTGCAGCATCCTCAGATTGCAGGACGGCCCTGGTAACAATCCCAGGAGAAAACGGAGGGAAGACTGGCAGAATAAGAATTGAATTTGAGCTTTATAGCAATAGGTGTAAACTCCTCAGCCAGTGGGTGCTTGCGCTAATCTGGAACAGAATTTCAGGGTAATTATTTTCCTGTCCTGGGCAATTAATTTGCCATCTATACTGAGACAGGCTCACCTGACTTTTAAATGAGTTAATGTAATGTGTTACTCAGGGACCCCAGATGCTTCAGGCTCCCCACATCTGTATTTATAGAAGTCCTGTAACAAAAAAAATTGGAAATGCGGTTTCAAATCCCAAAAGGACTCATAATTGGAAAGTACCCTTTCTTCAAGCCTTCTTTCCCACTTCCTCTGACAGGTCTGAGCAGCTGCTGGCCATGTCACACTTCTCTTCCAGCCCAAGTGTTCATGACTTTTCTTGCTTTGTGATGCTAACATGCACCACCTTCAGCTCGGCAGCATTTTTTACCCATAAAATGAATCAACAGAAGCGCAGGCTTAGGCACAGACTTGCTTCCTGTGGCGGAGGGAAGGTGGCAGGGAGTCCTCTTAAATGAGGGCCTTTACCTGGAGGTGGTGAGACTGCAGACAGTTTTGTCAAGGAATCCTTACCATATCTAAACTAAACAGAACATCTTGAGATGAAGGAGATACCGAAAACTTCAACAATAGCTGGAGGGGCCTTAGACGGCATTCTTGAGTAGTAGCATGTCCAGCCCTTAGGAGTGGAATGTCTGGGGAGGAATGCCTACTATGTGGAGCCACACAGGAGCCCGAATCTAGGTCTTCATGCCAGAGCTGAAAGGCTCTTTTGTTAGTTTGAGATTCTGCTCTTGCCACCCTTAATCCTGGTCCTACTTGAACAGGGAGGCTCTCAGTCCTCTAGTGATGGGTCCTGCCAGCGAGGCAGAGGTTCTTCCACACTGTGAGGTCCCTTTGCACTTGCTCTCCTCTCCCCTCCTCCCCTCCCCTCCCCTCCCCTCCCCTCCCCTCTCCTCTCCTCTCCTCACTCCTGCTCATCAAAGGCTGTGTGGACGGCAGTGAGACCTTTGGCCAACGCTAGGGCACCTTTCACTGGGTGTTAGACAGTCTGAGAAACCAGGAGGAAAGGATGGGAACTGGTTTTAATGGTGAAAGGGTTGACATCCAGGCCACCTAAGATGGGGGCTGGGTGTTCATGGTGCAGAGGCTGACATCCAGGCTGTCTTATGCCTCCAGGACCCCTAGGCTGACCATTTACAGTTGCTAACCCCTTCTTCTCCATTCTTCCTCACCACAGTACTGTGGCTCTTACCCTCTTTCTGAGCTCCGTGGTGTTTGAGGGTTGAAAGCAGAAGTGGGTTACTCCTGTTTGGATAGAATCAGTTGGGATTTTAAGGCTCAGGCCTCTGTGAAAGACCACTTTGGCGGGAGCTACTGACATATGTCTGTCGGTAGCATAGGAAAATCAGGTCCTTTGGGTTCAGACCCACCTTCATTCCCAGGGATACCTCAGATATGTGCACGCTGGGACTGGTGTTGCTCCAATGTCAGCCTGCATAGTCCTTAAGAGAGGCAGCCTTCAGGGTAGCAGTCACTTGCTGTGATATCTTCAGCAAGCTGATGGAACTCCCTGAGCCTCATGCTTCTCATGTATGTGATATAAAAGGCATCAATGTCCATTCTTTAGTTGACTTAAGACACATTAAGTGACCTGACGCTGCCTGATGACAAACAGTATGTGATGCCTGTTTCTACCAAAGAAATCATGCTTGCTCAAAATTGGGAGCCCAGACCCTCCCCTTTCCTCGGGTACCTGTCTGGTGCTCACAAGGGTCAGTAGTTTCCAAATTTCACGTCTCTCCTACTGAGAGATTGGTTTTAATGCAGTCAACTCCATATATATATATATATATATATATATATATATATATATATATATATATCTCAAGATCTTATTCAAACTTGCTGTGTAGCCAACAATGACCTTGAATTCCAGATCCTCCTGTCCACATCTCCACACTGGTTATGTGATGTTGGGGATGGAAACCAGGACTTTGCCCATGCCAGGAAGGCACTCTATTAACTGAGCTGCATTCCCAGCCTGCATAGAGAGAAGAGAGAGCCAGAATAGAGGACTCATGGGCTTCTCTCTCAGCGTGGCTCTCCTAGCTCTGTGATAGTCCCACCTCTGTTCAGTTTGTGGCTCTCAGGCAGGGCTGTCCAACTGTACCTCAAGGGATACTTGACATTGCCATGGGAGGATGTGATGTGCTAGGCTTTTAGTGGGTGGGCATCAGGAAGCCTGTAAACTATCTTGAGATTGTAAGGTGGCCCCTCAACACGCCATCCCAGCAGCTCTCTGGCTCAGGAGGGATGCTGAGGATCCGCCTTGGCCTCTTGGCTCAACCTGCAGGTGGGCAGCAGATCCAGACCACATAGCTTCTGGGATTCCCAAGGGGGTCGGAGAACTTGCAGAACATACAGTGATGGTGACCTTGTTTGTGTTTCAGATCACGTGGCATGAAAGAATGACAGACCCAGGCTGCCTTCAGAGGCACACACTATGTTTTTTATCAACGTTACTTTCCCAGAAGGTTCCGGAGACGTCTGATGTTGTGCTTCGATGCATGATAGCTGGTAATAACCCCATAGACTAGTCACTACTCACCCTAGACTAGCATCCTAGCCTAACCTAGCTACCCACAAAACACTCCCCCTCCCCCCCTCCCCCGTCTCTCTGCAGACCAAGTTTCTTGGCTCAAAGACAATGAAAATAACATTTGGGAAAAATTGTTCTGAGTAATTAATTGATTAAGCAACTAAATCCTTTCTTTCTTTCTTTTTAAAAAGAAATTAAAAATTTCTTTATTTTCCTAGGTAACGGTCTCGATACTGAATGATTTTCCTCATCTCACAGCTCTTAGTTAGGCAACCCTCTCACTGGTTGATTTTCAGATACTCTGTGCTTCATTTGCTGTGGCCTACAGGAATGGCTTGAGTAATTTTACTTCATAAAATCTGTCATTTTTAAACCAAGGTTGGCTAAATTTGTCTCCCATTGCCACCATCCTCAAGCATGCTAGCAAACAAAGAACAAGTTACAACTAAAGTAAGATGTGCCAGAGGAGGGAAGGCCAGGGATGGGGACTAGCCCTGGACTGGAGAATAGAACACTCAGAGTTGATGATCGGGCGTTAATGACCCAATGGTAAAAGGGTTTCATGAAAAGAAAGTAAGGGGGCAGAGAGATGACTTGGATGTTACAAAAGCACTTGGAGCATAAACACGACAACCGTGTTTAATCCCTGAGTCCTGTAGCTGAAGGCAAAAACTGACTCATGAAGTTGTCCTCTGACTTCTATGAACATGCTGTTGCACTCTCAACACACACACACAAACAAACACACACACACACACACACGGAGTGGTGGGGGGAAGGAGGGGGAGAAATGGAGACAGAGACACAGAGATAGAGAGGTACAGAGATGAGAGAAAGAGACGTATATCAAAGAGAGGGGAAGGGACAGATACACATACACACCTATGCACACAAAAATGAAGAAACACACAGTAATTTGACAGAGAAGTGGTATTTTATCTACATGGACCGTTCTCTTCTTTCTTAGATTGTACCTCTACCCCTGAAAACATGAAGGCGCTGCACCAGGGCTGTTTCCTTAGGGCAGAGAGAAATCACTTACCCCCTCATCTTCTCCTAACTCAAAAGAGGAGGAGAGCTGGCCAGAGAAATGACTATCCTTTGTTAGCAGAAGTCTTTGGTTTGGGGCTGGGATACCCGTCCATACTCAGCTGCCTTTCTCAGCGCTCTTTGGTGATTGGTCATTTAGATGGAAGGAGGAACCCCAGTTGACCCTCATTCTTCTGAGAGAACCCCTACGTGTTTAGACAGATACCGGTCCTCACACATAGTAGCCAGATCATTCTGAATGGATGAGGCAGTGACTCACAGAGAGGTTCAAAAACAAGGGAAGGATGGCTCAGCGGTAGATGCTTGCCTAGCATGCCTAAGACCCCAGGCTCCATCCTTAGGGTTGGAAAATAGGGAGGAAGGAGAAGTTTCAGGTGAGGTTTCCAGGAGAAAAGAGAACCTTCTACAAGGTACAAGATGCCACTTCCCTACGCATGTCTCAGTTCTGGCTGATGGTTCTGGCTCAGACTGTGCACAGGGAAAAACCCTGGCAGCCATCTGGAAACTGGAGGACAGAAACCATTCCTGATCAGTCTGGATGAGTAACTGGAGGTCACCATGTTCCAGGGGCCAACTGTCACGTACTTCATATACATTCTCCAGGAAAAAGCCCCTCATACACAAAAAAGGAGGAATTCTGCGCTTCCTAAGCAGCAGCTGGAAGAAGCTGGCTGAGGCTGAGTGAGGGGTTGTGAGACCAGGAAGAACAGGCAGAAATGAGGTCTGACAGCCCCTTCTTCTGGTGGTTTTCAGGGTCACTCCTCTTGATGGTTTCCATCTGCCCATAGGAGGCTGAGGCTGCTGGGACAGGGTATGTCCTTGCATGTGGGCCTCTCTGTTCTTAGCCTTGGGGGCAGCTGCTCAGGCACCTACCTGGAGGAAAAGGTAGGACAATCCCAGAGCTTTGGAAAAGAGCATGCATAGCCTTAGCATGAAGACAAGGAACTGGGAATGGAGAATTCTTGGGCTCTGCTCCCATCTTCCTGACCACTTTTATCTCCCTATCCTTTCTATAGCCTTGGAAGAACAGGGACTTCTTTTGGGGGCTCTCTGGGTTGTTTGAGAAAAGTTAGATAACAAGGAAACAAAACTCAACTCTGTTCCTGGTATAAATTTAGAATGGTATGTTGTTTTCCCATACTGAACTTTGCTTCCTGTATAGACAGGTCATTTAATAATTCTTGGTAACATGGAGAGTAGTGAAAAAGCTCTTTGGGACACACTGGAAACTTCCTTGCCTAGCAGCATAAAAGAAAAAATTCCTACTGTGTGGGTTAAATTCCTCCATTGGCTCATTAGCATCACACCAGTTACTGATCACCAGAGAGGAATGAACCCTTCTAAAGGAAAAAAGTGTGGGTGTGCCAGAGTTTGTGATGATCTCATCCACATGTACATAAGACCTGCCTAAAAGATTGATGCTCCAGGCTTTTCTTTAGGGAAAAAAAAATGGCATTTTTATTCTTGTCCCATTCAAGCAGCTAACCAGGCTCAACCCTGCTTAGCTTCTGAGATGGAGCATGTTCAGGGTGGCATGGCGATAGACACAGTAGAGTTCTTTTTTTGCATTATATTTATTTTATTTATTTGTGTGTATGTGTGTGTGTGTGTGTGTGCGCACTTAATATTTGCATGCCACAGCTCACAGGTAAGGTCAGAGGGCAATCTGTGAGAGTTAGTTTTCTCCTACCATGTGGGTCCCATGGTTGGAACTCAGATTACCAGGCTTGGTGGCAAGTGACTTTACCCACTGAGCCACCTTGTAGGCTTCTTAGAGACATTCAAAAAAATCTAGTTTGTTCTTCCAGGTTCAGGTTTAAGCACTATTAATGTATAATTTTCCAATGGGCTTGCGGTACGGCCCTTGCCTAGTGTCTTAGTTAGGGTTTCCATTGCTGTAACAAAACATCATGATCAAAAGCAACTTGGGGAGAAAAAGATGTGTTTCATCTTACAACTCTCAAGTCATGCTTGCCTGTTCCATCTCACTAAGGGAAGTCAGGGCACGAACTCAGGCAGAACAGGAACCTGGAGGCAGGAACTGAAGCAGAGGAGTTCCATGGAGGAGTGCTGCTTACTGCTCCTCATGGCTTGCTCAGCCTGCTTTCTTATAGAACCTAGGACCACCAGCTGAGAGATGGCACCACCCACAATGGGCTGGGACCTTCCATATCAATCATCAATTAAGAAAATGCCCATAGGCTTTCCCAAAGGCCATACTGGTGGGGGTATTGTCTCAACTGAAGTTTCCTCTTCCAAAATAATTCTAGCTTGTATCGAGTTGACATAAAACATGCCAACACTCATAATATGTGCAATATCCAGCACATCACACATAAAAATGTAATTTTCAAAAAGGTAGGGTGAGCGTCTCAAAAGATGCCTTAGAATCAGTGGTTCTCAACCTGTGGGTTGCCATCTTTTTGGGCCCCAAAAGACTCTTTCACAGGGGTCGCCTCAGACTGTCAGAAAATACAGACATTTACATTATGATTCATAACAGTAGCAAAATTGCAGTTATGACCCAAAACTGTAACACCAGCTCCAGTGGCACCCCCCTGCCCTCCTCGGGAATTGACACGCATGTGCACATGCCCAGATACAAACACATAACTAAAAATAAAGATAGATCTTCAAAAGAAACAAAAGGTAAAGTGATCTCTGTGCAAATATGAAATTAACAAATTATTCAATTCATTAATGAGTTAAAGAACTAGAGAACTAAGAACTAAGTTAAAGAACTAAGCCTGAGAAGCTCCATATTTAAAAGGATTTTAGGAGAACATGAATGGGTTGGGTACAATACCACTTAATATCCTACGAGGCAGCAAAACCTTACAGTGTTATCTTTCCTCCTAGGCAGATATTATTTGCATCTCTGTTGGCTAAAACTTGCAAGATGACATATAAGTTCCCCAAATCTAGGAATTTTCTTTCATATGCATTAATGTGATGGGGTCAGATCCCTTGGAATTGGCATCACAGACAATTGTGAGCTGCCATGTAGGTGCTGGGAACTAAGCCAAGGTCCTTTGGAAGAGCAGACAGTGGTCTTAACCACTGAACCATTTCTCCAGCCAAATCTAGGAATTTTAATCAGTCCTACCACTGAGTAAAACAAACTCATTTTTCATGGTCAAGGCTCTTGGATGAGACTTTGACCCCATATAACGCTGAAAATCAAATACCACCCATATCTTTGTCCACTGGATACTTTTTAAAAAATTGACCTTCACTTCTAATAATATATTTTAAAGTTTTTTTTTTTATCACATTTTATTTCTTTTGGGTGTATGTGTCAGGAGGTACATGCATACCACAGAATGCATTCGGAAGTCAGAGGTCAGAGGCCAACTTCTGGCAGCCAGTTCTTTCCTTCCACCATGTGGGATCCAGGAACCAAACTCAGGCCATCAGACTTTGGTGGCAAGTGCCTTTATCTGCAGAGCCATCAAAGGTTTGCAGGATTATTTTATTTTGGATAATTTTTAAAAAATGGTTTCTTGTATTAGAAACAGCATTTCTTTTATTCTGTACTCATTCCTAGGCCTTCTTGTTCATTAACATTTAAAGCTTTAGAATTTTTTAAAAAAGTACTTAAATTTTTTTTTTTTTTTTTTTTTTTTTATCATTAGGTCAGCCCAAGCCAGAGGTGACTTGGTATAAGAATGGCCAAGCCATAGAGTCAGGAGGCACCATTTCCAGTTTTGAGTTCTTTGAGAACCAATATATTCACTTGCTACATCTTTCCTGGTAAGTGGCTTGGCTCCTGTGGACTGCTCCCTAACATCCTGTCTTGCATGCTGTGCTGGTTAGTGTGAGATCAGGCCAGAAGACTGGCTCGTGTTTGCTTCGGGAGTCCTGATCTTAGATGTTACTGGCAGGCAACAGCCAAAGGATCCAGCAGTGACTAAAGTGGTCCCTTTATTATCTGCAGATTTAATCAACCATGGGTTGAAGATATTTTTTAAAATCGCATTGGGACTGGACATGCTTTTCTTTATTCCCTACACAATAGTACACTAGTAAATTATGTATAATTTACATAGTATTAGGCCTTAGAATCAACGTAGGGGTGATTTGTACAAATAATATGTCATGTTACATAGGAACGACACTTGTGCATTCTCAGGGTTAGCTGTCCTGGAACTGAGTTCTCCCTAGGATACTAAGGGGTAACTATATTCATTGAGCTCAGTAACTATTTCGCCTTCTCTAGTTTGCCATTCATAGAGTTAAACTATCTAGAATGCCAAGTCATTTTCCTTCATTAGATGAAGGAAAAGTCATTAGACGAGTTTGTTTGTTTTTTTCTAATCTAGTTGTCTCTGGAAAGTTGAGAAAGCATGATAAGATTTCAGCACTGCCATCCAACCTTCCCTATTAGACGAAGGAAGTAGAGGTGACTGACCAGAAACCACAGCCAGCAGGTGAAGGGAGTAGGGATTAAAACCAACGTTCAGGCTTTATTTTTAGGAAGTAGAGGCAGAAGGACCAGAAGGTTCAGGGTCAGCCTGAGCTATTGAGATCCTGCTCTCCTATTTGGAAAAAAAAAAAAAAAGTAGTAACAATCCAGTACAGTATTTTTTTAGATCTTTTTTTGTTTCACCAGGAGATATTTGATTACATGAAACACAGTCACTGGATATGTAGACAAGATGTGAATTGCTTTGTTGGAAGCTGCTGGGACATCAGTATTCTTGGTCCCCGTAATAGCTACCTTTCTCACTGGTGTGATAAGATACCCATGGGAAGAAACATAAGCAAATACGGGTTTGTTCTGGCTTACAGTTTGAGGGGATACATTCTATCACAGGGGACAGGAAGGCATGGAAGATGACCCAGTAGTCACGAGACATCTGTAGTCAACAAACATAGGATGGACAGGAAGGGTGAGTGATGAAACCTCAATACTTGTCTCCAATGACCAGTTTCTTTCAGCAAGGCACCACTTCTTCTAGGTTCCATAACCTTTCCAAACAGTTTCAGCAAATGGGGACAAAGTTTTCAAACACATGAGCCTAAGGGAGATATTTTACACTCACACCTCCCTATTCCCCAGTGTTATTGAATTGGTCTTGGTGCCCAAAGCAGCTCTGAAGAGGCTGGCATTCCTGCAGGCATGGAGATGACTGGCAGGCGTGAACGTGGGCCAGCAGGCCTGGGTCTGAGGCAAAGCAAGACTTGAATTTGAATTAATTTCCTTGCTCTGTGACCTTGGTCAGTTGCTTACCCTCTCATTTTCTTTGTCTGCAAAAGGAAAGTATGACTAAGAGAATGAAATATTTTGGTGCTTATAAAGTTTTATGAGGTAAGCTTAGACAATCATTAGCTTATTTTCTTTTTTGTATGTTTTTATCTTGTCTATTTATTTTGTATGCTCATGTGCCATGGCACACAAGTAGAAACAGGGAACAGCCTGAAGAGTCAGTCTCTCCTTCTGACAGGTGGGCCTAGAGACTGAACTCAGGTGAGCAGGCTCCTTTACCTGCAGAGCCATCTATCTCTCAGTCTAGCTTTCTCGTCACTCATGTACCTCTCTGTTTAAAGTAAGGGCAAAGACCATCTCACCCTGGTGAATTCTTGTGACTCACAGTCTACCAAGGCTGCCGTTCAAGCTAGAGAGTATTCATCAGATTACCCAGCAGGCTTTGTAACTAATGCTAACCATGGAGGCAAATAACAGTGTACACCCTCACACAGCACGGAAGACAGGCCGTAAACTAATGGAGCCATTCTCCCCTCACCATGTCAAATGTATCTAGCAGACAATTTGGATAAATTGTCATTCGTGCCTCTGGAGCGTGGCTCGGGACTTTCATGCTTCCTCACTCCAGTCTGGCCAAGACCTCTCCTTCTACATGGCCATCTCAGTTAGTGTAATCCACCTTAGGCTCAGAGGCAGTTCCCGGAACTCATGGCTCTTTTCAGCCTTAAGCATAATAAAAATAAATACACCTTTTAAAGTACATATACTTTTGTTATTCGTTTATATAGATCAGTATTTGCAAACTGTTTTTAAAAATAAAGGTCCAGATAATAAAAACATTTTCTGTTCCACTCATGTGTTTAATTTCAGCACTTGGCAGGCAGAGGTGTTAGATATGTGAGTTTGAGGCCAGAAGGGTCAACATAGAGACTTTCAGGTCACTCAGAGCTACATAGTGAGACCCTGTCACGAAAAACAAAATAAGACAAAACAAAACAACCCAAACCCCAAAAAACAAAAATCAATAAATATTGTATGCTTTGCAAGTTACATGCCAAAACAGGCCACAGTAATTTAACTAGGCCACTACAGTGCAGAAAATAAAAGCCATAGACAGTATATTTTAAAGAACAAAAGAGCAGGGCTATGTTCTGATAAAACCTTACTTAGAGAGGACAGGCAAGGGGCCATATTTGAGGATCTCTATATATTTATATGTTTCCTACATTTGGTTAAAAAACTATTTGGAGACAGGCTGGCCTCAAATTCCTTATATGGCATGGGGTTTTGAATGAGAATGACCCCCACAGGCTAAAATTCTTGGTGCCCAGGTGGTAGAACTTTTGGGGGAACGGTTAGGTGTGGAGGAGGTGAGTCACTAGGAGTAGGCTTTGAGATTTTTAAAAGCTCATTCCTGGTTAGCCCTCTCTCTCTCTCTCTTTCTCTCTCTCCCCCCCCTCTCTGATTCATTCTTGTGGATCAAATATATGCTCTTAGCTACTGTGCCTGCCTGCCATGTTCCCTGCCATGATGGTCATAGACTCTAACCCTCTGAAACTGTAAGTAAGTCCCAATAAACTCTTTCTTCTGTAAGTTGCATCAGTTATGGTGTTTTGAGGTACTAGAGAAATAAGTAAGACACCAGGGCTCTGTGCATCCCACTGAGCTACATCCCATACTTGTTTTTTCCCCTTGAACACTCACTGCCGGCTTCTCAACCGATAACTTTTATTTTAACACTTAATAAAAATACTCACTCACATTTTGATCTTAAGATGAGCCACTTCTTTTAAGAATCGAGATTTTCTGTTAATGTTCTCATAGTTGTTATTTACACAGGACCAGGGTGCTGAGAGACACAAAAGGTCACAGGTCCCAAAGGCAGGTGGGCAGGCTGACATGGTAAAGAGACAACACAGAGAGGAGAAACTGAAAAGGAACTGGCACCCCAGTAGTACCAGAGACTCCCCATTATCTGCTCTGTGGCCCAGTGGGACAGGGCCTTTTGTAATATTGAAGATTTGTGTAATAGAATCTACATTTCAAGCTTCTGGCCTGCCATTTTGAAGAGTAGCCCACCCACTGGAAGACATATTTAGCTCAAAGAAAGGGAATGATGGTAGAGGAATATGACCATAGATATAGGCTCACTTTGCAACTTAGTAGTAAATATGCTGGGTATCAGCGACCTCAGAACATTCTGGCCCATTGACAGTGACTGGGGAGCTTTATAATTCCATTAACTTTGGGGTTTCACCCTTGACCAGTTAAATCTGAACCCCAGGTGATTCTGATGTGTGACTGAAGATTAAAAATGCTTTGCCTTCTAAGATGGGTATCTGTGAAGTAAATGACCTATGCCAAATGTATTAGATGCCACTTAGGAAAGTGAATGATATTTTATACCGTTCACCTTTCAAAGATTACAAGTCAATTGTTCTATCTAACATTAGCCTCAAAGTATTTTTCCATTGCTCATGCATGGTAATCCACCGGATTATGTCATAGGCTACCTGAATTTGGACTCGGGATCATTAAAAGTGATCGCAGTCTTGAGACAAACCTGTTTCTCAATGGCTTTGTGGGGTTTAGCAGACCCAATCAACAGTTCTACTCTGTAGTTTTAGTTAATTTTTTCATGGCTGTGACAAGACACCTAGCAGAAACAAGGGAGGAGGGATTTATCTTGACTTAGACTTTCAAGAGGACACAGTTCATCACAGAGGGGAAAGCATGATGGACCAGCATGGTCTGCCACCATGGAACCTTGTCGCTCACACCAGTTCTCACATCTTTATAAACAGGAAGTAGAGAATAGGACCAGGGCAGGGGTACAACTTTCAAAGGCCAGCTTCCAGTGACCACCCCTTCTTCACTTTCCAACTCCATGACACCATAACATTTAATACAGCATCATCTTGTGTTCAAACATATAGGTCTGTGTGTGGTGACTTTTCAGACTGAAACCATGTCAGGGAGAAACCACTCCCTGCTGTGTTGACTGATACTCGGCTTTTCCCTGTTTTCAGTACCTGTTGGGACTCCTTCTCTGCTCCCATCCCCAGCTGTCCTCAAAGTCTCCTTCTGGAAGAGATGCATCAGTGCCTACACAGCTACAGGTCAAGGGTGCTTGCCAAGGAACAGAGGCACAGAGCTAATAAAGTATCCGAGAGAGAAACACCAGTCATACCATTAACACCTGCATACAGCTTGAAAGGGCTTTCTTTTTTACTTTAAAGATATAGGAACTGGGAAGGGTGGAGGAAAACGCTGATGGGTGTTTTCCTACCTCATAGGGAAAGCAAATGGCACCAAGGTGTGCACAAGTAGGAAACCATGTGACCTTTTATGAATATAATTGAAAGATAAAAACCTGTCCAGGACCAACACCTAGAGAGATAGATCCTGTTCTCGTTAGGATTATCATCGCTGTGAGGAAACATTGAGGAAAGGGCTCTTTTGGTTTACATTTGCTCATCACTGTTCATCATCGAAGGAAGTCAGGATGGGAACTCAAACAGGGTAGGAACCTGGAGGCGGGACTTGCCATGGAGGGGCGCTGCTTACTGGTTTCCTCCTCATGGCTTGCTCAGCCTGCTTTGTTATAGAACCCAGGACCAATGGCACAGAGATGGCCCCACCCACAGTGGGCTGGGCCCTCCCACATCACTTACTAATTGAGAAAATGTCTCCAAGCTTGTATACAGCCTGGTCTTATGGAGGCATTTTCTCAATTGAGGCTCCTACCTCTCTGATGACACTAGCTTGTGTTGAGTTGACATAAATCCACCCATCACAGATCCCTCTTTGCCACAAGAAGTGTTTTTGTTGTTACTGCCCCCCCCCCCTTTTTCAGTTTTAATTTTTTAGATAGGGTCTCACTTTGCAGCTCTGCCAGGCATGGAACTCACCGTGTGGTCCAGGCTTGATTTTAAGTGAGATGAGAATGGAAGCAGCCCCTCCAGCATGCTCATTCACTCTGCTCTGACACTGACCGGCTGGGTTGGGGCAAGCCTAAAGGTTTCAAAAGAATGCTTACACAGAAGCCAGTGTCCCCAGTGTACAGGTGAATATTATCCTTGCAAATCTATATACACTTTAGAACCCTGGACTATAACCTCATTTGGAAATAACGTCTTTGCAGTTGTAATTGAGCTTATACAGGATTAGAGTAAGCCCTAACCTGATGACTGGTGTCCATATAAGAAAGGGAAAAGAGAGGACACAAACGGCCAGAGAAGATGAATGCTGAGAAAGAGGGGGAAACAGCTATAAGCTCAGAATTGCTCAAGACTGCCAGCAAAGCAAAGCAAAGGAAAATTCTTCCCTAGAGCCTCAGGGAAAGTCTGCCTTTGATGATACTTTGACCTTGGACTTCTAATCTCCAGATGCTTGAAAGAATAAATGCCTATTGTTTATTTCACCTGGTTTATGGAGATTTGTTACAACAGTCCTTGGAAACACATACATGGTACATCTGAGCAGTCAAGCAAGAAGAATGCTGCCCTTGGTCTATTTGGACATAGGGCAGCAGCTTCTTGTAACATAAAATTGGCTCCCAGAACAAACATGGAGTTTGTTCATGTCAGCTGGGAGTCATCTGCAGGTCAAAGTCCAAGAATATTTTCCAACTGTGCCCCAAACTGGACATTGTGCTACCTTTCTATCAATATAAATACTGACATATAAATACCAGAGACAACCAGTTTATAAAGTGAGAAGGTTTTGGCTCACAGCTTTAGAGGTTCTGGCCCATGACTGGTAGAGAGGCAGTATATTATGATGGAGTCCCCGGAACACATAGAGCCAAACCATTCACCTCATGGCCAAGGAGTGCAAGGGAGAGAGGAAGCACCTGGAATCCTATAATCACCTCCAGGGCGTGTCCCCAACACCCATAGGCATCTCCCACGACCTCCCGACTGTTTCTTCATGCTCATTCATGATATTTGAGCTAGTGTGGGGACTGGTTGGCCTGAAAGGTCCAAAATACTTTTACCCATATGTCTGGTAGCTGATAGCACTAGCTCTCTCCTCTGCACTGACTTTCATCCTCAAGGAGGCAGGGAGTGACTCTCGGGACAGGTAACAGAGCTACAGGGCCTCTGGTGCTCACTCCAACACCAAACCCATCACATTATTGTGGCCAAAGACAGACATGGGGACAGCTCAGATTGAAGATAAAAACATGCACTCTTTTGAAGCCTAAAGTGGTAAAGTCACATGTCAGCAAGGTGTACATACTTAGACTGGGAAATTAGTGACCAATTTTTAAAAAAGTACACGTTTATGTATGTGTGTCATGTGAGGCACATACAGAAGCCAGAAGAGGACGTTAGATGTCTTGGATCTGGAGTTACAGGCAACTGTGAGCCTCCTGATGTGGCTGTTAAGAAAGGAACTCAGGTCCTCTGGAAAAGCAGTACATACTCTTAACCTCTTAGCCATAATCCAGTCATACCGTAATCAGATTTTATACTCTATTACATCCTCCATCCACGGACTATGTAGCAGATCTTAAAAAAACAATCTCCATTTCCACATGTCCATATCCCATTTAAAACCCAACAAAACTCCCACTCCCTGGGACTACTCTTTTTCTGTGGAATACTTTTTGTCAATTCTTAATCCATTCATTTATTCACCAAGAAGTAGACTACTTAATACATTTTAGTCACAGATTAGGTAAGGGAGGGCTTAGTCTTGTGTGATGTCACATTCTAGTGTAGAAAACGGACATAAAAGCAAGTGGCTATTTGTTAGAAAAATATGTATTATTGATTATCTCACAGACACTAGACTTGGTTAATCTACGTGTTTATACTCACAGCTGTATTGGAAAGGCTGTTTTAGAGGTAAATACAAGACTTTGGTGATCTATCAGCTTTATCAGTTATTCTCTCTATCTGTGTGTGTGTGTGTGTGTGTGTGTGTGTGTGTATATATATATACATATCTGTTTGTACATGTGCACATGTGTGTACAGGTAAACATGCCTATGGAGACCCGGGGTTAATTCTAGCATCATTCCCCAACCATGCTTCACCTTAATTTTTTCTTTTTTAGACAAAGTTTTCACTGAGCCTGGAGTTCATTGATTGGTCTAGATTGGCTGGCAGCAAGCTCTAGGGAATTCTTCTATTTCTACCTCCCTAGTGCTGTGGTTATAGGTACCCACTTGTTATGTGGGTGCTGAAAATATGAACTCAGGTCCCCATGTTTGCACAACAAGCCCTTTACCATCTGAGCATCCCTCCAGCCCGAGCAGACAGACCTCATGAGCCTTAGGACATACGAAAATTCCTTCTGCGACTCTGGTGTGAGAGTTCAGCATCAAAGCTTGTTGTCTGTGCCTAAGACTTTGTCCAGACCCCAAGAGACACATCAGTCCCTTCCTCTACATAGATACCCAAGGACATCTCAACCCTCTCAGGTACCCCAAAGCCCCGAGCATCTAACTATGAATGAGATTGGGAGGGATCTAAGACTCATTTAAAGACATCCTTATTCCTCAAAGAAATATCCCAAAACATATACCCAGCTAATAGTAGAATTGTCACCATCAACCACTTACAAAAGACAGGCTGTTATTTCTCACATTAAGAGAAAAATCTGAGGCCAACTTGTCTGTATTGACATCTCAAACTGTCTCCCCCATTTCTCATTCTCTTTCTCTTTGACAGAGAGAGGATCTCACTGTGGTAGCCCTGACTGGCCTGGAACTCTCTATGTAGAACAGATTGGCCTTGAACTCACAGAGGTTCTGCCTCTGTCTCTTCCTTCAGAGTGTTGGGATTAAAGGTGTGCACAGCCACAGCAAAAGAACACTTTTGGAAAAGATTAAAACTGGTATTTGGGGAGTAAGAAAGAAAGCTAGTTTGGAGTGGCAGTGCTTTTTTTCTCAGTTCTTTTCTTGTTGGAGGTAAAATACCATTAACGTGTTTGATCAAGACCTCACGGGATAGAAATAAAGATGACTGAATCTCATTATGTCTTGGCTAAGTGGCGATGGTTTTCATCCAAGGCTGGAAAGCATTTTGTGAACTCTGCGTTCTGTGTGCTTAAGTAGGTGTAACAAATCTTAAGGATGACTGGCAGAGCTTTCCGGCACCTAAAGGGCCTCTATTCCCAGCATGGGGCTTCCCTGACATTCTTCCTGAATGAATTCAGAAGGTGTGCCTCATATCCATTTACTCTCACCATTCCCAGAGTCCTACTTGAATGGGTTCTGAGGGTCTGACGAAAACCTCCCATTTAGTCTCTGGGGTGATAGATCCTTTCTGAGATTTTGCTGTCCATCATCACTTCCCAGCTGTGACTTCAGTAGGTGAATATCTCAGAGAATGATCATAGGCTGGCCCTTAGCACATTTACTCACCTTTTCCCGGAGATAGGCATTTGGTAGCTTTTCTCATGACGGTGCTAACCTTTTGGACAGATCACATGAGTCTGGGGGTAGGTGACAGATTGATCCACACTTCCCACTTCAGATCTTGGAACAACCAGGGAAAGGCTCATTCATCAATAGACACTAGAAAATGTCCTGTATCTTACATGGTACTTCAACATCTCTTGAGGACAGAGAGCAGACCAGGAGTGTCAGGGATATTCTTGGTCCTTTGTAATCAAGTGTTATAGTCCAGGGCTTCTGAAGATGGCAAAGACAGAGAGTCTCACTGAGGTAGGAACCACAGCGTTCTAGCACTTAGGAGTGTTTGGCCAACACCCTCCAAGACTCTTAGTAAGAGTGGATGGCAGACTTGAGGCAGAGCTGGAACCAATTCAGGCCTGTGAGTTGTCAGAACTATAGAGACTGGGACAGGACCAAGAACAAAGTTACATGGATATACAGGCCTGTGGGGATTGAGACAGGATGGAGTACAGGGTCTACTTGTCAACATGTGTCTCTGTGATGACCGGCTTCAGCCATTTTCTCCTCCTCATGCATTCAGCTGATGCCTTCCCACCAAAGCCTGTAGTCTTCTCTGTTGCACATCTAGAAGCTTCTCCTGGTCTCTTCTGGCTTGTGATAGACCCTCACTCAATGGTAGAGCTGTCTGTGAGTCATTTCAGCTTGCACCTTGACTTCCTGCCTTTCCCTGTCCTGTGTTCTGGTTCCCTTGTCTCTTGAGTCCTATGATGCTGGGCCAATTGTAGGACCTCCTACCTTGGGACATCAGGCCAGGCTCAGCTGCACTCCTGCTGAATAAGAAGCCAGAGCTCTGGGCCTATTTGGAACGCTCCCCTGAGCATGCCACACAGAAACCTAGAGATGAGATGAGCTGTGAGAGGGATCTGCCTGTCTTAATCAGTTTGAGCTGCCTAACAAAAAGCTGTAGACAGAGTGGTATAAACACACAAATGTGTTTCTCATTATTCTGGAGGTTGGGAAGTGCAGGATTAGTGTGTTCTGTAGTAAAGCTCTGACTGGCAAAGGTCTAGTGAGGGCCTTCTTCCTGAATTTCAGAAAGACACCTTCTTACTGGGAGAGAACACTCCTGTCTCTTCTTATAAGGGCACTAAGCTTATCACAAGGGTCCCTGCCCTCATGAACTTATCTGAACTAATCACTTCCACCTCTAAATACTACTATACTTAGAATTAAAGCTTTAACATATGGATTTGGTATGGTAGAGATAGTTCAGCCTATAACATTGTGCCAAATACGAACGT
Organism: Psammomys obesus; assembly: GCF_907164565.1. NCBI lineage: Eukaryota > Metazoa > Chordata > Mammalia > Rodentia > Muridae > Psammomys > Psammomys obesus. The sequence goes on along the minus strand of NW_026596040.1, from coordinate 26,210,691 downwards.
TGTCCTGGTCTTTTCAGAGACAGGCTAAAATAGGCCAGTAAAGTGTGGACAGGGACCCCTTGGTTCAGAATTAGAGATCTGAAGAAGTCCCTGGCATCCTATTGGAAACCTATGAGGCCACTCTGGATCAGATGACCAAGTTCAAATCTTTGCCCCACTTTTTATTAGGGAAGGCTGTTCAAACTTTATTTTCCTCGGTTTCCATACCTGTAAAGTAGAAATAATAATAGTACGTACTTGTAGGGTCAAGTAAAGATTAAATGAGGTAACACACACAGAAAAGGCTCTTTGGACAGTTCCTGTCCCTTAGAAAATGATGAGTAAATGATACCCCTTTACTCTGAGGTTTCCTGTGTGATATACGTACAGTCCACTCTTGGTCATGATAATGTGGAACCAGGCTCCCTGGCCCAAGCATTTCAAAAAAGATGGGTCAAAAGGTGCCTCTGAATGCTTGACAGGAATCTTGGGCTGGACTGGACTATGTAGCTGGTGAAGAGTGACTGTTCCTTCTGTGGGTGGTAGGAAACCATGCACAGGCTAGGAATGTAGGTTCTCTGTGGGCAGGACTCACACACAGGAGTTCGGGTGTTGGAGCAACAAGAAAGTCCAAGTCTTGCTAGCGTTAATGGAGTTCTGAGCTGGTACAGAGCCCAGGGAGGAGAAGCAGGTTTCATAACACATTCCAAACTTATGGCCCTGACCTGTGCTGTTCCTCTTCCCTTGAGTCTTCTCTGCAAACATAGCTCCAGGTTTATTTAAAAAAAATTACCCAGTCACAGATCCCACTCCTAACCAACCATTGGGAACATCACCTCCTGCACCCAGCATGGCCTACCTTTCATGTCTTGTCTTTCTTTTTCATGTAGCACCTACATGTGCTGCCTAAATACACTCTGATACACCGTCTATGTGCACACTGCATCTATACGTGTGTGCGTAGATCTAACGAATTACGTATATTTAAAGTGTTCTGTTTGATACGCACTAACACACTCACGAATCCAGAGGAACCCCAATCAGGATTCCAGGAGGCACAGGAGATTTCTTCTGCCCCTTTACAATCTGCCTTCCTGCCCGTCTCTCCCCAGCTATCCGTAAAAAGTAACCCATGTGCTTTCTGTCCCCATAGGCATGTTTATATTTTGTAGAACTTTGTGTGAATGAGATTGTAGGGTGTGTTCTCTTGTGTTTTGGCTTCTTTCCCCCAACATAAGAACCTCGAGCATCGTCCCTGCTGTTTGGTGAATACTAAGTTCACCCCCTTTGCTGCATTTTTCCCCCTACATCTCTGTGTTTAGAGATACTACAGTGTATTATTATTCTGTTCCCAGTAACGATGCGTAATTATCTGTAACTTTATTTCCTGTGACTCTCTGGCTACTGGCATGGGATTCTTTTGGAATGGAAGTGCCATGAGTGCTAAGACTTGTCTCATCTGTTCCAGCACCCACTGCAGTGTCTCTTAGTTGGCTTCTGACTGCAGCCAGTGGTTTTTCCTTACAGGCTCGCCCAAAGGGAGAGCAAGAGCTACTCTATACGTAGCCACCCAAGTCTGGGAATATGATTTGAGTTATGGTGGCCTCCTGGTGGTTGGCTATCAGTATTTTGGAGAGATGGCTGTTTAAAGGCATTTTTGAAGACTGACACATTTTTAAAAGGCCCACTGTTGTAGGCACAGAGCACCACAGTGTTAGACACTCTTGTCATCATTTGAGCGGCAGGGTAAGATCCTGGCCATTCTGTGGATGCCCTGTCTGTTCTTGTCATCCTGTATACCATGGGCTGCTGTACTGGCAGCTGGACATTCTTTCTCCAATTAGAGTTGTGAGTTATCCCTAGCCAGCCTCCTGCCAGGTGCCATACTGTCTCCCCTGTTTATCTCTTTGCCTGACAGATGCTGCTTTGCCCTCATTTGCCTAGCGGGTACCAGAGATGACAGCAAGGCTGACCCACAAGAGGCTTGGTTAGGAAGCTATGACTGGTCACAGCAGGCACCAAGGACAAGCAATTAAGCTAGGATTGCTTTCCTCCCAGCTCAGAGCAGCTCTGAGCCAGCTTTCTACATTTTTTTTTCTTATTTGTCATCATGGCCATCGTCATTAGCGGTGCTCAGGGTGGAACTCGTTAGTTAAGCTTATGAGATGAGAGAGTCCTAGGTTCTGGCTCCTTCCTCCTCTCTGCATACAGTAATTAGTTTTGATGTTCATTTGCTTGCTTTTAAAAGCAATGAGGATTCTGAGCAGCCACGGAGTTCTTTATACATGGCATAGTTGACTGGGAACTCAGCCCAACTTGAGCAGCAAGCCAAGTGACAGCTGGTGGTTTTCTGAAACCTTAACAAGGAGACTTTCACCTTTCTTGAGCTCACTATGTCAACAGAGCCGGGAGTGATTCTGACTTTTCTAATCGTTTTCAGACCATCAGTATCAGCACACCCGTTGGCTGGTTATCTCGGCAGAAACCCATGCTGGGATTTCAGACATTTTTGTTACTGTGTCTAGCTTTGATGTGGGTTCTGGGAATCCAAACTCAGGTCATCAGGTTTATGAAACAAACACTTTTACCCACTAAGCCATCCCCCACCCCCCCCCCCCCTCCAGCCCTCACCTTGAAATACTTTAAAACTCTGCCCAGGCCCAGAGAGGTGAAAGGACCCCCAGAAAGTACCAAAGCTGATTAGAATCAGAGCTACTCCTGGTGCCTATACTCTCTGCTTCCCAAGACCTCTGAGCTCATGGTACAGTTCACCAAAGCACAGCCCATCTGGGCTTCCTGCAAAATAAAGTCTACTAACAGGCAAGCTGGAAAACAGCAAAATAGAAATGATAGCAGGAATTCCTCCAAACATGAGTATTCATTGAATATCTACAAAATGAACTAGGGACCATTTCAGAAACTGGTGACACGCCAGTATACACTAGAGTACTTGATCTTCTGGGACAGAGATAATAAGAAGAGTCATACACTTAACAAGCCAGCAAGTCTACAATGTATCAGGTAAAAATGAAAATAAAAAGGCAGGTAGAGGAAGGTGGGCCAGGGAAGGAGGCCTCTTGTGATGCTGGGGAAGCCTTGCGACCAAGGGGAGCTGTCCTGGAGCAAGAGTGAAGTCTAGGAAAATCTGGACTTTCCAGGAAACCCAGAAAAATCTCATCCTGAGACTAACAGGGACAGGACTCCTCCCTTCCTGCCCTGGACCTGCATGTCCCAGGGCACAAAGTCTTCAGCCCCCACCTCTGCTGCTCTTAAGTTGGTCACTAGCCTTGAGGCCAGGTTATAAGTGAAACTTCTTCTCTCCTTATAAGGTCATCATCAGCAAGCACTTGAAATTCCTGAGGCATTCCCAGCACCTTAGCCTCAGCCAGTGATGTCCCCTCACTTCCAAAGCTTCTATCCACTCTCCAAAGGTTTAAATAGCCTTTGTTCCCCTCCCCTCCCAGTTAAACGGGATGCTCAACATATCCAGTCTCCCTGTTCTCATTGTTCTCAGGTGCTCACCACCACCTGATGTCTGCCCTCTCTGTCTAGCTCTCCACCTTTCCTCTCAGGCCATGGTCTGCTTGCTGGCCACCACCACGCCATTCAGGGAGGGGAATGGAGTGGGAACGGCAGTTTCTCTGATTGTGTGCCATGAGCAGAGAGGTGGGGGAGAAAGGAGGAGGGTGGTGTGGTTATCATCTGAGGGGAGAACACTCTCATCAGGGTGAACAGCAAGGACAGAAGGTGGGATCAGGGGATAGGTCAGACCGCTGACCATCTTAACCTTATTAGTGGATACCAGGTCCCAGAGAGAGAGAGAGAGAGAGAGAGAGAGAGAGAGAGAGAGATTTTGTGGGTTTTTTGTTTTGTTTTGTTGTTGTTTTAAGGTAGATTATTATTCCCTAAAGAATGACACCTAAGGCTGACCTCTGGGCTCCACGTGCATGTTCATTGTAGGTCCACGCATGTGTGTGTGCACCCACATGAACATACATATACATGCACCAAAAATCATTCTTAAAAGCCCTTCTGATACTCAGCTGGGCTGGCAGCTACTGTCCCCAGGAGGCTGGTCGTCCTTCCTGCGCTTTCTAGCAGTTAACTCACCTAACCCTGTGCCATTCCCAGTGCTGCGGATTTGGTTGTCTCCCAGAGGTGTTATGAAGCTTATTCAGTGTCACCCGGCACAGGGCTAACTGTGACCCCAGGCCTGCATGCTGCTGTCTCTTAGCCACAGGTGCCCTCGGAGAAAAGCAAAAGCAAGCCTGCCTTACAGCCCATTCTCGCGTGTCCTAATTTCCCCTGTCTTCTGGCCAGTGCATTGTTTTGCAGACCCTCATACGTGACCTGACCAGCTCACCGCTCTGGTCATTATCCGCCCAGAATACCTTTCCTCCTTTCCCACACAACTTAAGCTTAATCGTTCACCACGGATTCAAGTTCCGTGTGCTGGCTCCGCTCCCTGAAGATCCAGGCCACCTTGACCTCTCCCCTGCTAACCACCAGAAGCCTCAGCATGCCTTTTGGAATTTGATGACACTCAGCTTTGTAAATCATGTCCTGTCATCTCATCTCATTCCTGAAGTGGTAGCTCAGCTACCCTAGGGGAGCAACTAAATCTTATGCTAATTTTTCTATTTCCATTATCAAGTCCTATGGCATGGGCTGGAACTCGGTGCTGATTATATGGGAGAATAGCATGTTCCTGCTCAATCCGGGCCACAGGTCCTATTACGGAACAGGAGCCCTCCCTCCCCTCCTCTGGTCAGCGGGGTACAATGGAGTTGAGCATCTTACGGAACTGTCTTCCATTCTGACCTGAATGGATCTTCCCCTCTTTCCAATGAACTGAAGCCTGAGGTCTAAACCCCTCAGTGCGGGATAGAAAACATTTCGCTACCTTGGCTCTGCTACTTCTTGGCAGGTGACCGTATCTCTTGACTTACTTGGGTCAGCTTCAGGGTCACTATGTCTGTTTTTGGAAGGTATTAAGAAGATTGCTTTTCACCGGGTATGGTGGCACATGACTGTAATCCCAGCACTTGGGGAGGCAGAGGCAGTGAGTTTAAGGCCAGCCTGGTCTACAAAGCAGGACCAGGATAGCCAGGGCTAAAAAGAGAAATTCTGTCTCAGAAAAAAAAAAAAATGCTTTTCAGTCTTTAATATGGCCTGGGAGAAGACTCAAATGAGAACGCAAGTTTTTCATCCCTAGAACCCATGTTAAAAAAAAAAAAAAGTCAAGTTGGACTTGGTGGCATTCATGTATAATGCCAGTGCTGGGGAAATAGAGACGGTGGGCTTACAGCGCTCTCTGGCCAGTCAGACTAGCCTAGTCAGTAAACTCCAGTGGGCCAGTAAGAAACCCTGTCTCAAAAAACAAGATGCATGCTGAGACACATAGCCACACTTTGGGCAGAGTGCAGAGGGAATCTTATGAAAGAAGGGGGAGATAGAAAGACCTGGAGGGAACAGGAGCTCCACAAAAAGACCAACAGAGCCAAAAAATCTGGGCCCAGGGGAGCCTGCAGAGACTGATGAATCAGCCAAGGACCATGCATGGAGAGGACCTAGACCCCCTGCTCAGATGTAGCCCATGGGCAGTTCAGTCTCCATATGGGTTCCCTAGTAAGGGGAGCAGGGGCAGTCACTGGCATGAACTCAGTTGCCTGCTCTTTGATCACCTTCTTCTAGCCAGGTGGCCTAGAGAAAGAGGATCCAGACAGTCCTGATGAGACCTGATAGGCTAGGGTCAGATAGTAGGGGAGGAGGGCCTCTGCTATCAGTGGACTGGGGAAGGGGCATGGGAGGAGATGAGGGAAGGAGGGTGGGACTGGGAGGGGATGAGGGAGGAAGCTACAGCTGGGATATAAAATGAATAAATAATGATAATAATAAATAATGATAATAAATAATAATGATAATAGTAATAAATGAAAAAAGAAACAAGATGGATATCTTCTCTGTGTACTGACATCGAAGGTTGACCTCTGACCTTTCTACATGTGTGTGTGCACGCACACACATACACACACACACACACACACACACACACACTGATTAGAATAAAGTATCCCAATTAAATAGTAAGTAGTGGGATTTCCCTAAGTGCCTACCTAGCCCTGTCCCTGACTTTAAATAGTAATAAATAAATGCTTCCTGTGAACACCTGGATGTTTCCTCTCTCTCAGTTCTTCCTTTTGCTTGGGACCATCACTCTGCTCTCCCAGTCCCACGCAAATACCATCTTTCCCTATGAAATCAGACTATGCATTTCCCAGGCCTGCTTCAGCTGCTAAGTTATACAGGAAACCTTCACTCCATCCCTTGCCTGGCATCCAGATTTGTGGCCCTTAGTAGGCACTGTCTATAATGTAGTTATTTGTATAGAGACTCCTTTTCCTTATCAGATAGAAGGTAGGTCCTATAGAAATTGCCAAGGAATTAAACAGCTTTTTTTTTTTCTCCTCCTATTTCGTGTCTAACATACCGGTAGTTTGTCTCCTATAGGCTCAGGTATATTAACACTTGGTCCCCAGTTGGTAACACTGTTTGGGTAGGCTTAGGAGGTGTGGCCTTGCTAGAGGAAGTACTGTGGGCAGGCCTTAGTGTTTAAGAGCCACACATCATTCCCTATCGGCTCTCTGCTTCCTGTTTTCGGCTCAAGGTGTGAGCTTCCAGTCCTAACCATCAGGCCTCCACTCTGCCATTGTGGACTTTTGTTCTTCCAGAACAGCAAGCTCAAATAAACACGTTCTTCTGTAAATTGCCTTGGTCATAGTTTTTTTTTTTTTTTTTTTTTTTTTTTATCACGGGCAACAAAAGTAACTCATACACACCCAGTATGTAGACATACATTTCCTATCAGTTTTTCATCTGGGTCACTTAAGACAAGTCACATTTCTGGGTCTCAATCCAACATCTATAACGTATATCATTTTTGCATCCAGGACAGAAGACAAAACCTCATTTTCAAGCATTTAGTGAGGGATTACAATAGGGACTGAGCCAAATAGGAAACTGAGAGCTCACCCCAGAGATCAGGGTCAGCAGGAAGCCCTCAACTCTTAGACTGAAGAGACAAAGGAAAGAGTAAAGACTAGGTTCATCACGGACCATTGGTTGGCTTCTGGTTGGGGAGGTCCCTGGGACTTGGAGCTGGGAAGATGACCCCAGGCTGTCTCCTCCCTTCCTTCTACCCTCTAGTCTCCTTTGTTCAGATATAGCAAAAATTGGGCCACCGGGGAACCAGGGAGGCTAAGCATCAGGCTGTCGGTCCTGGTGTTATAGATCAGAACAGTGGAAGAACAGGTGTGGCTGAGGGTCAAATGGGCCTGGTCACAGCTCCAAGGTTCCTTCTAGTTCCTTAGTTGTATGGTTCAACCCACTGGTTGGATAAATTACTGAACGGATTGGCAAGCATATGACCCATGATTCCCTCACCCACTTTAAAATGTACCTAGCTACTTACAGGACATATGGTAAAGAAGTTCTGTGTGTTTCTACTATTATAATTTTATTTCTATGACAAACACAGGCATGAAGCTTGGAGATGTCTAAAGCCTTAGGATGAGGGCATAGCTTCCTTATCCAGCATGGAAGAAGAGGAGGAGAAAGGAAAAGGAGGAGAAGGAGGAGAAAGAAATCTCCCAATTTTGTCTCCTTTCGTTCGCTATTTTGAATAATTCAGTGAAGACCACTGACAGCAGCAGAGAGCCAGGTATTATGATACAGACACCTAGCCTAAGAAAAGAGAATGACCTTAACCTGGTTCTGTGACAAGGCAAGGACACGGATGTCATCATGTAGTAATTTATTGAGCTGTGTCCTCTCATATCTCCTCCTGGCATGTCTAGGCAAGACTCAGGCGATCCACAGCCCAACTGCAGGGTGAAGAAAACCTTGCAGACATTTCCTTCTCTTCCACTGGAAAGCAGGGCACATAGTGACGTGGAGTGGTCCTGGCCTAGGGTGGTGGCTCACATTTAGGATTGAAAGGGAGTGTGAGATTTCTCTCTAGCCAGGAGGCACAGTTTAATTTCTGTTGTTGGGAGGCTTGGGATCTGGGAACTGGCTTAGAGCAGACACTAAGGAAGGAGAACAGCAGCTGAATAAATCAGTTTTCAACCCACATGAGACTCCCTGTCTTGATTTTGTGTGTTTCAGGCAGAATCTCATGTGCCCCAGACTAGCCTCAAACTTACTATGAATTTGAGGATGACCTTGAACTTTGATCCTCTTTACTCTACCTCCCAAGGGTTAGAATGACAGGTGTGTACAGCCCATGTGCTGGCTAGTCGAGTCAATTTGACACATGCTAGAGTCATTGGAGAGGAGGGTACCTGGACTGAGAAAATGCCTCCAAAAGATAGGACTGTAGGGAAGCCTGTAGGGTACTTTCTTATTAGTGATCCATGGGGAAGGGCACGGCCCATTGTGGGTGGTGTCATCCCTGGGCTAATGGTCCTGGGTTCTATGAGAAAGCAGGATGAACAAGCCATGAGGAGCAAGCCAGTAAGCAGCACTCCTCCATGGCCTCTGTGTCCTGCCTCCATGTTCCTGTCCTGTTTGAGTTCCTGTCCTGACTTCCTTCAATGACAAACAGTGATATGGAGGCATAAGAAATCAAGTCAACACTTTTCTCCCCCACTTGCTTCTGGTCATGACACTTCAGCACAGCAATAGTAACCCTATGTATCTTTCAGGACTGGTCTTTTCACCACCCCACCCATTGATGCAGGCAGCCTTCTCCTGCCCCAAATTCAATCACACCTGCCCATGTTTTAACCACTAAATCAGGATCTCTGGGCGTATAGTACACGAATAATTTTGCTTTCCATTCGTAAGTCAGGAAAACCAAAGAGATGAGATCCTCTGCCTAGGAGGGTACATACACGACCAGACCATGCAAAACTATTATCCTACCATGTAATATCTTCCAGGGCCCAACAACCAGTTATGCTGAGAGAACACTGTGGTGCTGCTTTCCTTAGAGAAGAGCTTAAGCCACTGACTCCCCAGTGTGTTCCACAGAATTCTTGTAGTTACTTAAGCCCCCTTGGGAATGGTTAAGGTAAAAAAAAAAAAAAAAAAAAACTTTGAATAAAATACACAAATATTAAGATGCGTAAAGCGATTCACACCTTTAATCCCAGCACTCAGGGGACAGAGGCAGGTGGATCTCTGTGATCTTGAGGCCAGTCTGGTGTACTGATTGAGTTCCAGGATGGCCAAAACTACATAGTGAGACCCTGTCTGAAAAAGAAGCACACACACACACACACACACACACACACACACACACACACACATTTAAATGTAAAAGTGTATATGTGTAAATATTATGCGTAAATATTATGTGTAAATATCTATATATTTACATATTATTTGCCTTCTTCACTGTGCTGACATGAATACTGATAAGTTGGTTGATGCCTCTGAGACCAATAGAGGCAGCAGTACCAAGCTGTATTAGCTGCTGTAGAATTCTTCACTGCTATATAGCTGTGGTTAAAAATCAACTTTTGTGACCATGTGAAACCTGACCAATTTTATTAGATCTTAATAACTCAGTAAAGCCCTCTTCATAACTGTGTCAACAGATGGAATACATAAAAAAAAAAAAAACCCACTGCCAGTCTCTGAGGTGATGACCGAAAGCATGTGCATTATTATCTAACTTGCAAGCTAAGCTAGCCACTTGTTTTCACAGAGTATGATTTTTTACATGAGAAAAAAAAAACAACCCCCCCCCCAAAAAAAAAAAAACAATGGACAGGGGCTGAGGTGTGTGTGGTTCAGCGGGTAAAACACTTTCTGTGCAAGTGTGAAGACCTGGCTCCAATTCCCCAGAATCTACATGAAGCTGAACAAGGTCACCCACATGTAATCCCAGCGTGCCTACAGGAGGAGCGGTGGGTCCAGACATCCCTGGCAGCCTGCAGGCCAGCTAGCCTATGCCACAGTGATCAACAAGAGACCCTGTGCCAAACAATGTGGAAGACAAAATGCCAACAGCTCAGGTTACCCTCTGACCTCTACACACCTGTACCACACACACAATCATGTGCACACATAGTGGGCAAAGCAAACCCACTGCTGCAAGGAAAACTAAATGTACCTGTTACTGGCGATAAAATCCAGGTTTTCCAGCTCTTTCTGTTCAGTAGTCAGCATATTCCGGTTCCCTCAGATAGTCTTCTTGGCCCCTAATCTCTCCTCTCTCCTGGCATTCTTCTCCTGTGTGTCTGTGTGAGGGCAGAGTCTCTTCACCTACTAATACAGTGCATTGCGTCACACTGGGTGCAGAACAGATCCAAATCTCAATGTCTTCTATTAAGCTTCATGTTAAAGATACCCAGGAAAGTGTAAAATGATGTCCTTCATTAAAATTTTATTTTGTAGTAGAAAATAGGATAAGTTTTTTTTTTAAATACGAATGCTATGTATGTTAAGGTATAATGGATTAATTTTATGATTACGTAAATACTTGAATTTTTCTCTTTTCATTTTGATGTAATATGGACATCATATTACATAAGCCGCAGTAACAAATATGCTTTGGCATCTTCAGTTACTTTGAAGCATATAAAACCGTCTCAATACCGAAACGGTTTCAACATCTCTAGTACGGTACAATTCTGGGGGTACAAACCGAGAAGCCCCATTTAATTACAGTAATTTGGACCTCTTTCTTTTAATAAGAAAATTATCAATTTAGAAAGAGCCTAGAAAGTTTAAGTTAAGACTTTCCTCCAGGGCAGAACTCTGTTATTGTCTCCCTCAGCCAAAAGGAAGGACACATCTCAATGCGTTGTTCAGCAACTCAAAGCGTTCATTAGCCAATGGGGAGCTGGTTCTGCTAGTTAATTCCTTTTCCTCTTCCCTCCATATATGGAGCCTTTCCCCAAGTCCCCAAGACAGAAAGCCAGAAGGCAAAGGGCTCCCTTCAGGGAGCCTGAAGAACTCAGACTGTAGCATCTGAACTATCTCTATCTAACTGTCTAACTCACTCCTCCCAAGTTAGAGAACTGTATATAGTTTACACAGACAAGAGTTGGTGAAAGTACAAGTCCCTCCATATATGGAGGGAAGACAGGGAATTTTACATCAATTGAAATATGTGCTGTAAAATTATTTTTAACTAAACCATGGCAACCTAATATATTTAACTTAGTTATCAACTTACATTTAATACAATTACTTTCTCCATTTTCTGGAAATGTATATTTATTGTCTCTCCTTAACACGTATGTATATTTTTAGACAAAATCTTGCTATGTAGCCCAGAGTGGCTTTCAGTCTGTGATCTTCCAGCACCAGCCTCCCAAATGCTAGGATCACACGAGTGTGCCACCACACCTGGTTTTCCTTGGGTCTTGAGAATCGATTGCTGATCTTCCTCACATGGCTCTGGGTGCCTCCGGGCCTTGCTTTCTTTTCATTTCCCCCCACACCGGTCATGGTACCTTCAGGGCTTTTCTGGCATCAGCAGGTCAGAACATCCAGATTCCTTGGTATTTACTTGTCGCCCACAATGTTCTCTGATGCTCCCTGCAAACCCATAACCGAGGACCGATCTCCAGAAATCCATTGAGAAGGTTCATGAAGGGAATGATGGGAATAGCATTGTTGTACAAAGGTCACTTCTTATCAGGTGAAAGTTTGGTTTCAGGTGGAGAGACCCCAGTCTAAAGATGAGGATGAGGAAAGGGGGTGTCATGGGGTGGGGGTGGCAGTTCACATTAGAATGACTCCTGTCTTTGAAAACATGTTTTAAGTTCCACCATCTAGAAATTGTGATTTATGAAATTTAGTGTTTTTCTTTTAAAGTAACTTTCCTTATTTGTTTTGTGTATGGGTGCTTTGTTCCCACGTGCGACTTGTACCTTGTGCATGCCTGGTGTCTGCAGAGACAGAAAGAGGGCACCAGATCCCCTGGGACTGGAGTTACAGATGGTTGCGAGCCACCGGGTGGGTGCTGGGAATTGAACGTGGGTCCTCTGGAAGAGCAGACTGACAATGTTCTCAGCCTATGTCATGAGCTGTCTCTTTGGCCCCGGATTTAGGAATTTGAAGTAGAGTTCTCGGGATCCCTCCCCTCTCCATTTTGTTTTGTTTGAAATAGGATCTTACTCTATAGCCCAGTGTGGCCTTGAACTTGCTGTCATCCTGCCATCTCAGCCTTCCCAGTGCCGGAGTTACAAGTGTGAACCACCGTGCCTAGCGAGTTGTCAGGATGCCCCCACACACCTCTAAGGAGCTAAAGGCTACTTGGCCTTGACACTGGTGCATTCTTGAAGAGCACTCTGGCAAAGAGTTTCTGCTTCATGTAGCCACCTCATACTCATTTTCTCATCCAGACCTGACTAAGTACATGAAACAGGCTGTTGCCTTAAGCTGTTATCCAAGGCAGAGTGTAGGTCATGGCCAAGATCAGCCCATCTAGAAATTGCGTACCATTCAAACAAGGCTTCTTTGAAGTTGTATCTGACTAAGTGAGAGGGCCTTTCCCCAAGCCCCCAAGACAGAAGGCCAGAAGGCAAAGGGCTCCCTTCAGGGAGCCTGAAGAACTCAGACTGTAGCATCTGAACTATCTCTATCTAACTGTCTAACTCACTCCTCCCAAGTTAAGGAACTGTATATAGTTTACACAGACAAGAGTTGGTGAAAGTCCAAGCATTTCAACCAAGTCCAGGCCAGACACCCGGCTTCCACCTTCTGAAAATAAGGCTTCTAAGCTGGATAACACACAGTGTGAGATCAGCAACTTTGCAACATAGCCAAATGGAATCAGTAAGAATACACCTTATGCAAGGGTACCAAGCTTTTATTGGGACTGCAAGGCCTTCGGAAGGATCCCCACAGGGAATGAGTCAGTGAGGCATGCGTTTCCAGTCAATAAAGGAAAGAAAGAGCCACGGTAGTGTCCCTCTTGGAATAGGGAGCTTGAGCTCAGTTTGATCCAGAGTTCTTCCCTGGTGTGCCAAAGCAGGACAGCTGGCTTGACCCATTCCTCAAGGTGACATGTGGACACAGGTTTCCAGCCAGTGGAGCTCATGGCTGCGAGTTAGATTTTTTAGGCACATTAAAGAGGAAATGGCACTTCCTACGTACAATCCCATTGCCTTGTTACAGTTTCTTGACAAGAGACACCACTTCTTGGAGGTAGGAAAGGGAAGGAGAAATGATGTAAACAAAAAAAAAGTAAAGCATTATTATTTCTTAAAGCTATGTGCCTTCTTGATATAGTCTTTTAAAGGAGCTACTGTCAGCACTGCTTTAGAATGTTGAGGTAGAATGCTTTTATTGCTTGCATATAACATCTCACACACACACAATGCCTTTTGAAATTCATCAGCACTAAAGCTTAACGTAAACAGCAAGACAAAAAGGTAAGGTATTGTTCTTAGTATTTTCTGAGCTGGTCATTTTCACCAAGATGTGACACGCGTGTCAATGGGTGAGCCCTCACTTACCTGTCTATGCTTTTCCTAGCTGTACCCAGAGCGATGCCGCTGTTTATCAAATCTCAGCAAGAAGCTGCGTGGGCATGATCTGCTGTTCAGCATCCCTTGAGGTCCAGTGTCTGCAGGACCCACAGGTCTCTCCTGATCCAGGAGGTGGCAGGGACGCAGATGGCAAACGTGAACCAGAGATCCCTGAGGAAAACAGCACAAATCACCCGGAGGAGAAATGGAAGCCTTGTAAGGAAGAAGGATACATGGCCCCAGGGGCTTGCAAGTCAGCTGATCCCTCCCCCGACAAATTCAGCCACTCATGTTCTCGCCAGGTAGGGGTCAGTCATGACCCTGGCGCCTCCAATTCTGAGAATCTTCTAGATGTTAAAGAGACAAGACAAGTGATGGAGTCTTACCATTCAAACAGCGCACAGGAAAGTTCCTTTAATTCAAATAATGCTGCCGTAAAGCAAGATGTATGTCAGCACAGGACAGTCCCAGGGTTAACTGGTGATGACCTAGGCAGTGAAGGGTCTGATGAGGTGGGTGACACCTCTGGTCATCAAAACCCCAAAGCACAGAAATACATCAGCTTTAGCCTTTCATTGCCGGAGGCAACCCTGTGCTCTTACCCAGGTGATAGCAACTCTGTCAACCTGCAGCCTGGCCTCCAGGCTTCTAGCGACGACTCTGACAGTGACTATGAACTTTGCCCAGAGATAACCCTAACCTGCACGGAGGAGTTTTCAGATGATGACCTGGAGTATCTGGAATGTTCCGATGTTATGACGGATTACTCTAATGCTATTTGGCAAAGGAGCCTGCAGGGGACTGACCGAGTTTTTTTATTAGAAAGCGATGACGAAGAGATGGAATTCAACGAGTGTGGTCTGGCTGGGTGTGAGCATTTTCTCAGAGAAATGAGTTGTGGGCCTCGGGTGTCGGGTGACATGGGGCCTATGAATGCCACCGCTGGCTTCTGTAGTTATCACTCACAACCCCAGGAAGTGGGGGTCAGCAGCAGCAGCAGCACCTCCAGGCATAGTCCCTTACCCCTGCGTTCGGGAATGACTCTTACCCTGGGACCTCACCAGGATGGAACAGCTAAAATGACTGAACCCGGGAGGGCTCCACTCCCTCTTGAAAATGATTGTTCAGGAATTCGGGGAGAAACCAGAGACAGTCCTGAAGCAGGAGAGGAATTCTCCAGTGACAACCTGCAGACCATGGATAAGGCAGAGACAGAGGCACCGATGAAGCCCTTGTCTGGGGGCTCAGATAAGCCAGAGGAGAAGCAGGGTTTGGAAAGCCTGACTGGGGACCCATCAGCTGAAAAGTACCCCGGCAGCAGCAGGAAGGCTGCCCTGAGACCCACCAGGGCGAGGAGGCCCGGAATGAAGGCGAATGCCAAGAAGCAGCTGCTGAAAGACAGTGCCCCAAAAGGCACTCCTGGTCCCCTCCCCAGGGAACCGACTAGGCGCCCCTTAGCTGGGAGCTGTGGACAAGAGCCCACACACACTGAGGCAGGAGCTGCTGGCTGGAATTCCCACTTCCATGAAGAACTGTGTATTCCACTTCCTACAGAGCAAGACTCCAAAATCCCCCGGCCAGCAGCAGACCCACTTTCAAAGGAAGAGGACACAAGCTTTGAGGGAGAAGGGGTACTGGTTAATAAATTATTCGAAGCAAGCCAGATCCCAGACCAGACTGACCATCTTCAGGTAAGACCAGTTTTTAAAAAACTGTAAGAGCAAAGGTGGTGTGTGTGTGTGTGTGTGTGTGTGTCTGTGTGTCTGTGTGTGTGTGTCTGTGTGTACACGTGTGCACACACATTCTTCACTTCACATTCACAATTCTTATACTATATTGTAAATCAAAATAAATATTCCAGTGCTGTCGGGGCGCTTGCGAATAACAGCTGCTGTTTCTGCAGCAAGGAAGGAAACCTGGCTTTGAAAGAAGGCCCAGATAAACCCTAAGCCTTCCTAATTATAGCAGAAGAGTGATAGGGGTGAGAGGCACTAATGCGATTCTAGACAGCTGGAAAAAGAAACCTGATCTTTTGCCTACTGCATGTGTTTTACTAGGCAGGGCTCACCATTCTGAAGGTTTCTCAAGCAAATGTCCACGGTGTGGCCTCTAAAGGGAAGGGGAGCCCATTCTTTTTGGGAATTGTTCGTGATTTTTGGTTGTTGAAAAAAGTTGACTTCGGCTTTAGTTGCAGCTTATAATGCAAGGGACAGGATTTTGTTGGGACTGAAAACTCACAAGATCCACTCGCCACACGGGAGAAAGAAAGCAGGCGAAGTTGATTTCTGTGCAATTGGGGGCTTCTGATTAGAAGTTTGCTTTATTTTGCTTTCCTTAGATCACAGAGTATTAAAAAAAAACAAAAACAACCAAGAAAATGCCAAAAGGAGAATGTATTATCCCTTAATTATGATTTGGGTATGATTTTGGTGCTGAATTGAAAGAGACAGAATTATAGGAATAATTAATGCACAGAGAAAATTAGGTTTCATATACCACTTGAATTTTTAATTATATAGTTTTATAACAGGTTGTGGGTGAGTTTTGGACTGATGGTATGTTATGGTCAAAATTTGACTTTTGGAAAGAAATGCCTTTAGAAATGTCTGTATGTATGTTTATGTGCATGCATCTATCAATCCATGTAACCATATCTATCTACTTATCTATCTACCTTTAGTATTACCATTTTTGTGTACTTCTTATTATCCCTCCCCCTAAACTTATAGAGAAGCTCATATACTATATACCTGGGAATCTATGCCAGGAATCCAGTATTATTTTTATAAAAAAAAATAAACACTCCTATGAAAATACTACCTAATGCAAAATTATCGAACTCTGTGTGAAGAAACAAACAAACAAAAAAAAAAAGCACTCTGGATTTCAAAATGCCCTGGTATAGAATAGCTGAAATACATAGGTCCCAATCCGATCTTAAATGAGCCAGTTGCTCTGTTCTCCTGGTGACATTGCCAGATGGAGCCACCTTTTCTCCTTTCTGCAGGCAAAGTGGCTTGTCCCCTGTGTTCTTTAAACATCCCCCTGATCAGCTCATACACCACAGCTACAAGTCTGTGCGCATGACTGGTGCGTGGTGGAGGTTTGGCGAAATGTTAGTTTGGAGTGTCAGTGTTAACCTTTTCATGTCCCTTCCTAGTCAAAAATGCCCTGTCTTTTCCAGCTAAGCACCCTCCTAGTTGTTTGTGCAGACTGGACACGTTTCCTTATAGATTACTTTTCCTGTTAGAGGATGAGGGCACGACAAGGTGGCCCAAGAGGAATAGATGGAAGGGGAGGGGTAAGTGGATGTCGGCTTTAGGCTCATCTGTATGAGAAGTAGGTTCTGGTCCTGTCAGATGTGGAGAGGAAGGAAGGGACCTCTGCTTTCCTCAGGTTTGTGCCTTGGTCTGAATTGCAGATGAGAGCCCTTGTGGCCAGCAAGTTCACCGGCTTCCTGAAAATGCAGCAGAATAAAACGCACACTCTTTGGGGCCAAGCCCGCCCGTAGGCCGTCTGTCAGAGTTCATTGTGAGTCAGTACCCACCCACCTTGACTGCTGTTTTGAAATGTGACTAGGTGATTAATGAAAGCCATGAACGTCCCTGTTCAGAACACTGACTGCAGGGTTTGCATTCTCTGCCTCACCTTATAGTGGTCAGTAGCAGAGCTGACCTTTCACATACGGACAACTAGAAGACACTCAAATAGAAACTGGTCGTTAAAGAGCAGTGCTGTGCAGCCTTAAGCAAAAGTGGGATGTTTGTACCAGTGACATTTCTTCTCTTTAGATTAAAGCAGAAGTTTACCCCCCACCCCGGAACTGGCAAATCTAAAAATGCAGATTTCTTTAGCCATGTGGAAAGTTCCTATTTAATTATAAGAGATTTCTATATCTCTACCTATACCTACATCTGTATGTCTTACAAACTAAAAAACATGACCAACAGATAGCAAAATGGCTAATTATTACTGTAAATTTGACCCAGAAATATGGGAGCTACTGGGAATTGTATGAAACCTTGTAAAATATGGTGCAGGGGAAAAAATGACTTTTTCTTTCATAACTAAATCTTAAGATATTTTAAATATTTATTCTCTGACTCTTGAGACTTGGACACCTAAGGACTTTTGAATGGCTTAAAATTCTGTGTTAGGATCCATATTAATAAGTTTCTCACCCTTGAGTCTAGACTGATCAACTTACCTTGGGCTGTCTTTTGTAGGAAGTGAACCGCAGCTGATCATTTAGTATTTTATCTTTCATCTGCACATCAGGTATAGATCCTGAGGAAGAGCCCATGCCTCTAATATCCTGTGTCATTCTGTAAAGGCCTCTTGCAGACTGTCTCTTGTCTGACACATGAAGCTCCAGGTGTCTTTACTTTCTGTCTCCCCCCCACCCACACCCTCCTTGTCTCTTTCACAATGCAAAGCCCTCTTGTTAGGCATAGTCTTGAAATAGTTACTGGCTAGGATTGGAAAGCCCCCAATTTCTCTACATTTATGGAAGATTCCAAAGCTCCTTCCAGTTTGGGAGTGGAAAATAGAGAAGGGTACCCTGGCTGACTTGAATCCTCATCAAGGCTCACACCGCCAACTCTTCCTCTTGGTTTTGAGCTCACGCTCCCCATCCAGGACCTGAGAGTCTGCCCATCTTAAATCTCATTCCCCAGCCACACCAGAGCAAGCTCACCCATGCTTTGAATGCAGCAGTGCTGGTTCTGCTTCACTTTGCCCCTGGGAGATCTGCATTTCTTTTTGAGACTCCCAGTGTACAGTATGAGTGTGTAGTCTCAGGTCCTGGGGGTGAAGAATCTTGCTGATGAGGTATGAACACTAATCATAGAAAGTGAGCTAGCTGCATGGGCAAGCAGAATTTGTTTGGCGTATGCTGCACCGAGTGTTAGGGTCGTAGGCACACTACACCATAGGGGATGAACTGCCTGGTTAGGTAGGATTCTAGTGGTTAGTGATTACTTCACAGTCTTTATCTTCCTGAGCACATTCTTTCACTATCTCCACATGTAAGATGCCGCTGCCGACCTGCCACAAACAGGATGGACTTCCATTGGCTCTCCCAGCCCTGTGGATGGGTCGGTTTATTCTGAAGCCTAGCTGCATAAACTGTGGGTCATGACCCCATAATGCATTGCGAGGGAAAGTCTAGCCATGGTTAAAAAAAAGTTTCTGAACATGCAACAACCAAAAATTAATATATACTTTAATATAATTAAGTGTATACTATATACATAATATAATTACATTAATGTACATATATAATATAATATACATGAATGTACCCTTGATACATCAGTCAGGGGTATTTGTCCTGTACTGGCCCAAGTTGTATTGTGGGCTATTACTGCAGTATGGGTTCTGAACACACATGTGCAGTGTATTCCGAACATGCCATTATGCCACACAGCACCAAGAAATGCTGCTGAAGCCGCTCAGCTCAGATGGAGGCTTTTGTAGAGCAGGAATTGCAGTGTTTTTACTGTACAGAGTCTTCTGCTCATATAGAAACAAGAATAAATATGAAAACCAGGGCTTTTCTTATTTCCCTACCATAATTGTTCATCACCAACGTATCAAATTAGTGTATCTTCGGATTGGATTGTGCTATAATGTTTGGTCTCATTGACTTGGGTTCATTAAAAAAAAAAAAATCAGTGGTGGACTGTGGGGATGGCCTATCAGTAAAAGGCTTGTTGCCCAAGCAGGAGGACCAGAGTTTGATCCCCGGCACCTGTGCAAGATTGTCAGGGGCGGGGCGGGGGAATGTGCCAGCACCGGGGACGTAGAGACAGAAGGTTCTTGGGGCTTGCTAGCCAATGAGTATAATTGAATCAGAAAGCTCTACGTTCAACGAGAGACTTGTCAAAGAATAATTAAATGCAGGGCTGGAGAGATGGCTCAGCAGGTAGGAGCACATACTTCTCTTGCAGAGGACCTGAGTTCAAGGTGTCGCCCAGCCCAGGGGATCCCATGCCTTTGGCCTCTGTGGGCACCCCACCCACATGCATGCACATACTCCACATCCCTCTCACGAGCATACACATGACCTAAAAATAATTAAAATAACTCTTGGAGATATTAAGGTGGAGAGTGAGGAAGATAGGGGTTAGGTAGAATCTCTTGGGAAAGAAGCAGAAAAAGCCCCTCCTGGAGCTTCCCCACCTTGCACCTGGATTCCCTCCTGCACACTAGTGGTTGGAGTGCCACCTTGGTTCTTGGCACCTTGGTGCACACACTCCTTGGAGAGGTGGACCCTAGAGGGACATGCCTATGTGTGTCCCTTCAGCAGGGGAAGAGACCAATTTGTGACCCAGGAGTGGTCTCATGCCAGGCGGAGGAGCTGTAGTTCCTGGAGATGGGGTTTCTCCGTCTACATGTGGGGGTGGGGCTCCCCATCCTGGTGGGTTGTGGGTTGAGGCTCCAGCAGTGCTGGCAGTAGCACAAACCACAGCAGCTGCTCCAATTCCTCTTCCCCGTGAAGTCATGATTTAAACGGGTGGACCTTCCGACTTCTCAGATGGGGCCTGCTAGCCCAGCAGGAGCCTGGGGAATAGGTATGATGCCAGCTGGTACTCTTCTGCCGCCACCTTCCCAACCCCAGGAAGTCCTGCAGTGAAGGGAGTGGTACCCAGGCAATGCCAATATTGTCAGGTGGTGAGCCCTCCACAATCGCGGATGCCAAGCTCTCTCCATGCTATAACAGCAGACCCAAACCCGCAGCAGATCACATGCTTGTCAGGTGCCGGGGGAGATGCCGCCATCGTGTGGGATACGCGTCATCCTGTGGTTGCAGCACTGTGCTCCTCTTACCCACAGTCATGGTTATTAACACTTGGGGACTCCTTAATTCTGATCCTCTGTACTTAGGTGAGTGCTGTAAAGACGGGAGCAGTGTGGATTCTCTTAGAAACAGCGCAAGCTTGGCAGAAACTTCACAAACAGTGGACAGGTCCTGTCGGCTTTGAACTCCACCACGATGGCCTTCCGACACTGCCTTAACCGACTCTTGGTGTCCTGAGGACAGCCGGCCCAGTCCCTCCAGGAACCCAACAACAGCAGCTTGCTGCCACTGGGGGCGTCGTGGGAACAGGTGCCACTCCCGCTGCTCAGCGAGGCTTGCCCCTCTAGGTTCTTGCTCTCCCCTTCTCCAGCTTTGATCTCTCCTTTCAGAGAAAGTCGAGTTGTTCTCGTCGTCATTCTATGCACATTCGCTCCCCACCTCTCATCTGCATCTTTGCTATCTGTGATTTCCCAAAGGGCTCACGCATGAGTGTCAAATGATAAGCCATTCTGAGCAGTGTAGTAAAATCTTGTGCCGCCTAGTTCTTCCCCATGTGGCTTATGAACCATGCCTTTGTCCAGTGAATCCGTCCTGTACAGATACTCCCCCTGTTAGTCACTTCGTAGTTATCTGGTAGTCACTTAGTACCACGGTGCTTGTTCAGGCACCTTATTGAATAATGGCTCCTGGAGTATAGGAGGAGTAATGTGTGTTACACTCCCGAAAAGCCAAACAGAGGCCACCACGTGCTTCCTTAGTCGGGAGGCAGAAGGTGCCAACTTAACAAGGAAAGGAAATGGAACTTGCATGCTGATGATGCTAAGACCTGCAATAACAGCAAAGGCTCTCCGAGCTGGTGAAGGAGGAAATGGACATTTTTCTCATTATGCTGTTGCTTCCCAGATGTCAAAATCCCAGCCTCGGCACATGGTATAAAGAAAAGGTCCTGAAGGATAGGGTTTGGTGCCGTCCACAACATTAGACATCCCCAGAGATTCCAGAATGGGACTACTGTGAGCAAAGGAGGCACTACTGAACAGAGTGTGAGCTTGAGCCCTCGATTTGCTCACTGTCCTGCTACTTCCTAACAATGAGGAAAAGGATATAAACTCTCCCAGCTTCTGTCTTCCTACCTATAAAACAGATAGTGGTGATATCGCTTCCAAAGTGTTATGTGGGGTCTGGAGGGATGGCTCTGCAGCTAAGAGCACTTGCTACTCTTCTAGAGGAACAAGGTTCCATTCCCAGGACTCACACCAGGTGGTTCACGACCCCCTGTAGCTCCGGGGAATCCAGTACCCTCTTCCGGCTTCCTCAGGCTTCAGGCACACATGTGATGGACATACATATATGTAGGTAGTCAGACATACACATAAAATAATAAAAATAAAAAAAATATTTTTTTAAAAAGTATTTGCATATCTCTGTTAGTTTGAGACCAGCCTGCCTACATAGTAAGTTGCAGGCCAGCTGAGGTTACAGGTTCGACACCTTACCCCAAAACACAAAACACAACAGAACAACAAACAGCAACAACCAAAGAGTCTACAGCTCTCATGTTGACACGGAAAGTGCCCAACACAATTAATAAGTAATGATATTACCACTTTTGTTTTATTATTTAGCTCCTTTTTTGCTTTTGTTGTTAGATTTTGGCTGTGCTAAGGACTGAATATAAGGCTTTGCATTCGGTGAGCAAGTATTCTGCCACCGAACTACATGCTAGTTCATTTTGCTTGCCTTACTAAAGACATCTGGAGGGCTAGCTACAAATATTTCTACACCTGGTATTTAGTGAAGTTTGTTTTGGTTTGTTTGTTTGCTTGTTTGTTTGTTTGTTTTTTGGAGACAACTGTATAGTCACATAAGAAATGATTCATAAAAATCTCTTGTGTCTCCTTGAATTACTTACTATAGCCGTATCCCTCCTGCTACCCTCTCCTTCTCTATTCTCCGGTAACTGCGGATTGGTCCTCTAATCCTAAAATCCTATACAAATTGAATTAAAGAGTATGTAATCTCCTGGGAATTTTTTTCCCTTAGCACAATTCCCAGGGATTCATTCAAGTTTCGTGAATCAGAAGTTCATGGCTTTTCTTGCTAAGTAGTCTCATGTGAGGTTTGTGTGCCCTGGAGTATGCTTAATGGCTTACTGGCTAAAAAGATTTGGGTTGATTTTTACTGTTTTGTTGTCACAAATAAAGCATCTATTAAGTTCTTACCTCTCTGTGAACAATGCTAGGTGCTCTGTTTTCATTCCTGTTGTTGTATAAAATACTTTGACAAAAAGCAACTTAGGGGAGTAGGCGTTTGTTTTGGTTCACAGTTCCAGGTCACATTTAGAGCAGTTAGTCACATCACTTCCACAACCAACAGCAAATGAATATGCACAGCTCACTTGCTTGCTTGCTCATATTCAGCTCCATTTCTCTACCCTTATACAATTCAGCACCCCTTGCCTAGGGAATGGTGCCTAGCTAGTGGGCTGAGCCAGGAGGATGGAAAGTTCCAAGCCAGCTTGGGCTAGCTATGTCATAAAGTCAAGGATGGGCCCAAATATATCAAAATCCTATCATAGGAAGCCCTAAGAAAACCCCCAAACCCAACGCAAACCAAAATGATAATAGAATAGTGGTTCTCAACCTGTGGGTCACAACTCCTGTGGGAGGCAAGTGACCCTTTCACAGGGGTCTCCTAAAACAATCACAAAATACAAAAATATTACATATAGCAAAATTATAGTTATGAAGAAGCAACAAAAATAATTTCATGGTTGTAGGGGTCACCACAACATGAGGAGCTGTATTAAAGGGTCACAGCATTGGTAAGGTTGAGAACCTATGCGACGGAGGCATAGCGACAAAGACCTAGATGTCTACATAGTGCAGTTCCTGCTAAGTAATGGATTTCTGTCTCCTAAAGTTGCCAACTGCCTCATTCACCAGCTGGTTCCCAGTTGTATGGTTATGCAGCCATCTGCCTTCTGTGCCAAGGAGATTTGAACTCTTGGGAGCACAGGAGTTCACCTGAGTTCAGCTCAGGTGCTTGGGAGGCAGTACAAGAGAGGGCATGTCAAAGTTTGAAATCTGTGCTGACTGACCTGTAACAGGCAGGGTGCATTGTAAGTCTCCAGCAGGTAATCTGGAGGGGCAGGAGGGCAGGAGAAAGGAAAGCAGACCGCCTCAATCTTCTTGCCACACAGTTTTCCTATTTTGCATGACAAATAACAACTGCTAAACAGTAGCTCCAGAGGACTGATAAGCCAGCACTGCGGGTGACAATGACAAGAAGGGCAGAGGCCACTCTGGCTCATCCACCTCAGCACATGGCAATTGAGCCTCTTGTCAACACCACTGCAAGGCTGCAAGGCCGAGCCAGAGAGGAACACAAACGTTTGTTTTGTTTTCAATCACAAAGCCAGCTAGAGCACCTCTGCCAAACACCATTAACCATCATGGATGGGCAAGATCCTACTCATGCTCCCTGCAGCCACTGTTTTCAGTGTAAACAACCAAACAAAACTAAGGCTTACAGCCTTGTACAGCTCTGGTGGTCTGTGGGTTATCTGGTTAGAACTTCAGGCTTTCCAAACCCTGCGGCTGTGGCTAGCCTACTGAATCAGGTTTGCATCTATCCTCTAGGAGATTTGAATTTACCCTCTAGGAGATTCCTATAAGCACCAGGTTCCAGAAGCCGATATCCACAGAGCCCAGCATCTTTCCTAGATCAGAAAGATTTTAAGGGGGCTGGGATGAAGCTCAGTGGTAGAATGCTTGCTTAGCATGCTGGAGGCTTTGGCTTTCATTCCCAGCATGGCAATAAAAGTGAACGAATGAATGAATGAATGAATGAATGAGTACTTTAAAAAATATTTTATTTATTTATTATGTATACAATATTCTATCTGCATATATACCTGCATGCCAGAAGAAGACACTAGATCTTATTACAGATGGTTGTAAGCCACCATGTGGTTGCTGAGAATTGAACTCAGGACTTCTGGAAGAGCAGGCAGTGCTCTTAACCTCTGAGCCATCTCTCCAGCCCATGAGTAAATATCTTAAGGCATTTTCCTCAATAGTCATGGAACTTCCTGGGAGTTGCCTGTGTTCCACCACCAGAGAGTTCAGAGGTATGCAGTGAAGCTTGGACATTGAAAGTTTTTAAAGCTCTCAGTTGATTCTTTAACACATGCCCTCCGTGCCCCAGGTCCCATGGTAGGACTTAGGCATGGCTGTCCTTATGGAAGCTTGGCTAGCTTAAGACACAACCTGGAAAGAGAGTCTTGAAGCCCACCATAAGTGAGATGCAAGGGTTATCCTAGGGGGCTCCAAGGTCAACCCTGAAGGATAGATGCGCTCCGATAGGTTTTCTCTGCCAATGAAATAAGCTGATTCAAGCCACATTAAGAGTATCTAAAGGCAGGTTTATTGGGGGCAGCTCTTCAGTAGGCTCACTGATCTCACAGGTGGAGCTCAGAGAAGATGGAGAGAATGAAGGGGGAGGGGACAGAGAGAGAAAGCTCATGCATGTGAGGAGGGAGAGAGAGAGAGAGAGAGGAAATGCAGAGGCCCTGGAGAGAACCAAAATGTCTGAATTATATAGTAAAGAGCCTCAGGGGCAGAGGAAGCCTAGCAGCTGGGCTGGAAAGTTCAGGTAGAGAGCAGGGTATGCCAGCCATGCCCTGTAACAGGTTGGGACTGAGGGATGCTGGGAGAACCTGGAGGCCAGGTCCACTCTGGTACCTCAGCTGCTTGTCCCAGGTTTGAAACCCAGCATACTCACCTTAAACCTTCCCAAAAATTTAGCCAAGGAACGAAGCATTAGTTTATTTAATACTACTTTTCTAATGGTGGTAATGGGATTGTTCACATAAGTATGTCCGACCTATGGCCCTTGAGACATGTGCATATATTGGGAGAGTTATGAATGGGGCCCCAACCAAAATTGTAAACTTACTTAAAATATTATGAGATGTTTTTGGTGTGTGATTTTTTTTTAATTCAACTGTACAGTTGTTGATTATGAACTTTGTGTATAGCAATGTTGTGTCTCAGTGTCAAAGGCTTAGACAAGTCTGGTGCTACAATGTTTCTGCCTTCCTGGCATATACCTCCCATTGAGCAAATTTCACACTTTATCTACAAGGACAGGGAAGTCAATTCTTTCCTTGTGAATCATTTGAAAAATAGATCATTTTAAAATCTGAGATCACCGGCTGGCACCTGTGGTAACATACAGAAAATGTGACCTGGGGTGAAAATGCTGACCACCTTTTAGCTGCAGCAAGCAGAAGGCAGAAAGACTGTGCAAACAGGAATGGATCTCTGAGCCCGCTTAGCCGCTATTGAGGTGACCTGGAGAGGTTCCATACGTGCTCTTAGGTTCTAGGCCAGCTGCCTACAATCCAGACCTTGGAACACATTTCTTGACAGGGCCCAACTATCATGGCAAAAGCCAGTAAAGAGCTTCTCGCCTTTCTGCTTTAGATTCTCTCATTTACTCCAGCTAACCCTTTTGCCTAGCAAAATATTGCAAGGGAACCAACTGACATCGTGCTACTGTAAACGTATCTCATAGAACCAGTGCATTTCATTTTATATCCCCCTGTACTGACTCATTAAAGAAACCTCACTCTAGCAAAGAGACCTCTCTGGGGGTCCAGGGATTTCTTCAGTTCGAGTTTTCACTGAGTCTACAGGGCAGTTTTGAAAAGTGAAGGCCCAGCTCATTTATACTGAGATACAGGCATCCGAGTCTTACCGCAGACCTGTATGTTTTTTCTTTATTCTTTTGTAGTTGAAAATGGATTCTTCTCTCATACAATACATGCCTATCACAGTTTCCCATCCTTCCACTCCTCCCAACGCCCCCACCTCCTCTCTCCCCCAGATCAACACTTTCTCTGTTACCTCTTCAGAAAAGAGCAGGCCTCCAAAAGACTACCGGCCAAACAGGATAAAAATAAGATACATCAGACAAAGCTAAAGCCCTCACATTGAGGCTGGGCAAGGCAACCCAATAGGAGGAAAAGGGTCCGGAGTACAGGCAAAAGAGTCAGATATATACCTGCTCCCACTATTAGGAGTTCCACAAAAAACACCAAGCTAACTGCCATAACATCTACTCAGAGGATCTGGTGTAGACCCACGCAGGTCCTGTGCTTGCTGCTTCAGTCTCTGTGAACCCACGTGAGCCCTGCTTAGTTGATTCTGTGGGCCATGTTCCCCTGGTGTCCTCCATCCCCTCTGCCTCCTACAGTCTTTTCTCCCCCTCTTCCATGGGGTTCCCTATCTCTGAGGGGAGGGACTTGATGGAGACCCCCAATTTAGACTCTCTCTCAACATACTCAAAGCTGCATTTTTAGTAAGTTCCCTGGGTGGCTGCCATTCAGAAGCCATGTGCTTAGTTAGGCAGATCCAGAGGGACTGCTGCAGTCTGGATGTTTCTGTCGAAACTGCCCAGTGTGGAAACACGGGACGAGTGGGGCTTGTAAAGCTTAATCCTTCACCCTCAGAGGAGTTAGAGCTCCTCATGACTGAAACCCCCCCCCCCTGCTCCCACATCCTAGCCGCCTTGCTTTAAACAGCATGTTCTACTTGAAACACCTGTCTGAGCAACTGAAGTTAACACAGACCCTGGTTTATTGTAACTAATCCAGAACAGGTGTGTCATTTGCAGCTGAGCTTTATTTTGAGGAGGGCAGGAACAGGGATCTGCCTGACAGCCGGGGAAGCTGGGAAGGGTCACTGGGCTCTGAGGACCCCTGTAAGTAAGTCCTCTGTCACCACTGCCTTTGGTTGGAGCTAGAAGCCAGAAACAAGCTTTATTGGCTTGCTTGGGGTCATCTATGCCTGAGTATGGGCTCGAATCTCTGAAACAAGATGGGGAGAAGGACATTAAATTAGCCATTCACAACTGAGATAAGTAATAAAGCTGTGGCAAGCAGAACGGTGTGCTAGCAGCCACCAAAACATAACTAGATGAGTCAATATGAGTAGAGAACAGAGGCTCAAATCCTGCATTGAGTTTTTAAATGATGTAAAAATTGATAATTTTGAATATGTCAATTATGATTTAGCTATAAATATTACACTTTATTATAAACAAAGGAAAGTCAGCCATTGGAAGAAATTTGGAAAGTAGCTATAATAAGGATCAGTTTGCAAAATATATACAAATACACATCATAGCTGGGTGTGGTGGTCTACGTCTGTAATCTTGGAGACCAAGGCAGCCGAATTGGTCATGCAAAGATAGCCTAGGTTACAGAGTGTGCAAGACCATTCTGGATGTCTTAGTGAGGCCTTGCCTTACAAACTACAAACTGTAGAGAGAACTGAGGCTATAACTCAGTGAGAGAGCCCTTGTCTAGTACGTGCAGGTCCTGGGATCCACCTACAAGATCTTTGAAACAACAAAAATCCAACCCCCTATACCCCTAAAAGACAAAAACAAAAACTTCCAACTTATAAGACATCAAACAATACATTTTTAAAAAAAAAGATAAATAAATGTGCAGTTTATAGAAGAGACCAATGATTGGTAAGCAGGAGAGGATACCATGGCAACTGGGACTCTAAGCTGACACTGCATAGAGATACTTGCACATCTGTAGTCATTACTGTACTATTCACACTAGCTAAGAAATGGAAATGGCCTAACTGTCTGTCAGAAGACGAATGGGAAAAAAAATGTGTATACACAATGGGATTTATGTTGATGGAAAGTGAAATCATGATCTCTTTAGGAAAATGGATGGAACTGGAAGTCCTTGAGCAAGTTAGGCCAGACTCAGAGAGACAAATTACCACAATTTCTTTCATATGCAGAGTCTAAATTTGTGCTAACATGTTAATATGCATGTATATAATGTGTGTGTATGTGTATGTGTGTGTGTTCATAGGACATCAAACTGGAAAGTAGAGCATGAGAAGGGAGGAAGAGACTGTACAGGAGGGGGAGTGGGGAGAAAGAAGGTAACAAAATTTACATGAAATGAAAGCAGAAGAGGGACTGATGTCTGTAGCAAGGAGGCAAGCAGTCTTACTGGAGAGCAAAGTGAAGGCACAGGCCAGGGAAGCTGCCTTAGAACCGCCGGCTCTGCATGCTTTACTCAAGATCACTGGGTTTCAGTTTAGGGCTTTTTTTCCTCCATGGGTCCAAGAGTCAAAGAGGATGTTACTGAGGGGTGAGGCATGGGTGATTTCC
This sequence comes from Psammomys obesus, assembly GCF_907164565.1. NCBI lineage: Eukaryota > Metazoa > Chordata > Mammalia > Rodentia > Muridae > Psammomys > Psammomys obesus. The sequence goes on along the minus strand of NW_026596040.1, from coordinate 26,182,209 downwards.
TGTTTTGAGTGACAGGCCAGGTTACATAAGCCTTTGTTTACTGTAAGTGCTCTCACCTAAGGCATCTGGCTCTCACCATATGCACACCTAGCCATGTTCAGGTTAAGATGGTAAGTAAGCTTTTGTTCCCTGGGCCCTCACTTGCTCAGAGGGCACAGTTTGTCCTTCTGTGTGCATGCTTAAAACCGGTTCAGATTGGATCAGCATTTGGTTTTCCTTAGTTTCGGGATGTGCTTCAACATGTGTTTGGTCATGGAAGAGGAGTTACTAAGGGATTGTTGGAGAGGTCATCCGTTTCGTGGGGCCAGTGTGTAGAGCTCAGTGTAGATGACAGTCCCAGATTGCTAACCATGCTTGGTCTGCCTCTCAGGCACAGATCCAAGTGACAGGTGTGGTGAACTCTTGGGAAGGAGGCAAGAATCCAACGATAGAAACTATTAATAATATCTTAATATTTTAAAGATGGTATTCATTTATTACTGGTATCACTGAAAACTTTTCTTTTCTTTTTTTTTTTTTTTTTGAGACAGGGTTTCTCTGTGTAGCCTTGGCTGTCTTGGACTCTCTCTGTAGACCAGACTGGTCTTGAACTCACAGACATCCACCTGCCTCTGCCTCCCTGAGTGCTGGGATTAAAGGAGTGCACCACCACACCCGGCCTTATTTTCTTTTTTAAATTCCACTATTTTTTTTTTTTTTTTTTTTTAAGAAAAGACAAGTCTGTACTGTGTAGCTCCAACTGACCTGGAGTTCACTAAGTAGATCAGGCAGTCCTCAAACTACAAAGATCCTCTTGATTCTGCCTCCTAAGTACCAGAATTACAGGGTTTGGTTGCTCCACTGTGTCCAACTATTCTTTTTTTCTCCTCTCTATCTCTGTCTCTCTCTCTCCCTCCTTCCCCCGACCTTCGGAAGAGAAAACAAAACTTGCGAGTGGGAAGTGCTTGCAGTTAGTTCTGGGGAGCAAGCACAGCCTTGGTTATTAGCTTGCTTTTTCCTCAATGTAAAGTGAAGGAACAAAACATAAATATCTCTTACTTCAAAGGTACCAAGTCCCAAGGAACTCCTGATTTTGTTGCTAAGTGGGTATCAAAGTAAAAGAAAGAGCAGGCCCTTCTGAGTATAAAAGGGAAACCATGGAGAGATCTACCCACCACCACCACCCGAAGCATATTTATAAACTAAGGAAGCCAAATATGGTGGAACAATTTACTGGGTGTAGTCCCGCTGCTTCAGAGGTAAAGAAAGGTGGGAGGATCAGGAATAGAAAGTCGTTTTCAGCTACTTAGCAAATCCAAGGCCAGCTAGAACTGTTTCAAAAACACAAAAAGGCAAAAACAAAACAAATGAAAACTTTGGGAAAGTCTTATGCTGTGTGTGAAAAATGTTAGAAAAGATGAATAGCTTACCCAAAAGTGGACATAAAAGGGGCTGGAGAGATGGCTCAGCAGCTGCAAGTTAAATAGTGCGTCTGAGGCACTATTTAAACCCAGTTACAAAGAAGGGAGCCACTCCTAGTCTAGTCCACATAAAACCCTTATCACAAAGGGGGGGGGCACCCGAAGTCTTCTGTGATATGGGGGATTCAGTCCTCATAAGAGATTTTAGGAAGTTTCCTCAGTTAGAATCCCTCCCCAGCCAAAGCAGATCCTGATATTAAAAAATATTAGGTAACCCCAGAAAACGTGGGGCAGCAGCAGTGTGAGACAGGAAAAGAAGCTGGTTAGTCATGAATGAGTGTGCCACTGTGGAGGGCAGAGGGCCACTGTGGACACTAAAACATTACCTAATGGTCCCTATTCTGCCTCAGTTAAGAATTGCCTCAGACTCAGTATGTAACTGAGGATGACCCTGACCCCCTGATCCTGTTGCCTCCGTTTCCTGACTTCTACAATTACAGGCATATACTGCCATCCCCAGTTACATGGTGCTAGGGATGGACCCCATAGATCCATTCGTATTGGATGGATGGATGGATGGATGGATGGATGGATGGATGGATGGATGGATGGATCTGTGGTCGCCCAGGCCCATTTTGCAGCACTCTGCCCACTGAGCTCTACATCCTGACTAGCCTAATGAAGGTATTCCCTTCAAAGGGCTGCCCTTGAAGGATACTGGCCCACTCATGCATGTCTGATGTTAGCTCTTTCTTATTTCACAACCATTTTGATATCCTAATCTCCTGTAGGACGATGCATCTATGATTTATAACCTACTCCCTGTTTTATAGCTCCTTCTTTTTTACTGACTTTAGAGTCTTTGCTGTAAATCCCTTCCCCCATGGGATTGACAGTATGCTGGCTTGTGTACCAGCCAGACTGTAAATTCTTTGTGGGTAAGAGTTAGGGTTTATTGGGCACAGCCAGTACCTGTCAGTGAGAAGAGATCAGTGAATACTGTGTTGAAAATCAGGATGAGGTCTATGGCTTCACACAGTAAAAGGGTGTGGCATCAGTTTCAGAACTTTTGTAAACAACCACCACCAAAATAAGCATCGAATCATATTAATTTATTTTAAACTAGAAAGAAGTATAAGTATTATAATAGCACTCAGTGGCTATTCTATGTCATAGGTCACTGAGAATTAGGACCTGAAATGTCACAATGTAAATTCCTCAAAACTCAGATTTAGTGTCTTAGTCACTGTTCTATTGCTATGAGGAGATACAACTTTTATCAAAGAAAGCACTTAATTGGGGTCTTGCTTACTCCATTATTACTACATTAGAAGTTTACTCCATTATCATAATAGTGGGGAGCATGTTGGCATCCAGGCAGTCATGATGCTAGAGAAGTAGTTTAGAGGGTACACCCTGATCCACAGTCAGGGAGAGAGAGAGAGAGAAAAAAAAGAGACTGGGTCTGGCATGGGCTTTTGAAACCCAAAGCCCACCCATAGCAACACACTTCCTCCAAAAGGCCTATACCTCCTTATCCTTCTAATCCTTTCAAACAGTTCCACTCCCCGGTGACTAAGCATTCAAATACATGAGCTCATGTAGGGCCATTCTCATTCAAACCATCATAGAGTAAATTCTTGAACTCTAGAAAAGCAAAGACTTTCGATTCCCTTTTCATATGGAATGAAAGCTGCAGAGTGCAGCTAAGAGACCCACCAGGAGATTGCCCAGGCCCATTTTGCAGTGTGGTAGCAGAATAATGCCCTTAAAGGCAAGCATGTTCCAGTCCTCATAGCTGTGAATATGTTACCATGCTAGACAGAGAAATGGGGTTGAGCTTGAGATGAATTTATTTTGAACTATTTGATTGGGTCTGTTCAATCACTAGGATCCTTATAAGTAAAAGAAGATGAGAGAAAGAGAGAGACACAGATTGATTTGGAGATTCTGTCTTGCTAAGTCTGAAGGTAAGGATGGTACAGTGTGCCATGATGATTCTGACCTCTAGAAATCTAATATAATAAATTGATGTACTTTTTTTTTTCTTTGTCTTTGAGCCAGAGTCTCATGTAGGTACAGCCCAGGCTGACCTTGAACTATTGATTCTCCTTCTTCTGCCTCCTAAGGGCTGGATTATAGGTAGATACCAACATGCCTGTGAGTTTTTGCTGTTCCAGGGTTGGAGAATTCAATCCATCTGAGTTTTGAGGAATTTACACCCTGGCTTTCCAGGTACCTTTAAAACACTAAATCTGTGGTAAATCATTAAAGCAGCCATTGGAAGCTAGTACAGACAGAACAGGTGACTTGAAAACAAAGTTGTCCAAAGCAAGGCATGATACTCTCCTTTGGGTTTGACTTCAGGCATCACAGGAGCAGTTGTTTTGGGCTTAGAGAATCTGGCATGGAAAGGAAAACAAGCCTACCTTGGATAGGACTAATTCTGTTTTTGGGACTTGAGAAATCTCAGAAAGTAAGGCCACACGGCCAAACCTCCACAGCCTCTAACACTGTTGGTGGGTCTCAGGACACAGCTTAGACAACCCTCATAGCCCTAGTGCCATGGTTCCCAGGAACAGCTGGCCAAGAGGAGAGCCTTGTGGAAGGCTGTGTCCAATTCTGACTCCCGGGAAGCAGAAAAGCAGATGGAGATGGAGCAAAGGAAGCCTTGGCTGGGGCGGAAAACTTCTGGGCAGCCATCCTTCTAGTTAGCAACCTCCTCATCACTGATGTTGTGGCTGAGAAAGTTCACTGGGCACATGGCCTGAATGGTTAAGATGTAGGGTAGCATCCCTGGACAGCAGCAACCCTCTGCTTCCCACTCCAGAAGCGACTTCTGAAACTGTGTGAGACACGTCTGCCATGGTTGTCTTCCAGGGTTAAAGGAGTAAACAAATCACCTTGGGTCGCTGAGCTCTGGCTAAATTCTGTGACTCTCATCAGGGACAAAGAGAAATGAAATCAGATGTTTCTGTTTGTGATTTTGACATCAGGTCTATCCAGTAAAAATGGGTGCCAGCCGCATCCGTAGTTTTTGATAAGTACATTCATAACCTGTATAGCCGTGAACACTATGTAACTCCAGAACACCTTTATTACTCTCCAGAGGATAGCCTTCTAACTGGTATGGGTTAGAATTAGAAGTTAGGCCATGTCCCAGGCAAACCCTAATTTATTTCCTGTCTCCATGAATTTTCTTATCTGGGACATCTTATATAAATGAAGTCATACTGTGTGTGGCTTTGAGAGTATGGTTTCTTTCACTAGAGATGTGTTCCCAAGGGTCATTCACGTGAAGGTATCTACCGTGTTTCTTTTTAAGGTCGAATAATGTTGTCCATGGATTGCATGCAATTGTCATAGTCATCTCTCAGTATATGGGCATTTGACTTACCTGCACTTAGTAAACAGTTCTGCATGAGCAGTCACATAACAGTTTTAGGGTAGACATGTTTTCAGTTCTTTTGGGAAAATATCTTGGATTAGAACTGTTGGGTAAAACTCTACGTAGCATTGAGAAACTATTATACTTCTTATTCTTTTTCCTTTTTCTTTTTCTTTGTCTTTTTTTTTTTTTTTAAGACAGGGTTTCTTTTGTGAGTAGTTTTGGCTGTCCTGGAGCTCACTCTGTAGACCAGGCTGGCTTTGAACTCACAGAGATCCGCTTGTCTCTGTCTTTCAAGAGCTGGGATTAAAGGTGTGCTCTACGACTGCCTGGCTACACGTATTTTCAAAGGAGCTGCACCTTTTTTATATTCCCATTAGACATCTGTTGAGAGTAGTACAAATGCAGTTTTACATTTTTTGAAGACATTTTTTTTGAAAATGACAGAGTAAAATAAACGTTAATAATATTTAACCGAATATAATTGTGATACTATTTTAATATGCATCTATATAAAAGTATTAATGAGGCATTTTACATCTTTCTCACAGGGTTTTCAGAATGTGGCATTTATTTTATATTTTTGGCCTATCTTAATTGGATATTAGCTATTCAGTTGTATCTAGAGTCCATGCCATTACCAGTTGAAAGTGTTAATTTTTATATTTCTGAAATGTTACAAACCTACTTAAAATTTTTCTAAGCAGAATCACACATGCCAGTGTTTTAAGTTTGCATATATATTAACTAAAATTGAATAAATTTTCAATTCAGAGGCCACGGAGGAAGAGGATCCAAGTAGTCCTGATGAGACTTAACAAGCTATCGGCAGATGGCAGTCATGGAGAACTCCCACTCAGCGGACTAGGGGAAGAGGATGAGGAGAAGAGGGAGGGAGGGTGAGAATGGGGGAGTTGAGGGAGGGGGCTTCAACTGGAATATATAATGGATAAATTGTGAAGAGAAAAAAATAATTAAAAACATTTTTTTTTTTTCAGTTCAGTTCTTTTGTCATGTAGGCACATTCTAACTGCTTGCTACCTACATCTGGCCAGAGGCTGCTGGATCACACACCCTAGCTTCAAGCTATTCTTGCTATTGCGATTTGGTTTTGCTTCTGTTTCCCCACCACCCCGACAATTTCTCTGTAGTTCTAGCTGGACTGGAATTCACCATGTAGACCAAGCTGGCCTTGAACTCACAGAGATCTGTCTGCCTGTCTCTGCCTCCTGAGAGTGGTGGGATCAAAGGCATGTGCCAGCTTGCCCAGCTGTTGTGATTTTTTTTTTTTTTTTAAAGAATGACATATTACTTCAGCTCTCAGCCTTGGCTGTGTTTTCTCTTCTTCATCTGATTCCCCCCTCCGTTAGTGGACCTTATCTTCTTAGAGCAGCTCTACTTGAAAGCAAGCTGAGTAGAAAGTACGAAAAGTCCCTTACCCTCTTCCCCACCTCACCCTGGGTCATTCAGGCCAGGGAAGCTACAGGACACCTCACAGCCATTGAGGGTACACAGTTCTTCCCAAGGCTTCATGACTCCATTTGTTTGTTTTAGTTTTTTGTTTTGTTTTGTTTTGTTTTGAGATAGGGTTTCTCTGGGTAGCCCTGGCTGTTCTGGAACTCACTCTATAGACCAGGCTGGCCTTGAACTCAAGAGATCTGCCTGCCTCTACCTCCCCTGAGTGCTGGGATTAAAGATGTGCACCACCACTGCCCAGCAAAACTCACTCTGATGTTGTGAATCCTGTGCAAGTTAGGGTTTAGCGAGTGCGTGATAGCGCGTAGCCACCGTTGTGATTTGTGCTTCTGTCCCAAAGGCTCCCTTCGTATATACTCTGCATTCCTAGCCATGGCCTACTGGTTTTGAGCAAATGTCAGACAGCATCACCTGCCACTGAGACGCCTCTGCTCTCTTAGTCCTCAGGTCTTGCAGAACTTATTTGTAACGACCAGCATGGACGTAGGCAGCCCTTGCTCCCAAGGCTTAGGCATCCCAGTTGGCATCCTGGCAGCCCTGCAGCTTGTTGGACAAGTTCCACTGTGTCTCTTATATCATTTGAAAAAAACAACATGCCACCCTGCCCTAGGGCCGTCCGTCTATCAGGTTACAGGAAAGCTACAGGACAAAGGAGGACACATTCCCATCTACTTTGAGGTCACAGGTTATTGGCCTTGGGAAGTCAGATGTGGAAAAGCAGGAGAGGGCTGGGCTTAGGGTCCAGGATAACTTTTGTCCTGAGTTTTTTGTTTGTTTGTTTTGTTGTTGTTGTTGTTGTTGTTTTGTTTATCCTGCCAAGTGATGTTCAGAGATGAAGAACAGCAGCACTGTGCCCCTTTCCCCTTGCCAGGGGCAGGGATTTGAAATTCCTGGGGATCACACAGGAGACTTCCTGTTCTCCCAAAGGGCCTGTCACTATGCAGCATCTGCCTCAGCAGGTCTGGGGAGTGCTGGGGTGTGTTTCCAACAAACTCCCAGGGATTTCCAGTGACTACGCTTTGAGTAACAAGGGCTTAGGGCTTTCCTCAGAAAGCATTTAGCCTGCCCTTCCTCCCCCAGCCCCCAGCTTCCTCCATCACACTCAATCGCCCAGTTACTAATCAGAGCTAACACGTAATGAGTGGAAATACGTGCTGGGGATTTTGCTAAGCCCTCTGCTTGGGTTAGCTCATTTCATTATCTCAACTGCCCCATGAGGTAAACCCTGTCCTTATCCAAGCTCTGTGATTGGCTCCTGCTTTGAGCAGAATCTTCCTGACTCCTTCCCAGTCTCCCACTGACTTGACTATCACCGGTCCCAGTTCCATTTTAGGTCTGACTTCCCTGACTCTCTTTGGAACTAAGACTCAGCAATGAATCTGGTCGTTTCTGATGAAGTAGACAATTTGGGTGGCAGGAATAGGAGGGCACATATTTGCCACCTTACACCCTTTTACCTGTGCAGGTGGGGGGTGCTATTAGCTTTTGCATTGCTGTGATGATACACCTGACAGATACACACACACACACACACACACACACACACACACACACACACGGGAAGAAAGGAAGAAAGGTTTATCATGGTTTAGTAAGATTTTGGTCCATTATGATAGAGAAGGCAGGGAGAAATTCATGATGGAGGAAAAGCCCTGGGATGATTCATGGACCAGGTAGTTGAAAAAGGCCAGAATCAGGGATTGGGTTAAACCTTCAAAGGCCTGTTCCTAGTGACCCCTTTCCACCAGACAGGACCCAACTGATAAAGGACCCACAGGCCTCTAAAATATTTCCATCTACGGAGGAACACGCTTTCAAAACCTGAACCTATCAGGGACATTTCAGCTTCAAACCATGACAGTGTATATTACTCATTTGAGTAAATTTGACTGGTTTCAAAAAATAGGAACAAAACAAACAAAAAACCAAGCTTACAATACTTATAGATAGAACCATAAGCTAATGGCTGGATCGTTCCCAGAGCGGTACTCAGGGTAGGAGAAATGAAAGAGGTCCTGGCCGTGGCCATGTACCCCACATGTTTGGGAATGTACAAAACAAGGCCAGTCTGCTATTCCTCACCAGGTGACAAATGATACAAATGACAGTAGTGCCTTGTTGGAGAGGAAGTTCAGAGAGTAGGAGGCCTCTACAGTAACAGTTAAATGAGTAGGTAAAGTTGGTAAACAGAGTTGTTCATGGCCAAGTGTGATAAGTTCTTCCTTTCAGACAGCTTGCCATGGGTCTGAATTGCACACTGCTCATCTCTTGTGATGTTGCATATTAATAAGGAAGAGAAAATCATCCAGGACAAGAAATGTTAGCCTGTGGGCATCGTGGGTACCCACATGTGACTCAAACCTCAATACCATCTCATTAACCTAAGATGGCTGCTGTGATGGTAAAAATGTGAATTTGAACACAGACTCTAAAACAGTGGTGGTTAATTTCTCCTAGATCCACACACTAAGGGGACCTAATGGATAAGAAGAGCTTATTAGGAGGGGCTCTCCCATAGATGGTGTTTACTGAACAGAGAAACTTCTGATGGAATTAGCTGTAGCTATAGAGAAAGCCCATGTTAGAGTATTAAGTGGCTCAGGGGAAGGCAAGGACCTGTTGGCTGGAATGTGATAATAACATAAGGAAGGTTGGGATAGAAGGTGACAAGGCTTCAGTGATCTAAGGAGTGTCACCTAGTCAGATGCCAAACATAAGTAAGACACTTCAACTTTGTTCCGAATGCCTTTGGATACCACCACGCAGCCACCAGGAAGCCACTATTCCCAAGCCTTCATTTATGTCACACATGTGCACAACAACCTATGGTCCTACCTAAATCCTCTAGGTACAGTTAAATAATTAGCAAAAAGGGTATCTGTACAGCAAACCACACAGAAGTCACTTAGAAAGAAAGAAAGAGAGAGAGAGAGAGAGAGAGAGAGAGAGAGAGGGAGAGAGAGAGAGAGAGAGAGAGAAAAAGGAAGGAAGGAAGGAAGGAAGGAAGGAAGGAAGGAAGGAACCTTAAGTGACTTAGGTTGAAGAACTATTACAGTAGGTTGAAGGACCATTTGAGACACACCCTTTGCAGACTGCAAGGACAAATCACCCAAGTTTCTTGTAGATCCTCATACAAGGATGACAGAATGCCTAGGCACTGCCTGCCTTTGAGCTGTGGGTGTGTTAGGTCACTGATGGGAGGTGACTGTTGTCTTGACCCATGTGTCCTCCGGTCTTCTGGCTCCTGCACTTTCAATGCCGCATAAGTTGTCCCATCATTCAAGGCACCATGCAACCATGTCCGCAAAGGGCTCTTGCTGTGTTTCACAGCAAACCCTGAGAAGCTGGGAACACATACATCCCCTTTCTTCATCTTCCTTGTTTGCAGGTCAGTGATTTCTCTCCCAGTAGGAGCTCCCCCTTCCTTCTAGGGGTATATAATTTCTCTCTCCCTTCCACTCTCTGGAAAAAAATGTTCCTTCTTAATCTTTGCTTGTCCAACAGATACTTATTGGCTACCTGATAGGGTTAGAGCTGGTTCTGTGTGTGCAAACGAATGCAAAGCCAAGTCCCAACCATGGGGGGCGAGAGAGACTTTATGGATACAGGCACGTCCTGCAGTAGCAGCTCAGGATGTATGTGCACTGTAAATGCTGACAAAGAAGGAGAGTAAGCATGTGCGGTGGGTGGGTGGTGGGATGGTGGTGGTGATGGTGGTGGTGGGTGCTCTTTATGGAGGATGCCTGGCCTCTTGGAGCTTCTAACTTCTGAAATGTGTTGCCGTTCCTCTGGGTTTTTCCCAGAGCCTGAGCCTCTGGAATGCAGGCTGATTTTCTTCTAATCTCACCTCTAATGATAAGAAAGAACTTCCTTATCTATCTGGATGGAGACAGAGTGAGAAGGAAAGAGACAGGGTGGAGCATCATTCAACAAAGGTGTGTAAGAGGGCAGCACCATACGTCACACTTTCTGTAGGGTCTCACTGTTCCTCACGTCCCTATACTCCCCTTGCTCCACTTCTGAATGGGAATTCCATGGGAGCCATCTTGCCCTCAGGAGGACTCTCGGGAAGTAGTAACACAAAGTTCGACGGAGGACAAGAAGATCTAAATATGCTAATCTTGTGCCTTGGTGTGTCCGTCCTTTCTGGGAATCTAGAAACTCACAGGATTAGCTTGTAAAGTATTAATGGATTTGAGCCAAGAGAAAGTCAAAGTTCAAAACAGCCAGAGAGACTGCTACCCTGGGTGCCAGGGCCTCTGCCCAGATATATGTGCCAAGGGGACAAGGGCCAGAGAAGGCCAAGAAGAAACAGGAAGGTAGCAGCAGCAGGCTGTCCCACCTCATCTTCATACCCAGATTTGCTCAGGTGGCCTGGAACATCTGGTTTCCTGTGGCACACCAAAGTTCCCATCCACTTGGTGTGTATCACATGCCAGTTTGAGGCTGTGGACCTGCCAGATGTGTAAGTCCAGATGCTTAGCATCTCTGAGCCTCTGGGGAAGGAAGGTGCAGAAAACTGCAGGCCTATGGCTGACATGAAGGATCAACTGAAGCAACAGACACTGGTCCTGTCAACCCCAGACAGGGACCTCAAGTGATTCAGAAGCCGGGCATGCTGTACTGACGGAAACACAGAGCTGGCAGGCAGCTCGGAAGGAAAATGCTGCATCAGTGTTCAATACCTACTCACATATGTGAGTGTGTAATGATCTGAGCCACAGAAACAGAGTTGAGGATATAGCCTATGGTGGGCAGAGAACAAAATGGACCCCGAGGGTCATCCTATTCCATAGTGATGACAGAGCTGATGTACTCCCTGAGGACCCTTCAAGCCAGCACTCAAAAGAGTACATTTTCTTTTCTCACAGCTAGGTACCCCCTGGAAAAAGCAGCCTCCAGTTTTCCCAGCTGCACCGTGCAGCACTTTGGTGCAAGTTGTACAGCGCCTCTCTCAAAGCCCCAAAGATGACCACTTTGCCAACGTGTTGATTTCACCATTAGCACACCAACAACTGAAGCTCAGTCCTCCAAAGAGGGCTTCGTAAAGAAACTCACTGAGCTGACTCCACAGAGCGAGTCTTGGTGTATTTCTAGTCTTAAAGAGGCTCCAACCCTATCATTCTACCCCAGGGCCTCCCCTGAACTGAAATCTTCCAGTCTGTATTTGTTAAAACGTCACCACAAACTAGGGCCGCTAGGACAGCGGACTGGCATTCTCATGTATTTCTTAGGACAAATATCTGAAGTCAAGGTGTTGGCAGGCTCAGTTGCCTTTGGAAGCTCTGAGGAAAACCACTGCATGGCTGCCTCCTAGCTTCTTTTTGTTGCTGGCAGGCCTTGGCTTGGCTCATAGCTGCGACACTCTGAATCCATCCTTACATGGCCATATTCCTCCTGTAAACCTCTCCCTGTGCTCAGATTTCTTTTTTCTTATGACACCAGTCATTGGATTAAGGAATAATCTACTCCAGCATGACCTTATCTTCCCTTGATTACATCTGCAAAACTGCATTTTCAAATTAGGTCATGCTCAGGAATACTAGGGTTAAGGACTTGAACTCATCTTTTTGGGAATTGCAGTTCAGCCCACTCTCCATCTCTTTGGCAACCAGTTGTATTTAGACTTCATTTCATCTGGGCCACTGAAAAAGCTTTCCCTTCTCTCATTCTTCTCTGCTTAGAGAACACCTGCTGACCCTAGGTCTTGACCTTTTCCCCAGAGGCAAAATGTAAGTTCCAAGAATACAGATTTTTCTGGTGATACTCTTTCCCCAAGGAAGATGGTTATGACTGAGCATCAGCTGGACAGGCTCTAAAGTCAGAGGAGACAAGCCCCTGGGCACACCTGGGAGGTATCATTTGAGTAGGGTTAGCTTCTGAGCATGTCTGAGAAGGATTCTCTTGATTAGGTTGAGGCAGAAACGCCACCCTAAAGGAGGGTGGTTTCATCTCCTGGGCTTTGGTCCTGCACTATGTAAAAATAAATAAATAAATAAACAAATAAATAAATAAATGAATGGATGAATAAATAAATAAATAAATAAATAAGAAGAAGAGGAGAAGGAAGAGGATAGCTGAGTGCAAGCATTTATTGCTGTCTTCTTCCTACCTCTGGATGCAATTGGATCAGCTGCTTCAAGCGCCTGTCTTGACCTCCACAGAGCACTGCACACTCAAACCGTGGGCCAGAATAAACCCTTCTTTTCTTAAGTTGTTTCTGTTGAGTATTTTGTCTCGACAACAGGAAAAGTAGTTGATGCACTCGGGGAATGCTGAGAGCATGCAGGGGCTTGAACATGTATTTGTGAAATGAAGGAATTAGTAAGTGGAGCTGCAGAGGCAGAAGATAAATCTGTACGGCCTCCTCTCCTGCACACTCCGTGCTTTTCTCTTTCCAGAACTAGGATGAATTTCCCACACTAAGTCATTTCTATCTCAATGAAGCATTTCTGAACAGTACATTCAAGTATTTACTCAGCCAGGATGTTATTCTGTGAAGTGCATGGAGAGAGACCCTGAGTCTGATTCATCTTTGAAGGTCCAAGCAAACACAGGGCTTATACATATTGGTTGGCTTGAACTAAATCTAGCTAAAGAGTCAAGACAGAAACACGGAAAGCCAGGTTCCCACCCCACTCCAACTGACTGCCACCACCACATCTGTCAGGCTGGGGTTGGCGTAAGAGCTGGGGTAGGAGGTAAAATTGCAAATTCTGTAAGTTCCCCTTTCTGCTGATGTTTGACATTTTATCTTTCTGAGTCAGCACAGGTATTTTGATACTGTCTTGAGATTTGGGGCTTTTTTTTTTTTTTTAAGTGATGGTTTAAAAACAAGTGCTTTCACATTTGCCATTAAATAGATGGGGTTGAAAAGGAAAATAACCATCATCAGAAGCATTTAGCTCTTCATCTCTTAAATTCCTACTTTGGGGTTGAAATCAGAGAACAAACTTAAGGCTCTCTGCCTTGGCAGCTGGGGAACATTGAGCACAGGCATGAGTGGCTCTTTACAAGAACCTCAGCCGTGTCTGGAAGGCAATGCTGGTGACAAAGGGTTAGATTCTTGGTTGATTGGATTTCACTTTCAAGACTGGCTTTGCCTTCTATAGACACAGGCCCAACCTCTAGTGGAGAGCAGCTGATGGAATATCATTCTAGACTTCTTCTTCTCAAGTTCACACCACCCAATGACATGACAAAGCTTCACGACAGGGTGGGTTTGGGTAAATGGATGTGGGGGGAGACGTGGTAGCACAGGCTGGCTGTGAGGAAAATGGTAGTGTGTTGAAGTGTCCAGTCAAAGTTCTGTCTACCCAGACTCTTAAAAGGTGACCTTACTTAATAATAAGGTCTTTGAAGTTATAATTAGTCAAGATGAGGTCATACAGGGTTTTAGAGTGAACCTTAGTCCTGGGACTGTATCCTATTAAGAATAAGAGGACACACATGGGGAGGTGCTACATGAAGATAGAGGCAGATCTGGGAGCAATGCAACTACAAGTCAGGGAACTAAAAGATTGTGGGAGCTGTAGAGTCCAGGGGAGGCAAGGAGAATCCTAAGAATCTTAGTACATTCAGAGGAGCACAATGCTGGGGAGACTGGGGTTCTAAACTTGTCCTCCGGAGTAGAGAGAATAAACGCATGGTGTTTAGAGTTTCCAGGTTGTGGTCCCTTGTTCCTGCATTTTTAGAGGACTTACATGGAGTCCTTACATAGTTGTTAATGGAGTAAAGAAGTCATAGCTAGATTCCCCCCAGCTTTGCCTCAGAACCTTCTTCTAATGCAACCCAGGACACTAAGGTCACCATGGGAAGAGGTGTGGATGGTGACTGGAGTTTCACCAGGAAAGGAATGATGATGAGGTTGTACTATGGAATGCAAAGAGGCAAAAAAACAAAACAACAACAACAAAACCCTGATTTTTGGCTTTGCCTTTGTAACCAGGACAATAATCTCTCCAGTTGGGCTTCTGGGACAGTGCAGTTTTCTCATTTCTTTCTTCCTTCCTTCCTTCCTTCCTTCCTTCCTTCCTTTCTTTCTTTCTTTCTTTCTTTCTTTCTTTCTTTCTTCCTTCCTTCCTTCCTTCCTTTCTTTTCTTTCTTTCTCAGAAAGTCTCACCTCTTAGGAAGTGAGAGGGGGAAGATACGGAGAGGTGGTAGTCCTCCCCTGAATGTGCTTAGGAGGCAGGAGTGGACACAGTCAGGGTCGGGAAGGGCTCTGGGGTCTTGACTTTATTTTTCTTGGTGTCAGAACTGTGAGCACGGCCGAAGGGAAACCGTGAGAAGAATTGACCTTACTTCCTTTTTGAGGTTCAGGAGCTAGCCACATGTCTACCAGCTCATGGAGGGGTGGCAGAGCAGTAGCAGGTGGGAGGGTAAAAGCAAGCCCTAAGGATGTCCGAGGTAGTAGATCAGAAGCAGGCTTGATTAGAGGAAAATTTTGTTATTCTCCATGCATCCGCCAAACCCTCACATGGGATTCAGGAACTTTGAGGGAGACAAGATTGGTTCCAGAGATAAAGTCAAGGACTCAAATGTATGTATGGCTTCTGAGAAATAAAGTGTAAGAATGTTCAAGTTATCATACACAAAAAACAATTCGCAGCAGTTTTGGCTCAGGGCACAGTTGAGTCTTAGGTACTTTCTCTCTTCTTTGTTCCAAGGTTTTCCCCACCTACCTGCTTCCCAGAAGCTTCTCTGTGAATCATTGTCTGTCTTTCCTTCTACAAAGAGGCAGTTTGTTTGGATGGATCTACCTAAAAGAGACTCTAAATTCTTAGCACCACCTCCTCTCTGGTCTTCTCTGGGGATGTGGCTCAGTAGTGCTTGTGTAGCTTGCACAGGCCTTGGGTAAATCTCCTAACATTGAATAAACCAGACAGGATGGCTCATGCCTGTAATTTTTCAGAAAGTGATGGCAGGATGATGAGACATTCAAGGCCATCCTGGGCTACACTGTGAGTTTGAGGATAACCTAGCGTACATGAACCTAGCTTATACAAATGAATGTATTAGTGTTTTAGCCCCACTCTTCAGCTGCATCTTGCTACTGAAAATCCATACACACCGCAATGCCATGACGGCTGCCTTCAGTGCCTGGTACTGCTGTTCCAGTGTCTTCTTGGTGCTCCAGACTGGAAGTGTCAGCTGTTCCAGGTGCTTCACAAGATGAAGAGAATGACACAGAACGTCCCTGGCTCTCTAGTCAAAGGAGAGCACATGGCTGGTTCAGCTTAGGCCTCTGAGGACCAGAAAAACTCAGCACTAAAAGAGTTTTGGTTCCATGGAAGATACATGTCAAAGCACACAACACAGGGAGATTTTCCCAGAGGGAGATCACTGTCTCAACAGGGACTCAATAGAGTGGGAGAGAGAGGAAGAACAGAGAATGTGAATGAATGAGTGAGCAAGCAGAGCAAAAGAGCTAAGCCTTGCTCCTTGTTTGAGGAAAGAGACCCTCGGCCAAGGTCAAACTAGATAATCTTTCTCCCACACGGAACCATTCTCCTGTACCCAACATGTGTGCCATACCAAGCTCTGTCCCCCTTCCCCAGGCTCTCAATGTCTCAGGAATGTCCTCTGGCTCATTATTGCCTGTTCAGGACATACCCTGCCGTAACTGTCCTACCTCAGGAGACATTGTATTTGTCAGAAAACCACACATGAGGGCATAAGACTCTACTGTTGACCTAACAGAGGAGACACGGGGACTGTATCACGCCCGAGCCTGCATGCTCTTCTCATGTGGCAGGCAACCTATCTAATATTTGTGTTTGTATTCAGATTTTCCAAGTGCCGAATGCCATCTGTACTGTACGCTTTGAAGCCCACGCTGAGTAGGCAAAACAGACACATAGCAACTGTGACAACTATTTCCTGTTTCTGAAGTTTACAAGAATTTGCTTTGTACGAGGTATTATTGTCAGTGTAGTACGGTAATTGTCACTACCTTGGTTTTGCTTTTGCTCAGACTCTAGAAACTGTAAAGAGGTATTGATTTGGAAACATTCTCCTAGAATCTGAATAAGATTTAGTTTTTCCACTTGTTATCCAGTCTCATATCTGCAATGAAGTTTCGGCCTGTGGGAAGTAAACACTACGTGATTCTACCCACCTGGGCTTGTAGCCTACAGGTAGGATTCATTCTAAGGCTTGATGTGGGCCAAGGAGGCCCGAAGCCCTCTGAGACAGCATGTGGCTTTCTCGTTAAAGTCAAAGCTTGTGGTAAGCAGGACTCTCCTGAGATTTCCAAAGCAGTCTGTACCCGGACAAAGTGTAAACAAAACGGGGCTCCATGGCCAATGGGTCTTCCATTCTGTGACAGTGGTAGTTATTACTGGCTCTGGACCTTTGCCCTCTAAAACACAGCAGGGCCAGCATGAAGACTGTCTGCCCACGTAGTGTAGATTAGCAATGAGCTGATGCACGCAGGAAGGAGAAGCAGAGCTGAGAGGCGGAACTAGAAGCATGGCTTACACGCCTGCTGCTCACCCCTGCTGCAGCCCTGAGGCTTTCCTGAGCACAGCTCTGGGCCCCATCATTCTTGAATGGGTCTGTGTACGACAATGCGTACGTAGCATCCCTTATAGCTAGAAAAGGAGATTAGGTCTAGAAGCAAAGGAATCTCTGGTTCATTTTGTTGTCTGCCTACCAGCAAGCAGGGCACAGGACACCAAAACTGCTGTCACCAAGAGGAAAAATAGACTCGAAGGTCATGTGGATCTTTCCATGTGTCAACCACTCCAGGACAAAACAGGGGGTTCTGAGCTCCGATCCTTTTTCCATTGCCCCAATCCACTTTCCTTTCACCTCCTCATCCAAGTTCTGATCCCTTCCACAGAGAAGAAAAACAGAACAAACTCAGATTCCGACTATTCAGAAGTGCCTAGTGGAATGACCCATCTTCCTGCATGCTTGTATTCCACCCGGCTCCTCTTGTCTTATAGTAAATTCCAGACATAGGATAAGCAGGAAAGGAAGATAATGGCTTTTCTTTCATTTCCTTATCTAGTGTGTGTGAGAGTGTGAGTGTGTGTGTGTGTGTGTGTGTGTGTGTGTGTGTGTGTATGTGTGTGTATGCCTCGGTGTGTGTGTGCGTGTGTGCGTGTGTGTGCACGAGTGCCCTTTAGATGTGTATGGGCCTATATACATGTGGATTTACGTAACCATATGTAATCAAGTGTGGAGACTGGAGACTGATGCCATGTGCTCTTCTCACTCGCTATCCATTTCATTTACTGTAACAGTTTTTCACTAAATCCAGACCTCCCCAAACTGGCTAATAGCCAGCTTGCCCCTGGGACCTCCTGTCTCTATTTTTCTGAGTTCTGAGATTATAGACAAGACTCCATGCTTACTTGGCTTTTATGCAGGTGATGAGGATCTGAACTCTGGTCCTCCCGATTTCTACTCTCTCTTTCTCTCCCTCTTTCTCTCTCTCTCTCTCTCTCTCACACGCTGACAGATGCTCTTCTGACCCATCTTAAGTGAGATTGCTACTCAGTAGATCATCTTGTATCTTGGAAAAAAGTATACATGTCTCCTAACAGTCAACAACCCAAAGCCCTCAACCCTGCCTTTGGGAACCATTTTATTAACACCTCCTGGGTTTAAGATGCTCAGCAGAGAGCCGGTATGTGTTGGGGGGGGGGGGTTACTCGGGCTTAGTGACCAGCAATGCAAGTGGTGCTAGTGCCACTCACATGTCATGTGAGAAGCACGGTTGGCACAGAAAACTGCTGCCTTGTGTGCCAGTCCCTTATGCCCACACCACATTAACAGGCTGAGCCACGGAAACCCACTCTCTCCCAGCAAGAGACCCAATCAGTATTTCACAAACTCTGTAACTTTCCCAAGACGTCAAGACAGGAATAGTAAACACCCAGTTGGCTGCAGCTTTGTCTCCCTGGGGGAGACAAGTGAAGAAGGGCCATGGAAGGGACAGGAGTGTTTGGGATCTGGTTTCAGGACTGAGGGCTTTGACAGCATCACAGAAGATAGTGGCCTCCACTTCACTCTGTACTACTTTAGCATTCAAAGCCTTTAAGTGAAGCCTCTTTCTGGGCAAGGAGGCAACATCTAAAAATAAACTCAAGGTCCTGAAACATTCTGGTTTGCCTTTAAGCTTTCTTTGGCTAGGGACTAGGCTGTCTATTTTCAGTCTTGCAGCCCTAGGTGGTATGGATTTGATCTATCAAATGACAAATGGCCCAATGACACTGGGCCAGTCATGAGGCCGCAGTAGCCTGGTTATGGGTGGGTGGGTGGATTGGGAACAGTCTTATTTAATAATTCCTGGAACCACTGGGGAAATTAATGATGTGTCGACAGCCCTGGAGGACATAGTGTTTTGTGGACCTAGTCCAGATAAAGGCAGAAAAGTAAAAGCACACTAAGAGAGAAATGAAAAAGGGATTGGGGGATTCCATACTGCATGGACATACTGGCACTTCACAGTGTTGCCCGTGTAAAGCAAATGCCCTAGGGGCTTGGTTCTCTGGCCCTGTGTAGAGTATTTGGCTTTTAGAACCATGATGATCCATCTTCTCATATTTCTCCATTTCTCCTCCCTGACTCTACCTCAAGTTCACCTTGCCTCAGGCCCTTTTGATCCCTTGGCACTTCTACCAGGCCCTTGAGTTCCTTTTCTAGGAGCCACACCTCTTGCCATTTGTGACTCTATCCTTACAGCTAATCTCTACTGGGGGCTGCCCAGAGCCTCTGGAAGACCATGGGTGAATCTCACATGCCACCTTCATCCCTCAATAAAATCGTGTCCTCATATCCACCAGGAGGCTTTAGCTCTTAAAAGAATAATAGCAACCTACACATAGGAAACCTTGTTTATCACAAGAAGTCCAGGAGCAAGAGGGATTCATGTGGTTCCTGTCCATAAGCCTCTGGTCTTTCTTCCATTCCCATCTGCCAGTCATAACATTTCTATCTGGTCACCCCAGGACCAGAAGATGGAAGATGGCAGTGGTGACAGGTTTCCCATTCTGATTTTTAAAATGAGAGGGAGAAACAAGGTTCCTACCAGGTTTTGTAACTATAGAGGTTTGTAACTGTTCCAAACGTTTATGACTTGAAAAGTTAATCCTCACATTCATTTGTTGTGATATTTGGAGGTGAGGCCTTCTGGAAGTGCTTATAATCAATGAGGTCTTGAGAATGTACATTTGTGAAGAGGGTAGAAAGAGATACACTCTGCATCCCCATGATGTGAGACCCTTGTTAGGTTCTGAGTAGATGCTGGTACTACACACTCTTAAACTTCCCAGACTCCAGAACCAGGAGCCGAATGAGCTTCTCCGTAAATGACCGGCCCTAAGTATTTTTTATGGCCACAGTGGACTAATATAATACCTTATATAAGCAAAACAAAGGGCTTTGCAGAAGCCCTTTGGTGAGACTCTCCACACATCCGGTTAGACAGCCTGACCTCTAGGTCTGGCAGGGTGTATGGCTTCCCAGTTTTCTCTGCTGGAAGTAGAGAGGGAGAGGGATTTGGCAGTGCTGTGACATTAGTCAGCCCGTAGCTACCATACCCATGATCAGGACAGAAGATCCTTACAATGGTATTTTCTCAGAGTAGATACGTACAGCAAACCAGCACATCCCCTAATGTTTACCTATCGGAGTTGAATCACCAGAGGAAGAGGAGAGTTCAGGGCTCAGTTCCCCAGCAGTGACATTCCATCCATTTTGCCATTAGCACAACTTGCAAAGAAATGCTGTCTTTTCCACGTACATCTTGTGTCTCTGGTTCATAAGCTGAGAGCAGGGATCTTACCTCATACCTTCTGCTGTTAGGGACTCAAATTAGCCTTGTGCCCTTTGCTGGCATCCAGGACCGTGTCATTAATGATGGGGACTAGAACCTCGAACATCATGGTGTAGACAAAGAGGTGGCATCTGTGCCGTGAGACCCACGGCAGGCATGCTAAGGAGGCAGGATTTGGGTAAAGGAAACAAGGGAAAACAACGCTCTTGTGAAGAGTTTCCTATGGAAAGTGCTTTATGTTTTCAAGCTTAATTCCGCTTTCAAAAAAGGCAGTTGGAGGTGTTTCTAATTGTAATTTACTGTTTTCCTTTCCTTGTATGGAGTCATCTGTTTGTTCATTCATTAGCAAAACTGCTTGAGCACTTGCTGTATGCTAGGCCCTGGAGACTCAGAGACAGCTAGGAAGAGCCCCTGCTTCTCCCTGTGGAGAGGAGGACAAATCTTCCCACCATTGTGGTATCTAAGTATCTAAGAACTCAGAAGTTCTGGTTTATATTAAGGGAGGTGTCCAGACTTTGGTATGGTTCAGCTTGTTCTGACTCTGTAATCAGAAAATTTGGGTTTAGCCGGGCATGGTGGTACACACCTGGAACCTCAGCTCTCGGGAGGCAGAGACAACTGGCAGTTTAAGTCCCACGTGAGCTATATAGCGAGTTCAAGGCCAGCCTTCAAGAGATTCTGATTTAAAGCAAAAGAAGAGTGGAGAATAGAGAAGAAAGGGGAGGAGAGGAGAGGAGAGGAGAGGAGAGGAGAGGAGAGGAGAAGGGAAAGCCATGGGGGCTAGGTGAAGCATGTGCAAGGCTCTGGATTTGATCTCTATCACTGAAGGAAAAACAGAGCTGGGTTGGAGAAGGCTCAGTATTCAGATAGACCTGACTGTAAAGTTGGCTTTGGGACCCTGCGGAGATTTCTGACCCCTGAACCTTGCAAAACTCATGTGTCAGCCTTCAGCACTTCTCAGCTTTGAATGTATCCTTCGTTATATGGTCCATCGTAGTAAAATCCCAGAAGTGTCCTTTTAAGTGAGCAGTGTTAGGCTTTCTCAGTAGAAATGAAGAGGTTGAGGGGGAGGGGATGACTGTCATTCTGCATGAGTGGTAGAGGTCTGTGGTCGTGTGCTCATCATAGAGTCTGTCCAGCTATGAATACGGGTCCAGTACCTGGTCCAAACACAACTGTGATTAGCCTAATGATGACCTTCCCCCAACCTGCTCTGTTTGGGAGTTGGGGCCCTAAAGGATCCGTCTGAAAGGCCTCTTGCCTGTGACAACACATGGTACCCCCAGAGGCCACACACAGCTACTGGAGGCTAGCATCCACAGAGAAACTGATCCTTCTGAAGATTTCCCACTGCCACACATGGCTCCACACAGTCTGAGGCCCAGTCTCTGCCCTCACACACCCATACCACTGTATACAATCCCTGGTCCCTACCTGAACTTGTAAGATCTGTTTGTTGGTTGCCCAGCAATGTCATTCTTGCTCTGGCCTAGCTAATCCAACAAACTTCTGCACTATCTGGTAGCCTGACCATCTCTACCTAAGACTGAATCCCATCCCAGCTTGTTCTTCTCTGTCACTTCCTTCATGCTAGGACACCAGAAAGTTTCCTTCTATCATATAGTGTTCTTCCATCACAGCTGAGAACCCTTTATACCATACTTCCCCTACAGGGCCTGTCTCCTGGTGGGAATTGGGCTATTCACGCCCCTCCCTAATTAAAAGAGGCAATAGCATCTTTACTTTACATTTATTTCATATCAAGTGAGGAGGCCTCTGCAGAGCTCAGGGCTCTATTTACCAGGGCTGTTCCATTTCCTCCTTGCCTCATCTGTATTTTTTTTTTTTCACCCAGAACAAGGGAAACTAATGTCGGTGTCTTCTGGGTATTGGGCAATCTGCCAGGCCCTTGACAGGATGGTGCTGACGTGCATGTGGTTAGCCTTAGAGGAGGAGACTGGGTCTGAGTGGCTGCAGTGGTTACATGGGGTCCTGCATAGCATGGCGGATCAAGCCTGGGCTAGCTCAGGCTGTCAGGCCTGTCTACAGAACACAGCCATGGTGAGCGTCTTCCTTCTCACCCAAATGAGAACTTCACTACATAACAACTCTCCCTCTCTGCCCCAGAGTTTCACTCAGCAATGGCTGCAACAGCAGCATATCTCCATTTGCTGGCTCTCTTTCTCCAGGATACAGCTAAGAGAGGTCTCACGCACAGGGAGGCAGGAGCCTGAAGCCCAGCAATGTCGTGTGTCCTCTAAGGTTTTCCAGGCACTTAGAACATCTGGGTTTTCAGTAGGCGCCGGCTGCATGCTCGCCAAACGATGAATCTACACAGAGACTTGCCTCACGTCATCACACGTGGGGCTTCACTGGGGGAAGGGGAGTATTAAGTGAGACTTTTTAAAAATATGGTTTCTCTACTTAATTTATTTCACATGTGTGTGCACCACGTGTGTGCAGATACCTACAGAGGCCAGAGGAAGGTGTTGGATCCCTGGGGCTAGAGTGAGAGGTGGCTGTGGCCCACCTGGTACGGGTACCAGAAACTGAACCCGGGTCCTCCGTCTTCCCAGCCCGAAGGTCTACGTTTATTTATGTACACGTGTTTGTGTGCGTGTGTGTCTGTCTGTCTATGTGTGTGCATGTAGTATGTGCACCCTATGTGTGTGAGCACCTGCGGAGTACCTGGACCGCCCTTGTCGGTTCCCTAAGACATCGGTTTGTTTACGCTGTCCCCAGCTTTGAACCCCTAACCTCAGCACACTGTATCCCAGGCTCTCTTTCACCTTTTGTTCAGAGCAGGGCTAAGTAAGTTGCCCAGGCCCCTACGCTGGTGTTGAACTTGTGATCTTTCTGCCTCGGTCTCCTTTGTAGCTAGGATTGTAGCCCTGCTTCAGCTCCACACAGCAGTTTCTTTTTTAGAGAAAGCCCATTGCTCTGTTGATGCAATAGTCACGTGGGTAGGGTTAAGAATAAATAATCCATCTAATCAGAGCCCTTTGGAAGAAATCACAGGGTGTCGGGCAAAAAATTCTTTACACGGCAGCTACTTCCAGAATGTCCATTGGTGCTAATGATATTGGGGTGACAGCAAGACCTTAAAATAAAGGACTGGTGAGGGCTGGACATGAGTGGGGATGGGGGGACATGGCTGTGGGACATGGAGGACATGGGAAGAAGATGGGCAGGGAGGCGTGGGTGAGAAAGGACCTGGGTGGGGGTGGACGGAGCTGGGGAGGTATGTGTGGAGAGGGACATGGTGGGGTAGGCACAAGGGTCGTGGGAGTTCAGGCACAAAGTCTCAAGAGACCTGAGAGGGGCTGTGGCATTTTCGAGGGGAAGTCTCCAAAGTCTCGTTCCTGGCCAGAAGCTGCCATGCTTTCCATGCTTGTAACTTGGTAGTTTGTGCTGTAAACTCTCTACAAAAATCTGAGTCAAAAGAGCAAATGGAAAGAATACTCTTCACATGCTGTAGGTGCTGAGGCCCAGGGAGGAAACCGTCCCAGTGGGGTCGAAGGACAAAGATTGCTCAGAGCTATTTCACAAGCACTGTATTTCATCTGTTATGAAATTTTTTTTTTTGCACACTACATAAAAACCTCGCTCCTCACTTCCTCTAAATTGTTTTTGTTGTTTTCAATGTCCTATCTTAATATGATGATTTTTATAGAAGCCTTTAGAAGAAGAATAAATATATCCTTCCGCATATCCTAACAGTTGTGTAGCATCACAACTGGTAGAGGCAGGAACAGCTTTCTTTTTAGAAAACACCAGTGTCTGAACAAACAACGCTTATGGTGAGAGCCTCCTGGCCTGCCTTCTTCCCGCTCTGTGGTAGACTGGAATGTGGCTCAAACTCTTTATGGAGCAGAGGATGGCAATGAAGTCTTGATCCTCCTGACTCCATCTGCCAAATGCTGACATTGTAAGTGTTCACCATCACCCCTGGTTAGAAGTCTCCTTTAAAAGGCTGGAGAGATGGCCCAGCAGTTAAGAGCATTAGCTGCTCTTCCAAAGGACCTGGGTTCAGTTCCCAGCACTCAAAGCAAAGCTCTTGTGAAGTTAGAGGTTTCATAGGTGACCTCCAGTGACAGTGACCTCTGTTGCTACATGCTTCGTTCACTTATTCTTTCTTTCAAAAAATACTTATTGAATGCTTATTGTGTGCTTGATACTCTACTGCACCTTGAACACGTGTCGAATGGGCGCTCTCTAAAGACAAGCCCTTGCCTGTCATGTCTCCCTTGCCTGGAACATGATAGTAGGCTGGAATATACTTCGTAGTATATTTTCAGGTTGGATCAGTAAATGGTCTTTACTTTTATGGAGTTCATTTTAAATTTAATGCCGATGAAATCCAAGTTCATTGGACATGAGAGAAGCTTAAAGGAAAATGAGAGAGCAAAGTGACTGGCGGGCAGCAAGCACCCTGGGAGCATGTGAGGGTGGCCTGGGTGAGCTTTGCCCCACTTCCTGCTGGCAGTAGGTACAGGTTAACCATGAGGTAGAACACCTAGCCTCATATGGAAGCTGCAGAGCTCAGCCTCTGGACTGACAATTCCTGTGCCCAGGACCATTTCAGCTCTTACAGGCTAGGAAAGTACAGCATTCTCCCTAGTTCTCTGCCCCCTGAGCACTTGAGTTGGGCTACCAAGCAAGAGTCCTGGGGTCGAAGATGGAGGGGCTTACCAAGAAATACCTCTGCTCTTCTTGGAAGAACAGATTTTTTTTTTCTTTGAAACAGCTGATGGGCTAAAAGTCTCAAGAGACAAGAACATAGTCAAAGAATGTTTTTCTTCCTTCTTAAATAGTAGCCAGTATCACACAGTATTCAGACAGTGCTGAGATGGGCTCAGTCTGCAGACCATACAATTTCTTCCTCTCCCTCCCCGTCCCCCCTCTGTTTCTCCCCTCCTTTGTTTTCTCTTCCTTTTCTCCAAACAATGTAAGTACTCATCTCCTGCTTCTTGAGAACGTGGCTTCTTGCCCCAGAGCCTCATTGAAAAGTCCAGAATTTTTAAATCTGTTCTCAGTCAGAAATGATTGGCAGCGCTGATAGCCAATCAAATCTCCCTTACTCCACTGGAGGCAGTCTTGAAGGACAGGCCTATCTCTGGTCTTTTCCAGCTTTGCTTTCTGAAGTTCCAGGGAACCAAAGATATTCTACACTTGAGGTATTTGGAAGGAGGAGAGGGTTTTCTCGCCATCTTCTCGTGTCTGCATATATTTTTGAAATGGGAATCTCACTCTGTTGTCCTGGTTGGTTTTGAACATCTGAGCTCAGACAGGCTTTCCGCCTTGGCCCTCTGGGTGCTAGCATTAACAGGCATGCATCACCATGTTGACTCTCTCTTCCTCTATGCCTTTAGTAACATTATTAAACAGTTAAACTGTAATATTCCAGGGACAAAAGTTGCCAATTGCTACTTTGTAAGAAATGTCAAATTCATTTGCAATGACAATGTGAAAATCATATTTTAGAGAGATGCCCACAGGTCTTGCTGTGACTGATTTGTTTGAAACTAGTTTACCATTCAATTTATTTTCATCCTTTTTCCACAGAGAGAGGGGGAGAAATCATTAAATACATGATGATTACCCGGAGGCGTTTTGCTTATAATGATGAGATTGGGCACCAGTCCTCTGCAACACAGAGTAATTTAGATTCAGTTTCCCAGGACGTCTGTAATAGCCAGAGTGAGTTTGGGGATTAATGTTCAGATTTCAGTCATTTCTGCTATGGTCCTTGTCCCTCATTATAGTTGTCAAGGCTTAGCACCCCTGGGACTGCAGATAAGTCTGACTGTGGCCTCTCCCATGAACAATTCTATTAACACCACTTTTCTTTTCTTTCTTTTTTTTTTTCCTAGATGCAAGTTCAGGAAACCATTGAAGAGAAAACTTATCTCCAGCAGATGCCGGCTTTCTCTGTGCCTGCTGAGGAGGAGTCTACGTTCCCTGGGACCACAACAAAGTTTGTCTCCAACTTGAGTGAGATCAACAAGGAAAATGCATCACTGGCCCAATACCTGGGGCTGGAAAGCTGCCCTCAAGGCCCCCAGCAGGAAGCCAGACAAAACAGAGAAGACAGCGTGCCTGGTGATGTCTGGGTAGGACCAGCACATGATCTGTGTGCCCTAGAAGGCAATGATGGAGTGTTGCAGAGTCCATGCTTGGTGTGTCGACCTCAGGGTAACAGTACCCACTGCAGGGAGCCAGAGGCCCTTTTTGCTGGTCTCCCTCAGCTGACTGCTCCCTCCCTCACCTTGGAAAATGTGGGCAGTGGGTCAAGGGGCAGAAAAGCTGCATGTGTGATGGAGTGTTTTGAAGCCGGTGACCAAGAAACATGTTATGATACCATGGATCTTCCTGCTGGAGCAGCAGTTGATAAATATTTGTCTCAAGAAATTTGCCCCATGGGCTTGGAGCTGACAGAAGGTCAAAGCAAAGTATGTGATTTATGGTCTCCTGACAAGACACTGGCTGTTCTTCAAGCACAAGGCTCAGAGTCTCCACTGTCCACATATGAGTGTAGCGAGGATAGAACGTCCTCTCTTTTCACCAGCACCTTCACCTGGCACGTGTCACAGGAGGCCAGCGAAGATGCTGAGGGAGAAACGCCAGCTGATGCTGGGAATTCTCCCTCCATCTTCTCTTCCACAGTACCCTGCAACTTAGGTGGTCCCAGGGAGACACAACCCCTTTGTTCTGAGACCGACTCCTTTATGAACGTTAATGGAGGGGGCTCTGGTCTCAGTGTTCTGATGGCCGTAGACACACTTGCCAGTTACGGCCCTGTCAGCCAGTGCCCAAAAGAGCAGTCCATGGAATCAGCTTCTAATGCTGATTATCATCAGGTGACAGGGGAGACTGAGGACACATTAACTGATGCCACCAAAGTCCACGAAATCAAATGCCATGCTGTTTCTGCTCCCGAGGACAGCAGTCTTATTGACAGTGCCTACCAGGCCTCATGTGAGGCTCAAGATGAAGATGACTTCCAGTCTCTTTCCAACATACAGTCAGGTCATCCTTTAAACAGCTCCACAAGTGAGGTAATGAGGGAGACTGTTGTCCCAGCACCCAGTATTCCAGGAGCTCATGACCACCTGTCGTTGCCTGAGGGACAGAGTTTGCGTAGCAGTTCTCTGCACGTTGATAACCAGCCTGGGTATAAGAGACAGATTGTGGAGGGACCCCACAGCGGAGGCCTTGAAGAGGACTTCCAAGAAAAGGGAAGTGGAACAAAGCAGTGCACCCAACCAAAGAGCACATCCTACCAGGGCTCTCTTTCTGCAAATGATTTCCAAGAAATTTTGCCCTCCATAGCTGCCATGCAACAGGAGACCAATGCGGAACCCTTCGAGCACTCCCTGGCAGATTCCAGGGAAGAGCCTGGGTGTGGCTCAGACCTGAGAGCCGGTGCCTCGTGGGTGGCTGAGCACACTGCGGAAGAAGACGGTCGTTTGGTAAGCAGTGTTCCGTCTCTCCCTGACACCCTCCTCGGAGAGAAAGACGACGTTGGACTAGGCAGTTGGGCCGTGGGCAGCAAGGTGAAGATCATAACTCTAGAAGCTCCTGTTCTTGAAACCTGGCCCCCAGAACAAGTGACGCGTTCTGGGTACAGGGAGGCAGAGGTTGGTCTCACAGCGCCTGGTAGGGGCTGGACTCTGCCCGACATTCTCAGAACGGGTGCTGCCAGGCCTGAGCCAGGTGCTTTGGGAGTGGTAGCCTGGGTTCCCAGTCCCCAAGCTGATGCTCTCAGAGCCTTTGTTGCCAACAGGTGTACCTGCGCAGGCAATGCACCAGACAGACAAACATATTGCAGCAGTCTGTCTCCCCAGGGTCTGGGCCAACCCAGACTCCTGGAGTCATCCGTAGACCCTGTTGAGGAAAAGGAGTTAGGTGTCACAGACTCTCCATTAAAGGTTTACAAAACCGGAGAGGTGGAAAGCGTTGAGGTCATGAATGAAGAACAGGAAGAAAATCAGCAGAAGCTGTGCCACCCTGCCCACCACCCTGCCTTCGTTAAGAAGTTTGTGAGCTTTGCTGGGATCCTGGAGTCCTCTGTGGACCCCATCGATGACAGGGGTGAGATGGAGTGTATCTGGTCTGAGAAGCCAGAAGAAGGAAAGGAATCCATTGATAGAAACATGTGTCTGAGCGCAGACGTCCAACCTGTTACCCTTCAGGTTCCACACCCCCAGGACAGTGCAAAAATCATTCCAAACGAAGACACAATCAGCCAAAATCATGCAGACGGAGAGCGAGCAGATGCCAGGCAAAGCCAGCCTAACGAAGCAAAAGTGGAAGCAAAAGCTGCCATTCGGCAAGCCGAATGTCCTGGTGAAGAGAGACAAAGAATTCCAAGTGTGTGCAGCATGAGCCAAACACAAGTTGGTAGTGACGGAAGCCTAGGAGAAGCTGGGCAAAGGAGAAAGGACAAGGCCGAATTAATTTCCCCCATGTCACCTCCTTCTAGTTGTCTCGCAGGAATGACTCATACATCTGTCGAGGTGGATACCAACATCTGCACAGGTCACATTTGTGGTGGATCTGATCCCAGAAACCATCAAGATGTAGTTCATACGTGGAAGGAAGAAAGAACTATTGCGAACAAGTGTGAGAAACATGTGCCCTCTTCAAATGACCTCACGGAGACGCCTTGTGCTCCATCTCCCGAAGGAAATGTCACACGCTTGTCAATAAGCCATGACATTGAGGAACTGAAATCAGAGGAGCTTCAAACTCCGGAAACCAAACCCCTAAACTCATCTGACTCCCCAACAATGACCGTGGCTTTCATTTCAGGAGAATGTGAGTCAGAGAAAGCCCCTGAGAGCTTGTTACTTAAGGACGTGTGTCCAAAGGGCTCCGCCCTGGGTATCAGGAAAAAGTCCGGAGAGGAACAGCAGAAGCATATGGCTGTCCAGACCAGCAAGGCACCTGGGGCTCTCTCAGCAGTGGCTGGGTCAGAGGAGGGCAAGAAGAAGCAAGAAGCCTTGGGGAGTGGACACTTAGCTGCAGGGGTAAAGAAGAAAATTCTATCCAGGGTGGCAGCCCTGAGACTCAGACTGGAGGAAAGGGAAAATGTGAGAAAGAACTCCATAATGAGGAAGACGCCTAAATTTGAAAAGTCCTTGTCCCGCACCGATGAGAAAAAAGATCCCAAAAAGGCCCCTTGCAAAGCTGAAGGGAAAGGTGAGCCCCTCCTGCTTTTAGCATTGTCGAAGGGGCTAGGCCCGAAGCTCCTGTGTCCCTTTGAGTCCTTGTCAGCTCAGGGGACTATCAAGTGGGTGGGAAGGCCATGACTGTGGCCAAGCATCCTATGGTCCTCAAACATGAGCAGGCAAGACTCACTGGTAAGCTTGGTTGGAATGCAGGCTTCTGAGCACTGAGGTTTCTGATGGAGGGTACGGGGCATCCTCAAGGATCTGCACTTGTACCCAGTTCCCAGGTGGTGTGGCAGATTATGTACATGTGAGCGGCTGCCTGCTGGTGTGTTTGAGGGAGGGGGTCTGGCAACGTTGCTTTTCAGTTTAATTAGCCTCTTTAAAAACAAACAACAACAACAACAAAAAACTCCAGCAGAGTCACTGATATAGCTAAAATAACCACATGCTGAGCAGGGTAGATAAGAAATATTTCAGCCCAAGTTGAGATGCTCTTCTTTAACTGTTGATTTTTTTTCCCCTCCACTAAGTGTGGCTTAAGGGACTCTTGGTTTTTCTTCGAAATTTAAGTGTAAAATTTCTTCCCAGCTCACCGTCTCCAGGACAGCCTCGAAGGCTCTGGCGTCACCCATTTTGTTAGGATGGCTTTAGCCCTGCCCGTCCATCCCACAGCCCCAAAGAAGCTACGTTCTTTTGGAGTCACCTCTTCCCGTGCAGCCTGGCAGAAGTCTCAAGAGGAGACACAGGAAGCTGCTGGGACCCTGGGTGTTAGAGCAGAAGGCTCTCAGTCATGATTTGAAGAGAGGAGTTCTCTTCACTCTTAACCTGAGTGCCTAGTCTGGAGGCTAAGGTTTCCAATGCTCTGTTCCAGAAAGGGTTAAAGACTAATTGTCATCTGCCAGGGTACGGACAAATCCAGTCAACTTCTTAGTGCACATGTGTTGTTATTAGGACAGGAGCTTGTGTATCCCAGGAAGCACCACCATATCCCGCTTACATGGAGCTTGGAATGGATCCCAGGATTTAATACCTGCCAGGCATGAGCTCTGCTGACTGAACTCCACCCCTAGCCCCTTGCCCATATGTTGTTTTAAACATAACTAGGGAGAATGAAGCAGTATGTTAAAGGGTCTCAGGAAGCCAGGTGAGATGGCACATGCTTGTAATCCCAGCACTCAGGGAGGCAGAGGCAGGCAGATCTCCATGAGTTCGAGGCCAGCCTGGTCTACAAAGTGAGTCCAGAACAGCCAAGGCTACACAGAGAAACCCTGTCTTGAAAAAAACAAACAGACAAAAAGCCAGCTGTCGTGGTGCACACTTGTGATTCCAGCCCCAAGGAGGCTGGGGAAGAAGGATGGTGACTTTGAGGGAAGCTTATAGTGAACTGAATGCCGGCCTGGGCTACAGAGTGACACTCCGAATCAAAGCACTAACAGTATTTCAGTCCAGAAAGAAGGAATTCCTTATGTGTTCTTGTTCATAATTTTTCAAGTTGCACATGGGGAAAGGGCAGTTCTGAGTGCTGCTACCGTGGAAGGGTTTGGGCCAAGCCCAGGGCAACTTCCCCAAGTATACGGGCTGCAGAGAGGGAGAGAGACAGAGAGACAGAGACAGAGAGACAGACAAAGAGAGAGACAGAGACAGAGTTAGAGAGAAAGAGAGAAAGAGAAAGATAGGGAGACAGAGACAGGGAGACACACATACACACACAGATATCAAACAATGGCTTTTCCAAGCCAGAGCAGCTCAGTGCAGCGCGCAGGGCTGTTTCCAGGGGCCAAGACCTTGAAGGCCACTGAGAGGCAGATTCAGTGTTAAGATTTTCCGCAGGTGCTTGCAGTGTGACTTTTCCTAGGGACATGTGAATAAACGTGTTCATCCCAGGTAAGGCATCAGCGACAGACCAAAGAAGTGGTCCTGCTCGTCTAGCGATCCAGTGAGCTGACTGGAATTACAAGACAATGAAGGAGGGGTTAGTCACAGGCACACGATTGTCTCAAAGCTCACCTCTGCTTAGGTGAGGACTCACAAAAGCTGAGTCTGGGAGGTCCGGACACTGACTGGCAGTCAGCTCCTGAGGTCCCTTCCCCAGTAACTGTGGCTGCTTATATAAGGTTCTTGAAGGTTCCAGAAGCTTCCCAGGCTTGTGAGTTTGCCTTGCTTCTGGAGGCAAGGCAAACTGACTTTAATTCAGAAGAAACAGCGACGCCACAGCGTTTGTGCGGCTCTGTGAAGAACTTCATTTCCTTCACCTGTAGCTAGGGGGCGCTAGCAACGGGACTCCTCCAGCCTGAGGATGGAAGGCAAAAGGAGAGAGATGCCCAACTTAGCTCAGACACCAGGTCACTAACTCCACAGGGTTGATGCCAAGCTTATTAGGAGGAAGAGTGGCTCTTATCTGCTCCCTAAAGAATGTGGTTCTTTCAGGGTTGTGGGGCCACCGCTCACCTGACCTCCCCCCATAGTCCTCAGTACAGAGGAAGTTTCGAGAAGATTCTTCTGAGCAGGGCTTTACCTGGTTATCCTTTCTGAGCGACAATTTTCCTTGAAGGGAAGGAGAACCCTGGCTCTTGCTGTTTTAAGCTCCCAGCTCCTCGCCTCACTTGCAAACCAGCCTGGTCTGGTTTGGCTGACCACCTACCATTGGTTTCCTTGTAAGTTGACCCCAGTTCTCTATGACAATGACTGTGTTTCTTTAGTAAGCACCTGCTGTGTGCACTAATGGGTCAACACACAGATGAAGTGACCTGGGAAAAAGATTTACATTATGAGATGGCCGCATCCGTCAGCTCTGCCCTCAACAAGCACCTGCTTTTTCCTTTTAACTAATTAGCCCTAATTACCTTGATGAAGTTTTGAGCTTCAGTCAGTGATGGATATCTCTAAAAGTCACCAGTGAGCCCTCAAAAGGTCTCAGTTTTGCTCTGCAGCTTTCCCTCTTTTTGGTTTGTTGTTTAATGATAATAATAAAATTCAGCATAGAAGCCCTCACTTGTGGTGCTGGGGCAGCCATTGGAAGTCTCTGGTCCTCACCGCTAGCGTGAGTGGGACCCATGATGTCAGGTGCTGCCGTATGTGCTTGGACCAAGCAGCCTGGAGCTCTCCTTTCGAGCAGCCCAGATTTATGCTCTCCTCCAGTGGGTGGAGGGGTGGGAGGCAGGAGAACACTCTCAGGTGATCCTGGGAGAAATGAAAGGGACATTGAGTGTCCTCTCTTTGGCATCCACAGCTTAGTGCAATGGAAGCCTCCTTTATATCACCATGTGTGTATGTGTGTGTGTGTGTGTGAGAGAGAGAGAGGGGGGCGTGTGTGAAACCAGCTTGAGGAAGCCAGTTCTCACCTTTGACCAGGTGGGTCTCAGGGATCCAACTCAGGTTTAGCAGCAAGTACATCTACCCACCAAGCTGGGGCTCTGTAGCAGAGATTTTTTTCTTTTTAATTGTCCTCCCTCAACCAGGCTGGGCAGAAGATAAACTTAGCCGCCCTCCCATGCTGCTCATAAGCAGCATTTCTACTCGATGTTCACAGGAACAGGGTCCTGGCTGACTTAATGTTTCCCAGAATCCATCATTCAGCTCTGCACCCCTTTCATGCTCCCATGATCGCACCATGTATGTGATCGGCTCCCAAGATATTGGCCGAGATCTCAGTGAGGCTCTGGTTGAGGGATTTGTGGCCCAACCAGCCCATTGCCACTTCCCAGGGCCAGAGTCCTGTTTTATATTTCATTCTGATATCTTATTATCTGCCGGGTCAAGGAAAAATTGGAAAATCATTATTGCAACCCATTCACTGTAGCAAAGTTTGAGGCAACAGAGGGAATGAGGCCTCGCGCTGATACTTCCTGATAGTGCCTGTGGACTAGACCACATTCTGCGATGGTGTGCTCTCCTGTGTCACCAAAGCGGTAGACTTCCACCTGGACTGTAATAAACCGACCACATTTTCCATAATGCTAGGCCTGATGGACTGTTCTCTTGGCCTGGGCCAACTAGCCTCCTGTTGTTCGAATGCCTATACTGCCGCCCAATGGCTTCGGTGACCAATTACACATTTGCTCATAAGGCCCTGCCCTCGTTTCTGCTAAAACTCAGAGGCAGTCTCAAAATCACAGCTCACCCGTGGGAGTCCATTTCCTCACCATTTCTGTTTCGTTCATGTAGACATCACTCTTGCCAGTGAGACATGTCACTCCAGTCCACCAGAACATCTTCTCAGAGACAACTTCACTGTGTGTGTGTGTGTGTGTGTGTGTGTGTGTGTGCATGTATGAATGAATTTTGTTTAACAATTTACTACTGAACTGTCTTTTACTTTGGGGGAACTTAATCTCAGTTACACAAATAATGCAGGTCTTACTACACTCCTGAATCACCAGCTCATATTTTGATCAGGTGATTATTTAACATCTTATTTGGCCCAAGTCCTATTGACTAGGCCTCTATAATCTGCCAGACCTTTCTTCCTTTAAAGAAGAAAAATTGGGGGCTGGAGAGATAGCTCAGTGATTTAGAGCACTTGCTGCTCTGTGGAGGACCGGGGTTCGATTCACAGAACCCACCTGGAGGCTCACAACCATCCGTAACTCCAGTTCCAAGGAACCTGATGCTCTCTTCTGACCTCTGCAGGCACCTGGCACAGCCACGGTGCACATACAAAAATCTAAATTAAAAACCAAAAGCATCTCCAGTTCTATTTTGCCAATGAGCACTATAGACCTGTATAATTTAAGTAATGAAAAGCAAGCGTTTTCTATTAGAATGGTTCATTCATTTTCCTACTGTCATATCTGAGCCAGCCACACATCTCTCGGGCTATTTAGTTGCCTTGTTCATAAGTTGGAACTGTCCTCCCTGTCTCTCGGGATCGCTGCAGCTAGTTAACTGAGACAAGGCTTGAAGGCCGTCTGCCCACGCTAACTGCACATCCGTCTCCAGCTCCGGTGTTGCTGAGGAAGATCCAGGCTGAGATGGCTCCTGACCACTCCGGAAATGTGAAGTTGAGCTGCCAGTTTTCAGAAATCCATGAAGACTCCACCATCTGCTGGATGAAAGATTCAACACCGATAGCCCAGGTGGAGAGAAGGTGGGGTCCGCTCGTCCTCTGCCGCCCTTCTCGGGGATTCTTTGTTTCTTAATGCGGTTGTCACAGAGAATAACAAATAAGAGATGAGAGGCAAGCAGAGAGTCTATACGCAATGTCTGTTTTGTTTTGGATATCAAGTGTTCCGTCCCCACCCCACCCCTTGCCCGCCCACCCACCTTCCAACTCAGGATCTAGGCTTGACTGACAGATGATGGAGGGCTCTGACTTAACTGGTCAACCCCCTGATGGCTTTATAACTTGGTGGCCTTACTGGGAGGTGGGGCCTGGTGAAGTGGGTTGTCTGGGGTGTTATTTTGAAGGGTGCATCCTGCCTCTGGCTCTTGCCTGTCTCTATTTCCTGGCCGCCTTGAAGTGAGGCCCCTCCAGCCCCTTCCCCCATGACATAAGCCCAGAAGCATGGAGTCAGCTGGCCACAGACTGAAACCGTGAGCCAAAATAAGTCCTTCCTCCTTTTAAGCAGTTTGTGTCAGATGTTTCTGTCACTGAAGAAAGGCTGACACAGTATCCGAGAAGAGGAAGAGTGGAGCCCCAGCTGTCTGGCTCTTGCCTCAGCTCTGCCACCTCTGAGTTGTGTATTCCTAAGAAGCGACAGAATCCCTGTCATTTTAAACCCAGGATACATACTGAATGGCATTCTAGTTTGAAGCTCTGTGGGTCGAAGGTCACAAAACTTTCTGATACTTTTACTTATGGGTATTTTTTTTATTCAACCACCCCCATCACTCCTCTAGCTAAGGAGAACAAAAGGGGGGGGGAAGACACAGGGTCACAGGAAAGTAAAGCTTTTAAGGAAGACAAACAACCACCCTTAAGATAGAGCACATTATTCCGGGTTCTTCAGATGTTAGAGGGGTTAGAGGAGGAGGCGAGCGCGAGAATCACTGTCAAAACACACGTAAGACAACCACATTCAGCCCCCTAAGTCAGCCCCAGCAGTGAATGAATGCTTGCTCAAAAAATAAACAAACAAACAAACAAACAAACGAAGGTAAAGTCCTGGTTCATCTGACAAGTCCTCAAGGCAATTCCGTGGAGATCAGCCTAATCTAAGCAACTCCCAGAAACTTATTTCTGCCTAGAGGGGTCCTAGGCCAGCTCCCTGAGTCCTTGGAGGTATTCCCACCCCTTTATTCTTAACAGAAATAGGCTGAAAAGGTGGGAAACAGGAGCCCCTATATTCGGTCAAATACCAGTGCTTGAAATGAATGTCTGGAAAATTATTTCTCAAATATATGCTGCAGTCTTTGGTCTGGGACTGTCACTCCAGAAAATCTAAACATGATTGCCCACGGACCACTTGGCTGGACATGTTCCTGTTACCCTGCTTGTTTCGCTCATGGCTTCAAAGCAATTATAACACTTTGATTTTCAAACTGAGAAGGCTCCCTAGAGCTTTATTTTAAAAGTGCTCATTATTGGTTTTAATTATTTTCTGAAACCGTCAGTCAAGGACAATTAACCAGCACCTCCAGCAATTTTTAATTAAATCTTCTTGGTCTAACCTCAGGTTAGTGTTTGCACTTTCTAGGTCTTTTTGCATCTAAGGAATGCTTCCCAAAACCCAACCTCCCTCTAGGGAGCGATTGTCACCAGTGTTGCTCAAGGCCTTTAAAGTCACAGTAACGTCTGCTCCCTTTCTTCTGAGAAACAGCTTAGTTGGACCAGTTTGCTTTCTCCTTATTGCTACTTGAGAAAGTAAGATCAGTGGATGCTTGTTGTCAAACTATGAGACAAACCCAAACGGAAGTGTACATTGTATGTAATCCTCACTTGGACATGACTACAACAGTACTTTAGTATAGTTTTGCAGCAAGGTACCTTGTTTGAAGGTTTTCTTTTCTTTTGTGAGACAAGGTTTCTCTGTGCAGCCTTGGTTGTCCAGGACCCGATTTGTAGACCAAGCTGGCCTCTAACTCACAGAGATCTGCCTGTCTCTGCCTCTCTGAATGCTGGGATTACAGGCTAGCACTACCACACCAGCTTGTTTTCAGTTTTTGGATAAAGGTTGCAGCTCTAACCATTGACATAATTATCTCCAACTTAAGGGCAGGGATCAGAAGTTACTTTGGGGAGCCAGCCTAAGGTCCAGCTTAAATCTCTTAGCGTCTCAGTTCCCTCACTGGGAACAGTGACACAGATAGTGTCTTAAGTTGTTCTGAGGATGACATGAAGATGATTTTGTATTTGCCTGCTACTTAGCAAGTATAGTACATTAACTGTTGCAGCTGCCGTCATCATCGTCGTCATCATCGACGTTATTGTTATGATCATCTTTATCCACCACACCTTTGTAGTCAGTCTTTGTAGTCATAGTACTTACTAACATCGAGTAGGTAGATGGACACATTCACTGAGCTGTACATTATTTTAGAGGCCCTGAACACACTGGTAGGGAGACTGAGGCAAGAGGATTGCTTGGGGCCTAGAATTTGAGACCAATATAGTGAGATCACCATCTCAAAACAGAATCAAAATGGGAACCCTCGGTTCTGAATCCTCACGTAAAGCCAGGAGCCTCTTTCTCTTGCTCCTTACTGTATCTATGTTTAGATTCAGGTTTAGAGTCATGGATTCCCCTCATGCCCAGGATACCTGGTTCATCAACATAATTCTGAGCCATGCTAACAGTAGCCCTCAGATTTCATTATTCCAGCTTTCCCGATGTCAGCCCTCCAGAACGCTTCTGTGTGTTCATGTTCTGTGTTGGAGTAAGAACATTAAACCGCAATGCAATGGTCCTCCCTGTATGTGAATACATTGCTTAGTTAGCCGATTGGGGGCATCTAGTCTGAAAGGCAGCCCACTGGCTGAAAGCACAGGGCAGGAGGCATTAACTCCCTCCTTCATGAGAGCGTTACAACTTTAGAATGATGAAGCATGTGAATGTTAATGTCCCCTATTCCAGCGCAGGGGACAACTCCACTGTTTCCTTGGCCATCGTCCAAGCTGGTCAGAAGGACCAGGGCCTCTATTACTGCTGCATCAAGAACAGTTATGGAAAAGTCACTGCTGAGTTTAACCTCACAGCTGAAGGTAAACCTCGGCTCTTAGCTGCTCGTCAAAGCCCTGGGACCCTGCCAGCCCAAAGGGACTCCTGTCCTGACTCCCGTCTCTTTGTTTCCTTCCAGTTCTCAAACAGCTTTCAAGTCACACGGAGTACAGAGGTAAGTGAGCTGGCCAACCGGCGGGTAGGCTCCCCACCAAAACACACCCAATGTTCCGTACACCCTTCCAACCAAGTAGAGGATGGCCCAGGAAGGGCTGTAGATGCGAATGATGAAGCAGGATCTGTTTCCATGGGGCTGGGAGGGCCACTGACCCGCTGGAATTTTAGTAGATTGCAGATCCCTAGAAGTGTATCATTTGTGGGCAGGATTAAACTGCAGCCATGCAGTTTGGGAAAATTGTGCAGGGGCATTTGTACCTGATTTCTTTCTTTAGGCATAAGCCTTGCTTGCATGGGGCTTTTTATTTCTACTTTTGGCGCTTAAGTTTTGATTCTTCAATTTTCTTTTCTGTTTGACTAATGAGCAGACTATAACCTTGTTTGATTGCATCCTAATGAAAAAAAAAATGAGAGACGTGTTTTTGTACTGTCTTTTGGTACATCTGGTGTTTTCTAGTGTAATAGCTGCTGCTCCTAGCTACTCATGCAGCCGCTGGACTGTCCATTTTGTTTGCCCACCACAGACTGCTTCAGTCTGAGTGTGATATATCATGTATTGTCCCCTCTTAAGGAAAATGACTTGCCCACTTGCGCCCACCCACCCCTAACCAGTGTTCTAGGAGAGTTGCTCTGGCAATCTAAGCTACCCTCACACAGCCACTTTTTAACAAGATGTGGTGCTGGGAAAACCTGCCCGCAGCCACAAGGCAGCTCCACACAGCCTCGCAGCCAACCCTGCACCACCACAGCCTAAGGTAACCTCTGCCACAGCACAGCACCTTTGGCCAATTTCAGGATTGCTGTACGTTGATGGTTATATTGGATGAGCATCTAGAAGGCGTGCTGCTGATGGTCACGGCAAACAAAATAGCTGAGACCTCTGGGAAATAAGACGATGGAGAGAGCTAAGATAGCCTAATGTTTCAAGATAGCCTAATTTCTCTTGCCAGTTTTCACTTAAAGCAAGCCCTAACTAAAACGATTCTCCCACTAAGGTAATGAACACCACAGGTTTCACCAGGGAAGATATCTTTGGGTGCCTTCAGAGCAGAGGCAGTTCCAACAGCCTCTAGTTCCTCTTTCCAGAACGTTCCAGGGACCATGACCATGCCTTGGATTTAAATTTTTTTTCTCTCTCTCGTGGTTATGTCCTCATTACAGTGATATTCACATTAGAATTGATAGTCAGGGCTGTTCATTTTACCACACAGAGTGGTATAATTAGAATTACATAGAACTTTCACCTTTAGTTAATTACATCTGATGTTTTTTGTCTGAGTTGCTTTGCTTGTGCGTGGTGCTGGAGACAGAGGGCAGGGCATGGTGCTGGCTGGGAATCAGCCTGTGGTGTCTTCACTGTTTCAGCTCCACGGTCTTTTGCTAATGAGCTGCATTCTTCTCTGACCTCTGAACTTCTGGCGTTTCTGTCTGCCTTCCCACTTCCTTCTGCAGCTTCCAGCCGTCCACCTAGCTCTCCAGTTTGAAGATTGCCCCTCTCTGTTGTTTTTTTTGCTTTCTGGCAGTAATCTTCAAGAACAGCACTGTCTCCTCACAGTCTTAACACCTTGTTTGAGTCATAGGCTGCTCGTGCGTGCGTGTGTGCATATGTGAGTAGGTGCTTCTGGGCAAGTAGGCCAGAGGCTGGCAACGGGTGTCTTTCTCTGCTGTTCTCCACTTTAGTATTTTGAAACAGGGCTCCTTGTGGAACCCTTCACCATTTCTGCTGGGCTGGCTAGCAAGCCCCGGGAGTCCTCCTGTCTCCACTATGCGACCCCTCCCAGTGCTAGGATTACAGACACACACCACTAATGCCTGGTTTGGTGTGTGTGTGTGTGTGTGTGCTCGCATTGGAAATAAAAATTCAGCTTATAGGCAGGGAACACTTCGCCCTCCGAGCTCTTCGCAGCCCCATGGGTTGTTCTTAAAGCTGTGATCTGAATTTATTCCATGAAGAAAAATATTACTGTATAAAATTGTGAAATGAGATTGTCACATGTCCACACTTTATATCTTCTTGTAAATACCCGGAAAGATTTCAGGTTTTAAAGCTCGGGTGTGGAAGCACACTCCTTTAATGCCAGCTGGCGGATCCCCATGCATGCAAGGCCGTCCTGGTGAACGCATGAAGTTTCAGGCCAGTCAAAGCTACACAGCAAGACCCTGTTTAAACACAAACAGTCCAAACAAGCCTGTTTTGCTGAAACCCATCTATTTTGTTCACTGAATGAATAAGTGTGGCTTGACTGCCTCTGGTTGAAGGCAATTTTTGATCTGCATTGGCTGTTAACTCTGACAGCTGTCACCCAGAAAATGACCTAACATGCTCTTTTACGAAAAACCCAAAGTAATTCTACTTTCTAAGAGTTCCTTGTCAATGAAAATTCTTTTGACCCATGCATTTTTTTTTTCTGTGATAACCATGACCAAAGAAAATTACAAAAGGAGATATTTAATTGGGGTTCCAGAGGATTAGTGTCCATGATAGCAGAGTGAAGACATGACGGGAGAGCAGCAGCTGGGAGCTCACAGCTTACACAGGGCAGGCAGGGAACCTGCCTCAGGTTCCCTGACCTCAGGCTTTTGAAGCCTCAGAACCCACCTCCGTGACACACCTCAAGTGAAGCCACACCTCCTAACCCTTCCCAAACAGCTCCAGCGACTGGGAACCAGGTATTCAAACATATGAACCTATGGGGGTCATTCTTGTGCAAAGCACCTCAACTCTTGCCTACCTGCTTCGTGTGGTGTGTGTGTGTGTGTGTGTGTGTGTGTGTGTGTGTGTGTGTGTGTGTACTGAAGTGAAACACCTGGAAAAAAATCCCCAAAGCCCCCTGGGGAAGTGCTAAGGAGAGAATTGAGTAGAGTGCAGTTGGATCTCCTCCATTATCTGCTTTGCCCATCTTCTGGACTTGCTTTTGGCTGCTCTGCACGTCTCCGGTTTTGTTTTCCAGATCTGCAGAAGTCTTTCCCAGCCTCCCCAGCTTTGCCTTGTACAAAGATGGTCCTCCACCTGTCCTTCTCATGTTCTCCTTCAGTGACCTCCCTCCTCATC
Organism: Psammomys obesus; assembly: GCF_907164565.1. Classification (NCBI taxonomy): domain Eukaryota; kingdom Metazoa; phylum Chordata; class Mammalia; order Rodentia; family Muridae; genus Psammomys; species Psammomys obesus. Next base: position 26,141,658 of record NW_026596040.1, on the reverse strand, counting down.
CCCTGCCCAACTCCTGTTAGTTATGTCTCTGTTGGGCATTAGGCATGATCTGTCCCTCTGGCTTCACCAGGTCAACTTTGTCTTTAGCCTCGCAAAAGCATAGTAGTTAGTTGAAAACCAGGACGGGAAATGGCTCTGTCCACTGAAAGCTGTTCTGTGTTATAGGATGCGAAGAGATTGAATTCAGCCAGCTCATCTTCAAAGAAGATGTTTTCAATGACAGCTACTTCGGGGACCACCTACGTGGCCAGATCTCCACGGAGGAGCTTCACTTTGGCGAAGGGGTGCACCGTAAAGCCTTCCGTAGCACGGTGATGCAGGGCCTCCTGCCCGTCTTCCAGCCTGGCCATTCGTGTGTGCTCAAGGTGCACAACGCTGTTGCCCACGGGACCAAAAACAATGATGAACTTGTGCAGAGGAACTACAAACTTGCTGCCCAGGTGGGTCAGCAAACCCACTGTTGTTGCTTTGGGTGGGAGAATGACGCACAACCTGAGGTGAAAATAAGACGCAGATTTGAGCGGATTATTTTTCACAAGGGCCCTTGGCTTCTTCAGGGTGTGAAGGCTAGATGTTTGGGGGTCCTCACTTCTCAGTTCTTACAAGGAGTCGGGACTTAGCCCGGGGACATGTTTCCTCTTTTCACCAGGGGTTCACTGGGCAGAGTGATCATGTTGGTCCATGAGGATGCGAATCCAGTTGGACAAGGGGTGATACAGAAGGAGGGGTCCTAAGATTCTGGGATCCCTGATGACAGATGAAACCAGCACTAGTCTGTGAGGAGAAGCTGGGCACTAGGGAAAGAATGGTCAGAAGGCTTAGGATTTGTCTTGTTTCCTGCTTTCTTGGGTTTGTTCAAAGACTGCCTATAAACTCTACAGGAAGACTGAGCAAAGGGTCTACCTAAATTCCCTCTCTCTAAAACTGACCTGTGAAACTGGAGGAAAGAGGGATGAGAGGGAGGAGTCCAAGGGGCAAAGAAACCACCCCTTGCCCAGCTGCACCTTGACCTTTGTGTTCACCTTGACACCAGCAGCTGCCGGTGTTAGTCTAGGACTTTGACCACCCACAGCCATGACTGTGGAAGAGTCACGTGGTACTGTGTGCTCTGTAAGGCCAACTCCTGTGGTCCAACTGAGACAGAGTCCAAGCTTGTGTAGCCTCTTCTCGTCTTCCATTTTCCCCCTTTCCCTTATTTCCTTTCAAACATGACCCAGTCGTGGAAAGTCCCCACAGCCTCTCAACTCCTGGTCAGACAGGCCTTCCAGGGTAGAGAGTAGAGTCCACTTGGCTTTTCCCAAGGAGGGCTCTTACTGTTTGCGGCTCACATTATACCCATGGAAAGGAGTTGGGAGGATCTTGAGAAAAACCAGTACCCCACCCCCACCAACCATTATCTGACATCATGCCAAAGGGCCAGTCCCCTTAGACCAGGGACAGCCTTCCCCAGTGCTGGCTCTAGAAACATAGTTCCCAGACACTAGGCCTGAGAGCCACTTAACCTGACCTTGGCTGAGGTAGGTCATGTCTCAGAGCCCCTTTATCACCGGCCAATTCCACATGGTAAGTTTTGTTTCTGGTGTGTAGGTTAGTGGTGGAACAGTTGCCTAACATTCACAAAGTCCTGGCAAGGATCCCCAACACTGGGAAATAAAGAAAAAAGGTGCCTCTGTTTTGCCAACCAGCCATGATGGGCCTAGGAAGCTTTTATCTGAGTGATCTTGGAAATATGCACCGTCTTGCTGAGCAACGTTCTGAATCCTTGCAATCGTTTACATCTACACTGTGTTTGGGTGGTACAGGAATGCTATGTTCAGAATACTGCCAGATACTACGCCAAGATCTATGCCGCGGAGGCGCAGCCTCTGGAAGGCTTCGGAGAGGTGCCAGAGTAAGTCTGTGGATTTCCCCCTCCCCCCATCCCAACCCCCATGTATCACTACCTCTGGTTTGCTATGGATGTGGAAGGCCTAGAGGGCAGGAGCGGGAGAAGGACCCATCCGACAAGTGTTTGATTTCGTCTCTCGGACTATAAACTGTGAGGAGTCACGTGGCTGCCATCCTGTTCTTGTTTAGTCTCCAGAGATGTAAAAGAATGCCTGATAAATATTATATTTTTAAAAATCTTTGTTTTTAAATTAAAACAATTAATTATGTGGGGCTGAAGAGATGGCTCAGCGGTTAAGAACACTGGCTGCTCTTCTAGAGGTCCTGGGTTCAAGCCACTCACATGGTGGCGCCCAACTCCAGCCCCAGGAAGTCTGATGCCCTCTTTTGGCCTCTGTGGGCACTGCATGTTTGCAGTGAACAGGCAAAAATGCAGGCAAAATCTCCATGCAAATAAAAGATCAGTTAATTTTTAAAATGTAAATGTGTGTATGAGAGAGAGAGAGAGAGAGAGTACAGATGCAGAGTTCAGAGAAGAGCATCTTATCTCTTGGAGCTGGAGTCTCCTCAGCAAGAACAACAATTACTCTTAGCCACAGAGCCAAATCTCCTTTCCTGTGATAAATAACAGTTTTTAAAAGAGTTATTTTGCCGCTGGAGAGCTGTCTCAGGGGTTAGGAGCGCTTACTGCTCTTACAGAGACCAGATTAAATTCCCAGCATCAGTACGGTGACTCACAACCATCTCTAACTCCAGCTCCGGGGCATCAGACGCCCTCTTCTGGTCTCTACAAGTACTGCATGGATGCGATGCAGAGATATGCAGGCAAAACACCCGTACACATAAAACAAAACCAAATATGTTTTAAGTTTATGGTAATTACTGTGTATGTGCATGCATATGCAGTGGGGCTTCTGTGCCATGGCACACACAGGACATCTCTGTGGAGTTGGCTATCTCATTCCAGGATTTGAATTCGGGTCACCAGGTTTATAGAGCAAGTACCTTTACCTTACCAGCTCTGATATTCATTGGGTAAATACATGTGTGAATGGAAAAATGGAGTCTATCACATTAAATAGATACCGTGGTATCCACCATGTTAAATAGAAAAACGGATACATCCCTTGTCCTGGGTTTCACCTTCATTGCCTTGTCTAAACAATAAACAAATATAAGATAACAAGAGGCTATTGCAGTGCAACTAATATGAACAGCATAAACTATGGTGACACCGTAAGGAAGGGTAGACACAGTAGGGGAGATCAGGAACACTGGAACAGAACCACTTCCCATGATCCTCTGTACAGAAATTATAGGCTTTGTCCAGTCATTGCCTAAGTATTTTGAGCCTCAGCAAATTTCCAAGAGTCTGGAGCCTGTGCTTGTTAGCTGTTTGTATGATAAGGTCATATTTGCATGCTAAGTAGAAAGAGAAAAGGCCAAGTCAGGACACACAGGAAATGCAGGAGGACCAGCATTTATACATCGCTGACAGCAAGAGGGAAAAGAAGGAAACAGTCCTTGTCTGTAGGATCCTGTTCACTTAGAAACCTTTCCCTGGGGTGGCGTGATAGAGCAGGAAGTCCAGTGCCTTCTGCTGTCTGCTGAGAAGCACGTGACACATGTGTGTCTAGTACTAGGACACTCAGCAGCAATTTTAGCAAAATTAATACGCTGCAAAGGGGAAGACAGGATTCTTTTCTGTTAAACACTAAGACAGTAGTTGGGATGAGTTCAGTTTCATATTGCAGGAACTTGCCTGTTATCTTTCTTGTCCCCTCTTTTTCCAGCCTCCATTCTCTTAAGTTCTGCCTTAAGGGAAGAGAAAGTAGCAACTGTAACAGAGGGTTAGGGCAAAAGACCACATTCTGGAAGCTCCAACAGGCTAGGCTTGGACACCTCTCCCAGCATGACCAGTGATGGTGAAAGCCAGCGAAAGGAGCTTGAATTTATGCATTGGGAAGAGGAATAACTAAAAGGATCCTATGACTCCAAGTTCATCCTTGGGGTACTGACAGGAGCTGTAGGTTGAGATACCAGAAGAATTGTGGCGGAGGCAAGAAATATGCATAAGTAAGCAAGGAAGAGGGCCAGGCGTGTGCATAATTAAACAATCCTGGCTTTGCCTCTGCAAGGTGAGCCAGGGTTGTTTTTGCTGTCACTCCTGAGCTCTTAATCTGGTTCCTAATGTTGCTCAGGGTGCAGCCTTGTCCTTCTGGATAATTGACCTATTTAAGGTGTGGTCCATCTTGGGAGGTTTTGCTGCTTCTGGAATCCAAGGATTAGGAGAATGGCTCATCTCTGTGGCCCCAGCCTTGCAGTGGGGATGAAATCGTTAGGTTGGGCGTGTAACATGTCTAGGCAAAATCAAGCAAGAGTCTGGCCCAAAGAAAAGGAGTCAGACACAAGATGAAGGCAGAGCTGCCAAGCTTCCAACTTGCTTTTAGTTACCTTGTGGCCCCAAATGGGGAGTTAATACTTTTAATCAAAAGCAGGTTCTTTTTTTCATTACATTTTTATGGAGAGAGAGAGAGAGAGAGAGAGAGAGAGAGAGAGAGACTGACTGTATGGAGATCAGAGGACATCTTACAGGAAAACATTCTCTCTGCACATGTTGGTCCTGGGGCTTGAACTCAGGTCATCAGGCTTGGTGACAAGTGCCTTTACCCAGTAAACTAACTTATCGACCCTCACAAGCAGTTTATAAGTACCCGTCATAAAGGCACTAATTCATCTACCCCATAGAGAACCATGGTGTCCTACAGCAGGGCAGACCCACGTTTTGTGCAGCTCGACTCTTGTGCTGCTTGGGGCCCTTTTAACGGAAAAGATCACATAATGAATATCAAGATGGGTTTAGGGACTTAGGAGGTTGGGTGCAAGTAGGGAGTGAGGCTTAATTGGTTCCATCCATATCCACCAAACAGCCTATAGCCCTGAAGAGAGATGAGGACATTTTTTTTTCTACCAAAAACAGTCTCCTTCCTTACAATAGAAAAATTTGTGATTGCATGAGTGATTATAGCCTATGGAAGGGTAAATGTACTCTGGAGGATGTCCAGGTCAGGCATTCATGGAACCTAACCCTGAGGCCTCATCTCTACCTCAGGGAAGCCTGTGTATGTGGCCCGAGCTGGGCCTGCACACTTCTAGCCTTCCTGGTAAGCCCATACTGCTGGGGTCTGGGGAAACTGGACCCACAGTGGTACCCCTCCCAACTCCTCCCCCCCAAACACACTACTTCCAGAAATGGGGCCCTGAAGCAGTTTTCTTTTAGGGAGCTTTTGGGATCTGAAAGAGAAAACACTCCATATTCCCTGCAGTTTTTGTTTTGAATTCATGAATATCAATGGCGTCACATCGTCTATGCAAATGACTCCAACTGGGCAGAGACCAGGCTAATTGAGATTGTGAATAATACCCAGACTTTGTTCTGGCTCCTCATTCCCCCAAGGCTACAGCATTAATAAGGACCCAGACAAACCTTGGATCCTTCGTATGGTAGGTAATTGGCTGGAAGGAGTCTTCAGCAGATCCCCCCCACCCCCGAGTCTTGCAAATGTGACAAAGCACGATAGGCAGGCAAAGGCCTATGGCCAACCTGGTTTTTAAGGGCATCAGGGCCCCAGCTCTGATACGCTTCCTCCCACCCAACCACCCCTGGATATCTCTTTAGCAAGACACAAAGGCCAGCCTCCTAAGCTGGGAAGGACTGCTTTAAGAGTGCTTCATTTGCTCCTCCTTCCACCTGGATATCCTCATGGCTGCTCGCAGCTTCCTGCAGGTCTCCCTCAAATGTCCCTTATCAGCCAGCAAGGACTCTGAGCCCTCCCCACTGCAGCACAAATGTCAGCGTTAGACTCGAGCTGATATGTAGCACCATGCAGTCACTCACTGTCACCTCTATTTAAATATAAGCTTCATGGAGGGGAGAGGCAGAACCTCTGTTCTCTTTTCCTTTTATTTAACTTTTCTTTAGATTTATTTTATTTTATTTTATGTATATGAGTATTTTGCTTCTATGTATGTCTGTGCAGCACGGTGTTATAAATGGTTGTGAGCCACCGTGTGGGTGCTGAGGACCGAACCTGGGTCCTCTGCGGGAACAAGAAGTGCTCTTCACTGCTGAGCCATCCCTCTAACCCAAACTCTGCCTTCTTTATTGTCATTTGTGGAAGAGTGTCTGGAAGAGTGTTAACAGAGAGGTCACTGAGGATGAGTGTTTGCTCACTGAAAGAAGGATGTATGGGTAAGGGATGGATGGGTGGATGATGGATGGATAGATGATGGATGGATGGGTGGGTAGATAGATGGGAGGATGGATGATAGATGGGTGGATGGGTAGATGGATGGATGATGGGTGCATGATGGATGGATAGATGAGTGATAGTTACTGATCCAAAGCATTGTTGAGATAAAAATGATAGAGCCTGGTGTCTTAGCTCAGGCCTATAATCTCAGCACTCTGAAGGCTGGGACAGGGGGAGTTAATGGGTTTGAGGTTAGCCTAGCTACCTAATGAGATCTTTTAAAAAAATGGGGCTGGGGAGATAGCTTGGCATTTAAGAGCACTGGCTGCTCTTCCAGAGAACCTCCATTCCATTCCCAACACCTACATGGTAGTTTGCAACCTTCCATAACTCCAGATCCAGGGGATGGGACGCCCCCTCTGGCCTCTGTGGACATGAGGCTCACATGTGATGTGTATGCATTCAGGCAAAACACCCATACACATAAAATAAATTAAAAAAAAATAAAGCAAAGCCAAAGCTGGACATGTTGTTTCACACTTTGAATCCCAGTGCTTGGGAGACGGAGGCAGGCCAAGCTCTGTGAGTTTCAGGCCAGCATATTCTGCATAGCAAGTTCCAGACCAGCCAGGGATGATAGTAAGACAATGTCTCAAACAAAACAAAACAAAATATTGAAAATAATGTGAGAGCCGGTGGTGGTGGACCCAGGTGGTGGCAGTGCATACCTTTAATCTCGGCACTTGGGAGGTAGAGGCAGGCAGAGCTCTGAATTTTAGGCCAGCCTGGTCTACAGATCAAGTTCTGGACAACCAGGGCCACACAGAGAAATCCTGTCTCAAGGAAAACAAAAACAAGAACAACAACAAAGTAATGACAAGGAGAAGTTTCAAACAAATTCTAAAAACAAGTAGAAATGAGTCTGGTTCATTAATAATCAAGGGCACTGCAGAAACATACAGTAAAATTCAGAGTGGAACCTGGATTAATGGCATGCCCTGCTGCTCCAGGTGAGGAGAATGCCGACACTTGTGTTCCCTTCTGAGAGCACAGTTTGTGACTGTGTCCTCCTTCCTGACAGGATCATTCCTATTTTTCTTATCTATCGGCCTGAGAACAACATCCCTTATGCCACAGTGGAAGAGGAGCTGATTGGAGAATTTGTGAAGTATTCCATCCGAGATGGGAAGGAAATCAACTTCCTCAGAAGAGATTCGGAGGCTGGTCAGAAATGTTGCACCTTCCAGCACTGGGTCTACCAGAAAACCAGTGGCTGTCTCCTGGTCACCGACATGCAGGGTGAGCAGGGCAGGCTGCCCCGCCCTGTGGGTGCTGTGGGCCTGGGTTGTTCCTCAAGGTAGGAGGAAAGAAAGGAAGGAAAAGGAAGAGGAGGAGGGGTCTTTTGGGTACCAATGAACATCTTCTTCCCAAGCACTAATAATGTCCTTTTGAAAATGAGGCTTGGAGAGGCTTAAAGGCTGACACCTAGGAAGTGCCAGTGTGCCAGGGATTTGGAATCCTGGGGGCTACCACTAGAGTTCAGCACCCTTGTATGAGACAGCGCCTCATCGTCATCAAATGGCGCAGTTCAGATTATTCCCAGCCGTGTTATTATTTGGAAATAGAGAGGAACAAGGAAATGTGTACACAGAAGCCGTCCGTAGCTCACCATTGTCCTTTCTGCCTGCTCCACCTGCAGGTACCACTTTGCCTAAAAACCTTGTTTTGCCAAATGTAGAAAGAGGAGTGTGAGTCAGTGCCCCCACCATGAGCAGCATTTGGCTGCTAGTGGGAGCTGTGGGTAATCACTCCTGCTCCCTCAGCCCATGGACAGGTAATTCCAGGGCATGTGCTCAGCGTGGGCTTCCAGCAGAGCACAGTCGCCCATGGGAGTAACTGGGTGTTCATCCATGTGCTACTGGCTGCTTGTGCCTCCTCAGTTTTTTTTTTTCCTGTTTTTTGGGCTCCTCTCTCAAATGAGCTATACATACTCAAGATGTGTGTGTGTGTGTGTACGTGTGTATTTGTATATATATATATAATATATATCTACAAGATATATATTATATATATATATATAATATATATCTACAAGATATATATTATATATATAACATAATATATACATACATCTCCTACATATATCTATACAGATATAATAGAATTTATGAACTCAGTTGTGTTAAAATAGTTCAACAATTATCTCACACCTGAGAGCTGAGAATCTGGTGATTCCTCAGTACTTGAGGCTGAGTGTTCAGCAGAGACAGGCAAAGAGAGACAGAGACACAGAAACATAGGCACACAGAGACAGGCAGAACTCACAGAAACATGCAGAGACACACTCGATTACCCTTCATGGGGCGCTGCCTAATGACCACATCTCATGCACCTGTCGCACATTAGCAAAGCGAGAAGGTGAACGCTAGTCCAACAGAGTGGCTGGACTCCAGGACTGGCTAGATTTCTCTAGCTTTTGCATGCATTCACTTTTCTATGATTTTTATTTAATGTTCACGACAGTCCTATGTATACCACATTAGGCTCCCCATCTCCCAGATGGCAGGAGCCATGGTTTAGCTGCTGCCAATCAGTTAATAGTTGTAGACGGGTCCAAGATGCCAACCTACACTTTCAGACTCTGGGTATCACCCTTTCTGCAAAAGATGACTAACAAGCCCTTCTGCAGGGCTCTGAGGACCTCCTGTGAGTCAGCAGGATCAGGAAACACTTCTGTCTTACAGAGGAGTTGATCTGAGAGGCAGCCATGTCTGCCCCCTCCCAGGAAAGCCTTCGAGCACTCGAGTGTACACACACAGACACACAGACACACACACACACACACACACACACACACACACGCACCCACTCACTTGCTCACTCGCTCACTCACGCATGCACCATTCTAAACAGACAGCTATTTGTTCTATTCAGATTCCGGCTGTACAATTGTTCTCCCCCAGGCTGTCTCGTTCAGAGTTAATTTCGCATTAAATGTATTTCGTCTCCGGAAGAACAGCACCCTGGAGCTTCACATGCAGCTAGTTTTTCTTCCGGGCACTAGTAAACAACTGCAACGGAATATTGCATCTCTCCGTAAATGATGTGTGTGCTTAACTGCGTTGGCACAGTGCTTCACAACAGTGTTTATTTACTGCTCGGAAAAGTCTTCATTGCCATCATCATCACGGCACAGGCTCACTCATCAATTCGTTAAGCCATGTCTCAGTTTTGTACACACTGGTACTAAGGATAATAGAAACAAAACCCAGTGCAATTGACATCTTCCCCTGGGTGCATTTGTTCGCTGATAGGAGACTGGTGGGACTTTAAGTTTGTAGGGTTAGGGGTGGGGCTATGACTTGGAACTGAGACCAGAGACCTGTTGAGACCAGTAGGCTTTCTGAGGACGGTCCACAAACTCAGCTTCTGAAGACAGAGTCCTGCCTTTCCTCCCACCAGAAACAATCCATGGACCACTATTAGCCTCACCGCAGTTTGACAGGTGCACAGCAAATTGAAAGTATTACTCCCCAGTGATTGTTAAAAGAAAGAAAGAAAGAAAGAAAGAAAGAAAGAAAGAAAGAAAGAAACAAACAAACAAACAAACAAACAAACAAACAAACAAACAAAAATACCTTGTAGAGTTGCTGGCAAATAATTAAACCAAGTGAGCTAAGTTTGTGGGATATGCTCCATCTCTTCCTCTCATTTCCCCAGAGGTGAACACTCACTGCATAGGCAGCTTCTATGTGGGTTCCAGGAACTCTCACTCGGATCTATCTTCATGCTTACTTGCACCTGAAATGCCTCCCCTGACTGTGTCTTTTTATATTTCTAAACCAAAAGTGGCAGCTGCCAACTGTGAGAGCAAGGGAGAGAGCACAGCCCAAGTTCAAGCACCTGTCGCCAAATTACCTTTAAAAATTGGACCTTACCGGAACTTAGAGCTTCCATGAAAAAGGATGTCTAGAGGGCCCTTTGCAATTTGGCATCTTTTTAAAATTATAGCACCTCCTACAATAAAGTAATGTGAAGCAGGCCTTCATATGTTTGAGTTGTTAGTAGCTTTGGACGAATGGGAGGACTCAGCTTTTAAAATGTTCAGTGGGAACTCTATAGTGCCAAGCTTGGCTCGCAGGTGCACATACCAAAGCTGGGCGCATTGCTTCTGGGTGACTCACCAATCTAAATAGCAACGTGGTGGCATTTTTGCTGTTCTGAAACATTGTGTTCTGCCTTCGACTTGCTTTCCCTTGGTCTCTGGGATGGAGAGCCATGGAACCAGGTTGCCATTTGATCTTATCCCAGAGTTGGCTTTAGAGAGACCTGGAGCCTTCTTTTGTATCCTCGACTGTCACCTACCTGGCCACTCCAGGTGGCTGGTGCAAGGATGCCACTGCTTAGAGCCCTGCTCATATGGGTCCCCTGTCAGAGGTGTCCAACAGGTCACCACTGGATTGCCCAGGTGGGCTTCCCAGAGCTGCCATCCCAGGAAGTCAGAAGCAGAAAGATAGAGCAAGAAGAGGCTAGAAAGGCCGAGGGACCTCTACACTCTGGGTACGAGAATCAGTGTTCTTCCTCACTGGTAGCCTGGGAGCGGTAAAGGATGGTGTTTGAGTCTGGGGCAGAGGAGAGTGGGCAGTCCTTGACTATAGTAGGATATCCATCTTCCTCAGGCTCGAAGATAGCAGGCTGTCTAGTTTCCTTACATCTCTGGCTCCCCAGCTACTTTCCAGCTGCCCCTCCTGGGAGCACAGTAGCAAAAAACAGTCCTGTGCTCCTGGGTTTCTACCAAGGACATCTTGTGGCCTTTTTTGCTGATGCGGAAGCTCAGTAGCTGTTTTATTGTTTTGGGCTTGGCGCTTCCCATCACCACTGTAGTTCCATGGATGAAGTTATTCTTGAAAGTCTTAAATGGCCAGGCCATGGATTCCAAACGTTACTGTCCCTGGCCCGATGGTTAAAAGTCTGCCGTAATTTGTGAATATTTTCTAGGATCTCTGGAAATTCTCTAGCCAGTGATAGGAAACTCTCTTAGCGAAAATGGGAAATTGCCTATGTGGAGTTTGGCTTTAGATTTGTTGCCTTGAACTTTCTTACTGTTGCTTTTGACCAAGGCAGTCCTTATATTTTAAGGGTTTCCGCTTTTAGTGAGGAGCAGGAGACCAAACCTAAGTCCAAGAGATAGCATTTCTAGGGAGAAAGCTCGTGGGAAAGTGGTAAGTCTCAAATTCACCAAAGAGCAACTGAGTCCCTCCTCCATCCTGGAGCAAGGCTAAGCCTGAAGGAGGGCTGACTTGGGCACTGCAGTCAGAGGTCTGCAGCAGCACAGGTCAGAGGGGCCAGCAAGGCTCCTGAGTCTCCATAGAAACCGGGAGGGAAGTACTCAGGGACCCAAGAAGACAATAAGCTGTCCCTATATGGTCTGAGAGAGTATCTGACCAATCCTTTCCCTGCCTCCCCTAGCAACTCAAACTCTGTCTTTGCTCTCTCCTTCCGCAGGTGTGGGAATGAAGTTAACTGACGTTGGCATAGCAACACTAGCTAAAGGGTGAGTAGGGAAAAATGAAATCCGTGTCATTTCACATTGGGCTTTTCTGGCAAATGCTGCTAGGCTGATGTGGACAGAGTGGATTTCTTGTCTTTACTGTCGATGGCAAATGGTCTTGGGACAGATTCAATTCATTTCTTTTACTTCCATAAAATATTTATGAACTTTGTTCTCAGAGAGAAACACATTTGCTTCCTGACTCTGAGGCAAACAAGAACACTTGCAAACACATTTCCACACCAACTAAGTACTCACAGCAGTGTCATGATGAGGAAATGTTCTAGCATCGTTGGGATGTCTTTCAGCTCAACCCCTCCCCCCTTCGTACAGTTTCCATTGTTGTTGTTTGCAGTTGGACACATTTTACACATATATTTTTAGTTTGTTTTCCTGTCCAAATTCCTCCTTTCCCCCCCAAAAAAATCCTTTGGGTGGCTCACAAGTACAAGAGATTATTACAGGAGCTAACAGTCATACAAATACCTATTTCAGGCCATCAGTGGAGGCATGGGCCTTTGATCCCAGCACTTGGGAGGCAGAGGTAGGTGGATCTCTGTGAGTTCAAGGCTAGCCTGGACTACAGAGTAAGTTCCAGGACAGCCAGGGCTACACAGAAAAAGCCTGTCTCAGAAAAAAAAAAAAAAAATCAAATACTTACAACTAGGTATTTCCTGACGTTGCCATTAACTTTATTTTTCTGGTTGAGTGCAAGAATGTTGGTTTTCTTAGTTGCCTGCTCAGATGACCATTTACCAAGCTGTTAACAAACTGTCCCATTTTACTGCTTTGTCTGGGCCCCTCTGAAGAAAAAGTGGCTATTCATGACTTCTTCAAACAAGATTATTAAGCTTATTCTCTTTTTGTTTGTGTGTGTGTGAGTGAATGTGTGTGTGTGTGTGTGTATGCACACCCACAGTGTACCCTGAATGTGGGAGATGCCCTTCCATGCAGATTAAAAAGGTGAATGCAAGCTGAGCTCCGGCATTCATGTCTCTGCTTCCTGACTGTGGATGCAATGTGGCCAACAGCTCTGCTCTTCGTCTCCTTCCCCAGCAACGCACCACAATGGGCTGTACCCTTAAACTGTGAGCACAAATAACCCCTTCCTTCCGTAGATGGCTTTTGTCAAGAATTTTGCCCAAACAATGAGAAAAGCACTGGAAAAGAAATCATAGGTTTGGTTTTTGAAGTTGTGATAGCCTACACTCCAAGATGCAGTTCAAGGATCTTTCACCTGGTGTCTTCCTGTTGGAAACCTGTTCGGTGATGATAAAATCTTAGGTTGGAACTGTCTCTCACTGACATCTGGTGGCACTGATCAGACAGCCCTGATTGCTGTAGGCTGCAGAGCATTTGGTCATGACATTGGGTTTGTGAAAAGAATGTGCCAGAGGGGATTTGATGCCGTGTGTGTGTGTGTGTGTGTGTGTCTGTGTGTGTGTGTGTGTGTGTGTGTGTGTGTAAGTGTGAAGTGGGGAGGCAGCAGGGGGGAGGCAGGAGCTTTTGAGAGACTTGGTCCAAGTCTGGGCCAGGTCATTTACCTGTATTTCTCCTGGTGGTAGCTTGGTTTGTGGTATCATCGGCATTTGTCTGATGGGTGGGATGGCTGGACAGGCTCAGTTTCCTCCTGTTGGTACAGTTTTGAGCTAGAGGTCCTTAAAAGGCATTCACTTTAGCAGTCTCCTGTATGAATGTTCCCACTGACCTGTGGTACCCTATTTATGAAGACCTCTGCCTGTCAGAGCAATTTCCCAAATGGAGTCTTCTCTAGAGACTCCCTGTTTTCTGTAGAACAAGACAAATTATATCTCAGTAAGACCTGGGTTGGTTTCCATCCTTCCAGCCAGAGTCGCTGGGGCTTGCTTAGCATTCCCTGCTGGCTAATCTACTTCTAGATGCTGCCGCTGGGTGTAAGCTCGATGGGGTTCCCTTCTTCTCACGTCAGCCTGTCAGCCCGATGCCAGAAGACACAGAATTCCATAGCATAACTTATAACAGTGGCTCTCAACCTTCCAAGCACTGCAACACTTAATACAGTGTTGTGGAGACCCCCAAACCTGGAATTATTTCATTGCTACTTCATAACTGTCATTTTGCTACTGTTAGGAGTCATAAATATCTGACATGCAGGGTGTCTGACTTGTGACTCCCGTGAAAGGGCCATTGGACCTCCAAAGAGGTCGAAACCCACAGGTGGAGAACCACTGAGGTAGAACGACCTGCTACTGAGCCAAAACTGCTCAAGAAGTCCTAAAACCCAAACGACTGTAAGAGCGTGGTGATTTATGACATCTTTAGAAGCATGTCAACAGCTTTCAGGAACCAGAGAGCTCCAAACGACACTCGCTCCCTAATTTATAAAGAACTCTAAGCCCTAGGTTTTGTTCTCGGCTTTAATGTTACTTTTCTAGCCTGGGACAGCTGCCCAAGACCCATTAGAAGAGAGGATAGATGGAGCCAAGGGCAAAACGCTTACTTATGACTGCTTTCCCACCCAAGGAGAAGTGGGGAGGGAATTCTGCCGTGTTTGAGAGCTTTGAAAGGACAATAGAACATCTTGTCCAGGCTTTAAAGTTTTCTTTAGAAGTTTAAAGAAAAGTCACACTTAAAAAAAAAAAAAAAACTATGTTAGAAGGTTGATTTGAAATTTTGATGAAAGTGGAACCTCTCAGAGCATGAGAGGTGTGTGAGCTTCCTTACAAATCCTCCTTCTTAGGGTGAACTGTGACCACACCCACCACCTAAACTCCCAGGTTCCCCTCCCCTATGGGAGGGGCAGAGCCAGCAGCGATCTAGGGGTGGGGAGTGAAGGGGAGGTTCAGTAAAGGAAGCTGCACGGGGTGGGGGTGGGGGTGGGGGTGGGGGTGGGCTAAGCTTGATGCACAGGAGTGAATCTCCAAAGGCCAGAGAGCAAGATTTGACTGAGGAAATGTTCCCCTCAAAGCCCAAAGGCTGCAAATGGAGTGTGAACAATGGCAGCCGACCAGGAAAGGGTTCAAGCTCAAAGATGCTCAGCAGCTAGGACAGAATGTGTTCGGGCTGGGTGCCACAGAACAGGATAAAAGAGAGAGGAGTGGGGCAGACTTTCAGAGCACAAGATGAGGGTGGGTGAGTAAGGTCCGTTCTACCCCTTCTCTTGCTTCTTAGCAAGCTCATCTTATTCACGGTGGAAAGGGACTGCGAGTTCTATGGAAGGCTGGTCTCTGGCAGCACTTGGCTGCAGAGAAGGACACCGTCCTAAAAAGCAGAGATCTGTGTCATTTAAAAACATTCCCAGGCTGAAGGGGTAAACGGGAAATGGCTAAACTGTTAAAGGACTTAAGCTCAATGCTAAGAATTCATGCTTTAAAAAAAAAAAAAAAAAAAAAAAGTGATGGCTTGCATTTGGAATCCCAGTAGCAGAGGGAGGGAGGAGCAAAGGCAGGAAGATCCGTTCTATTTGGTCAGTTCCAGGTCCTTGTCTCAAAAAAAAAAAAAAAGCGGCCCATGAAGAATGACTTTGAGGTTGTCCTCTGTCCTCAACACCCACGCACATGCAAGCATCTCTATACACATGAATACGTATACATATTCCCCTTGTCTCAACCTGCCTCGTATATTTATCTCACGCCCCAGTAAATGCAGCCTGCCTTCCCTAATGAAGGTAGAATTATTCAGATGAAGACTGAGATGCTATTTGGTGAATAAGCTATCATAGTCTCATAAAAACAAGGAACCGTTATGATCTGCTCGCTTCAGCTTTATTTGGCATGATCCCTAAGACAGTCCTGTGTCGAACTCCTGGGCCATCAGTGTGATTATGGCTGGAGGGGTCATCTGGCCCCTAGGCACACTGGAGATCCCAACTGGATCTTTGGTCACATTCCTGAGTTGAATTCCTCGGCCGTCTAGAGCTCTCCGAGAGAGACAAGGAAAGATACTTAATCTTGTAAATGAAGATTTGGAGCCTTAACAAGTAATGCAGAGGGAACTGATCTATAATTCTCACCACTGGCTTTGCAAAGCATCTCTCTAGACAATAGTGGAATTCCCCAGGTGTGCGGGGGGTGGGGTGGGGGTGGGGGGGTGTTCATGATTTAGCCACTAGAGGGCAGCAAAGGCAATACTTTGCATCTCTCTCATCCGCTCTCCTCTCTAAAGATCCAGTCACCTGGCTACATCGAAATAAAACAAAGAGAGGCACTCTGAGTAGATCTTCCAGTCATTAACCACTGTGCCACAATAAGATGGTTATTGAGTAGCTACCAAAGACACCTCTCAGTGTGGCTGCCCGCCATGATGGGCCTTTTTACCTTTGGAAGGAAGAACAGCCAGGTGTATGTATGCACAGGGTCGTTAGGCATTCCTGACATGGAAACCATGTTTAAGAGACTCAGGCTTGTTGGAACAACCCTGAAGAAGAACGAAAGTGCAGCAGGAAGGGTAGATGCAGCTCAGGATAGTTGCTTTCATGGCTGGCACAGGGGTTTGCCTGCCTGCCCAGGTCCGGTTCTCGGAGCCACGAAAGAGAGGGAGTTCACCCTCAACCACTCTGAGAGAAAAGCCTCTGCCCTCAGAATCAAGAGAAGAGGAGATAAAGGGAACCAACTGGATGTTTAACCCACGCCAGTGTCACACACGAGGGCCCACGGAGAGAAAGGACCACCAGTGGCTTAACTATGGGAAGAAATGGAATCTCCTCCTCAGTGCTGTACCCTGGGAAGGCTTGTGTGCAACACTGAACACAGTGTTTGAATCAATACACAGATCTGCCAGCAGGGACAGACGCAAAGGAACTTAGAGCAAACTTTCCCAGCGTCTTTTGAATGTACCTCCTGGAAGGACCTATGCTACTGTACAACACCAAATATTTGAGACATCTCATCAACTCCAGGCCTCTGAGAATTCAGAGACCTAATAATACACTGGAGGCAGGTGTCTTAACCCCCTAAATGTCTACTCCGGATTGCTGCCATTGTCGCCTACCTTGGAAGGTGGCCTGCCTCCCAGCTTTATTTGACCAGACCACACTGCGACAGGGTTAGTTGGCCCACTGGCTGATATATCTGTCCAGTCCTCACCGTCAAGGCTGTTTTGAGGTTTGGGAGGGAGCGGTGACCGTGTCTCTGTTTTGGCAAGACTGACATTATAGCAGTGAGCTCTGTATGGGTTGGCTCGCCAAGGCCCGACAGAGCCTCACCAGATAGAAATAGCATGGTGGTCTTCTGGACCCTGCCCAGAAATCCTACAAAAAGTGGCCCTGTGGAAGAACCTGAATAGAAAGCCACAGGAATCTTACTTTATCATACCCCTGACCATTTGCAGGACCCTGGGGACTCCCAGGTGAGCTTCTTGTCAATTGTTGTCTGGTCCTGTGGACAGTTCTGAATACAAAAACATATCTAGAAGGTCCTGGTGGACTCCTGCCAGTGTCTAGAGACAGAAGGGAAACAAGGAAGACACAAATCAGGAGTGAGTGGAGACCACCCTGGAGCTGCCAGAAGAATACTTTCAGCGCCATCAAGAAGGTATAAACCAGGGCAGCGTTAGGGCAACAGGCCACAGGAGGCAAAGAGGGAGTGTCACAGCATTTTTTTCCCCCTGCAGCTGGAATTGCTGTCAGGGAAGGAAAAGGCCAGGATTGGTTTTCATGGAGGCAGCATTCTGTTGCCTAGTCTGAGACTGAAGGAGGAGCCTCAGGGCTAGAGGATCAGGGCAGGAGTTAGAGAGCGGACCTATAAGCCAGTGCAAAAGGCTGACTTTGTTCTTGGGAAAATGGGATATTGTAGCCCTTGCTTGAAACTGGAAGTCTCTGCAGCTTCGCTCTCCCAGCCCCTCTCTCTGGGTATGTGTGGAGGCAGTAGGAAGTACAGGGAAGCTGTGAGGAAACCATTTGAGAAGATGGTCATAGACACTTACTGCCATTTGTGTGAGTCTACTAAAAGTGTCCGCCGTCTCTTACCATGCTGTGAGGAGACAGGAATTCCTTTGAAGCAAAAAATCAAGCTCCCACTGTTTCTAACACACAGCAAGAGTTACATCTCCATGGAGTGAGGGCAAGGCTGCAGACACAGCCAGCTTCCTGGCTCCTTCCCTGTGGAATGACGCGGTGTGGTTCCATCATGTCGCTGGATACAAGACTCAAGAAGGAAGTTGACACTCTGCCCCCATTTAAATATAAAGACCTTTCTAAAGCCATGTGGGCACAACTGGAGACCCTGAATACAGAGTGGCTTGGCTTACTCAAAAACTTCAGCCCCTATTCACATGCTGAATGCAGATCAGTGTTTTGACAAGTTCCCAATGCAATTCCAACTGCAACACTACTCCCATTCAGGGGAAGGTTTTGGCTTGTAGAGGGCTTCTACACATATCGCGTGGAAGGCCAGGTGATATAATATTAATTGGGAAATTATTACACCTGGAGATGGAAGAGCAAAGAGCCGACAGGAAAAGTTAAGCACAGCTAAGTTTCTTAAAACTGAAAATATGCAGGGGAAAAAATAAAAAAAAAAAAAATAGAAAGTTCTTTATGCCATTGTGCTATAGTAAGTTTTTAGTTTCATAGTTCTGGAGGCTGGAAGCCTGAATGGGGCCAGCAGATATCTTAGTTTTTGTTTTTGTTTTCTTGTTGCTTTGATAGAGGGGGGAAAAAATCTGACAAAGGGCACTTGAGTGAGCAAAGGCTTGTTTGGCTCACAGTTCAAGGGAATCATCCATTGTGACAAGGAAGCAGAGGGAATAAAGCAGCTGCTTGCTTGCACAATCAGCGTCCCAGTGCAGGGAATGGTGCCTTCTGTAGTGGGTGGATTTTCCAACCTCAGTTACTTTAAAATCACCCCCCCACCCCCAGGCATCCCCAGAGGTTCTTCTCCTGGGTGATTTTAAATATTGTCAAGTTGACACCAAGATTAACTGTCACAGCAAGGCCAATTCCTTCTGGAGTCTGTTCCAGGCCTGTCCTCTATCTCCTGGTGGCTGACTGTAACTCTCCTAGGCCTCTGCCCCAGATATCATGCAGCATTCTTGTGTGCCTGTGTCTTTTCTCTTCATACATAAATGTCGGTAATAACGTTGGGATCAAGGGCCCACTCTACTCCGATAGGCTCTCATCCCAAGTCATTAGATCTTCAGTGGCCATTATTTCCAGATAATATCACACTCTGAGCTTCTTGGAGGGACAGAATTTTGGAGTCACTGTGCACGTCTGTACATCTAGTCAGCAAGAAAAGTAGTCGTGAGTTTCTGCAGTGATGTTCGTGTTGGAAAGATGTCAGGAAAGTCTAGATCTGTGGTTTCCACCAAACCTGAGAGCAGCAGATGGTATTTGTGGCTTGCAAATCAGGTCACAAGCTGAGGACTGTTTTCTATTGCTTGGAAGGATGACAGCTTGGTGGAATTACACCCCTGTCCTTTGGATACCTCTGTGGTTAACTGGTTTAGAAACATACGGATGCTGCCTTGCTTTTCTTCCCATGCAGAGACCATTTCATGGTAATGGTTGCCAGTTTGAGAGATCGACAGGGCAAAGCCCAATCCTGGTTGAGACAGAGACCAAATTTAGAGAAGAGAAAGATTCTTAGTTCTGTAGATTCCAGGTGGCAAAGCCCAAAAGACACATGCGCATCTGGAAAAGCTGCTCGGTGTTGACTGGGTCTAATTTCAAAGTATGCTCTGCTTTGGAGCGTCCTCTCCTATGCCTAAAGCTTCCTCTCTCATGAGGGGAACTGTTAAGAGGTGAGGCCTGGTGGAGGGCAGATCTATGGGAAAGGAACAGGAGAGGGTTGATGTTGGTCTCCTGGAATGAGCTCCTGTAAGGCAACACCGCAGCGTACATTTGACCCCTTCTGTACTTGACCAGTTTTCCACCATATTGCAGTGTAGCCAAGGGCCCTCAGCCAGAAGGTCGTGGCCACATTTGGACCCTCTAGCCACCAGAATCATGGACCGAATCCAGTCCTTTTCTTTACAAATTACATCTGGGTAGCAGTGAGCATTTTGTTGTTATAAAAACAAAGAGAGAAAGAACAATTCAGAAATGTGACGTGGGAACGCATCCAGGCTAAGATCGAAGAACCCTGCTGGTGAGGCTGCTATCTATTTACTCACACTAGACACCTTCCCTGGCGGCAAATCCCAGACACGAAACCCTGTCGTGGGAGAGATGACGCCTGTGGAGAGAGGTGGCCACACACTCCTAATTCTAAAATGTGGATCTGGTCCCCAGGAAGAGACAGAGTCAAGAGCGGAGGATTCCTTCTCACGCTGGGGAAAGGTTGAGAAGGTTCCAGGCCCTCTAGCCTGATCTCGAAGAGCGTGGGCCCCGAGAAACATGTCCCAGGCAGTGCCAGGCTGGTCACCAAGCCTTCATGTGACACCCTCTCCATAGCCAGATAAATCCTAGTGCCTGCTATGTCTTCACATCCATGCCCTCCCCCCAGCACACACGCACACACACACACATACATACACATAAATACCAGCGGGGATGCTCAGACAGGAAGGACACGTGCACAGGTTAGCATCTAACTTTTCCTGAAGTCTTCTTTAGGAGAGGATAAAGATATAAAGCTGGGGCAGGAGATGACTCGGTTGTTAGGAGTGCCAGCTGCTCTTCCAGAGGACCCGAGTTCGATTCCCAGCACCCACACAGAGGCTCACAACCATCTGGGACCCCAGTCCCAGGATCTCTGACACCTTCTATCCTTCATAGGAACCGCACGCACATGGCACACAGACTAACACACAGGCAAGCTGTAAAGCTGACGTGCTCAGCAGTGGGAGCCTCTGCTCAGCTTCTGCGTTCTGCTGATTTCTTCTTCAGCAAGTTCTTAGGAACCCGCTGCTTCTCATAAGGAAATGGACTCCTGGAGGCAGAGAGGGGGAGGGGCACAGTGGAACTGGAGCACATGTGACAGGATGTAGCTGCAGGCTGGGGTGGGAGGAGGAGCTTTCACACTCCTAAACACTTAAAACCTGGGGTGCATCACCTACGAACAACATCGGGGTCCTCGCCTGCCCCATCCACCCAGGCATGCTGGCACGCAGCGTTTCTAAAGCAGTCTACAGAGGGCTGATCTTTGAGTCACACCAGGCACAGCGTTGGCACCATGCCAATACTTTGCTCCTCTTTGGCCTCATTAGTCAGAGGTAGCCTCAAACTCTCACACCCAATTATGGATTTACAGCTCATGTGTCCACATTCAGAATGGCGCTGTGTCTAGTTTAATCTACTGCTGTTGTCTTAAAATTCTCAATACCAGCCCGCCGTGGTGGCGCACCCCTTTAATCCCAGCACTCAGGAGGCAGAGGCAGGCGGAGCTCTGGGAGTTCGAGGCCAGCCTGGTCTACAAAGCGAGCCCAGGACAGACAAGGCTACACAGAGAAACCCTGAATTGAAAAATAAAAACAAACAAATAAATAAAACTTAATACTTTTTTGGACATCTTTTCATGTTGCACTGGACCCTAAAAATTAGGTCATATTATAATAATTAAATTATTATATTTAAATTAAAATAATTCTATATTCTAGGCACGCTCGTATGCTTGTCTTTCTTTTGAAAAGTTCCTTCTTCTCCAACCTCTGCTTCAGCATTCCTACAGCAGCTACAGCATTGATAATTATAACAATCCATGGCCAGGACCTGAATTTTTACTGTGTGCCATCGACTATGTGGCTAGGTGGACACCGTTTTCTCATTTCATCTGCTCAACTACCCTATCGGGTAGCTGTTATTCTTTTTCCTATTTGAGAGCTGAGGAAATGGGCAGTGCTTACAAAGGCCCAGTACCCAGGCTTACCAAGCCAGCAGCGAGCCCTTGACCAGCATCTGTCACTGGAGTAGCTATACATCTATCTTTTTCTTTAGCTAGGAAGTACATGGGCCTGCTGTTTCGCTTGGCCATTGATGTACCTGCTGCCTCTAGCACAGTACTTGGCTGGGTGCTCTGTGTGTAAGGGAAGGAAGGATGTGGTTGGCCCTTCCTCCTGTATGTCTTTATTTGTGAGGACTCAGTCCTGACTCAGGGTCACACTAGTCCAAAGTAATGTGGAGTCAGCCTCAGATCAATGGTGTCCTTTTCCCCTAGAAGTCCTAGGCATTGAAATCAGGGTTCATGCAGGCTAGGCAAGTGCTCTACCACTGAGCGACATCCCAAGGCCTTCAGCTTTCTTGATGAGTCATTCATCTGCAAGTGGAGAGGGACACTTTGGGGCCTGTGCATGTGCCATTTGAGGGGCACATTAGCCTGCCATGCTTAGTATGGGGAAGCTTAGTCACTCAGAGTTCAAGCCATAATTGCCCCAATCCAAAGTAATACCTCCTGAGAGTTCTCCTGGGCAAGGCACCGGATGGTCCTTTCTACAGCCAGCTGAAGACGAAAGCCTAGGTTCCTCTCCTCCCACGGACAGGTAGGTCATGGGACGGAGAGCTGTCCCATGAGGAGAACCCAGACAGATGCCTTTGCATCTTGCCTTCTGCATTGCTTGGCTTGTTTCCTTGGGCCTTCCATCTCTTAGACTGAATCCTTCCAATTACAAATGCTAAATAATTTATCCCAGTTCCAAAGTTCTAGTATTCTTTATTCAGAATTTCTTAAGTGGGTTAAGGTAGTATATTGTTTTGTTGTTGTTTGCTTGTTTGTTTGTTTTTTTTATGTCACTATAACAAAATACCCAGCAAAAACAGGAGAGAGAGGTTTATTTTGGTTCAGAGTTTCGGAGTTTCTATACAGGATGCTGGGAAAGGCAGTGACAGAGCAACTCAGATTCTCAGCTGGAAGTGTGCTGGAGGCTGTTCACAGCATGGCAGATGAGGAAGCAGAGTCAGACCAGAAGTGAGAAGGGATAATATGCCCATTCAGGTCCACCTCCCTAGATTCCAGTGACCTACTTCCTCCAGCTGGGCCCCGCCTGCCAGAGGCTCCAGACCTTCACAAAGTAGCTCAGTCAGAGGAGGGCCAAACATTCCAAACATGCATGTGGTTTCACAAACCAAGCTGTGGTTTCAGACTCAAACCACAGCCGCTGGTTTGCAAGCACAACCGTACTCATTATCATGGCTGAGAGGAAGGGAGGCTTTTGTCTGTACCACGTCTGCCAATGACTCTTCATTTTTGTTGCATTCTACACTCTTCTTTCTCTCTCTCTTTTTTTTTCTTTTCTTATTGTCAACCCATGTGACTGTTCTTACTGAAAACAGGAGTAAATGTAGTTTCCATGCACCATTAGTTTCTCTTTCAAATATTTCTTTTGAAACTGGTAAAAATCTTTAAAAAAAAATGGTTTCTTTTCACACCCATTTACAGGTACAAAGGATTTAAGGGCAACTGCTCCATGACCTTCATTGATCAGTTTAAAGCGCTGCACCAGTGTAACAAGTACTGTAAAATGCTGGGGCTGAAATCCCTTCAGAACAACAGCCAGAAGCCTAAGAAAGCAAGCATTGGGAAAGGCAGAGTTCAGACAAACTGCGCGCCACTGAAGACGCCGGAGTCTGGGACTCCCACCGAAAAGAAGACCTAGCATCCTTCATCCCTTAGTCACCAGTGACCAGCAGCCGGCAGCACACAGGCCTGCAAGTGGACACCTGCACACACTCAGGGGACAAGTCCCCGAAGAGCACGTCACCGTCCTCCCCAGCTCACTGGCACTTGCTGTCTGCCGAAATGACTTTGGAATGGATCTCTCTGACTGGTCTTGCAGGTTCTGTCGTCAGTCTCAAAGACGGCCCACTCTTTGTGTACACAGCTAGCGTTTTCACCCCTCACACTGTGTGTCTGTCTGTGGCACGTGGTTTGTTGACACAACCACGTGGGTTAGGCAACTGGCTGCCTCCAGAACTCCTCACCCTGACTCCTCACCTTGGGATTTCTGGACATTGCTGAGCTCATGACTGTCAAGTTGTTGTGTGAGTGTCATTTGTGCTATTGTTGCTGGAGGTGGCTTTCCAGGTGTGAGGCCATTTCCAGGCACTATAAACAGCTGGCACAGTGTTCTGCTTCATTAAATTCATATGTAAGCAAAAAGGGTGAGGTGCACACGTCACTGTAGCCACTTGTTTGTTGGAATCTGTGCTTTTTCCACATTCCTCTGAGGTTTTGTCATTTAGAGGTTTCCTAGCAGGTTTGCTGGAGTACCTGTGTTTTCTCATTTTACAACTGAGGTCCCATCACTTTCTAAATGTAGTCTAGTTAGGTCAGGTAGCCACAGCTACTGGGGTCCTGCCTTCCCTTGCTCCTTTTGGGCCTCCTCTAGGCCACCCCCTCTTCTCTGTGCCATTCTGGGAGGGTGGATGTCCCTGCAGCCCTCTCTCAGAGGGACAGCCAGCTTTCAATAGACCACTTCTGGCTTCTGTAGCTTTAAAATTCTGTTATCTACTGGACCTAGTGGCAGAGGCCCATCATCCTTGCTAGGGGGAAGGCCAAAGCAAGAGGGTGGAAAGTCCAGGGTCAGCATGGGCAACTTCATGAGTTCCTGCCTCAAAACAAACAAACAATCAAAACTGAGCTGGGATTCTAGCTCAGGGATAGGGTGTTTGACTAGAGCAAGGTCTTGGGTTCAAACAAAACCCTTTTCCCCTATACATTGGAGTTTTTATACCAAAAGGAACACAGGTAAGGCTTTTCAAAAAAGAGATTTGAAGGAGGAAACATTTGTCACTCTATGTCTTATCTGCAGTTCTAATCTTTCTTCTTAGGTGGCTCCCCTGACTTTGTGATGATAAAATTGTCTCCCCGCCCCCATGAGGGAGATGGTGGCCTATCTTGTTTACAGAGATTTTAGAGATATATATTAAGCAGTGGCATTCTAGAAAGTTCCACAATAGCAAAAAGGCATAGGATGTATTTTGATTGGCTCGCTCTATCTATCTATCTATCTATCTATCTATCTATCTATCTATCTATCTCCTGTCATCTACCACATGTAATCTCTGTCACCTCCATAAATTGGTCATTTATAACTTATCTGGTGTCTATAACCTGTCATCCATCTATGACTTATCCGGGCTCTATAATCTAGCATTGATGTAGCCATCGCTCATACCTATCATCTTTCACCTAAGGTGTGTAAGCGTGAGTAAAACCAGAGCCCCTCTTGACAGACCATCATTACTTCTTGGGTAATAACTTGTAATTATAAAAATAATATCAAAATATACTTAAAAGAGCATTAAAAGGCTTGACATGCAAAACTCAAGTCCTATGGGAGCCTTCTTTCTGCCTGGTGTCTCCTCTTGACTTGAGGAGAGAGATGGAGGCTTTCTTGGTGGAGCCATACCTGCCTCCTTTCATGGATGCTTAGCTTTTTCTTTTCAAAGTGTCTATATATATAAATAATTTTGCCAGTTTGCAACTCACCACAGTGAGTTTTGTACCAGCCATAGCTTTGGAGATGGCCTATTATGGCTACGTGGCCACCCAGTCTTTTAGTAGACGATATTTTCCTTGCTCAGTCAAACAACAGCATGAAGCAGGCTTTCTTACACCGAGGCCTGGCTCCAATACCCAGCCGTTTTGCCGTGGTTTTAGTTCAGTTTGCAACAAGCCGTTTGCTGTTGATTCTCCCATAATGCAACCTTAGAAGGACTATAAATACAATGAATGCTCACTCAGCCAACAATCTAGGGAGGTCCCAGGGAGCCCAGAGGGGCTTTGATACCTGGCAGTGATCCCATACAGTTACTGCTTAGCTTCCTAAAAGTCTCAGCTGTGGAGTTCTATGATGGGCATACCACACAAGCGGAAATGTTAGGAAAACAGGCCTGTATTTTCAACAGCAGGCTCCTAGCTAATGAATATGGTTGGGGCTTGAAGACTTCTTGCCAGTGGGCAACACATCCTGGAGAGGCCCAGTGCTGGCCGCGTGGACAGCTGGTTTGTATTTCATGTTCTCTATTGCACCTGTGCCTCCCAGACATGCTTCTGATGAGCTTCACCATAGCAAAAGGTTTCAATAGAGTCTGACTGAGAAGAATGCCTGAAAAAAAGTAGCAATCGTTTCCTAATTGTGCAGGCTTCTCTTTTCCAAATCTGCATTGCATTTTGTGTGTGTTGTGGGCATGTGTTCTAACAGATGACAATGGGAGGAGCTTGCCAACAGCCTCGTTCTGGTTTGCCTTCTCTGTGTACTTTCTGCTCCACTGGACCACGTGTGCCAAAGGGAACAGAGCGGGGTGTCGCCCACACAGACCTACAGCTGGTGCATTAGTTTAACTGGTTTTAAAAAAAAATCAAAGAGGCACCCAAACCTCTTCCTTGTCACTTGGCAGATCTGCTTGTTCTAAGATCAAAGTTGGCAAGAAAGATGGCAGCCAGAGCCAGTCATGGTATCAGACTCCTCCAATACCATTAGTACACGTTAACATTAATCATACCAATTAAGCAAGATTTCCCAAAAACTCTGCTTTTCATGAAACCCCAAAAGATCCCAAAGGGAAAGCACCAGAGACTTTGGCTTTGTGTTGAGACAGGGTCTCATTCAGCCCAGGCTGCCCTTGAACTTGCTGCCTAAACAGAGAGTGACCTTGAACACCTGATTCTCCTGCCTCTCTGGAAAACCTGGGATTGTGTGCCACTGGGAGTTGCAGAGACTCTTTTCACAAGGCACACCCCAACTCTCATCAAAAGCCAGTCTGCTGGCTTCCCTCTTAGGCCTAGATGAATCGGAGCAATTCTGTTGAGATGTGTAGGCTCTGCCTCCTCTCAGCCCACTGTTTCTTCAGTTTCTCCATCTACATGGGATGCTAAGGTGGCTTGTGGTGAGCTGCCGTCAGCACTTTCTTTGGTGTGTTCCGTATATATGGAGCGCAGCCAGGCATAGCAAAGTTACCGCAGCTGTTAGGGGGCATTTGTAAACAAACCAAGTTTCTGTTCTGGAAGCTGGGAATCCTTTTTTGGGTTGGCAGGTCTCTCTGTCCCTGAGGGTGCAAAGGAAACCTTTGCCTCAGATGTCTTGCTTCCAGAAAGACCCTTGGTGATTGGCAACATGGCCCCAGTGTTCATGGCTGTCCTCCCTCTGTGTCCAGACTTCCCCCTGGCATATATAGACACCAGCCATGTTGGATGAGGGCACACCTCAGTGACCTCATTTTCCTATTCTGAGGTTCTGGGGTTAGGACTCTAACCCAGGTATTCCACACACAAAGGTGACTTCAGTCTTGCACATCCACATCACTTCTGAGCATCTTGCTCAGGCCAGAGCCTACCCAGAAGGAAATAAAGATGGCGCCTCAAGGTCCCCCAAGGCTAACTCTTTGCTAGCCAGCCTGGTGGTTGGAATCCGGCTCATGAAAATGATCCCTGGTTCCCATGGAGCTCACTTCCATCTTTAATTCTGAGCATTTTTGAAGAGAGATCATCATTTGGTATCCTAAGTTTTTTTCTAGACTGTTAGGGAGCTCTTTCCTCAAAGGCCGACATGGCATGCCTTGCTATCCTTAAACCCGGGGAGCCAGGGTGATAACCACACTGTCTTCTGTCACTGTCTTCACAGCCCCCACAGTGTGATTTTAGCATCCTAGTGGAAAAACAAAACAAAATAAAACAAACAAACAAGCAAAATCTTGTTCTCAGATCCTAACTGCCAGTACATAACCGTACCAGCATCCTGCAGTTGAGCCAAAGGAAACCAGTGGCAAGACTGACTGACTTGTCTTTTAACACTTTCCATCTCCCTCAGAGAAAGCACACACTCACTGCAAAGGTCCATGAAATCCCTCAGTTTATCCCAAATACCTTTATCATCTGACTTCAGGACTTTTTTTTTCACTGGCTCCAGTAACTCTGGTCTTGCTTTCTGAACTCTTCTGCCTCAGGGCCTTTGCATCTTCTGTTCCTTCTGTCTGGACAAGTCTCTTCAGGTCTCTGCTCACACTCACCGCTTCTCTGGTCATTCTATTAAAAACCCAAGCTCCCTCTCCTGGCTCCTCTATCCGACTCTGAGTATTAAGTAAAGAGCCTTGATTGACAAGAGACACCATACAGATTTTATTCTTTCTTAAAAATTCATACAGATTTTATTATGATTTTTTAATTGTCTCTCTCCTCCAGGGTTTCCCCTGTC
Source organism: Psammomys obesus (assembly GCF_907164565.1). NCBI lineage: Eukaryota > Metazoa > Chordata > Mammalia > Rodentia > Muridae > Psammomys > Psammomys obesus. The sequence goes on along the minus strand of NW_026596040.1, from coordinate 26,113,920 downwards.
CTGGTTTACTCAAGATGCACCCTAATAACAGAAGATGCCTCATATTGAGGGCCCTTTCGTGGATATAGACTCTTTGCATGATATCTCTGTCCCACGGACACTGCTGCTCCCTGATGGAGAGAGGTACCGCCTCCTTATTTAGGTCCCTCTGAGAGGATGAGGGGACCCAGATCCCCTTCATTCTGCTCTTGGGATCATTAGACTCAGATCTTCTTTGAAGCTCTAGGGCAGCCACATAGAACACTATCTCAGCTTTGAGCCAGCTGGGGTCCAGGCTCCATTTCAGTACTTACAGCTGTGTGAATTTAAAGTAACTGAATCTTTCTGAATCCTAGCTACTAAATGGACATACCCACAGCTGTCTTGCAGGGAAGTGAAATGGAAAAAGAAACTGACTTAGGATGGCATTCCATAAGCACAAATCATTACTATAACCGCTAGGTTTTAACACTTTTCAGTGCAGGGAAGAATTATAAAGCTACAGTAGTCACTAGTGATGATTTGTTTGTTTATGTGTTTGTTTGTTTACTTACTTATATGAGACAGAGTTTCTCTGTGTGTGGCCTTGGCTGTCCTGGACTCACTTTGCAGACCAGGTTGGCCTGGAACTCACGAGATCTGCTTGCCTCTGCCTCCCTGAGTGCTGGGATTACAGGCATGAGCCACCATGCCCAGCTTTAGCGTTGACATTTTAAAAAAGAAGTGCAATATAATGGATTTCTGTGGTAATTTTCTTAAGCTTCAGTTTTAAGTCGTTCAGTACTGTTTGTTTCATTGGCCCTACAGTATAGAGCACTCTGCCTTAGGCCCTAGTTCCCATAACTCAGCCAGTTGAGGTTTCCACTATTCTGCATCATGTACCCCAAACTTACCTGGAGCACCAAGAAAGTCCCAGCCCCTGAAAATGTCTGTGGAATGCTGGCAGGGCTGTGGGCATCTTTGTTTTTGTCACTTTTGGGTAGGTAGCTTTGATCGGGATCCCTTTCAGCTTTCTGTCTCTCTTTCATCTCCCCATCTTTCTGAAAGAGATGCATTTTGGGCAGAATATCAAAGAAGGTAATAGACCACTAGGGAAAACAGAGGCAGTTACCCTACCCTCAAAGTCAGCCTTAAGCAGCAAAAAGTAACACATTCTTGGGCAACAAGAAGCAGCTTTACGTGGCTACAGGGGGTGTGTCCCAGGAGTAGAAAGGCAGAGCAAAATTCCAGAGGGCCATGGCCAACTGACAGGACCCTTAGAGAGTACAGTGTTCACCTAGCCAGGAGGAAGGGGAAGGAGTAGCAAACAGGGTACCTAGCCACATGAAGTACCTTTACCATGTGAGATATCTCTGGGCAAAACAAGAGAAGGCAACAGGAAGCCAGCAAGATACTGGGTCTAGAGAGGAAAGTCCTAGGGAGTTTAGCACTATATAAAGAATGCTGTTTTCCCCAAGTTTCCTCGTTAGAATCCTAACTCTTAAGGTGGTTTGTGAGGACATGGACTTGGGAAGATCATTGTGTTGGAAGGGTAGAACCTTTGAAGCATGGGATTCACTTCCTCATAAAGGAAGCCCTGGATAGGCCCCATCTCCGGCACGGTGAGACGGAAAACTACATTGAGAAGACCCTGTCTGCCAACCAAACAGTGGTCCCTCACAGACCCCGAGCTTCCTGGTATCTTGCTTGGTCTTGGACCAGTCACCAAAACTGTGAAAAATAAATGTCTGTGGTCAATAAAACCACTGAGTCCATGTTGTTTTGTTACAGCAGCCAGAATGAACTAGAACACCTGGAAACAAAGGAGGAAAATAAGAATGTGGCTGTGCTTGCCCTACTTCTTGGTCGCCTTTTCTACCTCACGCTGCTCATTGTAGATGCTCTGTCTCTAGACTTTTATCATAAGAGAAATATTAAATCACTTGTTTCTTGACACACTTTTGTGTCAAATTCTCAGGTTTGTAAGTAAGGTTCCCCAAAGAGGTCAAAGCAGGGGGCTTTCTAATGTCACCCTTTCCTACGCTGAGCTGAGTCCTGGCTGTGCATCAAAAGGACAAGCATGCTCCACTGTGCTCCCACCATGTCTCTTGTGACCGGTCTCGGGCACAGCCAGGGCATGGAGGGCTAGAGAAGCTCCCCAGATGATTCTAATTTGCAGCAGCCAAGGACACACTCACCGTACTATGTTCCAAGGCAGAGCTAACTTGATTGATTGATCCCTCCATTAGGCACTAATGAGAGCCTCTGTGGACCCACTTATAGCCCGGGTGTTCCCAGCCTGGGTCTGCATCCAGTCCCCTCGGACAGGTGAGAACATCTGCTGCTGGCCTTGCCCTCGGGTCGTCTGATCTCCTGGGCCAGATGGTTTTCAACTTCAAAAAGCTCTCAGGGGGCGCCACTGCAGTTAGGGGGAGCGTAGGGATTGCCTGTGGGTTGTCTTTCCCTTGTCCTCTTCTTTGCCCTCCCCCTGCCCAGCCCAGATCTGTACCTCAAGGTTGGTGTTGTTTTGTTTGTTTTTGTTTTAATATTCTGACTGTTAGATGTCGAAGGATATTTGATCGCACGGTGAGCCCCAAGATTGTATTGTTTACCGGAAAAGCCTGTTCCTAGTTGTGGTGTGGCTTAGCCCTGGCCACACACCTTTAATCCAAGAGCTTTCTGCTTGAACCGGATTAGATAAGGTCAATCATAGGTCAAGAGGCAGAGCAAGCAACCAGTTGACAGAGTGAACTTAGGAAAAAATAAAAACCAAACCATAGAGAGTAAGAGGAGGTCAGAAGGATGGATAGAGAGATGCACAGGAAGTAGAAGAGAGGGTCATTCAGTTTGAGGGGTTTCTGAGATGGTGTAGAGAAGGTAGAGCTTCCTTTTGGGATGTCCGTTGAGAAGGGAGGTTGGTGGGTGCTTTCTCTGCCTCTGAGCTAGCGTCTAGCACTCCAGCATCTGGCTCCTGAGACTTTATTGGTAGAATCGAACAATTGACATTTTATTAAAAACAACAGTTGGAAGCAGGACACCGAATGTTCGAATTTGCCACATGACCCATTTCAAAAGACTTGCCCAATCTCATTTCCCTGCACATAGTAGTTGCTTGAGAAATACTGCTTTAAAAGAACAAATCTTTTGGGTCACCAAAGAAAAAAGTTTTCTTCTGGCAAACAGAATTTCACAGCACACCCATCAGTATCATTGGGTGGTGATTTAGAATTAAGCCTTTGGGGACACAAAGCTGCCCTTTTGGCACTGCATGACACCATGTATATTATCCACTCTAATTTCTGGCAAATGGCCCAGTCTGAGATGTGCTGAGTACTTGGGGAGTCATAGGAGATGCTAGAAAAACCTCAGCAACTAGAAATATCAGGCTTGGAGTCTAGTAGCTGGCATATCCAAAGGAGCAAGAAAGAATCTACCTTTATATCCAGCTCAGGGTAAAGCTAAACAGAAAAGCAGGGCAAAGATGGGCTATGGCAGAGACAGGCGGCTCTAAGAAATGGGAAGGCATTTGATTAGCTCTTGACTGGCCCAATGTGCCAGAAAAATAAAAAGCAAGAACCTTGTTGTACAGGGTAGGACAAGATAGTTCTTGTCTGCTGTGTTTAATGGGTCAACAGGCCCTCCATGAACAATCTCCTTCATTCTTTTCCATCCCTCTCCCAGGCCTTTGAAAACATACTTTATCAAAATTAGGCCGGATTCTTCTGCCAAGGGATGCTCAAATGCAATCTCTTTTCTAGCAAACCTGAAATTCTATTCCCTGCCCCTTACCACTTCCCCTGGGCTGCTGTGATGTGCAGGGACCCATTCTACCGCTGGGGGGCCAGTGCCCTAAGGAAAGTGCCACCCCAGGCTCAAGTTTGCCCCTCAGCCCAGTTCTGAGCACTGGATTTTTCTGGTTTTTAAAAAACAGGGAGGGGGGGAAAAGTACCAATTGACTCAGGTTTTGAAGGCATTTTACACAGTTCCTTCCACAAATTAAAATTATTTCTATTGTCATGCTGAGTGCTCTACCACTGAGCCGCACAGCTAGCCTGAGCGATCAAAAGTCTCCATGTGCTACCACAGAGCACACAAGTACAGGGAGAAATTTTGCAACCTGGGATCCTACTTGGTTTGGGCTACATGCACATCCCTTTTCTAATATTGCACTTTAGACTCTTACTCACACATAGCACGCACGCGCGCACACACACACACACACACACACACACACACACTCACCACACTCTAAACACGAACCTAATAACCTGCTAGCAACACAAAAACCCACCAACTGCAATGAGCTGCTCACCTACCCCTCTCTGAAAAACTTAGATTCTATTCAATAGTACTCTCCGTGTGTCTGAGTGAGAGATCAAAACCGGTCTCAACTGGTTTTAGGTGCACACAGAATAAGGTAAAAGCATTTCCTTAAAGTTTACATTCAGAGAGAATCCCTATTTACTGTCTTATGCCTGGGCATAACTGGGTGTGCTTATGGTTAAAATCAGATGCATTATGGGACAGGGACATGTAGAGTAGAGAAATTATATAGTCCAATCTGTCAATCAAAATAGAGAACTGCCCAAACTATGTTCCTTAATAATAGATTCCTTCTTCCAATAATCTATAGAGAGAGACCACAGATAGTAACCTAGAGCTGTCAAGTATCTTCACTCATGCAATCTGCTACTCTTTTTCAATATATTATGCTTTTTTTTTTTTCTATTGCTGTGCTTTAAATAAGGTTGCTTGCTACTTTTGAAACACCAGGCCCAGATTCCCAACTACTGGTAACACACACACACACACACACACACACACACACACACACACACACACTCCTGTCCTTAGTCATTTGTATAATAGTACCAAATACTTCTTAAATTAGAGAAACTATTTTTTTTGTGGGTTTATGGTTGCAATTTTGAGAGAGAAAAATTTCCCAACCCATTCCCTACTTCCCTCCCCCTACAAATCTCAGAGTTACACTTCAGTGGTCCTAGGAGGGAATCCTGGGGAATGCTTTGGAGACTTGATGGTAATTTAGCCTCTATCAAAGTGAAAACTTTAAGGTTCTCCTCACTACGGTCACTGGATGGTGGCTAAAGCAACAGACGGGCTGGAACGCCCTATCTCTGTCTGCCCCCCCCCATCTGTCTCATGTCACTCAGGACGGTCTTGAACTCCTTATGAAGTCAAAGATAACCTTGAGTTTGTGATAGTCCCATCTCTGCACCCAAGTACTGGGAGTGCAGGCATGTGCACAGTGCTGGAAGCTGCCCAGGCTTTGGGACCAGTGGACAAGCGCTGTAGGGACAGCTACATCCCAGCTCTTGTTCCTGCGTGGTGATGCTGGGACCTGGCCCACCCTCAGCTCTTATCCGTGCCTCTCTCACTTGCTACAGAAGCTGTCTTCTTCCTTATGCCTAATGGTGTCTCACTCATTTCCAAGATCCTACTGCTCTGTCTGTGCCCTCACTAGAGGAAAAACAAGCAGACTCTCAGAGGTCATCCTATCTTCAAACTGTCAGTCACCAGTAACTCCATTGCTTCCTGGCAGTTGAATACATGAGTGAAGGGGGTCAATATCAGATTTTGCTTGCTCATCTGTACTTCCCTCTGACATGCACAGTATCCCAAGAACACAATAAATTCATGCCACATAGAACACTCTTCACAAAGCATATAATGATCCTGCTCTCTCTGTTACATAGGGTTCCCAGTGGCCAGCTCCATTTCTTTGAGCTCCTATGTGTTTGGCCCCTTTCCTTCTCATGAATTAATCATAGACGATAACTGAATACCAAAGAGAAGAAATCAGATGTCCTCACCTGTCTACTGACTGTGTCTACTGTGGGCTTGCTCTAATAGCTGTCTGTAGGGTGGACAGTGACATGTTTATCCGGGGACTTAGCTGTGGGCTTTTGGTGATTGGGAAGAGGCAGCCATGAAGGGAAAGAACCCGGTGATCTGGTTCTGCAAGCTCATTGTCAACCCAGGCAGCTTACATCCTGCCCAGCTCTTCTGGGAAATTAAAATTCTACACGGGTCAACGAAAAGCATACAGGTTCATCCTCCCACCCCTGAGCTAACCCTCGGCTGCTCATTAAACTGGCAAATCACAGAGTGAAAGCAGCAGGTTCAGAGGACATGGCCTTGGAGCCCCAAACAATGGCCCTTTGGCTTCTGAATCTTTAATATGAACATGGGGGAGCTTTCGCAGCATAAAGAAAGATCATAACATCGAAAACTTGATAACATCTCTTTCTCTGGGGAGAGAAGGGTATAACTCACAGCTCTTGGCTCCCTCGATGCTTCTGGGTTGGCACCTACCGCCATGAGGAGTGGATGTGTTTAGACATCTATCCAATCACCAGATGAGAAAAGGCTGCAGCAGGGACCTGGTCTTATTCTTTGTAGCCCCAGAGCCCAGTACAATACCTGGTACATACCGTCCACCCAAGCCACGCTGCTCCCCGAAGGACTGCTGAAGCTGGGGAGTGGGAGTGTTTTGAAGCCACCTAGCAAATTCTAGAATCCCTAGGCTTCAATTTCCTCATCAGAACAAAGAGAAAACGAGTTTCTAATTCTAGCCTCCCATTATCTCCCCTAGGAAGGATGCAAATATATAAATGTTACAGACTTTAGAAGGGTTCAGAAAAGTGTGTGCATGAGACGTTGGCACATGGTGACCTCCCTAGAACTGCATCAAGGCAGGGCAGGCCCCGAGTGCTGACTGCCATCAAGGACCACACTGTACCGAGATGCATGGACGAACTAAGGCCCTCACTCGGTGATCCACAGAGTCAGAAAAGACGCAAGCAGGCCTGTTTCCTGAGAAGAAAACAAATCAGTGTGGCCATCTGCCTTCCCAGTTGCCTCCCCAAGCTGAGACTGATTTTAGCCAACACACCCAAGTGGACCCTCTCATCTTGCAAACAGCACTTTGAGCTGATCAGCATGTATCTCTAGGAAAAAGGTTGCCTGGAAACTGCTAGCCATATCTTCCTTGGGTCAGGGGAGAAGACAAAAGCTGATCTGGGAAAGGACACTGTCTTCAGAGATCTGAAGCATCAGGACTGTACAAACAGTGTCTTTAAAGTGGGAGACTTTAAAGGGCTAGGGAGACGGCTCAGTCAGTAAAGGGTTTGTCACACAAGGATAAGGCCCGAGTTTGATTTCCCAGCACCTGTATTAAAAAGCTGGGCACAGTGGTACATGCCTATAATCCCATTTTGGATTATTGAGGTTGTTAGCCATCTAGTCTAACCAAATTCCAAGTTCCAGGTTCAGTGAGAGAGCCTGTCTCATGCAAACAAAGTGGAGAGCAACCAAGGAAGACACACAAACGTATGCACGGAACACACACACACAGTCACACCTGGGCATACACTCGTGGCCACAGCAAGTGGGCACGTGGATGTTTTGCCTTCTATGTGTGTTCCTTGGAAACCTACAGAAAGAACAGGTCTTTTGCCTTGAATAAAGAATGGTCTAGGCAATAATCATAATAAGCCATTTAATGAGCCACAGTAGCAGAAGAGAAAACTCTTCTTTATGTTCCTGGGTTAATTCCACCTAATTAAAGTCTCAGCACGATGCAACAGAATGGACATTGCCCTCACATCTGTGAATAATTTGGAGCCATAAGACGCTGTGTCTTTCAGTGCTACCTTATCTCAGTTGAGGAGGCCTCTAAGATGGCTGCTCCAAGTCTGGGCAGTTTCTGACCCTCTTAATTGCCACATAGGCATTTCCTTTCTTTCATTTTTTTTTTTTCCAACTAGAGTGTTCTGTACTAGTTGGATTTCTCTGTACTGTGAACCTTCACAGGGACTGTTGCACACTCACCCCTCGAGTGGGCTTCAGTGTTCATCAGAGGCAGACCCTCAGAGGGCCGAGGACGCCAACTAACCAGGAGTTATGTTTAATGCAGTTTCAGCATAGACTCAGCCATGAAGCACGGGGCTTTGTGGAAGGACCTTCTCAAGGAAGGCTACAAGGACAGCACTCTAGATTTAGAAGGTCCATAAGGTGTTATGGTTGAACGCCCAGAGGACACTAGAAGCACTGATCTCAGTTTGCTGTCTATGGGCGGGGACAAAAATTTGTATCATCTTTGACCCGTGTTGCATAGGTCTAATAAAATCATGTGCATGGAAGTGATACCTATAATGGCAAATGCCTCTGTTAGTACTTACTGGAGTGATGCTATCTCCATAAAAACACAAGAAGGAATGCCATATATTAATCCTTTCAAAGGGTATTTGACCTCCTTCTTGGTAGCTGACTTGCCAAGAAAAAAAGAAATGGATGGGAAAAATACTTAGAGCAAGTAGAAATATACATTTTTTTTATGTTTGCTTGTTTGTTTTTTCCTTCATACAGCTTTGTTCTCATGACCCTAAAGCCTTTGCTGTGCATCTTAGAAGTGTGAGATGTACTTCCGTGGTGCTTTCTAGCAAGAAACGCAGATTCTGTTGGCAACGTGTTTTCACTGGGCTCTGTATTAAGTGTAACTGGGCCGTGAGAACTGCGCCCCAACAGAATGCAAGCCAGAGGGTTGCTCATCTCTAGAAATAATGTCAGATACTTTTTCTTTAAAAGCACCCCCACGGCGGAGGAGAGTGCAAGGCACAAGGAAGTCACTCTATAAATATTTGATAAGTGGCTGACTGATGAATACCTTCGTTTCTAATGGTTGATCCAACCCCGCCAGTTTGACTAAACGTGTACTAGTTCGTTCAGGCATGCCACAGAAGAGAACTTTAGCCCACAACAGAACTTTCGTTTTTACTGGAGATGCCTCTTGGAGAAAGTGCTCCAAACCACACCACCAAGCTGTCCCACTGCCCGAGAGACTGGGTAAGAAAGGCTGGAAAAAGTCAGATTTGCTATAGCAGCTCACACAGTTTTTAATGTGGGTTTCTGAGGCTAATTTGTAAGAAAGATCTAGAATACAAATCTAGCAATCAACCCGATAATTGGTTCAGATTGTAAAAGTCAAGCATGTCCTCGAATGTCTGCAAGGTCAGTTAAGCCACATGCAGTTTTTGTTGTTGTTGTTTTAATGATGAAAAGAAGAGGACCCCCATGCCTTAATTTATCACCTATGGTTTTCATAGACTAGACTAACCCCCATATATTAGTTTTGTTGTAAACTTGACACAAGCTAGTGTCATGTGAGAAGAGAGAACCTCAACCGAGGAAATAGCCCCCATCAGGTTGGCCTATAGGTAAGCCTGTGGGTCGTTTTCTTTAGTGATGGTTGATGTGAAGGGCCCAGACCACTGTGGACGGTGCCATCTCTGCGCGGGTGCTTCTGGACAAGCCAGAGGAGCAGGCCAGGAAGGAGCTCTCTTCCATGAGCTTTGCCCCAGTTCCGGCCTCCAGATTCCTGCCCTGCTTGAGTTCCTGCCATGGATTCTCTCAGTGATGGACTGCGATCACCACACATATGCCACATAATCCCTTTCCTCTCTCTGTTGCTTTTGCTTACACCTAACCAAGATGCCTCGTTTTAGTTTTTTACATCTAAGCTTTTCCTAATACCAACTCAATGGGGTGGTGACTAGGTATCTAGCTTTGTGCTGGGTGCTCTGGGCTACTCCCATCTTTTTAATGACTTGGGGGAAAATAAGGAAATTCACCACCATTATGATTTTGTTGTGTGTGTGTGTGTGTTTATGTATGTATGTGTACGTGTATTTTCATCCATGGTTCCTGGTTCATAATTCCAACATATCTTGTCTGATAACCATCCCTCATTCCAGGGACTTCCTTCCCTAAGACTACGAAGAAAGAAACATCTGTATAGACAGTGTTGCCTGCATCTCACCCAGTCATTAGACCCTGACGGTTTCTTTTATCCCATCACATTTCTGTAGGAAGCACAGCTTTGTGTAGGCATGGAGACACCAGGATCAACCAAGCAGGCCTGTTTTTGTTGTTGTTGTTGTTTTCGCAACAGAGGGAAATAAATGATGCCCAGTCACCTGGAATGCCAGAGTGAAAGTGCTCAAACAACCTGGTGATCTTTTGCTATTCTATTGGGAACCAGCCTCGACCTGATTTCCTCCAGTACCCTGAGCGTTGACTCAGTAAACAGAACCCGTGCCTATGAGAGGGGTCCCATGTCCTTTGCATCCTGTACCAACAGACTCTCTCCTTACACTTATTACAGACCCTTCCTCTAGGCTCAGCCAATAGCACTCATTCTTACTGTAAAGGTCTCAGGTACTTTGCTGCTTTACTAGAGAGTCTCTGTGTAGCTGTGCCTAAAGCTTTGTTGTGATAATTGTCACATGGTATCCTTTCCCCCAGAGTTTTGCTATCCTTAAACATATGAAAAAAAAAAAAAGAATTTACAAGGTCAGACTCCCAAAGTTTTTGACCCAGTGTCTGCAAAGATGGTGCCGACTCAAGCTTTACTCTTACCTTGTGCATCATCTCCGCACCAGCCATGATGCTTGTAGGGTCCCCGACACATTTCCATGTCTACTGAGCTGAGCCTATGCCAAGGGGGACCCATCAACATCTATGGAGGACAGTTTTGGAAAGCCTCTGAGGAGCCGGACATGCACAGTTCCTGGAGCACATCTCCACTCTGCCTTTAAGTGATCCTTTGGCATAAGCTGGCTAACATGTATTCCTGGATTTTTAGAGCCACTCAAGCCAGTGAACTGGACCTGAGTACGCAGGTATGGAAACCCCAGTTTATAGCTGGTGGGTCAGGAGACAAGGAAAGCAACTTGGGGCATCAAGGAGCACCTGGAATGGGGCCTTGGAGACTGTGCCATCCCCTCTACTGGATCCGAGGCTATCTCCTAGTAGGCAGTGTCAACAATGAGTAGAAACAGAGAATGCCAAGCTAGTGTTCACAGCACAATCAGCAGTGTTTAGCACTGGGGATGAACTGGGTGTCAGAAGTGATCTGTGCTGGGAGGGTGCTGTAGGAAAGGTCGGGTTTGACTTTCCCGGCTTTCTTTTCCTTCATACCATCACATCGTCCATATCACAACAGCATGCGAGGGGCAGGCTTCAAGAAGATGTACGGCTATGAGCACAAGAGTTCCAGGTTTTATTCATGAATTACAGAGTGCCCTATAAGACAAAACTTCTCGCTCAGAGAGCACAGACGCTTGGCCGCTTGTGCCGTCGATGATTTGCCTAGCAGTAGCTATTTAGTGTGATAATGGCGTTTGATAGTTTGGACACAAACACCATTGTCACACTCCACAGCTCTGCTAAGGAAAGTCTGTCCTGTCGGCACAAGGGAATTAACTTCCCCTTCACACCCCTCCATTGTCACAGACACTTTCGCGGCTCCATGCAGAAAAGAGCCTCCTTGAATAACAAGGAGGGTTCACAAAGGCCTTTTTACCAAGAGGAACAAACTCCTATGGAAATTTGTTTACGTCTGTTTTCTAAAAGGCTTGAATTCCTGGAAAGACAGATGCTTCACACAAACCAAGTTATACATGGAACTAACTCCGTTGGATTAACAGATTCTTTCAGCTCTCACCTCATTGTGGTTTTCAATCCATCATTAGCCATTGCGATCACTTCTTCAGTTCAAGAAAGTTATGATGATTTTTCTTCTCTTTTCTTTTGAGACAATGGCCTTAGAACATAGCCCTGGCTGGCCTTGAACTCTTTTGGACACAGAGACACACTACCTTGCTCAAACCTTAAGTCGTATTCAGCACAGTTTTTCTCTAATAGAACAGCAGGTAGAAGGTGAGAGATCTAAGGAAGAATGAGATGAAAAATAGTGCTTTCTGGTAGAAAGGTTCATTTTCTAACTGAAAAGTTGTCCTGTGAATAAATGCCTTCTGGATTTCCTTGTGTTTCAATGGTTATGTGAACTTCTGCTCACAGTGGAGAATGAGAGGAAATAGAAGAGTTTTACTCAATCCTTTATTTTCCCCAAATGCTGGGGAAGGGAAAGATTGGAGACAGTTTCCTGCCCCACCCCCGCTCCCAGAATAGCTGAGTTGTTGCCATTTGACTAGAGATGTGCTTTAGCTGTAAAGCGGGCTGAACCTGACAAGCGTGAAATGAATCCCTCATTCTTCTAGCCCTTGTCCACATGCAGACGGTGAAATGGCCCCTTCCCTGCAGGAACAGCCCTCTGTGACCTCTCCTCCCCTCCTATGTTGGCTTCTCCTCTCCTTTTTCCTTTTCTATTGTGCTGACTGTCTCGTTTTCCACTAAAAAAACAAAACCACCACCAACAACAAAAAAACTGGCTTTTGTTGTTCCTTTGTGACCCTGACAGGCAGCAGGAAAAGTGTGACACTCCGCCCAGTTTTAGACAAGCTTTCCTGAATGAAATCAGAATGCTCTCCTCTGACTTCCAGTCCTACCCCAAAGCCTTTGCACTGCCCATGCAGTGATGGGACATTGGGGAGGAACATGTGTGTGTGATGACCTGTTTTTCCCCCACTGGTCCTTCCAACAAAAGACAGGCTATGCTGATTTTCTTTGCTTGAAGGACCTGGAACGGAAAGGAAACCCCCACCTCTATTTCACCCCCTGGGATGCCCTGACCATCTCCAGGGAGCTCTAGAGCACGCACGGTAAGAGTGACCAGAAGAGATGAGGCATTTATTGGTGTTGCAGGATCTGAGGACCCCTCAGTGCTTAATCTGCGAAAGACAGAAAGAAGAGGAGGAGACCAATGCATCATCCCCTAACCCCTCCCCGCTGTGGGCCCGGCATGAACCAAGCATGTACCCCAAGGGAAAGGTAAATTGACTGACTGGTTGACAGACCACATAAATAAATAAATGGTAATTCACAGTGATGTAATTTCAAATGAAGAGTTGAACACCACTTAAATGTGCAGCTATAGGGAAACGGCTCACCTCAGTGTATTGTCCTCACACACGGATCACTGACATGTAGAAAGCTGCTCCCTGACTTGGAAACAAAGTAAGACCTGGTTTCAGACAAAAAAGTGATTTTTTTTTTTTTCAAAACAATGCATACAATTTGGACCCTTTTCTGTGAAAACTGTATAGCGGCCCTGTTACAATGTCTCTCTCTACTAGATAGAAAGGGATTCACCGTTTTAGTTTAGCCTTTATTCGTGTCTTTAAACTTCTTGATTTTCACATTTTCACAGTAATTTTGAAATGAGAAACATAATGAGAATTTTAAAATTTCAGAGTCCTCTTTTCCCCTTCTGTAAAACCTAATTAATAATTTCTTCTTGCAAACATTTTTCTTAAATTTGGAGGCTGGGACCTATGTGACTCAAACATACTTATTTGCCACTGTGAAACTGTTTGGCTAAGAGACTTTGGGTCTTTTTTGTTTTTTTTTTAACAAATTATTACTGAAATACCTTTTTATTCAGTATAATGACTTTATGACACTGTCTTTTTATTTATTAGGGCCCTATGAACACTTTTTAGACATTGCTGAAACATTTGTGTGTGGGGGGTTTTTTTTCTATGCTCTCTTTGACCAAGTGCTCAAACTCTGCCGGCCTCTCTGCAGGCAGTTTGAAAGGGCCAGCAGAATATTTCCCTGCTCCTCCAAATGTCATTTACTAATCAGTGGATCACTAATAAGAAAGCCAAAGTGGTTTATTCTAGAATTGACTTTTTATAGTCACGAAGTCTGGTCTCGTTCTTCAGATTCAAAGGGGCTCCTGCTCTAGAATTTTCAAGCTAAACACTCGGCACTTCGCTAGTGTGTGAGCTGGTTGGGAAGCGACAGCACCTGTTATTTTCTATGTCCCTCCTCTCTTCCAAAAAACAAAAACAAAACAATAAACAAACAAACAAAGGGCAATGCTCAGGACAAAGGTGCTGGATATTAACTGGTGAGACAGGTCCAAACACCAGCAGGGCTTCCCCAGCTCAGGGCTCCCACCTTGCCAGATGGGATCACGCCTCTGTTGGGTGCTTGAACACTTGGCAGGTCCCCAGGAACCTCCCACCACCTAGCAACCTCAGTGCCTTATTTCCTCAGACCTTCCTAATGGAGAAGCGTTCCTAAGTGTCCGCATATTAAATCTAAATTTCTGTGCCACCTCCTCCATTTCCCCAAGACTACTGAATTTCTAGACATCTTCAGGGGCTGTGGACAATTCTCATTGATCCCATGTGCATGAAAAACAAGCTAGACTTGCTTTACTCCTTTGCCTGGCAACTGTCATCCTGAATGGGAATGAAAGTTCTCTAAGGAGGAGGCCTTGGCACAGCCAAATCTGTCACAGATTTGTCAGTGTGTGCTCAGGAAGATGCGTTGGATTTACAAGTACCCGGAGATCATGACACTATGTTCTCAGCTTGTTCAAAGGGGTGAAGAGTACCCTGCAGACAGCTTCACAGGATCAAGAAGGGAGTGCTTTGGGGCTAGGAGGAGTCTCTTTGCTGCAAAAATAACCCATCAATACCACAAAAGGATTTCTTAAAAAGCGAAAAGTGGAGATGCCTTTTTATTACAAATCCACACTTACTGTCATGTAAAATACTTGTGTTAAAGGCATCCATTTGACTGTTTTAGGCTATTACAGTCTAGACAAAGACAAAGAAAGTCAGTTCACACTTCCTGAGTCTTGTAATCTTTGAAAGCATGTGGAACTTTTAAAATAGAATGTTCTTGTCAGCAGGGAACAAAATCACTTTTCAAGGAAACCCATCTAGAAGGGAAAGTTCCTTATTCATACATCAACCAAATCAGCATTTAATCACCAACTAGAGGTGAAAAGAGAATCCTTGGACAAATTCTCAGCATTTCGAGGCTTGATGGACCCTTTTAATCGAGAGCTGCCAAGGCTTGGGGTTCCTAGGGACCAGTTTCATCTCTGCACAGGTGGCCAGCTATTTCTAGCATCTTTGAGGGGACAGTGCAAACTGGATACACACATACAAAGGAAGCGATTGTGATGCTGGCATCTTAGAAGTATATAAAGCATGGTAAAGCACAAGCAGAGAGAAGGACTCAAGGTCAAACAAGCCCCATTTTGATTACACTGGTAGAATCTTGGTGTTATTGATAACCAGGCCATTTTAAAATGGGAAATGGCTTACCATAGGCACTCCTATCATAGAAATACAAGCCTGCCCCTGGTTCCTCCATGTCTCTCTAGTCTCACCCTTCCCCTCTCTAAGGAGTCTAAAGAAGCTTCCAGATTGTGTTCAGTTTTCGCTCAGGCTTTCTGAAGAGAGTGAATAATCATGGCAGACAAGTTCAACTATTGTATGTTTTATGGCCAGTGTTGCTCAGGATCGTGGTGGAGGCTTTTAAACACCTGAGCTAGCAGCTCACCCTCACCTCACCTCCCTGAAGAACAAGGCCCCGGAAGAAGGCACTTACCTCAGTCAGCATCTGTCTTCTCTCAGCTCAGGGCGTCTGGCTGGTGGCACAACACCTTCTGTGTCCACTATTTCTGCTGAAGGTTCAAGGGCAGCTGCAGTGGTGAGCATCTGTGGCTTTGGGGCCTTTGTGCTCTCCCTTTATGGGATCCAGGGTTTAAAAGTAAACAAGTCTTTCTCTTTCTGATAAGTCACATTAAATTATCGATTGTGGGGGAAGGGAGGGCATGACCTTAGTCCACTAAGCCAGCGTCACCTTTGGTCAAACACTGAGCAAAACTGAAGGTCCAGGTTCCCCGTGCCCCCACTGGCTACGTGGTGTACACCATCTACAGGGGACATGGCAGCCAAGGGCTGAAAGCAGGCGGCTGACCTAGTGAACACTTTCCTCTCAGGACTCTGACCCGGAGACCCCCAGTGTCACCACCTGAGACTTCTAGAACTGGAGAAGTCACCTGGTCATATGAACCCATGAAATTAAACATCCTAGCTCACCCTACTCAGGACTCTCGACTGACATGAGGGAGCCAATCTCCTGTTCCTGATCATTTCTGATGAACTGGGGCCTAATTGCGTGTTTACACGGACCACGTAGGAATCGGTTCTCTGACCGCTGAGCTCAGGGAAGCCAAGGGGAGGCCACGTAAGCAGAGCTGACCTGCCTGGAAGTCAGGACAGACACATAAGCAGACAGTCACTCAGGCTGCGCGGTCCTAAGTGCTTCGTGCTGTCTCTAGTCACTTCTTCTTCTCTTTGGGCTGTTTTGACAGGCCGTTTTCTTAAACGTTAAAAGACACCCATTTTTATATTCTCTCTGGTAATCTGAGGCCGGGCCTTTCTCGAGGAAGCTTTTGACCCGGCAGCCTCGATGTATGAGTCCTGTCGCTCTGCCCCACTTTTTCTTCTCCTACGTAAAACCCAAAAGGCGGACTGTGCTGCAGTTAACTGGTCTCTAGGACCAAAGAACTGTGGCTGCTCATGGGTCCTCCTGCTGCCCCTTGCTTCCCTTAGGAGACTCAGTTCTTTCCCTAGTGACCACCTGAAGTAATCCTGCATCTTTGCCCCTTGAAAAGACCAGGCCTTCCCATGTCTTCAGAGGGAATGGTAAGTCCACCCTAGGAAAAGATGCCCTAAAGGCCCTCTAAAAACCACTCAGGTCCAGCTTCCCACAGCAGATGGGGCACTGTCTTGCTTTTTCTGCTCACAGCACCAGTATTTCTTTACAGAAATGCTGTGGGTTTGATTTTGTTTTTGTTTTTTGTTTTTCCTTTTTAAGGTAAGATGAATGTCTCAGAATTTGGCATGTGGTCATTCTTTCCAAGGGCAGGCTATTGGAAATGGCCTTCCTGCATCAAGCCATTACCAGCAGCGTCTCTGTGACGGTGAAAGTGGATGTCCTTTCAGTCAGAAAGCTGGGGCGTGCGACAGGGTATGTGGCACAGTGGTAGACTGCTTGCCTAGAGTGTGCAAAGTGCTGCCAGGAGCCAATGCTCTACCTCGAGGAAAAGGTAGCAAAATAAATACCAACAACAAAACCTTTTTTTGTTCTATACACGCATGATGAAGCAAATTCAATGTTCAAATGATTTTCTTTAAACCCCCGCGATGAGATGCATCTTCTCTAAACTTCTTTGAACACCCCTTAAAACTGACTTTTATTAATAAGAGCTAGTCCTCAGGGCTTAAAGCCTGGCAGGCTTGCAGATCAGTTTCAGCTGTACTGCCCCAAGTCCGGCGTCTGAAGTGTGTGGTGTCTTCTCGCCCTCAGGCTCTGGGAGGCCACCAAGGGCAACAGCAGGAACTTATATTATTTTGGAAGCCCTTGGACTCCTCTGACCAACAAATGGAAGGGATGTTACCCGTGCCTGGCCCTGAAGATTTTGTTAGCTAGTCTGTGGCTCTTAGCAGCAACAGGGTGGGGGTGGGAGGAGGCGTTATCGAGTGGTATAGCTTTATTTAAATAAATATGCACATAAAATATACTTACTTATAGTTTATGTATTTTAAGTCAGCATAAAATACTTCTTTACAGATTCTGCAGACGGTCCTAGTGTTTATTCACTCTTCCCTCCTCCCCTTTCCCCCATATTGCCCTCCCTACCCAATCCCAAATTAACCCCTGCCTTTTCCATTTTCTCCGTTTTCCCCTTCACAGTGCACGCATGGATCCTACTATCTGCCTTCCCTGAGTTCCTTTTCCTCCCTCCACCGTGGATCTTTCTTTCCTCTCCTGGTTTCCTTGGCTACTCCAGGTCACATACTCACATCTAACAATTTGGAGCTAGGAGTCACAACTAAGAGAAAGCAGGTGGTGTTTGTCTTTCTGGGTCTGGGTTACCTCAACGGAGAGAGGCGATTGATAGTCCTCACAGGCAAAGCCTGTGGAGCTGCACGACAACCAGAGTGGCATGATACCCCAAGGATGCGTGCAGATCATAGGTACAAGCAACAGGTCTTTAATTGGACTTAAGGCCCACGCAATAGGAAGTCAGTCATGCCTGACACTGGAAACATAGCTAACTACCTGCGTCCGGTGAGGTCATGAACCCTAGAAGAGACCTTTCTATTGTCACTTCCCTAAACCAGTGTAATTTCTGACTACATGATAAATACCTTTACGCCGACAGATCAGGGTATCTCTCACTCCTCACTCAAGAAGCTTCTACTTGCAGTAGACTGAGACCATCCTAGAAAGCCACAACACCACCAAGAGATTCAGCAGGCTGCGTTTACATATGCATATATATGCATACATATGTAAATAATAAAAGAAGAGGTCCTGAGTTAAAAAGGGAGTGAAGGTATGGAACGAGTTGGAAGGGGAGAGGTAGAGATAGAGATGATGTAAATATGGTATTTGTGTATGAAACTCTCAAAGAAAATTAAAACATTAAAATCGAACCACTGGCTTTTACTTTTAAAGAAATAAACAAAATGGATTTTTTTGAGTGATGGTAGTTCAAGTCCTTCAGTCCTACAGTTCAGCTTGGATGTCTGAGGTTGCAGAAAAAAGGAAGAAAGAAAGAAAGAAAGAAAGAAAGAAAGAAAGAAAGAAAGAAAGAAAGAAAGAAAGAGGAAGGAAGGAAGGAATGGAAGGAAAGAAGGAAGAAAGGAAGGTAGGAAAGGAAAGGGGAAAAAAAAGGAAAGAAAAAGTAGCAGTTTCAATGACAAGTGTCCACACAGCTTTTGCCTGGAAAGACACTGAAGTTTGGGGATTGGGAGCCTGGGTTTCATTCAAGACTCTTTACCACTTGCATTTTTGCCTTTGAACTTTTCTTCTCCGAGTGGAGAAGCTGAGGTTCCTGGCTTTTTGTTTGCTGTGAATCCCAGGGTGACACAGAAGAGGGAGTGGTCTTTATGAGCAGAGAAAAACCGAGGTGGGTGCAGAGACATTACAGAGGTCATGAGCTGTGTCTCCTCGTTGGTTGTTTATTCCACTAGTAAAGAGAGAGGCCAGAACTCATATGTGTGCAGGAGAGGGCTAAGCACAGAACATTGAACTGCCAAGGCCTCCGCTTGATGAAGGGCATGGAAAGCTCTTTGTATCTGATGTCACAATCTAGGACCTGGGTAAAATCTGAGTGTTGACAGCAAGCTCTGCTTCCATCACTGTAGTCACGTATTAGTCACATCCCACTAGCAGCCTTCATGCCATTAAAGGAAACAGGCCTAGGTCACTGGTGGAGCCTGAGGTGGGAGAGGGGGACAAGGCCTTATGGTGGGGGCCAATGACAAGGGAGTCATCACTTGAGTGAGCTCTTAAGAGGCAGTTAAAAATAAAGTGCAAACATTATGACTAACTCTTTAATGTACATCCCCAAAGCAGAAGAGCATTCCATCTGTCCTGTGCCCCATTATCACAGTTAGTTAATAATTCTCTAATAATGGCTCATTTTCAAATGTCCCAATTGTCCCCAAATGTCTTTTATACTTACTTTTTTTTTTTAACTAGCATCTAAGTGAGGTATAATAGCACACATCTTTACTCCCAGCACTTGGGAGGCAGAGGCAGGCAGAGTCTTTGAGTTCAAGGACAGCCTGGTCTACAGAGCTAGTTCCAGGACAGCCGGGTCTACATAGTGAGACCTTGTTTTGAAAGGGCCAGAACAAACAGACCTAAACAACAACAGCAAAACCACTAGCATCTAATCAGGAGTCATGTTTTCATTCCCTTTTTTTTTCCTTCTCTTTTCAAAAGACATTACTCCAATACTCCTCAGGATACTAATCAAATGTTGGGTTTCTACCTTCCACCACCACCAAAAATCAGACATTCCCCTCTGCTTCCTAAGAAGTAGATGTTCAAAACACAAACTCTCTCTCTCTCTCTCTCTCTCTCTCACACACACACACACACACATCCCTCTCCTATCTCCTAGCAAACACAGCTGGACAAAAAGGGCTTTCTTCAGGAAGCTTCTCTCTGGAAGACAAATGACATTAAAGAACAGCTGAGAAAAAAAATGTGAGGAGCGTGAGGAGAAAGTAGTGTGAGTAGGCGGGGTCCCACTGCACAGGCCAGAGAATAGTGGGTAGAACAGGAAAGCTGGGGAGACAGCTCAGTCAGTAGCGTGCTTGTCTTACCAACATGAAGACCCAGGTTAGACTTACAAAAAAAAAAAAAAGTCTTATTTGGTGAGCATAGTTAAAATCCAAGAGCTGCCAAGCCCAGAAACCAAAATCCAGGGGGCTTTCTAGTCAGCTAGACTATTTGATGAGTCCCATGCCAATGAGTGAGCCTATCTAAAAGTAAACAAAAATGGTACAAAACAACTGTACAAGAAAACCGGAAACAGAAAGCCACAGCTAGTCAAACTGCAGAGAAAAACGGATGGAGGGGTGATCAGCCCCCACTGGTAAGACAATACCACCCCTATACCTAAGGCTCAAGTAACGTTGAGGAAGATTGTGAGGACAGTGGCCAGTGCCAGGAAAGACAGAATGGCACTTGAGGTTGTCTTCTGACGCTCCTCGGCATAGGCCCACGTGCATGTGCTCTCACACAAGCAGGCACATGGGCATTTGGCTGAGCACACAAATGCAGAGCGGACCACAGCACACTGGAGAATCAAGCATTCCAGGCAGATGGACCGCCATGCTGAGCTATGTCTCAAAATAGCTCAAAAGCCCATGAGGCTGGTGTGGTATGGGAGAGGAGAAGTGATCAGAAAAAGCTGTGGAGACTTCTGGGACTCAGTAGGCATTCAGTGTCCACGCTGGTCTTCACTGCACACTAGCCACTTAAGTGGACAAAAACACCTGATGATAATTGCTATGGCATTTGCTGAAGAGGGAGGTACTCAGAATTTCAACCTGAGAAATTACTTAGGGGTCAGTTTTGCTTAAATTCATTTTATAGTTAAAGGAATCTAAGATGTCTTTGGGAAAGAGACACCCAGGCTTCAAGGGTGTTAAAATGTGTGTGTGTGAGACTGTATTTTTAAATCAAAGAAACAGTACTTTTAATGGTTCTTCTGTAAGACTATCTTTTATTCTCTAGGAGTAATTATGGTTTCAGAGGCTCACTGACTCCATTTGTTAATCTGGGCCTAGTCCTGGAAGCTTCCAGCCTCTGTACAATCTAACCCAGGCCTAGAATGTTTTCAGCTTCTGAGACTTACTACTGAATAAGCTCACCCTTTCTAGCTCTTTCTGAATTCTGGCTGGCTGGTTCAACTCAGCTGTTCTGGTTCAAACTCTTCTCCTAGTTGATTAATTCAAACTGACTTCTCTCTCTCAGTTTCTGATTGAATTGCTCTGCTTGGCCTCAAACTAATTCTAGCAGTCTGTTCTAATCTTCTGGTTCCTTCTCATTTTCTGGCTTGTTCTATCTTTAACTATGTCTGGCTTGTTCTCTCTTCAGCCTCTGTCTGTAAAACTCTCACGGTAAAACAGCCTCTGAATGCCACGAACTGAACTGCCACAAACTCAACTCTACTGCACTGCCTCTCAACTCACTGACTCAACCAAACTCCTGAACAGAACTCAGAGATGTGCATGCCTCTGTCCCCTGAGTGCTGGGATTAAAAGTGTGCACCACCATGTCTGGGCCTAAGCTTTTCTTTACCTGAAACTTGTTCTATACCAGTCTGGCCTTGAGCTCGGAGATCTGCTGGCCTTTGTCGCCCCAGATTAAAGGCATGTCTGTATTCCAGCCAGAGTAGCCAGCCACGTTGCTGGATTAAAATTCCTCTATACGCTTCCTCTCCACTTTATCTCTGAGTTCTCTTCTATAGGTAGCAGCACCGACCTTGGTGCCAGACTCCCTGGGTACAGACCCCAGCTCTCCCATTCACTAACCCTCACTTTCCTCCTTGGTAAACCCCTATCAGTGGAATTATATCTTTTCCAAGATCACAATGAGGCAAATATGAATTAATGTATACAAGCTTAGGAGTGTCTTGCACTAAGTAATTCTGCAAGGGCTATTACATCCTTACAACAGTTTGATTGTTTTTGTTTTTGCTTAAAGGGACAGCTGGGACTTGTCAGTGGAACCTGAAGTGCGTTTTTCTGAAGGCAATTTTTATTGTCTCCTGGGTCTTTTCTGACACATATGTGAAGGAAGCCAGCCAGCCACAGTTCATGACTCTGCTTTCTCAGGACTAACTAAAAAACCAGCCCTGTTGCCAAATTCTCTAGCCATCCCAATTCTAAGAAGCCCATGGTCTTTCTGCAAGTGTTCTGTCATTGTGGCGTGTAAGTCTCCATCCTGTCCTCCTGAGGACAGACCTCTGCTAGGTTCTAGTAGACCCTGGGGACAGACCTTCACAGTAGCAGAGCTCCGGGTCTCATTCCCTAAGCAAGATAAGGGAGATAGGGCTAGAGAGAAGGGAGGTGTTCACGGAGGGAGACCCAACACCCAGACAGTAGACTGACAAGTAAACTAAGGACCTTCAGGCAACAGAGGCAGATCTGAGCCTTTTTCTAAGTCTCTGTGGCCAGAAAGTTCTGAATGAACTCACCCCAACCCACCTCGTCATCTTCAGATCTCTCCCTCCAGCAAAATCATTTGTCAAACACCACATGAAGAAAGGATATGTCTGATGCATTTGTTCATTTATTCATACTTCATATCTGGTAGCTGCTCCTGGGGCTTGGGCTAGTGTCATAGACTTATCTCTGCCCCTAACATGCTTCCAAGAAGAGCATTATGAGACTTCCAGGTAGAATCCCACGGTAACGTAGATGGCTAAAGCGAAACACCCAGTAATAGCAAATGCACTCCAGGTTGGTAGTTTCTGCTATAATTTCCTTGAAGGCCGCAGCCAGGCATACGAAACAGTTGACAAAGCAACAAAGGAGCTTGCGTTTCTGCAGCATCTCCTTGAAATGGGGACTCAGCACAAACTTAAGACCAGTCGGTCACTAGGATAATGTTTCCTGCCTCTTTTTATATCTGATGTCAATATGGGAAGTCCTGGTGTGGGCTCTGCCTGTTTCTGGATTGCACTGGGGTCTGTGGTGGGAAGGCGCTAAGGACAAGCTCCCCCATTCTTGGAGGCAGATCGCTTTCTTACCCTCAGCCCCATGACTTCTCCCACATCGCCTGGCACATTCTCCTCAGACTCCAGGTCCCTCTGAGGGCTAGCCACTGCCTCTACCTTGTTTCCTCTGCTCAGTCTACTGACAGAAGCCAACTAACATTCACCCAGGGTTAAAGCTGTTTGGTAGAAAGACTTTTAACCATCAAGTCAAAATCTTTGCTTTCTGTCTTGATGACAGATGTTTGCTATTTCACATTAAAAAAAAAAGTCAGAGGTTTTTATTTTCTGTTTTACAGACTCAGATTCTTCCAGAATTTATGGATCTGGACCCCAAGCCAGTCCTTTGATCAATGGTTTTATTGCCTCACACAACTCCTGGGAGTGTATTGTACTTTCTCCTCTACTTTCATCCCACTCAACTCCCCATCATGCCCTGGAGTTCACTGTCAGGCTACGTGATTAGTGTGATAAAGACACAATTTTGATGCAAAACGGCTTGCAAGGAGCCAAAGATTCAGATGCTGCTGACACTGCTATTAGGCAAGGGGCAGAGTGAGGAGAGAGGATTGCTTCTTGTGTGTAGAAGTGGAGAGATGGGCTCAGTGACAGACTGGGGCCGCCCTACACAGAAAACATTCTCACAGCCGAGTCTGAGCATGGGCTAGGCCCTCTGGTTCCCTAGCATAGGTGCAGGCATGCCTCAGCGGCCATGCTGAGTAGCAGGATTTAAGTCAGCCAGCTCCTGGGGCCCAGTAGACATGAGGCAGCACTGGAGGGTACGCTCTGCTGCTCTGAGCACAAGAGATTGTGGACTCAGGGAAACACGGGAGGTGTAAGGTGTTGGGGGGGGGGTTGTGGGGAGCAGTAGGGGCAGGTCCAAAAAACATGATTATGTCCATCACAGGAGATGGTGATAGAAGCAAATAATGGTAGAGGTTGGAGGAAGTGTAGGGTTATGCCGAGGATCATGGGAGGAACGTTTAGAAGCTCTCTGGTGGCCTACATGGTACTGAGGAGGGAACAGAGGAGGGAGTCACAAGCGTAGGAAAAACAAACATGCAATAATAGCATTGGCAAGGTGTGGGAGGTCGTCAGGGGCCTTCTTCAGAAAGATACACCTGAAGCAGAGGTTAAGGGCTGCGAACTGGGCTTAAGTCTCGTTTTCTTTCCTTCCTTCCTTCTTAGGGAGGTTTGAACCTAAATTCTGTACTCTGTAAGCTTTAGACAATAGTAGTTACCTTCTAAGACTGTGGCGACTATTAAGCCATACACTCATGCAGACATGCACTCTACACACAACACACACCCTACCTACTGCGGTACCCTGCACGGGGCAAGCACTCAATGAAAGCCATCGACCTTGTCAGACGGCGTTGCAGCATTAAAGGAAAGGTGTCCGCTCGGTGGGTGAAAGGTATGGGATGTTCTGTCACAGGGCCCACGGGCTGGGCCTTTGGCTTGCCTCCGCTCGCTGTGCGGCATGGTTTTGGACTCCTGTTGCTGCAATTCCCTTTCGTCACTTTGCTGGGAAAGAAAGACTCTGGGATCAGAGATTTAGATTTATGTCCAGGGCAGAGGGCATATCTGGGACATTTCTATTTACCATAGCCCACTAGTCAACCAGGGCTGGTTCCAAATAATGGACTAAATGCTATTTAAGCAGCGCTACCATCCCCTTCTCTCCCTACTGTTCCTCCTCCTGTCACTCAGAGCTGCTATGTCCTGCATAAGAGTTCTGGGTACCATGTGGGGCTTTCAAAATCCCACCCCACCTTTCCCTTTTGTGGGGTGGGGCAGCATCAGAAACGAGCACAGAAGACATGGCAGCCACAACCCTCAGAGCCAGGCTGGCCTCTCCTACCTCGCTCTGCCCCAGCCTTCCCTGTCCCTACTTTACTGCCCCAGAAAGAACTCTGTCAGCTTCAGTTGCCCTGCTAGCCTATGATAGAGAACGAGGTTAATGATTGCTTCCCAAGGAAACACAAAACTGTGATGGTTTGTTCCAAGAGAGGAAAATTCGTATCACTAAAACCGACTTCACTCCCTTCTACTTTGCTCTCTTGTTTTTCTGCACAGGAGAATCTTGCATTTCAGTGCTCAGGCTGTTGTACTTTTGAAGCTCTTTTAAATGGTTAATGAAAAAAAAAAAGTGTTGTACCAGAATTCGGATAATACAGTTGAGGTCATGACCATGAACAGCAGTGACTGAGTGCTCACACATCAATGATAGCTTTGTCATGTCCGGCCTCCCTGATTAATAGCGATTAAAAGTGCTGTCAAATCCTAGAGACATCCTAACCTCAGAGACACGGAAGCATGCTTTCCAGAGAAAATGCCAATTGTTTCATGAAAGTTTGATACATTTTAGCATTTTGCGTTTTCATTCTGTTTTCCCTTTCAGCATATTTCCATGTCAAGAAATATATGTATCAACAATCAAAAATAATATTGGCTAGGTTCTGTTGATTGAATTCATTATTTACCATTCGTATTTTGAAGAAAGTTGGCTATTATTCACCCCACAAGAAAACGAAGACTATCTTTATTGATGAACAATTGCTACATCTTTAGTTACTTTAAAAGATTGCCAATCATATGGCATTATTAACTTTTTAACTTGGTACCGAGAAAAATGAACACAGTGTTCCTTTTAAAATTATTTTTCTTTTTAGATTATAATTTAATTATGTCATTCCTCTCCCCTTTCCTCCCTTCAAACCCTGCCAAATATCCCTCCTTGCTCTCTTTCAAATTCTTGGCCTTTTTTCTCTTATGTTTTCATTCCAAAATACATAAGTATGTTTTCAGGGCTGATCAGAGATGTTAATAACTTCTCTCATTTTTCTAATGGAAAAATCATTGATACAGGTCAGCTAATACCTTCTCAAAGCAAGCATGTCACAAATCTTGTCATATTTGCAAACCAACCATAGCAAACAGAAACATGGGATACTTAGTAAGATTTTAATTGCAAACAAGTGGCGGTGAGTTTTTACTGTAACTATGTTCCATGCATTATTGTCACTGTCCAGACATACTTACAGCAAATTACTCACTGTGACAGGCAAATTTATTTTATTTGGTGACCACATGGCCAGCGGACTCTCAAAGTCTTCATGGCCCTCTGATAATACAGAGAGACCTGACTCGCCTTGGAGGTTGAAGCTCTGTTTCCTTAGAGTTATTTCCGTCCTTTTTACACACCGCCATTTTCCTTTGTAGTCTTTGTAATCTAAAAATTTTCATCAGAACATCTTGCTGTACTGTCACACATAGAACAGGGCAAAAGATCTCCCATGACCACTCTCCAGCATGCTTCAAGCCAATCCAGTAGCCTTGCACTCAAAGCACTCCCTCACGGGACTGCTGGCATGCACAAGTTTTACTTTGCTTCGAAATATCGTTATATGGCATATGAATGACAATGTCCTTCATGGCTTTCTGGTATTTGAACACTTGGTTCACAGTGGTTGTGTGCTACCTGGGAGAGGGTGGCCTTTGCTTACAGAGCCCCATTCCACTTGCAGTTTACTCTCTGTTTCGTACTCCGTTGAAGTACGCGATCTTTGAAAATGTGATCTTTCAGCTTCCTGTTTTGAAAGCATTTTATCCTAATCTGTGGAAGCTAAGGAAACGAAAAGCTATATAAATGAGGGAGACAGGGTGTATGTGAGTGTGTGTGTGTGTGTGTGTGTGTGTGTGTGTGTATGAAGAATAGCAGATAGTATCGAGGCCAGCCTGCTCTATAAAATGAGTCCAGGACAGCCAAAGATACATAGAGAACCCTGTCTCCAAAAATCCCCAAACCAAAACCAAAACAAACAGACAAACAAAGAGCAAAAATAAGGATGAGGTGTTTTGGAATTAGATTATGGTGATTGTATAATAAAGCTGTGACTTCATCAATGTCTGTGGTGTTTATTTGCCCTTGGCCTAGAGGTGCCCAGAGCTGCTCCTTTGCTCGGTGCTAAGACAAGCCTCTGGACACCAGCTTTGTTTAGTTGATTGGAAAGGGACTTTCATCAGATAGCCACAATTCTGTGTTCTAGGCATTCTTTTTTTGTTGATTTATTTGTGCTGTCTTTTAAATTTAACCTTTTTGGTCAGCATATAATGAAACGGGCTTCACTGTGGCAATGCCACACATACATATCACTACACTTTGTTCGTACTCACTTCTCCCTCCTCCCTACCCATCCCCTCCCTTCTTCCAAAACCCTCTCTCACCCTTTCTTGTTGGTCCCCTTCCTTGCCTCACATAGTCCTTTCTTCTGCTTTCATGACATTCAAGCTTACTTGATATACTTTTCCATCACCCTGTCTTGGTCTCCCCTCTCTTTGGACTGCTTGCTCTCCTCTCCGAATCCTCTAAAAAGGTCAGTTTTGTAGCATGTGGATCATATCTCAATAACCACAAACAAAAACACAAAAACAAATCCACACAACTAACCAAAAATAAAAAAATTCCATGAGTAGTTTCTCTTAACACTATCAAACAATCAAAAATACAGAATGTGGTTCCCTTCTGTTTTTAACGGAAAAATCACAGTCACTATGAGAAGATGCTTATTGCATAAAGCAAGGAAAGAACCAGGGGGAAGAGAGAAGCATATGTTGACCATGGGATGATTTTACAAATAAGTGGGCCATCTCTCAGAAACAACCTGAAAAACCCAATACGTATCTTTACTTTATGTGACTCCCTTTGCTTCAACATGTGTCATCCACTGGCGCCTGAAACGCCACTACTAGGATAATTTTATTCCTTGGAGAGAAACTGACAGGAATGTAGGAATCTCTTTTCTCTACCCACATTAAGAATTTCTTACTTTAAAGTCTACCACAAACAACCCCAGACTAAGAAGGACCCAAAGGAGCCAAAGAAGTTGGACTATCTCCCTAGAAATATAATTCTATGACAACACAAGGCAACATTCACATGAAAATAATCATTTGAGCTGTCCATCTAGTAAGGAAAAGCAGGGGAGGCCATCACCATCCAGAGGAGGGCTGATTAGCCTATGGCCTGGGCAGAGATAAGAGGTTGGGTTTGTGAGTTATTTGATGGAAAGGAATAGAAAGAACAAACCCACTGATCATTTCCCTCCTTTTAGGAAACTGAGGTCAAGCACAGAGCAGACCTCCTAATCAATCTGGCTGAAGTGTGCTTGGGTGGGAACAGTCACCATGTCGGGGACACATCAAGCAAGCGAGTTGCTGTAGCAAGCAGCAAAGAGGGCGGCTCATGGGGCCGTGGGCAAGTGTGATCCGATCTGGAAGTGAGGACAGTCTCCTAGCCTTCCCCCCAACCCTGTGGTGTGCAAATCGCCAACACTCAAAGCTAACGTTAAGGTGAATGAGAACATTTTCACAATTTGTGGTAAGGCAGAGGTCAGTTAATGTCTGAGAAATCCACCCAACCTCTGGCCGAAGCGCCCAGCCCTCCACTGAGGCTGGTCCTCTGCAGAGAGTGCTCCCACCTTCTTAGTTTGCCTTGTCTCATTGGTAAAGTAAGTAACTGGTCAGCACGGCTACCTTGTTGGCACTGCGATGTTGAGGACTTCGCTTTAGTGCCTCTGGTTAGTGTGTGCGCTTCAGCAGCTGGGGACTTTTGATTCCCTTGCCTTGCTGCTCTCGGAGTGCAGTTGAGAAGCTGTCCATATCATGGGCATCTCATGGACAAGAAGGATTCATCATAGATGAAGATTTATGAGGACCCACAGTTGCTGACGGCTCTCTCTCTCTTTCTCCCTGGCTACCCTCGAACTCACTCTGTAGACCAGGCTGGCCTTGAACGCAAAGATCTGTCTGCCTCTGCCTCCTTAGTGCTGGAATTAAAGGCATACACCTCCTGGCTATTTCTATCATTTTAATTAGCCATACTTGACTGTCTCTGAGGAGGGGCAGGCAGCATGGCACAGGTATGACGGCATGATGCTGTGCAAGCTCCAGAAGAGCATGGTGAACTTTGGCTAGGAACTGAGCAAGGTCAGCAGCCAGCCTTGGACCAGAAACCTGAAAAGGAGTTGCCTTTGTTTTGACCATGGGCCAAAGGTTGGGGAACATGGGTTATTCTGACCATATTCTTAGGGGAGGGTGAGAGGAAAGAGCCGAGGAGGATGGAGCCTTCCTTTTTCGGCTCTTCTAATGTGGTTGGTACAGCCAGAGCTGTGCCAGTGGGAGAGAGCTAACTAAGACTGATCCTGGTGTCCTGTGTACTAGAGCAGAGAGAGGCCATTGGTGACAGAGATCAGAAGGTGTGACCACTTAGTTGCTTTTGGGCATCACAGCAGCAACTGGGATGAGACTGCAGACCATTGGTCTCTGCTGATGCTTTGCCTGGCAAGATTATGAGTCAGAGACATGTGGGGAGAGGGTCTTGGAGTGTTCCTTGTCACTGCCTGGTTTATTTTCCCAGGTAACTTGTGGTAGCTCTAAGAGACCATCCTCCATCTGGGAATCTTTTAGCTCTTTCCCATATTGAAAAGTTACTAACTTTACAGAGTCCTGGCACCGCCACACACAGCCTGGCTGAGGTGTGTGTGTGGCAATATTCATACAAACATGTGGTAGCATCTATTAAAATTACCAGTGTCCACATATTTTGGCACACAGTTCTGTTTCAGGGAGTCATCCTACATATGTGAACAAAAACAGCAGTATATACACTAAAGTTTCAGAAACACAGCAGTTGTCTGTTAAAATGGAACGAACTATTCGGAAGCCACTGAAATATTACACATGCCTGTGCATATGATTTTTAAAGAAGCCAATTAATTATCTTTAAGATTTATTCATCTTTTTAAAGATTTATTTATTGATTATGCGTACAGTGTTCTGCCTGTATGTACACCTGCACACCAGAAGATCACATTATAGATGATTGTGAGCCACCATGTGGTTGCTGGGAATTGAACTCAGGACCTCTGGAAGAGCAGTCAGTGCTCTCAACCTCTGAGCCATCTCTCCAGCCCCCTTTTAAAAAATACAGGACAATCTCAAGTTTTTGTCAAGTGTGAAAAGCACTTTGCATATTCTTCTTTCCCTTCAGTGGAAATAAGGAGGACAGATGATGTCTCCACTGTCTGTCAGGGGATCTGAGAAGTGCCTGTGACTGTGTCACGGGAAGAGACAGGTGGGCTTGGGGTTTGGGAGGATGGGGGTCTTTCTCTTTAACTTTGAACTGCAGCTACTCAAAAAGCAGGGTCCTGGGACGCATCCGGTTTGCCATCTGAGTCTTTTCCAGTCCCCTTCATTGCCAGAACCACTGAGTGCCTTTAAGGTACTTAGTGGGTGACTGGGCCGAGCTCCCAGTCCCGGCACCGAAACTGTACCAGTGGCTGATAGGTGAACGTCTATCCTAGCTTGCAGGATAGCTGTTCTGGGCTATGCAGCTACCCATACCGGATTCTTCAGCCTTCCACACATACCTCTGCTTCCTTGGTAAGTTCTGAAGCCGTACTCCTGGAGGGCTATGTTAGGAACACCACTGCTATTTCATGGACCAGCTCTGACTCACCACAAGGCATGTGAAATGTGAAGTCTGATGTCCCCTCTGAAGCCCTTAAGTCATTTTTTTTCTGGGGCCGTTTCTGGGGCCATTAGCCATTATTGTTGGTATTGCCCACGTAGAAGGGCTTCTGCTTGTCTAACAGCAAGCTTGCAGTATGGTATTCCCTCTGAGTAATATCAGACCTTGGTTCTAGGAGAATGAAGGAAAGGCTAACATTCCACACATATGGAAGGACATAGGCAGTGAAGGACAGTAGCCTCCATTGAGCAACACTAGATAAAAGAGTCCTGGAAAACGGAGACAGCTTTGACTCAAGGACAGTTGAGTAATATGATGACTATTGGAGTCAGGAAGACACTAGATTAGCCATGGGAGAGCATTGTTTCTTCAAGAGGCCTCTTTTATTAAAGACAGAGCCTTGTGGTTGCATGCTGGGGCTCAGATGGAACACGCCGCCTCAACGAACTTAATCCTCATGACCAAAGGACGGGAACAGTGACATCACAGCCAGTGCTGCCATGAGGGGTCGCTTCTTCGCGTGAGGGGATTTACTGTTGCAAATACCTGAGAGGAGCAGTGGAAAAGGAGGAAGGGTGTTTTTGCCTAACATCTTCAGAGTTGCACTCAAGACGAGATGGATACATGGCTTTGGGCCTGAAGTGAGGCAGAACATCCTGGCAATAGACCCAGGTGGCCGGAGAACAGAGGGCACTAGCTGGCTCCTCCATCTTTTAGTGTGTCAGTGCCCTTGCATCTAAGGCAGGCCTTGTTTCTCAGTCAACCCTCTCTGGGAATACAGATTAACCTAGAATTAGGGCTAATGTCCTAGGCTCTGCTCAATCCAATCCATTTTGCAGTAAAAATGAACCACAGCAGAGCCTTCACTCCCCCCCCCCCATCTAAAGGGATGTGGAAATTTCTCAGCCAAGAGCCTAAGCTGTAAACCAAAGATGCTCCACATTCCAGTAGTCTACAGAAAGCTCCTGTTGACGGGATTAAATGGGATCACAATGTCTGAAACAGTTTACAAATTAAAAAATTCAAGATAGCTCAAAGTGTCTTCTCGACCACCAGACCTCTTGAGAAGCATCTTTAAAGGGGCCAGATTAAGCCATGTATCTTATATACTTATATACTGTCACAATGTGACAGTACCAACAATAGCACTGAATCAACTATTTTATGCAAGTTCTTCTCTAAACTTTGCCAAAACATGATCATTGTGGAAATCTTTCAAATAAGCTGGATACCATCAGAGTAGCAATAAAGGGCCTTTAAGAAAAATCACTTCTTGTCAGAATAGACTCTGTCCTGGAAGGGGACCTAGCATTGCTGTGGTCTGGGTCAATCACCTGGCCAAAGGACTACCACTAGGAAAGAAAGCAGATTACCTTAAGCAACACTAAAGAGGCAAAATATCTTTAATGAGTCCTTTAATGAGATATTGTACTTTGCTTCTGAATTCCCACCCTCTGCATATTTTTTTAGGGAACACAGCTATGCTGGTTCCTCAGTCTTCCTGCTTTTCTGAATTAGCCACAAAACAAAAAGGGTCTGGAGAGATGGCTCAGCAGTTAAGAGCACTTCCTGCTCTTCCAGAGGTCCTGGGCCCAATTCCCAGCACCCACATGGCAACTCACACCTGTCCATAACTCTAATTCCAGGTAATCTGACACCTTAACAGAGAGAGAGAGAGGCACACATGCAGGCAAAAACGCCAATGCATATAAAATAAAAATAAGTCATTAAGAAAAAAAAAGTTCCGAGTAGCCTAGGCTTGCTTTGAACTTTCCAAGTACTCAACAATGACCTTGAACTTCTGATCTTCCTGCCTCCACCTCCTGCATACAATGATTGGCAGGCACGAACCACATCCAATTTTATTTGTTGCTGGAAATGGCACCCGGGGTTTCTGGCCACTTCAATGACACCACCAGCCCTCAAACAGCTGGAGCTCACTGCTGCCCCTGATCAAAGACCTGATGGCTTGCTCCCGAGGCCACTGAGCCCACCAGGGCACCTCCCACACTTGAGTTCACCGCTAAAACCACAGATAGCCCACAGCAGAGGCAGACAGTTCCCTGCAACCTTCTAAAAACCCAGCTTCCTGCTGGGTGCGACAAAATGACTGTTTAATAGATGCAAATGTCAGGCTCACATATTTTTAGTCTTCCTCGTCAGTACGTGAGTCATTTGAAATGACAGACTGCATTTTCAGGGAAAGCAGGAACCTCCTCAGAGGATCGTAACCTTTTCAGTTTATTCCATGCATCAACCCTCGGGAGGCCTGTCTCGGATACAGTAGGAAGCTACCCTGTGCCCTTCCGTCCAGACGGCTCAGCACAGCTTCCAGATCAGTTAAATCTCCATACCCCATGAGAGGGGGCGTCCTCTTGAGGGAGGAACACTCTGAAGTGAACTCTGTGCTGCTCAAGTCTAGGCCTGCTCCAAAATCTAGCACGCCTCCACGCCATCTGCTCCTGCCCTTAGGGAGAGGTCTCCTTCTCCTAATTTTTAAATATTAACTTATTTCTATGGGTTGCATGTGTGGAGGTCAGAGGACGATGCTGTAGTTGTTTTCTTCTTTCTGCCCTTATGGGGATTGAACTCAGGCTGTCAAGCTTGCATCATGGGCCAGCAAGTGCCTTTACTCGCTCAGCCATTTTACCTGCCCTAGACGTCATTCATTTTATTTCAGTGGTTTCAGACCCTAGAGGCTTTTAATGGGGAAGGTGTGTGTGTGTGTGTGTGTGTGTGTGTGTGTGTGTGTGTGTGTGTGTAAGACAGAGAAAGATTCTGTGTGTGTGAGAAAGAGTTTCTCTGTGTGTGTGTGTGACAGGGCCAGGGGTGGGGAGGGGGGAGGCTGTCCAGGTGATGAATGATGAATGAAGGCATGTGACAGAGGTGACAATGTTCAGATGCCTCAGTTTCTTTCCTCTAGAGCTGAGGGGCTTTTGAAGGAACTGGGCAGAAGAGGAGATTTCATGAGGCCTCTCAAAGGAAGGGCAGCCTGTCCTGTCTCAGGTCACTCCAGGTTGGCTCACAAGGCCCCAGAATTAAAGAGTCAAATGCTGAATGGGTGATTTAGAAGAACTAAAGGTCAGGATGATGTCTCAGTCAGTAAAGTGCTTGCTATAGAAGCGTGAGGCCCTGAGTTCAGATTCTCAGGACCCGCAAAGGCTGGGTTCAGCGGCATGTGCTGGAGTGGCAAGTGCATTGGGATTTGGGAGGGGAACATGGCAAATTGCTAGTGGTCAGTGGCCAGCAGGTCAGATGGAAGTGATGGGATCGAGTTTCAGTGAGAGAGCCTGAACACCCACAGAAGGGGGTGAGCAACCAAGGAAGGAAAACCCTCCATATTAATCCCTGTGTTCCACAGTCATGTGCACACATATGAACACTTTATGCACACAGACACGACACACACACACACAGAGAGAGAGAGAGAGAGAGAGAGAGAGAGAGAGAGAGAGAGAGAGA